>NC_139397.1:80809596-82012096 GCF_054392235.1 Sus scrofa
TACGTTCCCCTCCATCCTCGCCTTTGCTCAGGTTGCTCTTCTAAGCTAAAATATCTACTACTTTCTTCAAAGCCCAATTGAAGTTTCATTATCTCCTTGAATCCTTTTAATTCTAAAGCAATTTTAAAAAGCATTTTGGAGATACCAATACTTAAGCATATGAAGTATCCTAAACCATGCGACCTTACAGTATAAACTCATCTTACTGGAGAATGGGAGAGTGTGGTAGGGTCTAGTCAACAGGTTGTATTAAAATATAATTTAAAAATATCATCGACATCGACCACACTGGGGATGGATTATATTTGCCACTCATAAGTGCAACACAGCCAATTTCACCACCAACATTAAAGCAGATGTCATTTATGTAGCTGAGCTCCAAATACTCACAGCTGGCCTGTATTTAGAAGCTATGATAGGAGCTCCTGTTGTGGCTCAGTGGTAATGACCCCAACTAGCATCCAAGAGGACATGGTTCAATCTCTGGCCCCACTCAGTGGGTTAAGGATGAGGCTTGGCTGTGGCTGTGGTATAGGTGGGCAGCTGCAGTTCCAACTGACCCCTAGCCTGTGAACTTCCATATGCTGCAGATGTGGCCCTAAAAAAAGCAAAAAAAAGCTATGATATACAAAAAACATCTATATTAAGACATAAGAGCCACATTTAGTGTAAGATGCCACACTGTGAGAGCTACTCAGGAACAGAGGGCATCTGACACATGTATCCCAGTTGGAGCATAAGGTCACTGAGTAAATGATGGCTATTAAAATAATTTTTCCTTTCCTACCCTTAATTTTTTTCCTGACATAAAAAATTAAATTTATAACATAAAAATCACAAAAGAAAAGATTTCATGTACACCCTTTCTCTCTAAGTAAATTATGAACTCCTTAAGCACATTATGGGCCATACATTTTATTCCTAGGCACCTTGAATTGTTTCTAGTTATTTAAAAATAGATGCTGACCTGATACTTATTCTCAATTTAACGACCAATATATTTAACTAATCACTGCTGCCTAATACATAACTATTAGCACATCGCAATAGTACTAAACATGAGAAACTAATAAGTGATTGTTTCCATGGGTGGGTACAGGATTATTTTTCACTCACTCATGAAGTGCTGAGATTACAAATACAGAAATAGACATTAATTTTTACCCCGGCACATGTAGTTAATTTAGTTATGCCTCTGGACTTCAGCTGAAACATATCAAATGCTACCTACCAAGAATGAAATATTTGCGATAAATTGCAAGAAATGACCTGTTTCACAAAAGGTGTTTCACATTACAAAGAAAAAAGTCAAAACCAAGGGACTATGTTATAGAGCACTTCATTAAAAGAACAAAAAAACAAAACCAGGGAAATTCTGGTCACATTCTATTCGGCGCCTACTCTCCTCCCCCAGCTCAGCCTGCTCCTACCTTTCCATTTCACACTTAGCACAAAAGAATTTACCAATTCTTCTCGTTTATGAGTTCTGGCAAGTACATCTCATTCTGGAGAGGGAAAAGGAAAGAGTTTTTACCTAACTGGCCAAAGTTATTACATGTTCTCTTCCTGAACCAACCACCTGACTGTTTACAAAGCCCTTCCCTAACCCTTCAACTTCCTACTTCAAATGCCCAAGGTATGATTCTAGATAAGAGTTATTTTCTCAACAAACTGCTGAAATTATTAATAACAAGGCAGGAATTCAATGCCAAGACACTTTGACCACAGTGAAGAGGACTCCATTACATAACAATTCTCCACTCCTCTTAACCCCATTTAAAAGACTTCTTGGAGTTCCTGTTGTGGTGCAGCAGCTGAACGAATCCGACTAGGAACCATGAGGTTGCAGGTTCTATCCCTGGCCTCACTCATATCCAGCGTTGCTGTGGCTGTGGTGTAGACCCGCAGCTGTAGCTCTGACTAGACCCCTAGCCTGGGAACCTCCATATGCTGAGTACAGCCCTAAAAAAAAAATAAAAGCCTTCTTTAAAACTGTCTCCTCTTTTTGTTGTTGTTACTGTCTACCCCCAATTCCTTTGGCTTTGAAGTACCCTTCTTTTAAAATAGATTTGACCCACAATCTCTGTTACTGTTTCTTTGTAGACCCTATTTCTTTCAGTACACTACACTAACAACCCATAAAAGTAGAAATACATTATGTGACTTATGGGCTGCTCCCTGATTTTTTTCAGGTGCTCAAGATCAGCTTAGCCGCTTCTTACACCACCATAATGGTTTATGTTAACAATAACCCTCCTCCCAGGAAGTCCAAAAGTAATGTTTCAACAACCATGTCATGATGGAAACCAGAAAATAATAAGTATGGTTTCTTTCTAAACTCAGATACTAGATAGCCTTCTATGTCTACTCATTTCCACATTTCATTTACCTCAAAACTCATCATCATCAAAATAAGAAATGATTACATATGTTTTAACGTTTTCTTCTAAAAGGTCCCTTCAAGTAAATGTTTATCACAATAATGCAAAAAGGAAAACGAAATAAATTTAAATTTATCTTACTGCAGTAACAATGAAGTTAGGAAAAGTCTAGCCACTGAAAACATACTTTCTTGTACATCTGTCTTTGTTTTAATCTTTCCTTTTCAAACTCTTTATTCTTTGTAGGATTTCTATTATAAGGGAAATTCAGTACTGATGTAATTTAAAGGAAGAGGTTAAACATTTTGTTGGCTTTTTGTCCTTATGGATATTCCTATTATTGATAGTCCAGCCAGTCTGTCTTCTTCATTCATCCAAAGGAACTAAAACAAGTAAAAGTGTTTTTTGAGCCAGAGGCATCAAACCTCCTTGGAAAGCTAGTTCCTCACCACCACATCTAGAAAAGGAAAAAAGAGGTCACATCCTCTTTGCTTGATGTTCTTGGTAGGTATGATGATACATTAGGTTTCAAGAAACAACATTTATAAAAGCACTGGAAAAGAATGAGGCAGAAGAGAGTTTTTCTGGTTGATCTCACATTAAACAATATTTGAATAACTCTGACCAGAAAGGGCAGTTCTGTCAGTTTTAACCTGGCTTCCACAAACTGCAATCCTATCACTGAAATGGATGATTTGAAACTGATTAACCTACCTTCTCCAGAGAAAGCCAAGCAGCCAATTCTGAAAGCAATGGAGGAAAAGCAGCACCCCATAATGATTTCTTTTCCATCTGGCATAACCCCCAAAAGACTGCTCAACTCCAGATACAACAAGCCCTAGTTTGAATTAATTTGTTCTAGAGGAGGCTCATGCTGTCCTAGTAATAATAGTCAGATTATTTCTTCTGATCTCTGAACATTCAGTTTATTCATTCTTGGTCTAATTCAAAGCTACCCAAACCAAAGAGCCGTTTCTGTGATTCTAAGCAAAAGTCATCTCTCTCCTGAGCTTTCACAAACTTTACTCCATAGCTCTCCATGAGTATGCTTGAAGACAGCATTCAATACAAACCTGATGAATGAAGGTAGCTGCCCTCCTTTTCCCCTATTATTAGGGGACCAATAAAAATATATCAAATGCCTGTGATTCTCCTGTGGCGGTTGTTTTTGAGTCAATTCATTTTTCGAGTAATAGCTAAATTTTCTGGATTTTTTTGCTAATATTTTAAAAATTGAACCCATTACTTCACCTCTCTTTTTATCTAAGTATAATTATCTGTTACAACGAGAACCAGGAAAGGTAGACAAATAAAATTCCAAACCTTTATTTTGGTGAAAAATCTAAGGACTTCTCTCCATCTGATCTACCAAGAAGTCAGGGAGAAAGGAAAACAGGGCTTATTTTAAATTTACCTGCTTTTATTTCCTCAGCTTATTCTGGGCTAAGATGCTGACGATCAGGGAGATAACTGAAAGGACAACAGTCCAAAAAAAGAGAGAGCAAAAGGGCATAGAACAATTTACAAAATGACTAATGTAACCTGAAATAATGGCAAATTAATGGTATATATAAAGTTATTATCCTATGGGACTCAAAACTAAAATACAACACATCGTCCTTTAATAACCTTTGAATTTATTATTTAGAAAAAAGTACAGCCTACTATCAGCTAGATTAAATTTGGCCATATATTCTGTTATATTACCAACATATCCAGCCATTTGTGAAGCCAAGAAAGAGTAAAATGCACTCTTAGGATTGGTACTCAACCTTGAAGTGCTGAAAGCCACTTCATCATCTAGTGTGGGGACAAACACATGCATGCAGCACATGCGAATCTAACACTTTGTTGTGTGAAAGCTCAACAGAATCACCGTCACTGTAAATCACTCAGAGAAATTATTTTAACATACACAAATCAAGGCAGAGTTCTCTCTGATTCCTACCAGGATATGCAAAATCACATTCAACATTTTCTCCCCCTACTCTCAATTGAAAGTTTGGCATACAGTGGCTTTCTCCTCTCTTTTCATTCACTACTAAGCAGCACAACACACAGAAACTATTATAGCTGGACCAGCTTTCACATGTTACTTCAATACACAGCTATACTTAATATTCCAGAAGTGACCCAAAAAGCAGAAGAGACTCCATCTTTGATTCCTTCTAAAAAACTGATAGTTTAGGATCAGCATTATCCTAACCCCATTTAATGTCTTGATTTTCCTTCCTTTCTCTCTTGCCTTACACCACTCCAAACTAAAAGTTCTGTCAGTCTTCTACATATTAGATGAAATTGTTTTATAGGCTACGGTTTGTGCTTCTTAAAACTACATCTAACTAGTAAAATATAATTAACAATATTTTCAAATCAAAGATAATTCAGTTATTTACCTATGGACAAAATCATAAAACATTTTCCAAAAATTACAATGGTTGTATAATCTATATTTGTTTTTGGCCAAGATGAGACATACAATCAGTAATACATATTCACCTTTTACACTTGCTTCCTTCAAAGCTTCTTCATTTTATTCAGCATTTAGTTTAAATTAAATATTTAAAATTGAAGCTGTTCTATGTTGCAAACACAGCTAAAATGAAGAGCTTCAGTAGCAGCAGTGACCAGATTTTAAATGCAGGTAGATCAATAAAAAAAAAAAAAAAAAAAAAAAACAACCAAAGGCTCCATGTGTGAGTGGAATGGTTTATAATAGCTTGCAAATGACTATGTGCTTGCTGTAACCAGCTGTTCTTAAATTATGAATATGCAACCAATTCATGTTAAAGCCAAATCCCAGCACTCTTTCTACAGAGAAATCCCAGTAGTTTTGCTTGTTCTACATGTTAGCACTGTTAAGGATACAAATAGCAGTAAGCTTCCGAACAAATAGGACCAAACTATTGGCATTTTATGCACTGGGTCCATTATCACAGCGGGCGATGTCAATCACTGGTACATTCCTATAACAGCTCAGGCAATATGACAATGATCTTGAAGGAAAAAAAACCAAAATCTCTGCAGCATAGTCAAAGTCCTTCTGACAGCCTAATGCTTTCTTACTTCAGCCAATCAGATTGTCAGACCTGACCTACTAGAAGACTTGCATCAAGCTTGAAACATTTTAAAACATCAATCATAAAAACAAAGACAGGACATTGAATTATACAGTATTAACCTCTAGGGTTTGCATACAAAGACCTTAGATTTATTTATGTCCCAGCGAGTTAAGAGCTTCAGTACACCGTTCTTTACACCAAACTGACTGCCAATTTGATGAACCTCTCTGCCCTCAGCAGGAGTGCACCGTCTTTGATTAATGAGTGCATGCTTGTAGAAAAGTATTAAGAGCAGAAAACAGGAAAAACACACAATTATTTCTACACATAGCTGAAGTACCAATGCAATCATTATCTGCAAACAAAATGCTCCTTTTGCCTATGTACACATGTGCACACAAAGTTAGTAAAGGTTCTGATCTACATATTACCATCATTATTATCTCTAACACTTAATTCTTATTTGAAAGACATTTAAAAACCAAGGTGCAAGCCAAATTTCATAAATCATAAAAACAACTATTTTAAAGCAGTAATTTTATTTTTAAAAACAAACTAAAAACATCCTATCTTACACAGCAAATTTTTAAATATGTGGCATAAAAAGTATATTTTTACCTCATATTCTTAAAAAAGTTATGCATTAAAAAAGCTCAATATTCTATTTACAAATATCAGTTCTCTTAAATATTTTACATCTCAAACTGTATTATGACTTGCCACAAATCACATAGCATTCAAAACAGATTTAAGTCATATAAATTCATTTTAGTCTAAGTACCATACGTAACTGTAAATTAAATATATTTATTGCCCATGATTTCAAAGTTAATAGGGTCAACAGAAAAATTTATGAATGAAAATTTAAACTTTTTATGATTGTTCTGTTTAGAACTGCTTTCCTTTAAGAAACCCAGTGGGGGAAAAATCCTACTTAAATTAAGGGATGCCTATTTGCACTACAATTAGGAGTATGTCATTTCTAAAAATGAGCTAAGCATTGAGATTCATTTAAAAAAAGTTTACATTTAATATACAACTCAATTTGCCACTTAATTTATATCTGCCATGACATAAATATTTTCTGAATAAATATATTTCTCAAAAATTGAAACACAGGCTAAGATAATAAAATAATTTTAAGAAACTGTATGGTGAATACATTAAAATATAAAAGCATTATTACCTGAATATAAATTTTAGCTTTAGTCTCAGTAATTTACATTTATTTAAAAGAAAAGCATCTTTATAAACTTATGATTTCAGGATATTATAATTCTGGAATCACTCAGTGATGCATTATAAATGTTTAAATTTGTTTATATTGTATAAGAAGTCCTTTTCATTGGGTTTAACTCAGCAAATTATTCTAATCATCAATTTCACTTTTTAAGAATTCCTTTTAAAGGCAATATTCAATATTTTGAATATGTTATGTTATGCTCTTTGAAAAATTGTTGGTGTACTTAGATTTAAAAATTAAAAATTGATAAATATTAGAACTAGAAAATATCTCAACACAGTCATAAGTTACATTTTATCCTTCAACTCATCATCCTAAATTTGTTACATAAATTTTTTTTAAATATGTTTTTTTCTGTTGAGATGATCACTCCCTATTCTCCATCTTTCCTGTCTCCTCTTCCACCAAAACAAACAAAACAAAGAGCAAGTAATTAGAAAAAGTATAAAACAGAGGCCAATGGGATGATCTGACACCACTATAGTATAACAGTTTAATAGCTGAAACTATTAATAATGGTTATTAGTACAATAAAAACATAATTTCAAATTTTAAAATAATTAAATGACTACTAGTCAATTATATAATATTTTTACCTTCTTATAGAGAAAATTAAACCCCAAATTGCCCTTTTCCTAAATAATTCTTTTCTCTTCTAAATATCTTCTGCAGCAAAAGTTTAAAGAAATGTTTAGTCAAACAAGTCAACGTTTACTAAATAAGGCATATTTTTGAAACCTTATGATAAGATTTAATTTTATATAACCAAAAACTTCTTAAAATACCTAACTAGGTATTTAATTACTCCCTCAGGATATCAAATTTATTTTTTAAAAAATCATTAAATCTCAATGATAGAATTTCATCTAGGGGTCAAAATCCCCACATTACTTTGTGCTAAAGAACACCTTCTTTTGGCAGTTCCACCTAGGACTAGGTCAAAAACTCAGAAACTACAACTTAAAAATCCTATGAGAAATCTTTAAATCTAAAAGTAATCAAGTTCTAATGCTTCCTTTCACTGATTCAAGAAGATAAGACAGAAAACTAAACTTTCATGTAACTGTGATATCCTACATCTTGTATAGTAACACAAAAGTAGCAACAAAGACATTAACAATTGCAGTTCAAGCTGGGAGTGACTGTTCTGTTTCAATTCAATGACACCACTAATGGCTTCTTAGCAGCTCCATGAAATCAACCAGCTGTCAAGTTGATGCATCAGAAGGAACAGTTATGCACTCCCATAAGAAAAAGCAACACATCAGGATGTTTGGCAAAACATCTGCTCCTTTACACTGCAGTTCTATAATAAACATGCAAACAAAGAAATGGGAGAAAGGGCAACAGAATTAAAATTCCAAGGTTTCCATTACAATTTCATATGCATTTTAAATAAATGGCTTATAAAAATAAAAACAAATTTCTGCCAAGCTGAATACTTTATTTGAAATCTTTTGAAAATGCTAAATATGATTAGTCAGATTCTTTTAGGCAAAACCTACATACAAATCTTTCCATTTTTAAAACTAAGAGTAAACTATAGTTACCAAATAAAACCTTACCATGGTGTTACATACAAAACTCAAAAATTAATACTAAAATATAGTCTTCCTTCACTCAATACATATTTAGTAACTTATGCCAACAGTGTTTTGCATTTTCAAGACTAAATAGCCTAAAAATATTTTTCAGTAGTGTTTGAAAGAGTAAATGCTGCTACAGTTCAGCCCCAGTTTTTAACACATAGTAACAGTAAATATACCACTCTATTTCAAAATATGTATCTACTCCTACTTCTCTCCAAACCTCTATATGAAAACAATAATATTAAGTTCTCAGAAATAACTTCCTGCTTTTAAAGCATACAATTTGATTTCCCCAAAAAAAACTCTTGTCCTCATAGGCTTAAAATAATTTTACATTCAACCATTCATTTCAAACATTTGTAAAATATTACTTTTTTCTATCTGAAACTTACAACTGCCTCAATGTTCCTAAATTATTGATTATGCAGCACGGTGACAATATGTAGTGTTTACAATAGGTGTGAGACATCAAATGTACTTAACTACCATTTTCTTAAACTGCTTATCCTCTGTTGCTTGCCATTTATAATCTGCCAAATCTTCTAGTCCTTTGTTGCATGTATAATTTAGAACCATCTGTTCTATGTGCTTTTAACTATTTAAACATTTTTCACCTACCTACAATTCACATAAATGGCAGACATTCAATTCAGTCAAGCTTTCAGTCATAGTGTTTTACATAAAGCACATTCCTAAATAAATAGCATAGCAGATAACACCAAAGAAGGCTGCAACAGAGATAAAAACACACCCCATACAACATAAGTTTTTATGTGTTAGACAAACCTTTTCAATGTACTCAGAATTGTTTCTATTAGCTTTTTTCGAGTTAATTGTAGTCAGTGTTTTTCCCCAACCCAGAAGACAAAGAGAATGCAAATTAAATACAGACAGTTTCATGTCCTTGTTAGAAGAGAAGTAAATATGCTGACTGAAAATGACTGCAGGAGACAGAATTACACTTTCCCATTCAATTTACAGTGCCTCCTATTTATATACCAGTCAGTGTATCATTAAGTTTGGTCATGTGACCAACCGAACTTTAGTGAGGTGAAAAACTATTTTAGACAAGCAAGTTAAAACAACACTAGTTTATATTGTTTACCTTTTCATAATGGCTGACAAAGAGAGTATAGCTTGAGATTTTATTTTTTAAATCAATTCTGCCTTTTAAATACTGATTACATTTTCGCTGATCATTTTACTTAATTATCTGCTACTGAATTTGTAAAGTATCTAGTATCTCCAAGTATTTTCAATAGTTATCTTCTCAAAATGTAAAGAAATATGTACAAAACAGAGTATTTAATTACAAAAGGAGATCTAGGTCATTTTTAAAAAGTATACACAAATATTAACAAAGCTGATTAAAGGAAAATCCACAACAGAGAGTGGAGTAAATAAGAAATAAAGTATGCTGATTAAAAATAACATTTAAATCCTTTAAATTATAAAAAAAAATGTCGACAAAAGCTAGGTGAAAACCAAAGGATACTATAAAAGTTTCCCCCATTTTTTTGCACATAATTTTCCACCTGTTACCAAAACATAAATGTGCAGACACTAAAGGTTCATTTTGAGAGCACAACACAAAAATAAGCAGCATAGCTTATCGTTAACCTGTAAGTTACATAATCCTTTAAATGGTCCCTTAAAAACATGATAAAAATTAAGCGAAAAATTCACTCCTGGGAAAATTTCTCAAGTTTACATGACGTCACTGGGCCCCCTGAACATTCCCTAAACTTTGAGTCTTAACCAGACACTTTTTGACTTTGTAGTGTTTCTTTCCATTTCTTAAATAAAAAAGAGAGAGAGACTTGGGAATAAAAATTGCCCAAGATGGCGAAACGCTTGTTGTTTAGAGGGCAGGGGAAAAAAATGGAGGATATTGTAATATACACAAAGGGATAAATTTCAACAACTCGGCCAAGGACTGCAGCTGCTTCTCTCTTTATAAGGAAGCAACACACAAAAGATAAATACAGAGGGAAAGAAAAGAAGAGAAAAATCTCCCAAACAGCAGGGCTAGTTCTGACTCTCCGAACACTTCCTGCTTTTCCCATGTTCCAATTCTGGGGTTCGTGGAACTACTTTAAGGGGAGAGGAGCCGCGAAAAGGAAGGTGGGGCGAGAGAACGACAAGGAGATTAAAAGAGCGAGGAAGAGTTGAGAGCAGGAGGCAGCTCCCAGGGAAGAACTGCTAGGAGACAGACATGACTGTAGGAAAAGCTGTGTTCCTCTAACGCTCTGCGTTACTGAAACAGACCTACCCAGGTATCTAGATCTTTTCCCAGTTTCACCTGCCCCCCCACTCCCACTCCACCCCCAGCTCACTTCAGTAACTCTGGAGCTCCCAGCTACTCAGGGAGAGCGAGCAAGAGGCCCGAATTGGGGGGTGGGGGTGGCAGGCGCAGCTAATCAGTCCTAGAAGGAAGAGGGGGCGGAGGCAAAAAAGGGCAGCAGTAGGCGGACTGGAGTGGGGGGGTATCTTGAAACTACCCCGGCGGGGATGGGGGGAGCAGCGGATATTCCTGGATAGGAACTACGATCGCAAGAGTGCCAGAGGTTGTTTAAGAAGCAAAACTGTTGGTGGCAACCTGAGCGCTGGAAGCCGAAGGGAGGAAGAAGGAGACGCGAAGCCGGGGCGGCGGAGCAGGGCGGCCGGCACAAAGGAGGCGGACTCGCGGCGGCAGCGTATGCCCGCGCCGGGGGATGCACGGCCCGCGGCCCTGCTAGACCGAAGTCCCGCACTGGCAGCTACGAATAAAGTTTACATTCTCCTGAGACCGCACCCCCCACCTCCCACCCAGGACCGCGCTTCTCCGCGTCCTCCTCCCCCAAACTGCACTCGGGACCCCGAGCACCATCCCAGCCTTCCAGCCAGCACAACAAAGAGACACACCGACCGGCGAGGGTAAACAGCCGCGGCAGGGCGAGCAGGGCGGGCAGAGCGAGCGCCTCGAGATAAGCAACTCCCGAGTCTTCCCCGCTCGCCGGAACGTAGTTTCTCCTTTTCTGTTTCAACCGGCTTTACATTTGGAATCTTCATCTTCTCCCGCACCCCTCACACCCAAGGATTTTAAACTCACCTTTACTTTCGAACTGAGAGTTGCGGTGGATGGGATTTTTGCCTTCTCCAGATGGTTGAAGGTTACGATTTTTGTTTTTGGAAACCCTACCACCTCCTTATTTCTATTACTATTTTTGCAAGAAAAGTATAAAGAGAGTTGGAGTGGAGGTGAGATTTGTGATCGGGAAAGCCCTGGACTCCCTCCTTCTCCGTCTTCCGCCTCTCTCTTCTGATTAGTTCCTATCCAGCAGCAGATTGAAGCAGGAGATGATTCTTCTCAAGGTTTGTTCAGCAGCTTCACTTCTAGGCGAAGGCTTCATGAACCAAGTGACGTCAACCAACAAGGCTTCTCTCTCTCTCCTCTCTCTAACAATGAAAGTTGCTGTTAACAAGGGAAAAAAGAGAGAGAATTGTTTATACCATTTCAGTTCCAATAATAAATGACCTATCAGCTCCTAAAGTAGCCAAGGGAGGGAGGGGGTTGCTTCTTCCTCCCAAGAATGCTGTAGCTTTGAGTTTGTACCGTTCCTCGTCCCGAAAAAGTTAAGGAACTCAAATGTTTTTGTTCTACTTCTAAAAGTAGAGAAGACAGAAAATAGGATTGAAAGTGTAATTTTTTAAAAAAGTACACCGAAAAGAGGGAGCCCAGATTAATCATTTCCATCTAAACATTTGGTTCGTAAAACTCAGAATTCGGTTGAAGTCTAAAAGCTAATTTAATATGCCAAGAATTCGTGGATGTTTAGAACTCAAAAAGCAGGCGCAAAAAGGTCCCGGGATAAAACACTACTGCCCTAACACAGGCAAGTTAAACCGACTGCTGTAATGTTTATGCACTGAGTAAAAATTTAAATAAAACGTTAAAATAGTAAATAGTTTTAAAGTTTTAAGTTAAGACTGTAAAAGGTAACCTCAGTATTTTCCCCCTCAACTTCTGAGAAGGCAAAGAAGGGGAGGGATAACTAAATGTAGGAATTAGAACACTTGAAAAAAAAAAAAAAATCAAGACTGGGCAGCCCATTGCTCCATCTTTAAAATACACACGAGGTATGTTATTTGTCTACTCCCAGAATTTTTTTCAACTTTCATTTTCCCCCACCAATTTCAACATCCTGAAACCAATAAAGTTAAAGTAAAGGTGAAGTACACCCCATTCCCTGCTACGGCACACTACACCATAGCTTCCTAAAAGATGATTCTTTTTTTAAAGGCCTTAACCTTCGCAACACTTTATTAACCAAGACGACAAATAAAAATGTTTTTCATTGAGGTAGTGTTTTTCCCCTGAAGCACGTTAAAGTCTCGAAAGTTCATATTATTAAAAATTGCATAATAAAATTTTTAGGAGGAAGAGCAAGTGAAAGGCAAGCTATAGAATAATTTGACCATATATGTATATTTTGCACATGCATATGCGGATAAATGTATCTTAAAAGATGCTATTGTTTTATGTTTCCTCTTCAGCCACTGGCTGTGATTTTAATTGTGCTGGAGGATCTTCATTAGTATTAACACATGGGGAGATTTCACAAAGCTGCTTCATTAGGAAAAAAAAAAGCTTGGCAGACTAGGTCTTTTTGCATGCACTGAGAATGTCAGCCTTACCTCGGTCATTTGTAACATAATAAGTGCAAGTACAATGATTGCAAAGCAGGAGCACTGGGGGAAGGGCAGAAATACTGCCTGTCTAATAGGGATATCTGAAAAGAAGGCTGCTCATTACATAGTAAAATGTATGCTAAAAATTAGTGAAGATGATGTCTCAGGAGATTGATGCTAAATAAATTAATGTGCTGATATGTTTTTAATTATTATTTTTGTAGTAGTTTATTTCATTCTCAGGATTCACATAGAGCAGCAAAGCTGTGCTAGCACTTATTGATTTTTTTTCCCTGCCACATTCCCGGAATACAGATTTTAATCATTTCACTACACCACACTCAGTAATTTCATTAAAAACTGGAACCTTCCATCCCCAGAAAAGCATTTAATTTCAATGACATACAATTTCTCTCTTAGCAGAAAACTGTCTCTACAGTAAAAGCTGGCCTAAGGTTCAAATGCATAATTTAATCCTGAGTTTTCCATGCTCTGCATTCCTTTGAAGCTATAATTTGAGTAACTACCTAATAACTGTAATAAGGACAATAATTTCCTTATAATATATTATTAACTCATATTTAATTAACTCAGAGGCCAAGCTCTGTACATGTATGACTGGGTCAACAGTTCCACAATAACAAAACTTACAAATAATTCTCCAGAAAAAAAATATAGATTATGCTATAAGTGTGGAAAGCTAGCATTTAGATATTACTTTAGCAAAGAAACTTGCAAAAAAGTTCATTCACTTTTATATAACAGTAGTCATTATTCAAAACAGTATTTTAAAATATTTGGAAGAATTCACGGACATTTCTTTATATAAATAATTTTAATATTAATATTTCAACATTCCATTTCTGATATTTTGCCCAATCACTAGCATTACTGTTAAAAATAATCAGTTTTGAAATGATAAAAAGAAAGCACTAGATTCAAGTTGTTTCAATTTTCATAAAGAATTCTCTTAAAACATTTCTCTTGAAATAAAGTTAGGTGGCACACTTCAATAACTTGGATGACCAAAGATATATCTTTTACTTAAATACTTTAAACAATATACTGCAAAGCATGGTTCAACTTTTGTTTCCAATAATATTTTGAATAATACTGGGTTTCAAGATAGCACATTGGTTTTCCAAACAGTAAGTTTCATAGGAATATGTAATTTACATTGCCTAGTTTTTAGAGGAAAAAAGCCTGCGGGAAAACTATTTAACATAATAAAACTCATTTTGTAATTTAAATTTTAGATATATGCCTAATCCAAGGAAAAAAAATGATACATAGATAATAAAAGCAATTAGCTTATATAAATATAAAAATTCATATTAAAAATTTCTATCATTCCCCTCAGTGGTTTTATGACTAAAAAAATTTTAAAGTGTGTACATTTATGTGTGTATGTGTATATCACATATATATATAAAATTTCAAGTTGTAGCCGTATATAACACAAAGTTGTCTTTTCCTTGGTTGAATGATGAAGTAATATAACAAAGTAAGACTTAGTGTCATTAAAGATTGTTATAAAGGATAAAAGTAGTGATAATGAAAAACTTGATTTTGGTGTCTTTAAAATATTTTATAACTATATTTTTATTATCATCAAGGGCTTTTTATATAGTTTGGAAATATTTTTGCAACATTCTCAAAGGCAAAGTACAGTTAAATGATAATCAATAATTAACAAAATAGTTAACAAATGAAAAACTCACATAGGTTGATATCTAAAATTCATAAAAGGAATTTTTGTATTTCAATAAAAAATAAAATCTTCAATTTTTATATTAAAATAATCTTCAAAATAATTGGGGGTTATTTGGTAATTCAAATATATTACTTATCCAATTTAATCTATACTTTTAAAACTGCTATTTAAAAATAATTATACACTAAAAATTTAAAACTGGATTACTCCAGTATTTGATACCCCCTTACTAAGAAGTTGTGCTTAAATTATTTTTTAATATGATTCCTTCCCTTTTTTTATGTTATCTACATTTAAGTGTTTCAAAGATGACAACTCTTCATAGAGTTGAAGGGAAAAAAAGGGAAAATAATTATAAGTTATAAAATAATTTGGCTCCCACAGCACTTAAGTCTTCTACTTAAGATCATCACCTAAATTAGTACTTGATCATGTACAGAAGGTGAAAGAATTTAATAATCAAACAGATCTTTTCCAATATTACTGATAATTATTTCTGAAATTCTATATATGATACATACCTATCCCATAAACGAAGTATTCCACCACTGTGGACTAAATTGTTGCACTTTCTTCTGTAAAGCATCATCTACTTTTAGGACTAAGGCAAAACTTTTCAAATAGGTAGATATAAAGATGGACAGGTATCTAATTTACTACTGTAGTTATTGTACAGGGACCTTCAAAGGGTAAGAAATTGCTGTGTACAGAGAACAAAGTCTAGGCTGACTATAAAAAGCTAAAAGAACAAAAGATCTTAATGGTAGAACAAGCTGGCCACTGTCATGTCTTGTTTCTGTTTCAATCAGTACAGACTAATGAAGCTTTATTTGTTTTCATTCTCTGAACAAACATTTGAGTGCTCGCTATATGCTATGCACTCTGCTAGAGGCTGGAAGGACATGAAAAGCTCACATTCTGGTTGATGTTGAAAGTGTGAAATTCCTGGGAGATTAGAGGCTCACAAAAATCACATTATAAAGATACAAATAATAAAGTTTTGCAAGAATAACGAGGGTGGGGCAACAACTAATTCTGACTGAGGGTCTATGAAAAGCTTATCAAAGAAATCCCATTTGAGCTACATCTCAAATACATACCAGGCAAAGAAAGTGAGGGTGGATTCTGAGTGAAACCTGTTTAAATACAAAGAGCTACTACTACATCTTATGTCCATCTACTAGAGTGAGAAATACAATTTAGCAGGACTATTCAGCATGAGGTGTGGAATATCAGGGACAAGAAGGAAAAGGAGGCAGGGACCTGTGAGTGAAAGGCTTTATGGTTGAATTTATCCTGAGAGCCAACAAAGGTCAGCAAACAAGTGACATGATCAACCTTATTTTTAGGGAAAAATAACTGTGTAGGCAGTGCACATGATAGACTGTAGTATGAAGAGATTGCTTAACAGTCCATGAGGGAGTTCTGTGGTGCAGCAGGTTAAGACATTGTCACTGCAGCAGTTTGGGTTGCTACCGTAGCACCCCTTCAGTTTGGAGCCTAGGAACTTCCATGTGCCACAGAGGTGGCCAAAAAATAAATTAATTAATTAAAAAACAGTCCATGAGAAAAATGGTAAAAGACAATGGTACTGGAAGTTTAAAGTGAAATATTTTTGAGGTAAAATGTGGATTGTGTGACTAAGTAAAAGCAGAGTAAAAGGAGAGGAAGGGCTACACGAAAACCAGAGATTTCTGCCTTAGGGAACTGGGTAAATGCTGCAGTCATTTAGGTAAAGTCAGAATACATAAGGGATGGAGTTCCCATTGTGCATCAATGGGTTAAGGACCAGATGCAATCTCCTTGATAAGGGTTTAATCCCTGGCCTCATTCAGTGGGTTAAGGATCCAGTGTTGCCATAAGCCATGGGGGATATGGCTTAGATTTAGTGTTACTGTGGCTGTCGCATAGGCCTCAGCTGCAGCTTCAGTTCGACCCCTAGCCTGAGAACTTCCATATGCCACAGGTACAGAATATATAAGGGAAAACAAATCATAAGGTAGTTTGGAATTAGAAACAATTTATACTTTATAGAGCACTCTTAAATGGGATTATTAAAATCAACTGGAAAGTTTTTTTCAAAATGTACATACCCGGGCCCAGTTATCTACACATTGACTAGATCTGGGGTGGAGGCTAAGTATTTATTTTCTTTTTTTAAAAACTGATGGTGTTTCTGATACACACTGCTGATTAAGAACTTAGTTGATTATAAGCACAAGTTGATTATAAAATTCATCTGGAATAAACAAGAAAAGTTCAGAAAACTCTGCAAAAAGAGGATTGGGAGTAAGGGGAGGATGTCATATCAGATTAATAATGTAACAGCATTGGCACATGAAAAAAGACAAGAGAAAATTGACAAATTATCCAAATGCATATTAACATAGATGAATGCTGATTCTCAAAGCAGTAAGGAAGAGATGTACTTTTTCATAAGCAATGTTGGGATAACTGGTAATCATAAGGAAAAAGTAAATTTGGATCTGCTCCAAAAATAAATTTAAAAAAAGATCAGATATTTAAATACAAAAATTTGAACCCATACAAGTATTAGGAGAAATTATAGGTCAATTCCTCTGTAAACGGACAGTAGGGAAAAAGTTCCCAGCATTGGTCAAAACTAGATGCAGTAAAGTGAAATATCAGTAAATTTCAAAACATAAAAACTTTTGTATGACAAAAAAGAAAAAATACTGCAGGCGAAGTATAAAAACAAATGAGAAACTGAAAAAATCTGTAACACATGAGACTATTTAATAACCCTACATATAAAAAGTATCTAAAGTTGAATAAAACACCAACACCCTGATAGATATATGGTAAGATATGAACAGACATTTCACAGAAAAAGAAATGCAAACGTCCTTTAAACAGAAATATTCTCAAACTTGCTCTTAAGAGAAATGCAAATAAAGAGTCACTGAAATATGGAGTTCCCGGTGTGGCTCAGTGCTAGCAAACCCAACTAGTATCCAAGAGGATGCAGGGGTTTGATCCCTGGCTTTGCTCAGTGGGTTAAGGAACCTGCATTGCTGTGATCTGTGGTGTAGCCTGACCCCTAGCCTGCGAACTTCCATATGCCGCAGATGTGACCCTAAAAAGAAGCAAAAAAAAAAAAAGAATCACTGAAATACTATGTCTCACCCAACAAACTGGCAAAAATCCAAAAGTTTTACAACACAGCCTGTTAGTGAGGCAGTTGTGAGGAAAAGGAACACTCTCAAACACTGCTTGTTAGAGTGAAAAAGAGAAAAACCCCAACAAGAGAATTTGATATCTAGCAGTTATACGTGTATTTTATATTAGAAAATTCCACTTCTAAGAATCTGACCAACACAAAAGAATATAATATAGGCATATAAGAAGTTATTCTCTGAAGCATTGTTTTTTATAGCAAATGTCTATGTGAAAATAATAGAGAAATCTCACTAACATGAAGTCTGAAGACCAAAAGAGGGAGCACTCATCCATGTACCAATCAAGATCTATTCAGATACCAACAGGAAGACTTAAATCATGTCTCTCCAGCTGGAAGTGACACTGTTTTACTACCAATGCCAGAGGAGAAAGATCTCTTCCTTGCGTGGCAACAGCTCAACCAATGAGAAATTGTCACAACTCAGCCAGTTAAGAGCCATCATAATTTGAACTCCCAGTTTCCTCCAAGGGACTTCTTGTTTATGAATGCCTCTTCCAATTTTTCCTTTTTCTCTATAAAAAACTTTTCTTTCTTTTGCTTTATAGGACTTGCATATGGTTCTCATAGTTGCATGTCCTAAACTGCAAATCCTTGCTGTTCTCAAATAAACCCATTGGCTATTAATTGTTTTAGGTTAACATCTAGAAATAACCCAAATGCTCATCATAGGGAAATGGCAGGATAAATTATAGCATATACAGGGAGTTCACGTCGTGGCTCACTGGTTAACGAACCTGGATAGGAACCATGAGGTTGCAGGTTCAATCCCTGGCCTCACTCAGTGGGTAGGGGATTCAGCTACACCATTGTGGTATAGGTCGAAGACTCGGCTCAGATCCCGCTTTGCTGTGGCTGTGGTGTAGGCCGGCACCTGTAGCTCCCATTAGACCCCTAGCCTGGGAACCTCCATATGCTGTGGGTGCGGCCCTAAAAAGCGAAAACAAACAAAAAATTATAGCATACACATATGGTGGAGTTCTATTAATTTTTAACAAGGAATAAGGAATATATGTAGCATAAAATACTTCATCATCAACTCCAGTATATATTGTTAAGTTAAAAAAGCAAGATGGAGAAAATCATCTATGAGATACTGCCATTCATTTATATAGTTACCTCATTTATTAAAAAATTTTATGACCGCACCCAAAGCACATGGAAGTTCCTGGCTGGGGACTGAACCCATGCCTCCACAGTCACCCAAGCTGCTGTAGTCAGGTTCTTAACCCAATGCACCACAGAGGGAGCTCCTCTCATTTTTTAAATGAAAAGTCAAAAAATTAAAACACATGGTTACCTGCAAAAACAAAGTGAGCAGAGCAGTAAAGATAGAATGGTAGCAAAGTTTTTCATAAAACTTGTTTTGTAGGTGTGATTTTGGGAAACATATAAAATAATTTACATAATTATAAAACAAAAACACATTAAATTGGAGTTCCCATTGTGGTTCAGTGAGTTACAGACCCAACTAGTATCCATGAGGATGCTGGTCTGATCCCTGGTCTTGCTGAGTGGGTTAAGGATCCCACTTTGTGGTGAGCTGTGGTGCAGGCTGCAGACGCAGCTTGGTTCCCACGTTGCTGTGGCTATGGCATAGGCTAGCAGTTGCAGCTCCAATTGGACCCCTAGGCTGGGAACATCCATATGCCACAGGTGCAGCCCTAAAAAGCGAAAACAAACAATTACATTTTAAAAGCAATCCCTACATCTAAGGATGACCTGACCCCCTTGCTGTACAGTGGGAAAATAATAAAAAAAAAAAAAAAACCAAAACAAAACAAAACAAAAAAAAACAAACAAAAAAAAGACATCAGTTCACACCAAAAAAAAAAAAAAAAAAAAAAGCAATCCCATCAAAATGAAAGCTAAATGAAATCAATGAACTTACTTGTATATGGAGTTGGTGGCATAACCATACAGAGAAGAATATTCTAAGTGATTTTAAATGCAGTAAAGTTTTTTTTTTTTTTCTCCTGGCTGCCCTGCAGCATATGGAGTTCCTGGGCCAGGGATCAAATCTCACCCACAGTTGCGACCTAAGCCGCAGCTGCAGTAACATGAGATCCTTAACCCTCTGTGCTGGGCCAGGGATCAAACCTGTGTCCCAGTGCTCCCAAGACGCTGCCAATCCTGTTGCACCACAGTGGGAACACATAAATGCAGTAATTTTTTAAAAACCACATACAAACACTAACTTAACAGTACATTCCTCATAGGATTTAAACTAATAAAATGAACTTTAAAGCAGCAACTACAAAAGAGAAACTTAAATTGTTATCACTAATCATAGTTTTGTAGTATTAACTTGTGATGTTATTGTAATATTACTGCATGTATAGTCTGAGAAAAAACAAATGGTTAATTAAGTTGGATGTTTTTTGTGTGGAAAAAAAAGAAGCAGATCTAAAAATCAATGTTACATAAAATTTCTGATCATGAATTTGCACTGGATATGTTAGAATGAACTAATCAAATATTTTCTAGAAAATATATATTTTAGTTCCACCCACCATAAATGCCTAAAAATGGCATCTACTACAGTAGCAACATGCATACACTTATGTATCCAGTTATGGCTGCTAAACACCATTCACCCCTGAAATGAATTCCTTGAAACAATGTCTGATTCTAGGCTTGGGACAGGAAATATCCAGATAAGCCTAGAATACCCTATCATAGGATTAAACATGAAAACTATCAAAGATTATTGGGGTCATGTAAAAAGGACTTGGGAGTAAATTCGAAGAAGCTAACTTGAGGTGGTTCCCACTGGCCAAAGATGAGACAATTTTAATTTGTTAAGAATTACTACAATAGGGAGTTCCTTGGTAGCTCAGTGGGTTAAGGACCCAGCATTGGCACTACAGTGGCTGGGGTAGCTGCAGTGGCAGGAGTTCCATCCCTGCCTTGGAACTTCTGCATGCCACAGCTGCAGCCAAAAAAAAAGAAAAGAAAGAAAGAACTACAATGAATTGAAACACACACACAAAAAATATCTTAAAGTATGAGTTGATAATGATACTGAAAAAAAAAAAAAAAAAACTTTATGGAGTTCTCTTGCGGTGCAACTGGTTAAGGATCCAACATTGCCATTGCAGCAGCTTGGGTGGCTGTTCTGGTGCAGGTTTCATCCCTGGCCAGAAAATTTCCATATGCCTTGGCACAGCCAAAAAGCCCCCAAAACACAAAAAAACTTCATTGTTCACCTTTGAAGAATGCTAGGGAACCAATCACCTCATTATTTTGAAAACTGGTAAATAAATAATACAAATTATGACTTTAGTCAACATTTCCTATCAAATATACCTTAGAAAATCTAATTTGAAATTATTTTTGTATGTATAGATATATATGTATATACCTATGTCTGTATGTGTTGTATGTATATAGGTATGCATATGGATATAGTGTATACATCTATATCTTAATATTTCAACATAATATTTCATTTTTTTAAAAAGTTTAAATGTTATTGGCCTGCACTAACAGTTATTATGAGCAAGGAAATAATACAGATTTCAAGGTAGATAAAACAAAGAAGGAATATAATATTCTTATCTGATAAACAGCAAAATTACCAATTCATTAAGACAAACTTAAAACACTGGAGTTACATATCAAAGTTTTGAAGCAATCAAAACTTATACCAATGTACAGACATCATTCGCGTGGTCTTTCTCATAGCAATCCTCCATGAAAGCCAAAGGCATAATGATGAATAAGCTGATTGAATTAACAAAAAAAAGTTCACCCAAGTCAGTCACATAAGGCTGTGCATATTATACAGGAAACCACTCCAGGGGCAGCAATATACTGAATCCAACTCATTAAAGCCCATGCAGTCAAAACTTAAAGTTTCAGAAATTCTGCAAGCTGGTTGTTAAAACACAGCCATTATCAAAAATAAATATTTTAAAACTTAAAATAAATTATATTAACAACAAATAAATATAACTCATCACTTCTTATTTTATTATGTTTTACCATCATTGATGCCCTTGAGGTTATTTATGCCCACTGCAGTATGCAGAAAAAATGATACAGTGGTATGCTACTGACATCCCTTCCCAACTCTATTATTAGTGATATTACATTGGTAGTTTGAAATAGACCACGGCGGAAATGTTTAAAACGTGGAAATCAGCAAACACTACAAAGCAGGGCATAAATTTAACATTTTGGGGTTTTTTTGTTTTGTCTTTTCTAGGACCACACCCGCGGCATATGGAGGTTCTCAGGCTAGGGGTCTAATCAGAGCTGTAGCCACCAGCCTACATCACAGCCACAGCAATGCGGGATCCAAGCCTCGTCTGCAACCTACACCATAGCTCATGGCAATGCCAGATCCTTAACCCACTGAGCAAGGGCAGGGATCAAACTCGCAACCTCATGGTTCTTAGATTCATTAACCACTGAGCCACGACGGGAAATCCAAATTTAACATTTTGTTGACAGTCTACAATTAAGAAAGTGATAGGGAGTTCCTGTCGTGGCGCAGTGGTTAACGAATCCGACTAGGAACCATGAGGTTGCGGGTTCGGTCCCTGCCCTTGCTCAGTGGGTTAAGGATCTGGCGTTGCCGTGAGCTGTGGTGTAGGTCGCAGACGCGGCTCGGATCCTGTGTTGCTGTGGCTCTGGCGTAGGCCGGCGGCTGCAGCTCCGATTCAACCCCTAGCCTGGGAACCTCCATGTGCCGCGGGAATGGCCCGAGAAATGGCAAAAAGACAAAAAAAAAAAAAAAAAAAAAAAAAAAGAAAGTGATAGGAAAAATGTTAACCAAATTAAATTTATTTATTTATTTATTATTTTATATATATATATATATATATATATATATATATTTTTTTTTTTTTTTGTCTTTTTGCCATTTCTTGGGCCGCTCCCGCAGCATATGGAG
Source organism: Sus scrofa (assembly GCF_054392235.1). Classification (NCBI taxonomy): domain Eukaryota; kingdom Metazoa; phylum Chordata; class Mammalia; order Artiodactyla; family Suidae; genus Sus; species Sus scrofa. The sequence goes on from NC_139397.1 coordinate 80,832,356, forward strand.
GTTCCCAGGCTAGGGGTTTAATCAGAGCTGTAGCTGCTGGCCTACACCAGAGCCACAGCAACTCGGGATCCAAGCCGCGTCTGCGACCTACACCACAGCTCACGGCAACGCTGGATCCTTAACCCATTGAGCAAGGCCAGGGATCGAACCCACAACCTCATGGTTCCTAGTCGGATTCGTTAACCACTGCGCCACGACAGGAACTCCTAATTAAATTTAAAGTGTTACACAGAAACAGCACGAAAAGGGAGAGAGAGTAATCTAATATTTTTTCATTTCTTAAAGTTTTATTATAGTATAGTTGATTTATGATGTTGTAATAATTTCTCTGTACAACAAAAATGACTCAGTTATACATGTATACACATCTATTCTCTTTCAGATTCTTTTCCCACACAGATTATCACAGAATATTGGGTAGAGTTCTCTGTGCTATATAGTAGGTCCCCACTGGCCAATCAGTCCATATATCTCAGTGTGCATATGCCAATCCCAAACCCCTCATTCATCCCCCTGCAATCTTCTAATATTTTAAACCTATTAATGAGTTAGTAAGAAGTCTTTGATCAAAAAGTAATTTCATTTTCATCTTACTCTTTAACTTAGACAAAAATATCAATGACCATTTATATTAAAACTACATTCTTCAACAATTGTGCAACTATACGTTGGCTACAGATAGGGACATAGAAACAAGATTTTGGTAAACATCAACCAAAGTGTTCTATAAGAATAAATTGGCTATATGGATTTTACAATTAGTACTGCATATGTTACGATTTGCAAAATGTATACATTTTCATTCCAGAAAGATTTACCAGCACACCTCTGTTGGGAAGGACCACAATCACTAGCCCTTGAGAAGTGCACTGTCCAACTGAAAGATGTAAACAGTCCAGATATCTGATACAATGCGTTAAATGCTCTAATATAAGTATTCAAAGTGAAATGAGTGCACATGAGAAGAAGCAGTTATTTTTTTCTGGGGAGAGATAGGGGAAGGAGAATTCATATCCTAATTTGTAAAAGTCCATCTCATAGTAAAACCTTCTTTGCATTATAATTTGTCCTAATATATTACATATATTATTTTTAGCACTGAAGTTTGTAACAATTTAGCCCTGAAACACAGTTTTAAGCTCTTCAAGGTATTGATACATGCCATTTGGGCAAGCCCTCTGAAATCACAGAAATGATCTTTTTTCAGCGTCATGATGAAATATTTTTATCTATCTGATTTCAAAAATTCATATGACTACTTTCCCTCTTGACAGCCAACGGTTTCAAGTTGGGGAAAAAGGAGGTTTTTTGTTTGTTTGTTTGTTTTTGTTTTTAGGGCCGCACGTGTGGCATATAGGAGGTTCCCAGGCTAGGGGTCTAATCGGAGCTGTAGCTGCCAGCCTACGCCACAGTCACAGCAATGGAGGATAGAAGCCACGTCTGCGACCTACACCACAGCTCAGAACAACTCCGGATCCTTAACCCACTGAGCAAAGTCAGGGATCAAACCTGCGAACTCATGGATGCTAGTCAGATTCGTTAACCGCTGAGCCACGACGGGAACTCCCTTTTTTTCGGCAGGGGTTTATATTCACTGCTCATTTATTTTCACAACATTCTGAAGAATATATACTCAAGGACCCAAATTCAATCATAGGCATGGTTTTCACTATTTCTTTTAAACACTAAATCAAGATCAAAGTCCATATTCTTTATAGACAGTTGTGTCTGGGAATAACACACTGTGAGAAACAATATTCAACTGCCAACTCTTTAACTAGTGTAGTGCTATTGTTTCTCATATTCTGCTTGTACTCTGTCAATACTGATTCCAACAAACTTTTTCCAGAAAATTGTTTGGTTCATAAAATAATCACAAACCAAATTTTAAAAATATCTTCCACCTTAAGCATGAATCTTTAGTGATTTAAAAAAGAAATCAGAGATCCCACTGTGGCACGGGGTGGTGGGGAGGAGTAAGGACACGGTTGTCTCCGTGGGGGAAGGGGGTTCAATCCCTGTCCCAGTGAAGTGCCTTAAGAATCCAGTGGGGCTGCAAGTGTGGCTCAGATTCTATCCCTAGCCCAGGAATTTCCATATGCCAAAAAAAAAAAAAAAAAAAAAAAAAACCAAACAAAACAAACCCAATAAGCTCTCAGGCACATCTCCCTCATAAACAGTAAAACATTCAATGTATTCTTTACATAGAAGGTTTCAACCAAGTGTAAAGCCAGATATCTAATAGCATGCACATGTTAAAGAGTAGTTAGAGGGAGTTCCCGTCCTGGCACAGCAGAAACGAATCCGACTAGGGACCATGAGGTTGCAGGTTTCATTCCTGGCCGTGCTCAGTGGGTTAAGGATCCAGCGTGGCCGTGAGCTGTGGTGTAGGTCACAGACGTGGCTCGCATCTGGCGTTGCTGTGGCTCTGGCATAGGCCGGCGGCTACAGCTCTGATTCCACCCCTAGCCTGGGAACCTCCATGTGCTGCGGGAGCGGCCCAAGAAATGGCAAAAAGACAGGAGTTCCCGTCGTGGCGCAGTGGTTAACGAATCCAACTAAGAACCATGAGGTTGCGGGTTCGGTCCCTGCCCTTGCTCAGTGGGTTAAGGATCTGGCGTTGCCGTGAGCTGTGGTGTAGGTTGCAGACGCGGCTCGGATCCCGCTGTGGCTGTGGCTCTGACGTAGGCTGGTGGCTACAGCTCCGATTGGACCCCTAGCCTGGGAACCTCCATATGCTGCGGGAGCGGCCCAAGAAATAGCAACAACAACAAAAGACAAAAAAAAAAAAAAAAAAAAAAAAAAAAAAAAAAAAAGAAATGGCAAAAAGACCAAAAAAAAAAAAAAAATTAAAAAATTACTTTTTATAACCTCTCTCTCTCCCATATATTTATAACCTTTCTATCTTTCCCATTCTTGACTGGAGACAAAGAGAGAGAGAGAGAGAGAGAGAGGGAAATTATCCTCCAAGAGGCAAATAAAATGATAGAAATCACCTGGAAACAAGATAAGTTGGATCTTTTAAAATAGTAAAAAAGAAATTTATACATTGTGAATTTTTTATTTTATTTTTTTGTCCTTTTTTTTTTTCCCAGTGCCACACTCACGGCATATGGAAGTTCCCAACCAAGGGGTCAAATTGGAGCTGTAGCTGCCGGCCTACGCCACAGTCACAACAACACAGGATCCTAGCCACATGTGCCACATATGCCGCAGCTCACGGCAACACCAGATCCTTAACCCACTGAGCAAGGCCAGGGATTGAACCTGTATCCTCATGGATACTAGTTGGATTCGTTATAGCTGAGCCACAAGTTGATTTACAATGCTGTGATAATTTCTGCTGTACTGAAATTATTTCTGTATAGCAGAAATTATCACATGTTCAGTACATGTATAACCAAAGAGTGATTCAGCTATACATGTACACACCCATTCTTTTTCAAATTCTTTTCCCAGACAGATTATCACAGAATATTGGGTAGAGTTCCCTGTGCTATACAACAGGTCCCCACTGGCCAGTTATTCCATATACCTTTTGTGGAAGTTTTTATGTGTGGCTTTTGTTGAAAAAATTAGGTTTAATTCTTTGAGACTTTCTTGGAGGGTCGCTCTTACTACTCAGAGAGGAAATACACCTTATACCTAAAGGAAGAGAGCCCTTGGGATTTAGACCATTCCCTCAATTCAGGAGTCCTGAAGCCTCTGCTTCTGCCAGGAAATCATCTCCAATCCTCACGTTTCCCTTTTCAATCATCCCTTCCCAGCAGCTTTTCTATTTTTACACAATAAGAAAAAGAAAAATGTAAGGGGACTCTATACATTGATTCCTCTACTATTTTAACTGTATTAATGATGAATCTCAGAGCTCCCATTGTGGCTCAGTAGTAAGGAACTGGACTAGTATCCATGAGAATGTGAATTCTATCCCTGGCCCTGCCCAGTGGGTTAAGGATTTGGTGTTGCCGTAGCTGTGGTGTAGGCTGGCAGCTTCAGCTCACATTCAACCCCTAGCCTGGGAACTTCCACATGCCACAGGAGCAGCCCTAAAAAAGAGAAAAAAAAGATGAATCTCAAGATCATCATTAATCTTGACATTAAGATAAGATTTTAGGGAGTTAAGTATGGGTCTGGGTGCCACACTACGCTTTGGCAAATCTTCTGTTTCCTTCCTTGGCTATTGTCTTTTGAAATACATGACATGAGCTTCTATCCTGTTTCTTATTTTCTGGTTACTGCTGATGAATATTTTCTTTTCTTTTTTTCTTCTGGTTCAGCTATTCTTATCTTTTTAATTGTTGAAGATCATATCATTAGGTATCAGAGGAGGGAAATTCTGTAGCTTCTTTCTATATCTTTACATAAGAGTTTCTTTTCTTAATTGCAAACATGCTTAATTGAAAGCATATTAATTATTTTCAGATGATAATGATGCATAATAAAGCTTATAACCTAGAGGAATTTTTGTCTTCAAAAGCCTAAAATCCTTTAATATGTCCCTTTATTATTAGACCATATGATGTTTTCTCTATCATTGTCATTTAATTGTTCCTAGAATACTTACTGAACACCTATTATGTGCCAGTTACTATTATAGGTGCTAAGGATGCAGCAGTAAAAAAAAATAAAAATAACCTGCCCTTACAGGGCTTACTTTCTTGTGTGGAGAAATAGGCAATAAACACATAAGCAAATACATTGTGTATATCAGGATTAAAAAACTTTTTCTGTAAAGGGCCAAATAGTGAATGTTTCAGGCTTTATAGGCCACGTCTCTGCTGCAATTACTCAACTGTGCCACTGTAGTTAAAAACTAGCCATAGGCAACATGTAAAAAAGTGTGTGTGGCTGTGTTCCAAGGAAAGTTTATATACAAAAACAGATAGTAGTTGGAGTTCCCAGCATGGTGCAATGGGATTGGCAGTGTCTCTGCAGTGCTGGGATGCAGATTCAATCCCTGGCCCAGCATAATGGGTTAAGGATCCAGCGTTTGGCCCCAGCTGTGGCGCGGGTGGCAACTGTAGCTTGGATCAGATCTCTGCCCTGGGACTCTATGTGCAGTGGGGCAGCCCAAAAATTAAAAAACAAAACAAACAAAAAACAGACAGTAGTTATATTTAGCTCACTGGCCACAGTTTGAACACTCTGCTATATATAATTGTGACAGGTATCATGGAGAAGCAAGGGAAGGGAAGGGAGGGAGCCAAGATGTACAAGAGGTTCTAGAAAAAGTGAAAAAGGGCCTTATTGATAAGTTATCTGAGCAAAGACTTGAAAAGTGAGGGAATAAGGCATGTAGAAATATGGGGAAATTGCTTCCCAGGCAGAGAGAACAAGATTTAAAAATGTCCTTCAGCAGGAACATGCCTAGTTTGTTCAACAAACAGTAAAGAGGCTGATGTAGTCAAGAAGAGCACCGACAAATAAGGTCAAGAGAGACGGTGCCACATTTTGCAGGGCTTTTGAGGCCATCATATAAAGACATTGACTTTTTTTTTTTTTTTTTTTTTGCAGCACCAAAGCACGAAGAAGTTCCAGGGGTCAGGGATCAAACCCATGCCACAGCAGTGACCCAAGCCACAGCAGTGACAACATCAGATCCTTAGCCCACTTGGGCCATCAGGGAACACCCAAAACATTGAATTTTACCCTAAGTAGGAAACTGCTGTGTAGTTTTGAGCAAAGAAATGACATGGTCTGATTTAACTTTTAAAAAGTTCTCTCTGGCTTCAGTTTTAGAATAGTCTGTAGCTAAACAAAATGGAATTTAGACCATATAGGAAGCTGCTAAAAAATTCCAAGCAAAGGATGATCATACTAAGCTTAGAAATGAGGGCAGAGATTGAAGTAGTAGAAAGTGGTCAGATTCTTTACATTTGAAGGTAGAGGTAAAGGATCTGTTAATGGAGTTTGATATGTAATATAAGAAAAAGATTGCCAGTGCATGACTCCAGAGTTTCTGTCCTCAGAACTAAAAGCAAAAAGTTAGCATTTAATACATAGACTGCAAAAGAGTTGCTTTGGGTGAGGGAGTTGGGGTTTGGTGTAAATCAATAGTTTGGTATTTATCAAGCTGAAGATGCTAACTAAATACCCAGGTGGCAATGTTAAGCACAAAAATGACTCTATAAGTTTGGAGTTCAGGGAAAGGTCCAGGCTGGAGATATAAATTTGGGAGTTACTTGCTTATAGTATTTAAAATATGAAATGGTAGGACTCCCCTGGTAGCTCAGCAGGCTAAGGATCCAGCATTGCCCAGAAACTTCTGCATGATGTGGGCATGGTCAAAAAAAAAAAAAAGACATGGTGAGATCATCACCATGCCCTCTAATACTGTGGTAACTTAGAAGCTGGAGATATGAGGAAAAACCAGGAAAATAAGGGATGGCCACTAGTGAAGAGAGTGAAAAAACAAAGAGCAATGTTTTAAAAATCAAATAAAAAACATGTTCAAGAAGGACATAGTGATAAATCGTTTCAATTGCCATTGATAAACTAAGAGTAAAAATTAGCAATTGGATTGGAAACGTATACACATCACAGCATTTTCACTGAAGTGGTTCCAGAAAGTTAAAAAACAAAACCATCTTTCAGTTCAGGAGTACGTCTTTATGAAGTTTTTTTCTATATGGGTTGGGAAAATAAATATTTTCTGAACCCTTGAAAATCTGAGAATATTTTCAGGTTCTTTTCATACATGAAAGACAAATCAGTTAAGCACAAAATTCTTTTTTTTTTTTTTCCCTTCTTTCTTTCTAGAGCCGCACACATGGAATATGGAGGTTTCCAAGCTAGGGGTTGAATCGGAGCAATAGCCGCGAGCTTACACCACATCTGAGCCGTGTCTGTGACCTACACCACAGTTCATGGCAATGCCAGATCCTTAACCCACTGGGCGAGGCCAGGGATCAAACCCTCATGGCTCCTAGTCGGGTTCATTAACTGATGAGCCATGAGGGGAACTCCTGAGCACAAAATTCTTAAATCAATTTTATCCTTCCTCTTAAAATTCTCTCTCTCTCCACGGTCTTAGGGAATTTATAGAGAGAGTTGAGACCATCCTGATTTTTACTTTAAGTAAATGATTCTTTTGCTTAGTTGTTTATCCTTATTACAATAATTCAAAAAGACATCAGTTGCATTTAAGAATGGTTCTCTTTTACCTTGATTTTTCTTTTATTAGGCTGAATTATTTAATTAGAATATTTAGATTAAAAATCTTACATTTTTAATGTTTGCTTCTTTTCCAGTTATTTTACAGGATACCTAAGTTGAATATGTTTCTGTTATAATATGATTTGCATATTTTCTTCTTCTTTACCTCTGCTTATATAGTAAACTCAAGATAGTTATCACTGATTTGTCTGCATGGTTATTTAGTTACATATTGCCTCTAATATAGACTTAAATTCTATCAGTGCATTTTTAATCACCATGAAATCTTTCTTCGTATCACTCAACTCCTTTTTTACCTAAGATTTTTCTATTCTCATTTAGGTTTTCTGCTCAACTTGTATTAACAACATACCTACTCTCTAACCTTTATGACAGAAATTGAAAATGTTTATAAGATTTTCTTCTAGTTAGTTTTTAGTGTTATATTGTTTCATTAACATGGGGAATAATACTAATTTTCTCTTGTTCTGTAATACATTTTCCATAGATTGTTGGAGTAACTTTTTTTTTCACTTTAATGAGGTGATGTTTATACCAATTTAGTATTTGTCGTACTGACTTCCTTTCTACACACTTACATGATTTACAGCTTCACAGATTTATAGCTGGGAGGAATATATAAATATACATTTTATATATATATATATATATATATATATATATATATATATATATACACACACACACACACATACATAGCAAATGAGTATATATTAATGTGTGAGTGTATATAATTTATCATTAGATTCCCATTAAGGTCATCAAGTAGTTGAGATTTCCTAGGGATTAGGCCACTCACCAAAGGTAAGTTTACTGACTTTCACATCCTTTCCACATGTAAACTACATTCATTCCATTTCAGCAGCCCCAAAAGTCTTAACTCATTTCAGCACCAACTTTAAAGTCTAAACCCCAAAGTCTCATGGGTAAGATTGGAAATACAACTCATCATGACAGAAAATTCCTCTCTAGTTGTTAACATAACAAAACCAGACAAGTTATAAGCTTCCAAAATACAATGGTGGGACAGGCAAAGGAAGACGTTCTCATTTTGGATATTCTCATTCCAAAAGGGAGAAATAGGAAAGAAAGAAGACATGAGGAGTCTGTGACCTATACCACAGCTCACAGCAATGCCAGATCGTTAACCCACCGATCTAGGCCAGGGATTGAACTTGCATCCTCATGGATACTAGGTGGATTTGTTTCTACTGCACCTGCAACAGGTACCCCTTCCATTAGATCTTAAGGTTTGAGAATAATCCTCTTTGGCTTAGTAGCATAAATGGGCACAATGGGATGGCAGCTGAAAGCTATTGCATCTGAAACTGAGCAGGAAACAGCCTTGTTCTCTGGGCCTGGAGTGGGAGTGTCAGCTCTGATGATCTCTAAATCATCTTGGGACCATGCTTCATATTTCTTTAAGAATAACACACATTTGCAGCTAAACAGGTCTGAAGGCCTGTCCTGTAGAATCAAGGTCCTACAGCCATCCTTCATTTTGTCCTGTTTTCTTTGTCTCTTTAGTTCAAACTGATAGAGTCTCTGCTGGTATAATTCTCTCTTCCTGCTCCTGCTGAAAAGGCTGATTAAATCCGAGTTGCACCTATGATAGATCTCTTTATCAAATGGCCCTTCAGCTACAACCTAAGCGTTTTTGTCAGAACAAGCTTTTCATTTTTTGCAATATGGATAGGCTGAAAATTTCCAAATATCCAAATCTGGTTCCATTTTGCTTAACCAATCTGTTTTCAATTCATCTCTCTCTTCTCACCTTTTACTACAAGCAATAAAGAGGATTCAAGCCACACCTTTAATGCTTTACTTAGAAATCTTTCCTAATAAGTATACACATTCATTACTCACAAGTTCTATCTTCCACAAAACACAAGAACACAATTAAGGCAAAGTCTATGGTACACCATAACAAGGATTGCCATTCCTCCAGCGTTCAATAATTTGTTCCTCATTCCATCAGAGACTTCTTCAGAATGGCCTTTAATAATTATTTTTCTACCAACATTTTGTTCATGATTATTTACGTGTTCTTTAAGAAGATGAAGCTTTCTCTTTTTTTCTTTTTAGGGCCGTGGGTGTGGCATATGGAAGTTCCCAGGCTAGGGGTTAAATCAGAGCTACAGTTGCTGGCCCACACCACAGCCACAGCAACACCAGAGCCAAGCTGTGTCCGCGACCTACACCACAGCTCACAACAATGCTGGATCTTTAACCCACTGAGCGAGGCCAGAGTTTGAACCCGCAACCTCAGGGCTCCTAGTTGGATTCGTTTCTGCTGCGCCATCAATATAATCAAGCTTATTGAACATATCCATTACCTTCAAAAGTTTCCTCATGGGCCTTTATTAATATTACCGTCTCAATTCTTCCATGTTAAACTTTTCCTTGTTACTCACTTCTGTAATCCCAGAACCACTGATTTACTTCCAATCACAATGGATTATGTTGCAATTCTAGAATTTTACATAAATGGAATCATATGGCATGTATTCTTTTTTTGTCTGGTTTCTTCCATTCAGTATAACTATTTTGAGATTCCCTGATTTTGTTACATGTATCAATTGTTCTTTCCCTTGTATTTACTTCTTTTTTTAATGATTTTTATATTTTCCACCATAGCTGGTTTACAGTGTTCTGTCAATTTTCTACTGTACAGCAAAGTGACCTGATCACATACACACACATACACATACACAGTCACACACATATATATACATTCTTCTCACATTATCCTCCATCATGCTCCATCACAAGTAACTGGATAGAGTTCCCAATGCTATACAGCAGGATCTCATTGCTTATCCATTCAAAAGGCAATAGTTTGTATCTACTAACCCCAGATTCCCAGTCCGTCCCACTCCTTCCCCCTCCCCCTTGGCAACCACAAGTCTGTTCTCCAAGTCTATGAGTTTCTTTTCTATGGAAAGGTTCATTTGTGCCATATATTAGATTCCAGATATCAGTGATATCATAAGGTATTTGTCTTTCTGACTTCACTTAGTATGAGAGTATCTAGTTCCATCCATGTGGCTGCAAATGGCATTATTTTGTTCTTTTTTATGGCTGAGTAGTATTCCATTGTGTCTGTATACCACATCTTCTTAAACCATTCCTCTCTCAATGGACGTTTAGGTTGTTTCCATGTCTTGGCTATTGTGAATTGTGCTGTAATGAACATGTGGGTGCATGTGTCTTTTTCAATTAAAATTTTGTCCGGATATATGCCCAAGAGTGGGACTGCTGGATCATATGATAGTTCTATATTTAGTTTTCTGATAATAACCTCCATACTGTTTTCCATAGTGGTTGTACCAATTTACATTCCCACCAACAGTGCAGGAGGGTTCCCTTTTTTTCACACCCTCTCCAGCATGCTATTTGTGGACTTATTAATAATGGCCATTCTGACTGGTGTGAGGTGGTACTTCATAGTAGTTTTGATTTGCATTTCTCTAATAATCAGTGATGTTGAGCATTTTTTCCCTTGTATTTCTAAGTCATATTCCATTGTAGGAATACCAGATTTCATTTATTTATTCATCAGTCAATTGATATCTGGACTGTACATCTAATTTTTTTGTTATTACAAATGATGCTGTTATGAACATTCATGTTCAAAAATTTTATGCAGATGTATACTACCACTTTTTTTTTAACCACTTCTTTTGAGTAAGTTAAGGAGTGAAATGGCTAGATCACTCTGTAGGATATTTTACTTTATTTTATTTAGTTTTATTCTATTGCTGAACCTGTAGCATATAGACATTCCCAGGCAAGGAGTCAAATCAGAGCTGCAGCTGCAGGCCTACGCCATAGCCACACCAGATCCGAGACACATCTGCAACCTATGCTGCAGCCTGCAGCCACACTTGATCCTTAACCCACTGACTGGGGCCTGGGATACTAGCCAGGCTCCTAATCTGCTAAACCACAATAGGAACTCCTATATTTAATTTTTTAAGAAACTGCTAGGTGGTTTTCCTAAGTAACTATGACATTTTATATTTTCAACAGCAAATGAATGCTTGATATCTTCTACACACTGGCCAAAAACTTGGTTGGTCTTTTTAGTTTTAGTCATTCTAACTGGTGGCATCTGATTGTGTATTCATTGATACTTCCTTAATACTAGTGATGTTGAGTATGTTTTCACATGCTTGTTTACTATCCTTATATCTTCTTTGGTAAAGTTTGTGTTCAAATTGCCCATTTTTTTTTTCCTTTTTCAACCACACCCACTGTATATGGATGTTCCCAGGCCAGGTTTCAAATCTGAGCTGCATCTGTGATCTACGCCACAGCTGTGACAATGCTGAATCCTTAACCCACTGTGTCACAGTGGGAAATTCCTCTTTGCCTATTTTTAATTGGGTTGTAATTTTTCTCATTACTGAGTTCTGAGAGTTCTTCATAAATTCTGAACACAAGTACTTTCATTAGATATATGATCTGCGAATATTTTATCCCATGAATCTTTTTATTCCCTTAAGAGTGTGTGTATATTTGGATGTTTATAGTCATACCCATGTCATATGGAAGTTCCTGGCCAGGGATTGAATCTGAGCTGCAGCTGCAACCTATGCCACAGCTGCAACCTATGTGCAGCTTTGGCAATGCCGGCACCAGATCCCTCAATTCACTGAGCCAGGGTAGGGACTGAATACTCACCTCTGCAGTGACTGGGACTGAATACTCACCTCTGCAGTGACTGGGACCACTGTGTCACAGTGGAAAAGAGTACATTTTTAAGAGCAGAGTTTATTTTTCATCTTGATGAAAACTGATTTATCAATTTTTGCTTTTATAGATTCAGCATTTAGAAATCTTAGTGGAAAATCATGAAGATTTTCTCATTTTATGTTTTCTTCTAGATGTTTTATACTTGAGGTTTTATTTACATTTAGGTCTCTGATCCATCCTGAGTTAGTTTTTACATATGCAAAGTAAAGTATAGAGGAAATTCCATTTTTTGCATATGGACATCCAATTTTCACAGCTTTATCTATTGAAAAAACCATCCTTTCTCCATTAAATTGACTTTGTAACTTTATCAAAATTCACTTGTAGGAAGTCCCATCATGGTGCAGCAGAAACAAATCTGACTAGGAACAATGAGGTTGCGGGTTTGATCCCTGGCCTTGCTCAGTGGGTTAAGGATCCAGCGTTGCTGTGAGCTGTGGTGTAGTGCGCAGATGCAGCTTGGATCTGGCATAGCTATGAATCCTGTGTTGCTGTGCCTGGGGAGTAGTCCGGCAGCTGTAGCTCTGATTTGACCTCTAGCCTGGGAACCTCCATATGCCATGGATATGGCCCTAAAAAGTGAGTTAAAAAAAAAAAATCACTTGTCTTTCAGCTTTTCCATGTCCAAAAAACTTCATTTTAGGAATTTCCGCCATGGCTCAGTGGTAACAAACCCATCTAGGATCCATGAGGATGCGGGTTCGATCCCTGACCTCGTTCAGTAGGTTAGGGATCTGGCATTGCTATGAGCTATGGTGGAGGTCACAGACACGGCTTGGATCTGGTATTGCTGTGGCTGGCAGCAATAGCTCCAATTCGACCCCTAGCCTGGGAACTTCCATATGCTGCAGGGTGCAGTCATGAAAGGAAAAAAAAAGAAAAAGAAAAGACTTCAATTTCATGTTTGAAAGACTTTTCTGGTTATAGAATTCTAGTTAACAGTATTTTTAAACTATTTTAAAGATGTTGGTCTACGGTCTTATTTTTTACATTGTTTCTGATGATATATCTACTTAATATATCTGTGGTTCTGTAGTCATGTGTCTCTTTTCCTCAAACTGCTTTATTTTCTCTTTATCACTGGTTTTGAACAAATTCGTGATGATCTACCTTGTCATGTTTTAGATGATTTTTACTACTGAAATATAATTCACTTACAATAAAATTCACTACTTTTTTTTGTTTTTTGTTTTGTTTTGTTTTTGGCCACACACATGCAGATACTCCCAGGCCAGGGATGGAACCTGGGCCACAAGAGCAGCCTGAGTCACAGCAGTGACAATGCTGGATCCTAAACCGCTAGGCATCAGGGAACTCCCAAAATTCACCTTTTTAAAGTGTGTAATTTCATGTTTTTTAATATATTCACAAGTTTCTACAATCACCACTACTGCCTAATTCCAGATTTTCATCAACCTAAAAAGACATCACACACCCATCAGTAGTCACTGCCAATTCTCCTCTTCACCCAGTTCCTAGAAACCGCTAGTGGACTTGGTTTCTCTGTGGAGTTGCTTATACCTCACACATAAATGGAATCATACAATATATGGTATTTTTATGATTGGCTTCTTTCACACAGCATAATGTTTTTAATATTCAACCATGTGTAGCATGTATCAGTTCTTCATTCCATTTTATTGTTGAATACTATTTCATTCCATAGCTATTATACTGCATTTCATTTTTCTATTTGTCCAGTAGTGGACATTTGGATTATTCTACCTTGTGGCTATTATGAATAACACTGCTATAAACATTCATATACAGGTTTTTACATGAGCATATGTTTTCATTTCTCTTGGGTATATACCTAGGAATGAAATTAAGTCATATATGTTTAACTTTTTGAGGAACTGACAAACTACTGTCCAAAGTGACTATAATATATGTATTCCCATCAGCAGTGTATCAGGGTTACAATTTCTCCATATCCTCACCAACATTTGCTACTCTCTATCTTATTATAACCACCCCTAATGGGTACAAAGAGTATAAAGTGGTATCTCACTGTGCTTTTCATTTACATTTCACCCTGATTATGACATTGAGTGTGTAAAACATCATTTTCAACTAACCTCTTACACTACCTCTTTATAACAATTTTTTTTTTTTTGGTCTTTTTGCTATTTCTTTGGGCCGCTCCCGAGGCATATGGAGGTTCCCAGGCTAGGGGTCTAATTGGAGCTGTAGCCACCGGCCTACGCCAGAGCCACAGCAACGTGGGATCTGAGCCACGTCTGCAACCTACACCACAGCTCACGGCAACGCTGGATCGTTAACCCATTGAGCAAGGGCAGGGACCGAACCCGCAACCTCGTGGTTCCTAGTCGGATTCATTAACCACTGCGCCACGACGGGAACTCCACAAATTCTTTAAAAATGTTGTTTTTTAAATCTCATTTCTGTAAGATTTATCCTATAAGACAATTTTTTAATTTGTTCAAATGTGTACATAATCGCAACTGTGCACAGTCGAGATAGATATCCTCTAATTGCTTTTGGAAAATGTAGTAAGAGTTGGAAAGAATCATAGCTTACAAGTTTTGTGTCGTCTCATACCTCTCACAAAAACATAAAGTAGTCTCTGCTTTGGTTTTTCATAAATAAAAAACACTTGGAACTAAATTTTAAAAGTAAAAGATATATCAAGGGAAACCTGGATCAGCTGGCTTATATGACAAATTTTCTAATTACAAATAAAGTTAAGTGACTTCTAAAATCTTTCAGTCAGTAAACAACAAATCTATAACTAAAAGCTAGATATATTCTTCACTGTATCAGTGTTCCTTCTAAAGGAATTCATTGGTAAATAAACTCAATAAAATATGTAGCAGTAAATAATGCCAGAGGCAGTGGACTGGTAATCAGAAGACCTGCCTGTATCTTATTACATTTGGTAGTTCCTAGGGGAATCCTAATTTAACCTCTTGACCACACCTTCAATAAATAGGAAATTCTACTAGATAATCTGTACTGAATTCTTTCACATCTAAAATTCTTTGGGAGTCAGTGAAATACAAAAAAGCACAAGTAACTACACTTGGGGGTTAACCCCCCCCAAAAAAAAGAAAGAAAGAAAGAAACTTTAAACAGTAAAATCCAAAATCTTAATGGAATTTTTATTATCATAACAATGGGAATGGAATCAGAAATACATTCTATGAATAAGAATAGCAAATAATAACACTGATAGGAAAACAATTCAACTACTACTACATGTTGCAATGTATTGATCAATAGAAAAAGCATCTCCCAACTGTATAGAATGATATACTGAGGGAGCCAGAATCAGAATCTGCCAAAGGTTCCAATTTAGCTCTATATATTCTCTTTAATATATAAAGAATCAAGGGTACCTAGTAGGAAGATACAAAATTTTGTGTACTCAGAGTGGAAAAAGGATGAAAAGATAAACTTGAATATGCATTCTAAGCATTGTAAACTAGATCTGACAGTAACTTAGAAGACCCAAGACAAAAAATGCAAGACAGGCCAGATAAATATCAGTAGCTATTCAATCTGAGGTAGAAACTTGTCTTCAAAGTTAATGCTTAGAGGGCTGTTTGCCAGCAGTTGTTTTAAAGTAAGAATGTATAGGGGTCATTCCTTAATGCTGTGTATTGAGAAAAATGCCAGACTGAGTAACATGAGTATGTAGACAACAAAGAACAAGGGAGGGAGAGGGAAAGGAAGGGAGGGAGAGGGAAAGGAAGGGAGAAGGGACGGAGGAAGGAAGGAAGGAAGGGAGAAAAGGGGCGACTGCTTTGAAAAAACATTGCAGCAAAAAACCATGAGAGAATACTATAAACAATTGTATGCCAAGAAATTTGACTGACAACCTAGAAGAAATGGAAAACTTTCTAGAGACTTACAGCCTGCCAAAACTCAATCAAGAAGAAACAGATCAAGTGAATAGACAGATCACTAGAAATGCAATTTAATATGTCATAAAAACACTCCCCACAAATAAAAGTCCAGGAACAGATGGTTTCACAGGTGAATTCTACCCATACAAAGAGGAACTTATACCCATCCTCCTTAAACTTTTTCAAAATGTTGAAGAAGAAGGAACACTCCCAAAGATATTCTATAATGTCACCATCACCCTAATTCCAAAACCAAAGATACCACCAAAAAAGAAAACTCTAGGCCAATATCTTTGATGAATAGAGACGCAAAAATTCTCAACAAAAATTTAGCCAACCAAATCCAACAACATATAAAAAAAAACATACACCACGACCAGGTGGGATTCATCCCAGGTGCACAAGGATGGTTCAACATATGCAAATCAATCAACATCATACCCCACCTTAACAAAAGAAACATCAAAAACCACATGATCATCTCAATAGATGCAGAAAAAGCATTAGACAAAGTCCAACATCAATTCATGAAAAAAATTCGTACCAAAGTGGGTATAGAGGGAACATACTTTAACATAATTAAAGCCATTTATGACAAACCCACAGCAAATATAATACTCAATGGAGAAAAGCTGAAAGCCTTTCCACTAAAGTCTAGAACAAGACAAGGATGTCCACTCTCACCACTGTTATTCAACACAGTATTGGAAGTCCTAGCCACAGCAATCAAACAAACCAAAGAAATAAAAGGCATCCAAATAGGAAGAGAAGAGGTAAAACTGTCACTGTATGCAGATGACATGATGCTATATATAGAAAACCCTAAGGACTCAACCCAAAAACTACTTGAACTGATCAACAAATTCAGCAAAGTAGCATGATACAAGATTAACATTAAGAAATGAGCCACATGTCGGAGTTCCTGTCATGGCTCAGTGGTTAAGAATGAGGTTGCGGGTTCAATCCATAGCCTTGCTCAGTAGGTTAAGGATCCGGCATTGCCGTGAGCTGTGGTGTAGGCTGCAGACGCAGCTCGGATCCCACGTAGCTGTGGCTCTGGCATAGGCTTGGCAGCTACAGCTCCAATTAGACCCCTACCCTAGGAACCTCCATATGCCGTGGGTGCAGCTCTAGAAAAGGCAAAAAGACAAAAAAAAAAAAAAGAAAAAAAAAAGAAATCAGCCACATGTCTGTAAACTAACAATGAAATATTAGTAAAGGAATATAGAAATACAATACCTTTTAAAATTGCACCCCCAAAAATCAAATACCTGGGAATACACCTGACCAAGAAGGTTAAAGACTTATATGCTGAGAACTATAAAACATTAATCAAGGAAATTAAAGAAGATGTAAAGAAATGGAAAGATATTCCATGCTCCTGGGTTGGAAAAATTAATACTGTAAAAATGGCCATACTACCCAAAGCAATCTACAGATTCAGTGCTGTCCCTCTCAAACTACCCATGACATTTTTCACAGAACTAGAACAAACAATCCAAACATTTATATGCAACCACAAAAGACCCAGAATTGCCAAAGCAATCCTGAGGAACAAAAACCAAGCAGGAGGCATAACTCTCCCAGACTTCAGGCACTATTACAAAGCCACAGTCATCAAGACAGTGTAGTACTGGTACCAAAACAGACATACACACCAATGGAATAGAATAGAGAACCCAGAAATAAACCCAGACACTTATGGTCAATTAACCTTCGACAAAGGAGGCAAGAACATAAAATCGGAAAAAGACAGTCTTTTCAGTAAGTGGTGCTGGGAAACCTGGACAGCTGCATGCCCATCAATGAAACTAGAACACACCCTGACACCATGCACAAAAATAAACTCCAAATGGCTAAAAGACTTAAATATAAGACAAGACACCATCAAACTCCTAGAAGAGAACATAGGCAAAACATTCTCTGATATCAACCTTACAAATGTTTTCTCAGGTCAGAAATAAAAGCGAATATAAACCAATGGGACCTCATCAAACTGACAAGCTTTTGCACAACAAAGGGAACCAAAAAGAAAACAAAAAGACAGTTTACAGAATGGGATAAAATAGTTTGAAATGATGCAACTGACAAGGGCTTAATCTCTAGAATATACAAACAACTTATACAACTCAACAGCAAAAACTCCAACAACCCAATGGAAAAATGGGCAAAAGACCTGAATAGACATTTTTCCAAGAAAGATGTACAGATGGCCAACAAGCACATGAAAAAATGCTCATCATCACTAATTATTAGAGAAATGAAAATCAAAACTACCACAAGATACCACCTCACGCCTGTCAGAATGGCCATCATTAATAAGTCCACAAATTAACAAATGCTGGAGGGGGTGTGAAGAAAAGGGAACCCTCCTGCACTGTTGGTAGGAATGTAAGCTGGTACAACCACTATGGAGAACAGTATGGAGGTACCTTAGAAATCTATACATAGAACCACCATGTGACCCAGCAATCCCACTACTGGTCATATATCCATACAAAACTTTCCTTACAAAAGATACACACACCCGCATGTTCACTGCAGTACTATTCACAATAGCCAAGACATGGAAACAACCCAATGTCCATTGACAGATGATTGGATTAGGAAGATGTGGTATATATACACAATGGAATACTACTCATTTCATAAAAAAAAAAACAAAATAATGCCATTTGCAGCAACATGGATGGAACTAGAGACTCTCATACTGAGTGAAGTAAGTGAGAAAGAGAAAGACAAATACCATATGATATCACCTATATCTGGAATCTAATATATGGCACAAATGACCTCTCCACAGAAAAGAAAATCATGGACGTGGAGAATAGATTTATGATTGCCAAGGGGGTGGGGGAGGGAGTGGGGTGGATTGGGAGCTTGAGGTTAATAGATGCAAACTATTGCCTTTGGAAGGGATTAGCAATGAGATCATGCTATGTAGCACTGGGAACTATATCTAGTCACTTACGATGGAGCATGATAATGTGAGAAAACAAAATGTGTATGTGTATGTGTAACTGGGTCACCATGCTGTATAGTAGAAAAAAAATTGTACTGGGGAAATAACAATTAAGAAA
Organism: Sus scrofa; assembly: GCF_054392235.1. Lineage (NCBI taxonomy): Eukaryota > Metazoa > Chordata > Mammalia > Artiodactyla > Suidae > Sus > Sus scrofa. The sequence goes on from NC_139397.1 coordinate 80,851,239, forward strand.
GAAAGAAAGAAAATGGAAAAAATAAATAAATAAATAAAAATAAAAATTTTATTCCCACATCTGAAAGAAAAAAAGGCACTGCAGCAAAATGTAAAATATGTAAAACAGCATACACTCTGTAAATGGTTTCCTCTGAACAAAATGTAAACATATAGTTTTCACCTACTTGGTAACTGCAAAGAAGATACAACAGGAGAAGCAGAAAGAAGTTAAAATAAAAAGACAAGATGGAATGAAAATTAGTCAACATAAGGTATTATGTAAAGCAAAAATAACAAAATAATTAATATATGCATTATAGGCATTATAAAACTGAATAAAGATGTGAAAGAGAGAGTTTTTAATATTTTTCAGACTAAGAAAATATAAACAACATTGAAAAAAAATTTAAAAGAGAAGATGTCCGATATGGAGGACAAAAACCTGAATATTCTAAAAATCACAGATATATCAGCCAGGGTTCCTTTAGGACAGAGATGGCCCTTGGGACAATCCAAGGAAGGTTAAGGTGCAAAGGTACTATTTATAAAAGAGTGAAGAGGAACCATAAGGAACAATGCAATCACCCAGGGCAAATGAAGGAACTTTCACTTTCCCTATACCCATAGGTTTAAGTAGAGGGGTTAGTCACTGTAATCAGAAAGAGGGTATCACATAGAAAAGGCCATTTTCAGTATACAGACATATATATCCTGACATGCCCTCACAGGAAGGGAGCCATAAGAAAAGGCCATCTTCAGTATATAGACATATATATCCTGACGTGCCCTCACAGGAAGGGAGCCCTCACAGAAACGAATAAACACCTCAAGGTATTTATTCAAGGAGAATAAATACCTTGACTACATACTCTTGCCTTCTTTCAATATTCTTGAAGGTCTCCTTAGTGGTAAAACTGACAGGTATCAAAGGATATGTATATATATTTGATCCAAATAAATAAGCCTCCTAGGTTAAAAAGCAAGGTAGACTAAGGAAAAGACTAGATCTGGAAGGGCAAATGGAAGACAAAAATAATACTCTTTACAGGAATAAAGAAAAGAAATGTGAATCTCTGCCTTTCAATTGAAGTCCATTCACAAATACTGTAATTACTGATATGGCTGGACTTTATTTTCTATCTTGATATCTTGATATTGTTTTCTGCTCTTTTCTTTCTTTCTTTTTTTTTTTTTTTTTGCTCATTGACAAATAGATCTCTTGGTTTTTTTGTTTTTATTTTTTTTCTGTCTTCTTGTCTTTTTGTCTTTTTAGGGCCACACCAGAGGCATATGGAGGTTCCCAGGCTAGGGGTCAAATCCCAGCTATAGCCGCTGGCCTACACCACAGCCACAGCCACAGCCACACCAGATCCGAGCCATGTCTGTGACCTATACCACAGCTCATGGCAATGCCAGATCCTTAACCCACTGAGCGAGGCCAGGGATCAAAGCTGCAACCCTATGGTTCCTGCACCATGACGGAAACTCCAATATTGTTTTCTAAATGTCCTTTTTTACTCTTCTGTTATTCCTTTAGGGTCTTTTATGTAAAGTAAGGATGTTTTTAATGTAACATTGTAAGTCCTCTTTCAATTAATGTATTAGATTTTGTTTAAAGTTTCTTTTTAGTCATTGCTTTAGGGGTTACAGAATGAATCTTTACCTTATGACTATCTATTTCAAATAAATACTGACTTAATTCTATTACACTAAATTTGCTCCTATATGGTCCATGTCCACCACCCTCATTAGTAATATTAATTATATTACTTTCATATATGTTACAAATCCAACAATAAAGTACTATAATTATTGTTTTAAAAACTTTTGTTAAGAAATAAGACAGGGGCGCTCCCATTGTGGTGCAGCAGAAATTAATCCGACTGGGAACCATGAGGTTTCGGTTTGATCCCTAGCCTTGCTCAGTGGGTTAAGGATTCAGCGTTGTGGCGTTACCATGAGCTGTGGTGTTGGTCACAGATGTGGCTTGGATCCCACGTTGCTGTGGCTCTGGTGTAGGCCGGCGGCTACAGCTCTGATTCAACCCCTAGCCTGGGAACCTCCATATGCCATGGGTGCAGCCCTAAAAATGACAAAAAGATTAAAAAAAAAAAGAAAAGGAAAAAGAAATAAGACAGGGAAAAATATTATATGGTCTTTTGTATTTACTCACACATGTACTTGTGCTCATCATTCCTTCATGTGGCTCTGAGTTACTGTTAAGTATCATTTTCTTTCAGCCTGAAGAATTTCATTAAGTGATGCTTGTAGTACAGGTCTGCTAAGCAATAAAACCTTAGTTTTTGTTTTCTTAAGGAATGTTTCTCATTTTCATTACTGAGGGATAATTTTATTGCATATAGAATTCTACAGTTGTGAGTTCCCATACCAAACTCAAATCCAGGATCTTGAATATGTCATTACATTCTTTTTTTTTTTTTTTTCCTTTAGGGCTACACCTGCAGCATATGGAGGGTCCCAGGCTAGGGGTTGAATCGGAGATGCAGCTGCTGTCCTATACCACAGCCACAGCAACCTAGGATCCAAACTGCATCTGCCACCTACACCTACTCTTGGCAATGCCAGATCCTTTATCCACTGAGCGAGGCTAGGGATTGAACCTGCATCCTCATGGATACAAATCAGATATGTTTCTACTGAGCCACGACAGGAACTCCCCAAAGACACATTACTTATGAACAGTAAGGTTATTTCTTTGATTCAAAACCACAGCCACAATGGGAACTCCCTACACTGTCTTCTTGATGTCACCGTTCTGATGAGAAAAGTAAGCTATTAATCACATTGTTGCTCCCTTGTTCATAATGAGTTGTTTTTCTGTGGCTTCTTTCAAAAATTTATTTTTCTCCTTTGTCTTTCAACAGTTTTGCTATAAGGTATTCAGGTGAGGTACCTTGTCTTTTCATATCAGGGTTTGTTGGGTTTCTTCAATCTGTCGTTTAATATTCTTATCAATTTGGGAGGTTTTCATTAATTATTTCTTCTATTATTTTTTCTGCCCACCTCCACCCTTTCTCTCATTCTAGGATGCCCAGTAAATGTATGCTGGGATACTTCACACTGATCTATAGTTCTCTAAGATTCTATTTTTTTCTTCAATTTGTTTCCCTATTCCTTGCATTGGTTTTTGTTTGTTGGTTTTTGTTTGTTTGTTTTTGTCTGATTGATTGATTATGGCTGCAATCATGGCATATGGAGGTTCCCAGGCTAGGGGTCTAATCAGAGCTACAGCTGCTGGCCTATGCCATAGCCACAGCAACCTGAGATCCGAGCCATGTTTGCAACCTACACCACAGCTCATGGCAATGCCAGATCCTTAACCCACTGAGCAAGGCCAGGGATCAAACCGAAAACCTCATGGTTCCTAATCAGATTCATTTCCACTGTGCCACAGCGGGAGCTCCGCACTGGGGTATTTCTAATAATTCTCAGGTTCACTGAGTCTTTCAATTGCTGCTAAGCCCATTTAATGAGATTTCCATTCCACTTCTGGTTCTTTTAAGTGCTGAAATTTCTATTTGGTCCCTTTTCTACAGACAGTATTTCTCTATTTATTTTGGCTGTGCCCAAGTCATGTAGAAGTTCCTGGTCAGGTATTGAACTCAAGCCACAACTACAACCAGAACCACAGTAGTGACACCATATCCTCAACCCTATGAGTCACCAGGGAACTCCTGGATTTATCTATTTAGATTCTTTTTGTTGTTACTACTATGTTTTCCATTCGTTTATTAAACCTACATATTTTATTTTTTATTTTATTGCAGCATAGTTGACTTACAATGCTTTTTTAGTTTCAGGTGTAAAGCAAACTTATCAGTTAAACATATACATACACATATCCATTCCTTTTAGGTTGTTACACGGTATTGAGTAGATTCCCATGTGCTATAGAGTATATTCTTGTTACTTATCTATTTTATATATAGTAGTGTATATATGTTAATCCCAAACACCTAATTTATCCCTTCCCACAACATTTCCCCTTTGGTAACCATAAATTTGGTTTTAAAATCTGTTTCTGTTTTGTGAATAAATTCTTTTGTATCATTTAAAATTAGATTCCAGGAGTTCCTGTGTGGCTCAGCAGTAATGAACCCCACTAGTATCCATGAGGACTTGGGTTCCATCCCTGGCCTTCCTCAGTGGGTTGTGGATCTGACATTGCCAAGAGCTGCAGTGTAGGGTGCAGATGTGACTCAGATCCTCAGTTGCTGTGGCTGTGGTGTAGGTCATGGCAGCTGCAGCTCCGATTAGATGCCTAGCCTGGGAACTTCCATATGCCATAAGTGTGGCCTTAAAAAAAGCAAAAATGAAATGAAATAAAATAAAATTAGATTCCACATCTTAGTGATCTCATATGATATTTATCTTTCTCAGTCTGACTTACTTCACTTAGCACGATAATCCCTAGGTCCATCCATGTTGCTCCAAGTGGCATTATTTTGTTCTTTTTTATGCTACTATGTCTTGGCTATTGTAAACAGTGCTGCACTGAACATTAGGGTGCATGTATCTACTCAAATTGTGGCCTTCTCTAGATGTATGCCAAGCAGTAGGATTACTGGATCATATGTTAGTTCTATTTATAGTTTATTGAGGAACCGCCATACTGTTTTCCATAGTGGTTGTACCAATTTACACTCCCATCAACAGTGAAGAAGGGTTCTCTTTTCTCTGCGCCCTCTCCAGCATTTATTATTTGTAGACATTTTTTTTTTTTTTTGTCATCCCCAAAGCATATGGACTTCCCAGGCCAGGGATCAGATTTGAGCAGCAGTTGCGACCTAAGCCACAGCAACTCCAGATCCTCAGCCCACTGTGCCAGGCCAGGGATCAAACCTTCATCCCAGTGCTCCCAAGATGCCACCAATCCTAGTGTGCCACAGTGGGAACTCCCTGACCATTTTTTAATGGTTTTTTTTTTTTGATATAAAGCTGTATGAGATATTTGTATATTTTGGAGATTAACCCCTCATCAGTAGCTTCATTTGCAAAGATTTTCTTCCACTCTGTGGGTTGCCTTTTTGGTTGTCTTTCTTTCGTATGGTTAAACCTATGGGCATTTCTGGATTTTGTTTTATATATATCTATATATAGATATAAATATATAGTTCAGAAGGTACTATATATACATATAGAGAGAGTACCACTTTTTGGCCACACCCTCAGCATGCAGAAGTTCTATGTATCTATATATCTATATATAGATATATAGTTCAGAAGGTACTATATATACATATAGAGAGAGCACCACTTTTTGGCCACACCCTCAGCATGCAGAAGTTCCGGGCCAAGGATGGAATTCACACCAAAGCAGTGACAACACTGGATGCTTAACAAAGAGGTCACCAGGGAACTCCCAAAAGCTAAGGTTTTTGGTTTTTTTTTTAATTTAATTTTTTTTTCTTTCATTTTTTAGCCATCCTGTGGCATACAGAATTCCCAGGCCAGGGATCAGATCCAAGCCATAGTCACAACCTAAGCCACAGCTGTAGCAATGCTGGATCCTTAACCCTCTGTGATAGGCCAGGGATAGAACCTGTGACCCAGTGCTCCCAAGATGCTACTGATGCCATTGAGCCACAGTAGGAACTCCACTGAAACCTACATTTTTTAAATGTCAAAAATATATTTCTAGGAGCCCCCTGGTGGCTCAGCATGTTGAGGCTCCGGCATTGTCACTACTATGGTACAGATTCAATCCCCTGGCCTGGAAACTTCTGCATGCTGTAGGTGAGGTCAGAAAACAAAAACAAAGCAAGGAGTTCCTGCTGTGATTCAGAAGGTTAAGAACCTAACACAGTCTCCATGAGAATGTGGGTTTGATCCCTGGCCTCATTCAGTGGGTTAAAGATCCAGTGTTGCCCTAAGTTGCAGCATAGTTGCAGGTGTGGCTCTGATCCAGCATTGCTGTGGCTGTGGCATAGGCCTGCAGCTGCAGCTCCGATTCAGCCCCTAGCCTGGAAACTTCCATATACTGCAGGTGTGGCCATAAAAATAAACAAAACAAAACAAAGAAAATTATTTCTAATAGTTGCTTTGAGATTTTGCCTGTTAAGTCTAACATTCGGACCCAGAGTGAGTTACAGCTGATTGTCTTATTTCCTGGTATGTGTCACTCTTTTCTTTGCATATTTAGCAGTTTTTGTCTTTTTCTTTTTAGGGCCACACCCACATCATATGGAAGTTCCCAGGCTAGGGGTAAATTGGAGCTGCAGCTGCCGGGCTATGCCACAGCCACAGCAACACCAGATCTGAGCCTTGGCTGCAACCTACACTGCAATTCACAGCAACATCAGATCCTTAACACAGTTGAATGAGACCAGGGATTGAACCTGAGTCCTCATGGATACTAGTCCAGTTTGTTACTGCTGAGCCACAAGGGGAACTCCAGCATGTTTAGCAGGGGTTTTTTTTTGCCTTTTTTTTTTTTTGCTTTTTTAGGGCCACACCTGAGGCATATGGAAGTTCCCAGGCTAGGGGTCGAATCCAAGCTACAGCTGCCAGCCTACACCACAGCTCACGCAATGCCGGATCCTTAACTCATTGAGTGAGGCCAGGGATCAAATCTATGTTCTCATGAATACTAACCAGATTCGTTTCCACTGAACCACGATGAGAACTCCCAGCATGTTTAGTAGTTTTGAAAACATTTTAGAGAGCATATAGCAACTCTGTATTCTGCTTTATTTTCCAGAAAGTTTTTGTCTTAATAACTTTCCTGAACTTAAAACTGCAGAATCCGTGTATGCTGCACTACGTATCACTGATGACTTTGCTCAAATTTTTAAAAAATTAATGTATTTTTGGATCAGTCTTTAAAAAAACAAGACCAAGTACAGAGACTTCCCACATACCCTCTCATACATTTTCTATAATCTTCTCTATTATTTTTTTTTTAAGACTTTTTTTTTTTTTTGTCTTTTTTGTTGTTGTTGTTGTTGTTGTTATTGTTGCTATTTCTTGGGCCGCTCCCACGGCATATGGAGGTTCCCAGGCTAGGGGTTGAATCGGAGCTGTAGCCACCGGCCTACGCCAGAGCCACAGCAACGCGGGATCCGAGCCGCATCTGCAACCTACACCACAGCTCACGGCAACGCCGGATCGTTAACGCACTGAGCAAGGGCAGGGACCGAACCCGCAACCTCATGGTTCCTAGTCGGATTCGTTAACCACTGCGCCACGACAGGAACTCCAATCTTCTCTATTATTAATATCTTGACTCACTATGATATATGTGTTAAAATTACTTAGCCATATTGATAAACTTTAACTAAAGCCACAGGTTACATCAGGATTAACTATTTCTGTTGTTCATTCTACGAGTTTTGAGAAATAATGACTTGTATTCACAATTAGAATAGTTTCTATTCTTTCCTACCCCTAACTCCTGTCAGCTACTGATTTTTTTTACTATCTCCATAGCTTCACCATTTCCAGAATGTCGTGTAGTTAAAATCGTACAGTACATAGCTTTTTCAGATTGGTTTCTTTCATTTGGCAACAAATGTTTACATTTCTTCCAAGTCTTTTCGTGGCTTGGTAGCTCATTTCTTTTTAGTGTTGAATAATATTTATTGTATGACTATATCACAGCTTGTTTATCCATTCCTCCACTGAAGGACATCTTGGTTATTTCCTAGTTTTTGGTATTTATGAATAAAATTTTGATAGATATCTGAGTGCAGGTTTTTGTGCAGACATAAGCTTTGTGCTAATTTGCATAAATATCAAGAAATGTTACTGCTGAGTCAAATGACTGGAGTATGTTTAGCTTGTTAAGAAGCTATCAAACCATCTTCCCATGTGGCTGTATTATTCTATATTTCCAACGGTATTAAATAAGAGTTCCTCTTGCTCCAAATTCTTGCCAGCATTTGATGTCAGTGTTCTGGATTTTGGCCAAAGCTGTGCAGCGGTATTTCATTGTTTTAATTTACAATTTCCTAATAACATAGAATGTCAGACTTTTTTTTTTTTTGGCTGTGCACACGCATGAAGAAGTTCCCTTGCCAGGAACTGAGCCTGTGCCACAGCAGCAACCCAAGCTACAGCTGTGACAATGCCAGACCCTTAACCCACTGAGCCAGCAGGGAACTCCTGGACATCTTTTTATATACTTATTTACCATCTATATGTCTTCTTCAGTGAGGTTTCTGTTCATATCATTTACCCATTTATCGATTGGGTTGTTTATTTCCTTATTGTTTTAAACATTTCTTTGCATAATTTGAATACTAGTACTTTATCAGATATATGTTTTATAAATATCTTCTCCCAGTCTGTGGCTTGCCTTTTTGTTCTCTTAATGTCATTTTCCAAACAGATTTTAATTTTAATGATGTCTAACATCAATTTTGTTCATTGAGTTCCCATTGTGGCTCAGTGGAAAAGAATCTGACTAGTATCCATGAGGATGCAGGTTCTACCTCTGGCCTTGCTCAGTTGGTTAAGGATCCAGTGTTGCCATGAGCTGTGGCATAGGTCACAGACTCGGCTTGGATCCCATGTTGTTGTGGGGTAGGCCAGCAGCTGTATCTCCAATTTGACCCTTAGCCTGGGAACTTACACATGCCGCACTTGCGGCCCTAAAAAAGAAGCAAAAAAAAAAAAAAAAAATTTGTTCATGTATTATATTTTTGTTGTTATACCTAAAAACTCAGTGCAAACTCAAGATCACTTAGATTTTCTCCTAGGTTGTCTTCCTGGAGTTTTATGGTTTTAAATTTTATATGTATGATTATGATTCATTTTGAGTGAATATTTGTGAGAGTTGTAAGGTCTGCATCTAGATTCAACTTTATGCATGTAGATGTCCAGTTTTTCCAGCACTATTTGTTGAAAAGACTATCCTCCATTAAATTGCATTTGCTCTCTTTTCAAAGACGAGTTAATTACATTTGTGTGGGATTATTTCCAAGTACTCTACTGTCTTTTTTTTTTTTTTTTTTTTTTTGGTCTTTTGTCTTTTTTAGGGCCATACCCACAGCATATGGAGGTCCCCAAGCTAGGGGTGGATTCAGAGCTGCAGCTGCCAACCTACACCACAGCCATAGTAACATGGGATCAGAGGCGCATCTGCACCCTACACCACAGCTCACGGCAATGCCGGAATCTTAATCCACTGAGAGGGGCCAGGGATTGAACCTGAGTCTTCATGGATACCAGTCAGGTTTGTTAACCACGAGCCATGATGAGAACTCCTACTCTGTTTCATTTATCAAATTGTCTATTTGTTATCAATACCACAAGTGTCTTGATTATTGTAGCTTTTTAACAAATTCTGAAATTGGGGAATATCAGTCCTCTCTTTCTTCTCCTTCAATATTGTTTTTGCTATTCTGAGTCTTCTGCCTTTCCATATAAATTTCAGAATCAGTTTGTTAATATCCACAAAATAACCGACTAGAATTTTTGTTGAGATTGCACTAAATCTATAGGTCAAGATAGGAAGAAATGACATCTTGACAATATTGAGTCTTCATATCCATGTACATGTGACATCTCTCAATTTACTCAGATTTTTATTTTTATATTTTTAGAGCTGCATTCACGGCATATGGAGATTCGCAGGCTAGGGGTCCAATCAGAGCTACAGCTGCCAGCCTACAAAGCAGCTACAGCAACGTGGGATCCAAGCCACCTCTGCAACCTACACCATAGCTCACGGCAACACCGAATCCTTAACTCTCTGAGCGAGGCCTGGGAACCCGCAACCTCATGGTTCCTAGTCAGATTCATTTCCGATGCTCAACGACAGGAACTCCATACTCAGATTTTTAAATATTTTTCATCAGTTTTATAGTTTTCCCCACATAGATCTTAGACATATTATATTTATATATATGTATTTCACATTTTTTGGTGTTAATGTAAAACGTATTGTGTTTTTAATTTCAAATTCCAGATATTCATTGCTAGTATGAGAAAGCAATTGGCTTTTGTACATTAAGGTCGTATCCTGCAACCCTGATATACTTATTAGTTCCCGGAGAGTTTTGGCTGATTTTTTGGATCTGAGAATAAAAACAGTTTTATGTCTTCCTTCTCAATTTGTACACATTTCATTTCCTTTTCTTATCTTTTGTATTAGCTAGGACCTCCAGTATGAGGATATTTGAGAGTGGTAAAAGTGTACATACTTGATTTGTTCTTGATCTTAGAGGGAAAGCATGTATTTTTTCATCATTAAGTATGACGTTGATTTTTTTTTTTAATGTATGTTCTTTATAAAGTTGAGGAAGTTTTCTTCTGATTTTGAAGAGTTTTTTATCTTAAATGGCTGCTGGATTGTCACATATTGATATAATCTGCATTACTCATATAATCTTATGATTTTTCTTTTTATCTTGTTGAAGTAATGGATGATATTAGTTGATTTGATTTTTTTTTTTTTTTTTGTCTTTTTGCTATTTCTTGGGCCGCTCCCAAGGCATATGGAGGTTCCCAGGCTAGGGGTTGAATCGGAGCTGTAGCCACCGGCCTACGCCAGAGCCACAGCAACGCGGGATCCGAGCCGCGTCTGCAACCTACACCACAGCTCACGGCAACGCCGGATCGTTAACCCACTGAGCAAGGGCAGGGACCGAACCCGCAACCTCATGGTTCCTAGTCGGATTTGTTAACCACTGCGCCACGACGGGAACTCCTGATTTGATTTTTGAAGGCTGATCGAACCAAATATACCTGGAATATATCCCACTTGGTCATGGTATGTAATTGTTTTTATATATTGCTCAATTCAATTTGCTAATATTTTGTTGACAATTTTTGCATCTATGTTCCTGGGGGATTGATCTGCAGTTTTCCTTTATGTAATCTGTCTGGCTTTGTTATTAGATGAATGTCAGCCTCATAAATGAATCAGAAAGTACTGCCTCTTGTTCTTTCTTTTAGAAGTGATGGCAGAGAAGTGCTATAATTTCTTCCCTGAATCTTGCTGCTTAGTTTTTTATTCCTATTACTAGTATTTTGTAAGCTGGCTTTCTAGAAGATGGTATTATTTCGCAATAACTTAGTGGTTAGCCAATGATTTGGCTAGAGATTGTGCTCACATACCTTGACCTGATAAGACTTCCATCATTTGCCAATTAATCTGTATATGGGTTGCAGAACACTTTCAAATCTTGAGCCAGCTCTCTAGTTCCCTTTGCCTTTTCACTTTCCAACAGATGCTCCTAGTGATGTCTTGAATATGTATATTTTGCCAGTTAGCCATAAATATGAGGGGAGCTTATCTGAACCCCTATATACCTATCTTATTTTCAGGATCACCCGTCTGATTTCTGGCTTGTCCACCTCTCAACCCAATTGGAACCATAATTTCTGGTTACCAAAGTGGAGATTTCCCTCCATCATTTCCAAACCTATTTGGCAACTTTAGTTGACAAAGGCAAGGGTTTTTACTCCTCACCTCTAAATGATTACTACTCTGATTTCAAATATGGCAATTCCCATGACCAGCCAAAAACTAGTAAATGTACAATTCTTGTCCACCCAGAAGAGGGATTGTGTATAGAAATTCTTGTCCAGACAAGATGGCCACAGCCTCCCAATGTTATTACCCGAAATTGCATTAGTTTTTCAGGAATAAATGTTTCTCAATGTGTAGTCTGCTTTCTGGCGTTCTGGTATAGATTTTGCCATACTTAAAAAAAAATTTTCATCTTAGTGAGGTGTAACTGACACATAAAATTGTAAGATATTTAAAGTGTACATCTTGGTTATTTGATATATGTATACATAGTAAAAGGATTCCCCCATCTAGATAATTAATACATCCATCACCTCATATATTTATTTAGGTAAGAATATCTATAATTTTTCCACTCTTGTACTTATTCTTCTGTAGAGTGGAATCACCAGTCATCTTCAGTTGCTGTAACTGAAAGACCCTTATTCACTAAGCTCTTATAATTTCATGTATTACTTTTTTTTTTTTAGGGCCACACCCATGGCATATGGAAGTTGCAAGGCTAGGGGCTGAATTGGAGCTGCAGCCACAGCAACACAGGATTTGAGCCATGTCTGTGACCTACACCAAAGTTCACAGCAACACCAGGTCCTTAAGCCACTGAGCAAAGCCAGGGATTGAACCTGCGTCCTCATGGATACTAGTGAGTTCGTTACCACTGAGCCACGATGGGAACTCCTCATGTATTACCTTTCCATTGATAAAAAAATAACATAACCTTACCCTTTAAAACATTATTACATACACAATGCAGTGGCATTAAGTAAATTCACATTATTGTACAACCATTACTATTTCATATTTATAAAACTTTTTCATCATCCCAAACAGAAACTTACTATTTATTAAAAAATAAACTCCCCATTTCTTCTTCTCTCAGCCCCTGGTAACTACTTACTTTCTGTTTCTTTGAATTTGCTTGTTCTAAGTACCATGTATAAATGGAACTATATTTGTTCTTTTGTGTTTGAACTTATTTTACTTAGCATAATGTTTTAAAGGGTCAATAATGTTGAAGCATGTATCAACACTTTATTCCTTTTTTGGCTGAATAATATTGCATTGTATGGACTTAACACATTTTATTTCATTCATTCATACATGACAGAATTTACATTTTTTCCAACTTCCAGATATTATGAATAATGCTGCTATGAACATTTGTGTGAAATTCTTTTGTGGGCCTATGTTTTCATTTCTCATGAGCATATACTTTGTTGTAGATTTGATTGATCTATGTTTAATCTGTTGAGGAACTGCCAAACTGTTTTTGAAGTGGTTGCACAATTTTTCAATCCCACCGTAGTATGGAGGGTTCCTATTTTTCCATATTATCACTAATATTTATTACTTTAAAAATAGCACTATAGAGGTATAACTGACATAAAAATTTATATCTAAAATATATCGTTTGAGGGAGTTCCCATCACGGTGCAGTGGAAACGAATCTGACTAGGAACCATGAGGTTTCGGGTCTGATCTCTGGCCTTGCTCAGTGGGTTAAGGATCCGGCGTTGCTGTGAGCTATGGGGTAGGTCGCAGATGCAGCTTGGTTCTGGTGTTGCTGTGGCGTAGGCCAGCGGCTACAGCTCCGATTAGATCCCTAGCCTGGGAACCTCCATATGTCACAAAAACAGACAAAAAGACAAAAAATAAATAAAATAAAATAAAATATATCATTTGATAAGTCTTGACATATGAATACATCAATTAAACTATCACCACCATCAAAATAATGAATATATCCATCACCCCCAGTTTCCTCATTCCCTTTATAACCCTTTTTCTCTTTCTATTCCCCTGTCCCTGGCCCCAGATAACCACTTATTTACTGTCACTACAGATTTGTTTGTATTTTTTAGAGTTTTATGTAAATGAAATTATATGGTTTTGTTTTGTTTTTTTCCACTGGCTTCCTTTTCTTGGCAAAATTACTTTGGGCTTCACTTCATATTGTCATGCATTTGTTGCTAGTTCATCCTTTTATATTGCAGATTTTTTGCCATATAACTATATCACAATTAGATTATCCAGAAACCTGCTGGTGGGTATTTCAAATGTTTACAATTGGGGCTATTACAAAGAAAGTTGCTATGAACATTCCAATACAAGACTTTATGTGGACATATGCTCTTTCATCTTGGACAAACTCTTAAAAGTGGAATGGCTGAATCATGTGGTAGGTGTACGTTTAACTTTATAAACAACTGTCAAACTTTTTTCCAAAGTGGTTTCACAATTTTATTTTCCCACCAGCAGTGACTGAAGTGTTTCAATTCCTCCACAACCATGTCAAAACTTGGTATGGTCAGGTTTTAAATTTTACCCACTGAAACTGGTGTGGACAATATATTCAACATACCAAGGGCTTTATTTATTTATTTATTTTTTTGTCTTTTGTCTTTTTTGTTGTTGTTTTTGTTGCTATTTCTTGGGCCGCTCCCGCGGCATATGGAGGTTCCCAGGCTAGGGGTCCAATCGGAGCTACAGCCGCCGGCCTACGCCAGAGCCACAGCAACACGGGATCCGAGCCACGTCTGCAACCTACACCACAGCTCACGGCAACGCCGGATCGTTAACCCACTGAGCAAGGGCAGGGATCGAACCCGCAACCTCATGGTTCCTAGTCGGATTCGCTAACCACTGCGCCACGACGGGAACTCCCCAAGGGCTTTATTATATTTGATTTGAAAATATTTTATCCTATTCTGTGGGCTTTAATTTCACCTTCTTGATAGTATTTTTTGAAGTATAAAACTTTTTAATACTGATGAAGTCCATTTTATCTATTTTTTTCTTTTGCTACTAATTTTCAAGAAACAGTCAAACCATTTTCAAAAGTGGCTATGAAAATTTACATGCCCACCAGCAGTATTTGAGAGTTCTAGCTTCTGCAAATCCTGAACCACATTTGGTATTGACATCTTTTTACTTTAGCAATATATTTTTTTAATAATACTTTTTATTTTTTCCATTACAACTGGTTTACAGTATTCTATCAATTTTCTACTGTACAGTAAGGTGTCCCAGTCACACATACATGTATACATTCTTTTTTCTCACATTTTTATGCTCCACTATAAGTAACTAGATACAGTTCCCAGTGCTATTACAGCAGGATTACTTTAACAATATTAATGAGTATGAAAGGCGTCTCATTTTGATTTTAGTTTGGACTTCCCTGCTGACTAATGACGTAGAGTATATTTTCAAATGCTTATTTATGTATCTTTTTTGTGATGTGCCTTTGCAACATTTTTACCCTTTTTTAAATTGGATCATTTGTCTTCTAATTAATGAGCTATAAAAGTTCTTTTAATATGCTGGTAGCAAGTCCTCCGAAATATGTTTGCATAATATTCTCCCCCACTATCACAAATGCACTGCCTTTCTGTTTTAAGGGTGTTTTTGAGAGAAAAAAAATTTTAATTCTGATTTTAAAAAATCAATGTATTATATTTTCTCTTATGGTTCAGACTCTCTTGAGTCCTTATTAGTCATTTTCCCAGGTAGGAAAAATTTTTCTATTTTTTTTCTTCCAAAATTTATAGTGTTATGTTTCCATTTAAGTCTATGGTTTGAGTTAATTTCTCTTCATGATGCCAATAGGTTCTAATAATTTTCTCAATATGTATAGCCAACTGCATTGACATCATTTATTGAAAAGATTCTACATTCTTTCACTGAATTACCTTGGGACTCTTGATAAAAAATTAGCTGTTAATGTTTGTATGGGTTTATTTTAAAATTCAATTCAGTTTCATCAATTCAAATGCCTGTCATTTCACCAATTAGGAGTGATCTAAACACATTAACTTTACCTAAAGTACTGGGTTCATTTTGGGTAAGTCCTCCTACCTTGTTTATCATTTAAAAAATTGCTTTGCCTACTGCTGATTTATTTTCATTTCCACATAAATTTTAGAATAAGCTTGTTATGTCCTAACAAAATAATTGATTGGAGTTTTGACTGACATTGTGTTAGACATATTGATCAATCTGGATAGATAGAAGTAACAGATGAATAATCTTGAATATTTCAACCCATGTATATCTCAGTATTAATTTAGTTGATGTTTATATTCTCCCATCATTTTCTCGGTAATTTTCAGGGTAGAAGTTGTGTGTGTCTTTTGTTACATTTATTCCTAAGTATTATTTGAAGGGAGGTGTACAATTATAAATGGAGTTTTAAAATCTTTTCCAATTGTTTGCCGCTAGTATATAAAAATACAACTTTTTTTTTTTTTTTTTTTTTTTAATGGCCTCATCTATGGCATATAGAAGTTCCCAGGCCAGGGATCAAATTTCAAGCTGCAGCTGTGACCCACACTTCAGATGCAGCAACACCAGATCCTTTAACCTATTATACCAGGCAGGGGATCAAATATGCACCTCCACAGAGACCTAAGTCACTGCAGTCAGATTCTTAACCCACTGTGCCACAGTGGAAACTCCCAAAACTGATTTTTTTTTTAATCTTAACTCTGTACCTGTAACATTATTAAATTCCTTCTTTTGTTCTAGTTGTTCTGCAGACTCCTTAGATTTTCTAGGAAAGAATTATCATTTGAAAAGAGGGACACAGTTTTACTTCTATTATGCAATTTATACATATTATTGCTATCATCATCATTATTATTTTGCCTTACTGCAATCAATGCTTATAGAATTTGGTACAATGTTAAATACAATTGATTAAAGTGGACATTCTTTCCATGTTTCTAAACGTTGAGGTAGAATATACAGTCTTTCAAAACTAAATATGATGTTTTGTGTGTAGTTTTTTTTTTTTTTTTTTTTTTTCTTTGCTCTTTTAGGGCCATACCTACAGCATATGGAAGTTCCCAGGCTGGGGATCAAATCAGAGCTACAGCTGCCATCCTACACCACATCCACAGCAATGCAGGATCTGAGCTGTGTCTGTGACCTACACCATGGCTCATGGTAACGCCAGATCCTTAACCCATTGAGCAAGGTCAGAGACTGAACCTGTACCCTCATGGATACTAGCCAGGTTTGTTACTGCTGAGCCACCTGGAACATGAAGGTAAATTGAGTATTCTGTAGAAACTCCTTACCAGATTAAGATGTTCCCTATTATTCCTAGTTTGCTGAGTTTTTATCATGAATGTGTGTTAAATTTTGCAAATGCTTTTTCTTCACATTTGGAAACAATCAGGTATTTTTTAATACTCTATTTTGTTAATATAGTAAATTAACATTTTAAAATGTGTATATAATCTTCTATCACAGGTGTTAAAATCTTCTATCATTGTATAAATAACTATTTCTCTTTTGAATTCTCTCAATTTTTGCTTCATGTATTTTTAGGTTGCTGCTAAATACACAGACATTTATTTATAATTATATCTTCCTGAAATGTCCTTTTAATATTATGAACTATCCCCTTTTTTTCCTTTTTATAGCTGCACTTGTGGCATATGGAAGTTCCCAGGCTAGGGGTTGAATCAGAGCTGCGGCTGCTGGCCTACACCACAGTTATAGCAACACCAGATCTGAGCTGCATCTGCAACCCACACGGCAACTTGCGGGAACACTAGATCCTTCACCCACTAAGCAAGGCCAGGGATCAAACCCAAATCTCACAGACACTATATTGGGATCTTAACCTGCTGAGCCACAATAATAACTCCTGAAATATTCATTTTTATTTCCCATAATACTCTCTATCTTGAAAGTTATTTTATCTGGTATTATTATCTTGAAATTTTCATGGCTACACTTGCAGTATATGGAAGTTCCTGGGCCAGGGACTGAATCTGAGCCACAGCTGTGACCTAAGTCACACACGCAGAAATGCTGGATTAAGCCCACTGTGCTGGGCCAGGGATGAAACCTGTGCCTCCACAGCAACCTGAGCCACTGTAGTCAGATTTCTTAATCCATTGTACCACAGTGGGAATGCCTTTATCTGATATTAACATAGCTCTTCCTTGCTACATTAATAGAAAAAAAAAAAAAAGAATACCAAGAGTCAAGGGCAAATCCACATAGGATTTTATATAGTTATAAAACTGAGTAAGGAAAAGAGTTCAGGCTTTGGAAACAACAGACCTAGGTTTCACACTTTTTTTTTTTTTGGTCTGTTTTAGGGCCACACCCACAGCATATGGCAGTTTCCAGATTAGGGGATGAAAGAGAGGTGTAAGTGCCTTCCGACACCACAGCCACAGCAATGTCAGATCCAAGCTGCTTCTGTGACCTACACCACTGCTCACTGAGTGAGGCCAGGGAGTGAAACTGCATCTTCATTCACACTAGTCAGGTTCATTGCCACTGAGCCACGACAGGAACTCCTGACTGGTATAGTTTTGTACATTCATTTACTTTTAACATACCTATGTGTCTTTATATCTAAAGGGTAATTCTTGTAAGCTGTATATCTTCCTTTTTTATAATCCACTCTGACAGTCTCTAATTATTAATTGCAGTGTTTAGACCTTTAATATTTAATGCAACTGTTATCATCATCAGATTTCACTTAACGTTTTATTATTATTTTGGCTGTGTCCATGGAATGCAGAAATTCCTGGGCCAAGGATCAAACCCATGCCACAGCAGTGATGCTGGATCCTTAAGCCATTCAGCCACCAGGGAACTCCTATTATTTTTCTTTTGTCCTCTCTGCTGCCTGTTATTTCTTCTTTCTTATCTTTTAAAAATATAACAAATAATTTTCAATATTATATCTTAATGTTTCTATCAGCTTAAAAGATATCTCTACTTTTTTAGTGTTTTATTTAAGAAACACAATATACATCTCTAACCTTTCAGAATTTAAGCAGAATACTGTACCTTTTTACATAAAATATAGACACCTCGTAAGCATATAGGTCCATTTTGCCACCTCTGAACAACCATACTCTCTTATAGTATCATACATTTAGTAGTTTTATATATTTATTTCATTATACATTTACATATTACATCTTCATACATTACAAACCCCAAAGACTGATGTTATAATTTTGCTTTAAACATCAAGAGGTCTTCTTTTTTTTTTCAAAGAAATTGAGGATAAAAATAATCTTTTATTTAATCCAGATATTTACCATTTCTGATGTTCTTCATTTGCTCCTGAAGATCCAATTTTTCTGTTAATATTCTTTTTCCCTTTGGAGAACTTCCATTACAATTTCATGTAGTACAGGTCTGCTGGAGACAAATTTCTCTTAGTTTTCCATTTATAAAATTATGGTAATTTTGCCATCATTCGTGAAGGATATTTTCACTGGATACAAAATTTTGGACTGACTGATTTATTGTTTCAGCTTTAAAGTCTTCTGGCTGCCATAATTTCTTTCTGTTTGCTTATTTGGTTTGTTTATGGCCACTATGGTTTCTGATGAAAAATCTATTGGCATTTGAATCATTGTTCTTTTGTATGCAAAGCATCACTTTCCTCTGTCTGCTTTCAAGATTTTTTCTTTATCTTAGGGTTTCATTTTGTAATGAGCCAAAGTTTTCTTAGAATAGTCTTCACTGTTCTAAACTGCACTGCAACATGCCTCATGCCTTGATTTCCTTTTATAGCCAAGATATCAGTCTTCTAAACCTGGTCCTCACTATCTATTATCTTCTTTCTTTTTTTTTTCCAGGGCCACACCTGCGGCATATGAAGGTTCCCAGGCTAGGGGTCTAATCGGGACTGTAGCGCTGGCCTATGCCACAGCCACAGCAACGTCAGATCCACGCCGCGTCTGCAACCTACACCACAGCCCAGGGCAACGCCAGATCCTTAACCCACTGAGTGAGGCCAGGGATCGACCACAGCCTCACAGTTCCTAGTCGGATTCGTTAACCCTGAGCCACGACGGGAACTCCACTATCTACTACCTTTACCCATAACCTGTCAATGTTGTAACAGTCAAAGCTGCTGATTGATGTTTTATAACTTTATAATTGATATTTATAATTTTATAAAACACATCGATGTTTTATATTTCAACTGAATCATCAGATACTAGGCAATACTTTAATTCTCTCCAAGGACCATTCCAAATTTAAACATACATGAAAGAGAGATATTTACAAAGATAGAAAATACTTAGTAGCTACCCAAGGTATAAAAAACTAACTTCTAGAAGACATTATGTCAAATCCTTTTTAAAATGAGTAATATAATACCTCTCAAATAAGTTCAAAGATAAAAGTTCCAATTTTAAAAAGAATAGACCAGATAGGACAGTTAGAATTTAAGGAGTGATTTCACCAATGAGACATAAGAAAGAATTGTTCAATCTTTCTGAAGTCATCACAGGCCTGTTTAACAGGTGAACATAAACACTTTCTGCTCAGGGACACTCAGGATATTGGTCAAGCTAAGAGAAACAAAGCATTCACATATTCTTAGTAAATCATATGATAATATTTATATCACTAAGATTGAAGACTGGATATGCTTATGGTAACTGCCCTTTATCATTTATTTTCTTCACTAACAGCCATTTTTCATGGATATAGTTTGCATTAATGTCAATAAAGTATTTTATAAAACAACAAATTCTAATTTTATCTGTTTTAATTTTTAAAAGTTCTATGACCACTCGCCTAGCATACGGAAGTTTCTGGGCCAAGAACTGAATCCAAGCCATAGTTGCAACCTATGTTGCAGCTATGGCAATACTGGATCCTTTAACCCACTGCACCAGGTCAGGAATCAAACCCACACCTCCACAGCAACCTGAGCTGCTGCAGTCGAATTCTTAACCCACTGCACCGTACCAGGAACTACCCAACAAATCCTAATTTTATATAATATTGTTCAATTACTCTTGGAATGGTTTATTTGGGAAATGCCCAAGGATATAACCATGCTGTCAGACTCTAGGATGACCTAAAAATTCTTCATGTCAAAACACACTCATTCTTGAAAACTTCTGCCTTTATTTTCTGGTTGTATATATTGTTATCACATTATAGACCACATTACTATTTCACTTACCATAAATAAACATTCTAAGATTTTATATGTGATATAAGAATAGTTTTCTAGTAATGGTAATTTTGCTTAAAAATATGAGTGCTCATAATCATTGAAACAATGGGATTCATGGTACACACTTCAAAAATGCTAAAAATAAAATGGTACAACAACTGTTGTACCAGAATAGCATAAGTATTATAATCCAATAGACTTAAGGATTATAATTAATTTATACTATTCTTCCAGGTAAATACACAAATCATAACCTTCTAATTGCTAATTCCAAAGAATCATAATGTATATTAACAATCTTCAACGACTGTCAAAACTGTTTACTTTTTCTTTCCTATAAATCTCTCAGGCGGGAAAGATAAACACAAAAAAGTAGAATTGTATGATTTCATTAAAATAGGGAAGATAGGGACTTCCCTTGTGGCACTAGCAGGTTGAAGATCAAGCATTGTCACTCTAAGGGGTTGGGCTGCTCTGTTGCACAGGTTCAGTCCCTGGCCGTGGAAATTCCACATGCCATAGGCACAGCCAAAAAATAATAAATAATAAATAAATAAATAATAAAAATAGGAAAGATAGAAATTATACAACAGTGCACCCTGTATAGCACCCTGGATCCCTAGAGTCCTCATGGATATACACAGTTGCCAGGGATACTAACCAAACAGGATGAAGGTTCTTCCAGGGATAAGCCATATCTACTTTATACCTCTGGAAGAAAGGAAGTATTATAGCTTCCTGACTCCTCTCATTGTTTGAGATTCTGGAAAGCGTTTGCCTGCTGACCTGATAAAAGTATACAACATACACCTACCATGGGGGAGTTTACAGGGAGGTAGTAAGTTACAGGTCAACTCCCAGGCTTCCCTGACCTTTTGTCCAGAACCAGGTCCCAGACTTCCTTGAAGGTTCTCTCAACATAAGTGCAACCACACCTGTATTTGGGAAATTCTTATATTAAACATAGTCTAAGGACAATAGTCACAAGTTTATTTCCCAATAGTCCACTCCTTGATCCTTGATGAGTTATCATTTAGCCAGTAACTATGAGGTACACACTTTTGTATATTTTGTAATTGGGGATCATAGGTCCCCAGATATATATAGGTATGATTTTAGTGAACACAATTTCTTCTTTTTGAGCATCATCATGGATTTACGGCTTTTTACAGATTCAACTAGTTCTAGTTATTATAACTGTGGGCTTCTTTTTCATGTTTGAATTATCAAAATTCAGCCTAAAAGGTCTTTGAAACTGGGATCTTTGTCAGTACTTCCAAAAATCTTGGAACATATTCTTGCTATCCCACAATAATAATATATTCCATACTAGTCTTATTTTTTCTGACTACAAACACGAAAGCATCTTATTACAGGGACTTAATGTGCATTCAGAACCCCAGCAGCAAGGGACTCAGGAAATGCAGTATTTAGCTGCCCAGTCTCTTCAGTACAAGAAGGCACAACAGAAAGTAATTTAATGGATGCTGAATAAGTCAAACAACTTTAAAATCCCTCTGATTCCTCAGTCAGAGATAGGAAAAATTTGTATGCCTTAGTAAACTGTTTTCTATTTCTACTCAGGTCAGGATATGAAGGATAAGTTAAAAACAGATCAACTGATTATATTTCTGAGAAAATTAAGGTACATTTTTATCTAAAATAATGTACAGAAAAATAATTTTCCAGATTTCACAACCTGACCATTCATCTATTTTATATTTATCAGCATATCAACTTATTAGAGAATATAACAAAATATTAGCTTGTCTAAGTGAAAGAGTCCAACTATTTCTTATCTACCGTGTTAATATATCTAGTATGATATGAATCAAATATTAATTTTAGCACATGATTCTACAAGGATTCTGTCCACCTGTTGCTCTATTTACTGTTTATCTTCCCATTTAGCAACACCAAAATCTGAAGACTTTAATTAAATTATGAGTCAGGTCTAAATTTTCTTTCCAGAAAATTCCAGGTATGAACAGTTAATAGTTGACATAGTCTTTACAATTCTCTTTCACTCTTGTTCAGAAACTCCAGTGCTTATGTCTGGCTTACACTGTAAGCCCTTTCTTTAAACTGGTTTCATCTGAGAGGCAGTTTCTTAAGATCAGTAAAAATATTTTAATACCATTCATTTTCTATTTCTGTTAATACTTTTAAACTACTGTGTCTTGTGTATAACCTGAAAAAAAATTAAACAAATGCAACCTTTAAAATGCAAGATGTTTTAAAATTCTTTTCCCTTTAATTCATATAACTCTCTTTCTTTTTTCTTTTCTTTTTTTTTTTTTTTTTTTTTTTTTTTTTGCTTTTTAGGGCCGTACCGAAGGCATGTGGAGGTTCCCAGGCTAGGGGCTGAATCGGAGCTGCTGCTGCTGGCCACAGCCACAGCCACACTGGATCGTAGCCACATCTGCGACCTACACCACAGCTCACAGCAACACCGGATCTTTAACCCACTAACCGAGGCCAGGGATTGAACCTGAGTCCTCATGGATGCTAGTCAGATTTGTTTCCACTGAGCCACGATGAGAACTCCTACCTCTATTTATTTTCTTTGTTATACTATTTTATTATATTTGTCACCTTGGTGTGAATAAAATGGAGACCTTAATTATGTATGCATGTGTGTATGTATCTATATATGTTCCTTGATTTTTTTTTTTTTTTTTTTTGCTATTTCTTGGGCCGCTCTCGCGGCATATGGAGGTTCCCAGGCTAGGGGTCGAATCGGAGCTGTAGCCACCAGCCTAGCCAGAGCCACAGCAACGCGGGATCCGAGCCGCGTCTGAAACCTACACCACAGCTCATGGCAATGCCGGATCCTTAACCCACTGAGCAAGGGCAGGGACCGAACCCGCAACCTCATGGTTCGTAGTCGGATTCGTTAACCACTGCGCCACGACGGGAACTCCTGATTTTTGTTTTAAGATAAAGCACATCATAATACAAAAGAATTGTGAGCTCTCCTCATCCTGAAAATACTTAGGAATCCCTAAGAATGAAAAAGATGTTTTTAGTAAACTTAGAGATACTAGTGGCTTATTTCTTTGTGACACTTGATAGCTATTTGTGTGTTTGTATATATGTACACAGTATTGTTCACTGTTATATTTTATTTCTTCTAAATGATAACAGTGGACCTTTATTACATTAAATGTTTTTCATCGAAGTAGAAAAATTAAAAATATACAATTATATTAAAATTGAATCATTCAAGGCAAATTCAAATACTGAAAGTAGATTAGAGGTTACCAGTAGCTAGTTAAAAATGGGTAATTATTGCTTAATAGTTACATAGTTTCTGTTTGGGGTGATGAAAAATTTTGGAAACAGTGGATGGTTGCACAACAGTGTAAATATCATTAATACCGGAGTTCCCGTCATGGTGCAGTGGTTAACGAATCCGACTAGGGACCATGAGGTTGCGGGTTCGATCCCTGGCCTTGCTCAGTGGGTTAAGGATCTGGCGTTGCTGTGAGCTGTGGTGTGGGTTGTAGATGCAGCTAGGATCCCGCGTTGCTGTGGCTCTGGTGTAGGCCGGCGGCTGCAGCTCCGATTAGACCCCTAGCCTGGGAACCTCCATATGCCGCGGGAGCAGCCCTAGAAAAGGCAAAAAGACAAAACAAAACAAAACAAAACAAAACAAAAAAAAAAACCCAAGAAACAAACAAACAAAACATTAATACCACAGAACACTTAAAAATGGTGAAAATGGTAAAATTTATTTTAATCACAGTCTTAAAGAAGCAGACATTCACTTACAAGAAGGGTTTACTCCCTTAGAAATTGTCACATTTACTCATCTGAGATGTAAATATTAAACATATCATGGTCTCGATCTCTATTTCTGAGCTAGATTTTATCTGAGAACTTCACAGATATGTAATAATCTATAATTCATTCCAATTATGCTAGAAGTTGGCATGGTTTTTCCTGCTGGGTAAATCACTTAAATTATAATAAATATGCTAAAACCTTTTGATCTTAGCTGAGCCAAAATACTGACGATGAAACACTGAACAACGACAAAGCTAAAACAGACTCCTAAAAGAAAAATGGTCTCACCGCTTATTGGATAGAAGTCCTATACACTGCTGAATAGCAATCTTCAATAGTAATATGATATATAGATACCAAAGCTCATATAATTATCAATAACCATGTGCATTTGCTTGAGAAGTAATAAAAATACAGTATAAGAAAATTCTCAAAAAATAAATTATTTCAACTCCCCTCATTTTAGAAATAAGAAAGAAAAAAATCTATTCCCCTTCCCTAATTTTTTCCGACATACTCTTCAAAGGACTATTTGCATAGTCTTAACATAGCTCAATGGTACTTTGTTTTAAAGCAATTCTTTAAAGACAGTCTTAATGTTTTGTGTAACTGTTTTTGCTAATTATATGTAGAAAACTAAAAATTACTAATAAACCATGATAATAACATAATTTTTAGATGTATCTTTAAAGAGACAAATGATCACTCTTTTTTTTATAGTATCAAAAGGAGGACAGGGAAGGGGGAACCCAGAAGAAAAAATTACAATGTATCTTAATTGTTATTTCTAATTACATATCTATCACTAAATATGCAGCAGGACAAAATAAACTCATAAAACAATGGAGTTCCGCTGTGGCACAACAGGATCTACAGCCTCTGCAGTGGGAGGATGCAGATTTGATCCCTGGTCTGGCACAATGGGTTAAAGGATCTGGCATTGCCGCAGCTGTGGCTGTAGGTTGCAACTGCAGCTCAGATCTGATCCAGGAACTCCATATGCCTCAGGGTGGCCAAAAAAGAAAAAATATACAATGAACATCACATATTGTGACCATGGAGATTCAGTCAAAGAAATTATGGTTCGGAGTTCCTGCCATGGCTCAGTGAAAATGAATCTGACTAGCATCTATGAGGACACAGGTTTGATCCCTGGCCTCACTCAGTGGGTTAGAGATCCGGTGTTGCTGTGAGCTGTGGTGTAGGTGGCAGATGTGGCTCGGATCCCACATTGCTGTGGTTGTGGCACAGGCCATCAACTAGAGCTCTCATTCAACCCCTAGCCTGGGAACCTCCCTATGTTGCAGGTGAGGCCGTAAAAATACAAATAAATAAATAAATAAAAAATTGTGGTTTCACAATACCCTCTTTGAGCACAGACGACTTTATCCTTAATTCAGAAGCTTAGTTTTTCCCAAATCCATATTACTGACATTTAGAAAGATTCAAAAAAGTACTTGTGTGGATATGTTCTTTGTTTTCTCCACCTTTTCAGGGACTTAAGTTTAAAGCTCTATCAAGTTACTTTGGAGCACAAGGCAAACAACAAACACTGTATTGTTTACATCCCCCTCCAGTGGTCTTAAATTTCTGTTCTGCATAGTATTAAAAATGAATACTTAAAAAATGAAAATTCAGAAAAGTTATCTGGAGAGAATTAAAACAAACCAAAAATTTACAGCTAGGAGAGATGATTAGATTGTCTAGTCTCATGCTATTTCAACTAGAGGATGTAATGTCGAAGCATGTGAAGCTCTATTTTCTAGAGCATCTGTTTCACTTAATGTTATACATGAAAGCAAATACATATATTGGAGTAAATGCTTATTAGGAGTATTTCAGTTTAAAAAACACAGTATCCAAACTTTTCATTCTACAAAAAAAGAACATGATGACCTAAGCAATTAAACGATTTGCTCAAATTTACTTAACCAGATAGTGATAGAGTGCTATCAATAATGCAGATATTTTCTACCCTTTCCATTGCAAAATATGGTTACATACAAAATACAAATCAAGTTTACAAGATGCTAAATACTAGCCCAAATGCCAAATAGCTGTATAGCAAATATACACTGGCAGTTTTGGGTAGTTGTTTTTGTATACAGAATTTCTTAGACCTTTTAATCCTCAGAATTTTACTTTTACTTCATAACAGCACACTTACAACCTGAAATTAACTCCAAGTACTATTCCACCTTCTTTTCTAATATTTGCCTAAAATTACATTAAATTGCCTTTCTTGGGGAATAGTTTTATGAAAAAAATTTTTTTTGGTCTTTTTAGGGCTGCACCCACAGCATATGAAAGTTGGATCTTTAAACCTCTGAGTGAAGCCAGGGATCGAGCCCTCGACCTCATGGATACTAGTCGTGTTCTTAACCCACTGAGCCACAACAGGAATTTCTCTTTTTTTTTTTCTGCACCCGCAGCATATGGAAGTTCCTGGGCCAAGGAGTGGATCCAAGCCACAGCTGTGACCCAGACCACAACTGTGGCAATGCCAGATCCTTAACCCACTGCATCGGGCCAGGGATTGAACCTGTGCCACCACAGAGACAATACTGGATCTCTTACCCACCACACCACAGTGGGAACTCCAACAGTTCAATGAATTTTAACACATGTACAGATTCATGTTACTACTCATACAATCAGGATATAGAACTTCTATCACCCTCTACTTCCCAAATTCCTCATACTATACACTTGAAGTCACACATTCCCACAATCCCTGGCTTCTGGCAAATCCTGATCTGTTTTCCATCAGTATGGGTTTGTCTTCTCAAGAACAGTTTATAAAAGGAATCACACAGAATATAACCTCTGGAGAATGGCTTCTTCATTTCAGCATGTTGCCTTTGAGATTCATCCAAGCTGTTTTGTGCATCCACAGTTTACTCCTTTTTATTGCTAAGGAGTATTCTATAGTATACTATATATTACAAGGGATGGTATATAGCATAATATAGCATAAAGAGAAGTACCATAGTTTGTTTATACATTCAACCATGGAAGAACTTTTGGGTTGTTTCCAGCTGAGGTGATTATAAATAAGGAGTCCAAAAATACTGGTGGCTAGGACCTTTTCTAATTTTTATTTTTTATTTTTATGTAATGATTATGATTATGATTATGATTTTGCTATTTTTTTTAGGGCTGCACCCATGACATATTTAAGTTCCCAGGCTAGGAGTCAAATCAGAGCTACAGCTGTCAGCCTACGCCACAGCCACAGCAATGTTAGATCCAAGCTGCGTCTGCCACCTAAACCACAGCTCATAGCCAACAGTGGCTCCTTAACCCACTGAGTGAGGCCAGGGATCAAACCTGCACCCTCATGGATACTAGTGGATTCATTTCCACTGCGTCAAAATGGGAACTCCTCTTTTCTAATTTTTAAATATAGGTGATTTACTATTAGAAGGTTTTCAAAAGTCAGATATTTATACAGAAAATGTGACACAAACATATAACTTTCATAGGGTAAGAATTTAAATAAAAACTTTCAATGCCTAAATTATTTCATCAGTATTAGGAGGACAATTATTTCTATTGATACATGGGAAACATGAAAGAGAAAGACTGAAAAATCAAACTTCCTTTAAATACAGATATACATCATAATTTATTTAAAAACATAGGAAGCGAATGGCAATCATTCCCTCTTCCTCTACTCATGATGTATATCAATAACCAATCAAGGCACACTTTGCTGTAAGCCTTGATGTGGCCCTAGAATGCTCAAGACACAGTTCTAGGTTGTCACTGCTACATAATCAGAGCTGGGACTCCAATTGCAACAAATTTTCCATCTCTGGTTTAGGGGAAATTATTTGCAACAAAATGCAATCTGAATAAAATTATTTTAGCTTTAGGGAAAAAATAACTATTTCTAGCACTCTTAATCCTAGGCCTATTACCTTCCAAACGTGTGTTTTTTTTCATAAGATAGAGAAAGAGAAAGAACGACAGTGTAGTTCCAGGCAGCCATTTAGTACCTGAACAAAATCAAAAGTAAAAGTTAAAGAATCTAATCTTGAAAAAAGGGGAAGGAGAAGGAGAAGGAAGAACAGGAGGAAAGAGAGGAAGAAGAGTGGTGGAAGGGAAGGGAAGAAGGAGGAGAAGAAGGCAGAAGAGGAGGGAGAAGGTTACAGTCTGTTGAAAAATTATTAAAATCTTATTGGTTAGCCATTGTATTAAGCTAATTCTTCCAATTCTATATCTGACATTCATTTGTTAATAATTTTTTGTTGTTCTACTTTTATACTACCTCTCTCTTAGACATCAATGTTATAATAGTGTGAGTGCATGCTTGGACTCCCTTATTATATTTCAAACATAAAAATGGAAAATAAAATTTTAAGGAGAAATTGTGGAAAAAAACAGCTACATAGAAGAACCCAGCACCCCACCCCCACCAAACTCCTTCACCCACCCCCACCCCCAATCCCTGCAAAGATCAAGGATTGAACAGCTATTCAGAAACAAAATCAGTTCTAAGGAGTTCCCATCGTGGCTCAGCGGAAATGAATCTGACTAGTATACATGAGGACGCAGGTTCAATCCCTGGTCTTGCTCAGTGGGTTAAGGATTCGGTATTGTCGTGAGCTGTGGTGTAGGTCGCAGACACAGGTCAGCTTTGGCGTTGCTGTGGCTGTGGTGTAGGCCTGTGGTTGCAGCTCCAATTTGACCCCTAACCTGTGAACCTCCATATGCTACAGGTGCAGCCCTAAAAAGACAAAAAAAAAAAAAAAAAAATCAGTTCTAAGAGACCTTGAAAGTGCACTTAGGAAATTTTAGCAACACAGTGGAACAAAACAAACCGAAAATAATCACACAAGAGGACAGCTTCACTTTGGCTAGATCATCCTATCACCCAAGCTGGTATTGTTCAGCACCCAGAAGGAACTTTCCAGACAGAAAGAGTTCCTCTTGCCAGGAAAGGAAGAACAAGGTGAGCAACCAGCTTCTGCATGTCTGTTAGTAATAACCTCTGCTATTATAAAGAACTGCTTTACAGACAAACTAAGCAGACTTCACTACTGACAAAGCCAACAGCCAGGACAGCCTCTAAGCACCCACAACAGATTTCACCAGACTTTGCCTCACAGGAAGTAGTGTTTATTAAAACTAACAGACTGAAGCTGCACAAGTGTTAAGACACTAGCTACGTGAGTCTCTTCCTGTCCCTGTAGGAATTCAGTAATCACACTTGCAGCCAGCTTGAGCTTCTACAGCTACACATGTGCAAGACACCAGCCTAGACGCCCATGGCAATGCTTAAGGATAGATCCTCCACCTGTGCACTTGCATGCCACTGACCTGACACCCATCATAAGCTTCCACTACAGTGCACATGCCTGGGGTTAGCATGCATACTCACAGGTGAACACGTAGAGAGCCAGGCCCCACAGCTGTTAGGGGCCTAGATCAGGTGCTGCCTCCTGTTATGAGCTGGCACCACAGTGCTCACCTGTAGTCAGCCCCCCACTGTGCACCTGTAAGCCCCCAGCCTGGCTCCCATAACTGGCCTCCACTGCAATATGCACACCTGGTGGGAAGAGCAAGTAGCCACAGGAGTGTGCACCAACAGGGCCTCCATAGTTGCCAGTAAGCCCATAACTGGCCCTGGCCCTTGCTACCTGTCCTGGCCCCTGACACTACACTATCTTTACATGCATATTATGCCAGTATCATTACATCCATGTCTGCAACTGGCCCCCGCCACTACATAGGCACTTGCAGCTCACCCCCACAGTCAAGCGTAAGCATGCCACTGGCTTAAGCCACCACTACTACCTGCCCTGGTCCTGAGTCACTGGATCTAGAAGGGCTGCTGAGGACACCAAAAGCCTTTGATGCCACTGAAAACCCCCTGCAGTGCTTGCGAGTTATCAGTGCTATGGTAACTGATAAAAAGTCAAAAAGACATCACGTCCTTGTTGTACTTTGTATTGCCACAGGCTCTGGCACTTAACACCCTGCACCACTAGAATCAAGGTCACAACTTGGTCTTGGACCCCCCAGGTGAAAGACTTCCCTTACTGAAGTTAGTCCATAAAATCTGAACAAGATGATTGCTTCTTCAAATGCTCAGGTACCCATGCAAGGCCACAGGGATCATGAAGAATTAAGGAAACATGTCTCTGCCAAAGGAATACAATAAATCTCCAGTAAGTGGCCCCAAAGAAATAGAGATGCAGGAGTTGCCCAATAAAAAATGAGAAATAATTTTACTACAGAATATGGAAAAATAATTTCATGATACCAACAACATACATGTCCCATCTAAAGATCTCTAACTTAGAAATGCAAATCAAAACTACAATGAGGTACTACCTCACTCCAGTCAGAATGGCCATCATTGAAAAGTCTACAAATAACAAATGCTGGGAGGATGTGCAGAAAAGGGAACCCTCCTACACTGTTGGTGAGAATGTAAAATTGGTATGATCACTATGGAAAAAAGTATGGAGGTTCCTTAGAAAGCTAAGGCTAGAGTTACCATATGAGTCCGCAATCCCACTCCTGGGTATATATCCAGACAAAACTATAATTCAAAAAGATATGTTCATACCTATAATCATAGCAGCGCTATTCACAATAGCCAAAACATGAAAGCAACACAAATGTCCATCAGCACATGAGTGTATACAGAAGATGTGGTACATATATACAATGGAATACTATTCAGCCATTAAAAAGAATAAAATAATGCCATTCACAGCAACATGGATGAAACTAGAGATTATGATAAAGTGAGGTAAGTCAAAAGAGAAAGAGAAATACCATACGCTATCACTTCCATGTGAAATATAAAATAGGACACAAATGAACCTATCTACAAAACAGAAAGGGACTCATAGACATAGAGAACAAACTTGTGGTTGCCAAGGGGAAGGGGTTTGAGGGAGATGGGATGGGAGGGTGGGGTTAGCAGATGTAAGCTATAATACATGGAGAGGATGATCAACAAGATCCTACTGTATAGCATAGAGAACCATATTCAATGTTCTATGAGAAACCATAATGAAAAAGAGTACTTTAAAAAGTGTATACACACACACACACACACACACACACACACATATACACACATATGTATATATAACTAAATCAATTTGGCAGAAATTAATACAACATTGTAAATCAACAATACTTAAATTAAAAAAAAATCTCTAACTTAATCATAACTGCAAGTTCCTTTTGGTATATAAAGGAACATTTTTAGGTTCTAGAAATTAAGATGTGGATATCTGGGGAGTGAGGGGGGGCATTATTCAGTCTACCATAGCAGTCAACCCGTCTCTAACCCAGCTGCCAGCAACCATTGGTAGTTCTGTCCCTATAGATTCGCCTTTTCCAAAATATCATATAAATACAATTATTATACTATATAGCCTTTGTAGTCTAGCTTCTTTCACTTAGCAAGATGTATAAGAGATTCATTCATATTATTATATTTATCAGTAGTTCATCCCTTTGTTTGCTAAGAAGTTTTCTATTGCATGGACGTACCACACTATGTTTAACCACTCACAAGATGAGGGATATTTGTATTGTTTCTAGGTTTTGACAAGTACTCATGTGCAGTGTTTTTCTTTGTGAACATAGTTTTCATTTCTCTTTGGTAAATATCCAGGAATAGGATTGTTAAGTTGCATGGTAAATGCATGTGTGACCATCTAAAAAACTGCCAAACTGTGTTCCAGTGTATCTGTACTTCTTATGATTTTTCTGAAGCACACAGTCACTCACTGCATAAACAATGAAAAGGCATTCATAAAGAAAAAGTGGAGGAAATAGCTTTTGGTTAGATAACACTGTTTGCCAAAGTGACAGGATGAATTCTTAATAGAAAAAGATATAGAAATAAAAATAGAAAAGCACATTTAAGAGACAGGATAAGTAGTTCTAAAGGATCCAACATATAGCTAACAATAATTCTAGAAATAACTTAGAGAATAATAGAGAAGCAATACTAAATAGATAATAGCTGACATTTTTCTAGAACTGAGAAAATATGTAAATCCACAGATTGATAATGCACAAACAGAGTAAAGAGTGTCACAATCAGACACATTATGATGAAAACGTGGGGTATTAAAGATAAGGAGAGGAGTTCCCTGCTGGCCCAGCAGTGAGGGATTTGGTGTTGTCACTGCGGTGGCTTAGGTTAGATTCCTGACGCAGGAACTACAGCATGCTGATGCCGAGGGCACCTCCTCCCCAAATAAAAAAGCGAAAGAGAAAATATTATTATTATTTCAAATTTTTTTTCTTTTTAGGGCCACACTTGCAGCATATGGAAGTTCCCAGGCCAGGGGTTGAATTGGAGCTGCAGCTGCCAGCCTACACCATAGCTCACAGCAATGCCAGATCCTTAACCCACTGAGCAAGGCCAGGTACTGAACCCTCATCCTCATGGATACTAGTTGGGTTCTTAACCCACTGAGCCATAATAGGAACTCTCTTAATTTTTCTTTTTTATAGTTGATTTACAATGTTCTGTCAATTTTGCTGCACAGCAAAGTGAACCAGTTATACATATATACATACATTCTTTTTCTCATATTGTCTTATATCAAGAGACTGGATATAGATCCCTGTGCTATACAGCAGGACCTCATTGCTTATCCATTCTAAATATAAGAGTTTGCATCTACTAACCCCAAGCTCCCAGTCCATCCCACTTCCTACCCCCTCCCCCTTGGCAACCACAAGTCTGTTCTTCATGGAGAAAAAGAAAATCTTAAATTTACCACAAAGAGTAAACAGATTACCTAAAAGAATGAAAATTAAGACTGACAGCAGGAATTTCATCAACAATGACAGAAGCCAGACAATAGTAAAAAAATAAATCTATAACTTTTTATGTGAAATATTAGGACCAAAAATATTTCGGAATTCAGATTTTATCGGAGGATGGAGGTTATGAGAAAATTAATAGGGTCCATATACTGGATATCACATAGCACCCTAAGTAGCACATTTAGTCAGTTCTAAGGAATAAGGCTTAAGTAGCAAGGTGAGAGGAAGGGAGTTGACATTAGGCTCCAGAAGCTTTCTCAGAGATATGAAGAGACAGGGACATTATGGTAGCGAAGAGCTGACAGAACTGTACTACCTTTGGAAACTGCAAATTAGATCACTACTTTGCATGATTTTTTTAAACTTGTTTCTCCAAACTGTTTATGCAAAAAGAGTGTAAAGAGTTAAAGCTTTCAGACCTCTTCTCAAGAAACCCCTCACTGCAAAAATCCTTCTCCTACTCCCTGGAAGTCTACTTTTAAGTGGTTTTGGTCTCCAATTGTAGAACCGTATTTTTCTAATACTTTTAAGAAATGCATTTTACATCACAACCCAGAAATCACTCACACACACATACACACTCGAAATAAATGTTTTAGTAATTACACTAATTATGCGCTAAATACTACACTTTTCATTGTTTTACTTAATTTAAAAAACGCAAGTTAAGATTTACTAAATTGTTTTCATGACATACCAATGGTAGCAACTTGCAGACTGACAATGATCTAGAAATTTTCTACGTACGTATATACAGTTAGCCCTCCACATTTGTGGGTTCCACATCGGTAGACTCAACTGACCATGGGACAAAAATATTTGAAAAAAATTCCAGAAAATTCCAAAAAGCAAAACTTGAATTTGCCATGTGCCAGCAAATATTTACATACATTTACACTGTATTAGATAGCCTAAGTAATCTAGAGATAACTTAAACTATGGAGGAGAATGCACATGTGTATGTTATATGCAAATATAATACCATTTTATATAATAAGGGACTTGAGCATTTGCGGATTTTGGTGCTCTCAAACAGTCCTGGAACCAATCCTCTGCAGATACCAAGGAACAACTGTACATCCTTTTTATATAAAAATGAGGTTAGAGCATATAAATTGTGTCTTTTTTACACTCTTCCTATTCACATTCTTTTTTACATTATTTGTTAAGTCAATAAGTGTCATTAAGAGCTAAAGTTAGCTATATCATCCTTTACATATTTCTCTTATTTATTCTTATATTCTAGAAGAAATAATTTGTAAAATAACTTTCCAAGATATAAAATAGACTCATCTGGTATAGTAGTAACTTTCTTATGTCATAGATCAAAGAGATATTTTAAAATCTTCCCTATGAAATGCTGCATTTTCATATACAGAATTTCCTGTCAAACAGGTCACATTGTCCACATCATGCTTATTCACTAAAATGGAATGGGAGGGTGGAGGTACCATTGCTTGAAAGAGTTATGAGTAATGTCAAGATCTTCCTTTACGCCCCTGCTATGCCCTTTTATGTATGCATGTTGAACTAGACAGCTCACTTATTAGTTTTGTATGTAAAGTTTTAAGAAGTTAATCATAGACCTCTGCTTTTCATAAGAGGAAAATATGACAAAGTGTTTCCATTCTATTCAAAAGCTGCAAATAAAATATTAAAAAATTCTACTAAGGTTGTGGTATAATTTTATTAATAACTTACATATACCAAGTAGAATGTAATTTTTATTTAGAAAGAATATGCATCTATGAATTTTAAAATGTAACATTTGATAATTGACATAATAGTTTAACTAAGGTAGAACACTTAAGAATAATAAATAACAGAGTTCGCGTAGTGGCTCAGTGGAAACAAATCCGACTAGGAACCATGAGGTTGTGGGTTTGATCCCTGGCCTCACTCAGTGGGTTAAGGATCCAGTGTTGCCGTGAGCTGTGGTTGCAGATGCGGCTTGGATCTGAAGTTGCTGTGGCTCTGGTGTAAGCAGGCACCAACAGCTTTGACTAGACCCCCTAGCCTGGGAATTTCCATATGCCCTGGGTGTGGTCCTCAAAAGACAAAAGACAAAAGACAAAAAAAAAAAAAAAAGTAAAGAAGAAGGAGAAGAAGAAATATGATGTACATCTTACATTAAGTCAGGTTTTTTTTTTTTTTTTTACTTTTTATTTGGAAATGACTTCAAACTTACAGAAAAGTTACAAAACAGTAGAAACCACTTAGTGCCAAGACTGTGGTTTCTAAACATCGTTCTCCAATTACAAAAACCCAAGTGCTCTAAAGAAACAGCAGATTGAAACAGGAAAAATACAAGACAAGCCAATAATACCAGAAAGCAAGGGAATGCTCATAAACCAAAAGGATGGAAGCATGTCAGTACCACAGGAGTCTACCAGAACTCCAGACAGTCAAAGCTGGAAGTATGTGAATGACAAAGAATATATTATATTATAACCCAAAGAATAAAATAAATATTAATGAATCAATATACACATAAATAAAAGATACATAAACAAATTGGGGAGAAGAATCAAATCTTCCTTCAGCGGAATCCAAGTAACATATGTAGCAACTAACCTGTCCAGAAAGTGAAGTTTAACCTGCCCCCTCACCTTACCTTTGAGAGTGGGCTGGAGTTAGTGACTTCCTTCCAAATAGGGAAAAGTTGGAACTTTACATAGGAGAAACCTGGCAGATATTTCCTTAACCAAGATATTAGGTTTACATCACTGGAGTTGATAGTATATACTCCCTGATACAATGTGATGAGAAGAGTACTTCAACTCTGCAGTATTCTTTCTACAAAAACCATAACCCAGGAGTTCCCATCACAGCTCAGCGGTTAACAAATTCGACTAATATCCATGAGGACTTGGGTTCGATCCCTGGCCTCGCTCATTGTGTTCAGGATCTGTTGCTGCCGTGAGCTGTGGTGTCACAGACGTGCCTCGGATCCTGCATAGCTGTGGCTGTGCCACAGGCCAGCAGCTACAGCTCTGATTCGACCCCTAGCCTGGGAACCTCCATATGCTATGGGTGCTGCCCTAAAAAAGACAAAAAAAAAAAAAAAAAAAAAAAAACCAACCCAAAAAATCAAAACAAACAAACAAGAAAACCATAAGCCCTAGTCTAATCCTGAGAAATACATTAAGACAAACCAAAATTGAGAGATATCCTAGAAATATTTCACCAGGACTCCTCAAAACTGTCAAAATCATGACAAATAAGGAAAGACTAAAACTGTCACAGACCAGGGGAAATTGGAGAGACTAGTATCCATAAGGAAGAGGGTTGCTGGTGTTGAACAGGTTCGATCCCTGGACTCGCTCAGTGGGTTAAAAATGCAGTGTTGCCATGAGCTGTGATGTAGGTTGCAGATGCCGTTAGGATCCCGTGTTGCTGTGGCTATGGTATATGCTGGCAGCTTCAGCTCCAATTCGACCCCTAGCTTGGGAACTTTCATATGTCACAGGGGTGGCCCTAAAAAGACCAAAAAAAAAAAAAAAAATTGAGTATTGAGTTTTGATGCTACTAATTTTATAGCTTGCTAGTTACTAAATTATTTTACTGTTTGGATTAGTTTTATTACTGATTCTCTAGGGCAGGAGTCTACACAATTTTTCTGTTCAATATCTGAATATTTTCAGCTTTGTGGCCCAAACAATTTTTCTTTCTTTCCTCCCTCCCTTCCTTCCTTCCTTCTTTCTTTGGCTGTGCCTACAACATGTAGAAGTTCCCAGGCCAGGGATCAAACATATGCCACACCAGCAGTCACAATGCCAGATCCTTAACCCACTGCACCACAAAGGAACTCAGGTTCATTCAGTTTCTGTCACAATTACCCAATTCTGTTAGTGTAGAGCTAAAGGAAAAAGTAATACACAACAAAATGATGTGACCATATTTGGCTCTCGGGCTACTTTTCTGACCTTTGTTCTAGGGTTTTCCACATATACTATCATAATATATGCAAATATACTTTTACTTCTTAATTTCAAATTGTTACGTCTCTTCTAAATGCTCTTATTTAATTGCATTGCGTAATATATGAGGGCAGTAAAATGAGGGCAGTAGTAAAATGAGGGCAGTAGTAAGGTTACTACTGCCTTGTTCCAGATGGTAGAAGTAAAAATGTCCCTAGTGTTTCCCACTAAGTAAAATGGTGTTAAGAAAATATCAATTCCTTCACACCTGTCAGAATGGCCATCATTAACAAGTCAACAAATAAGAAATGCTGGAGAGGGTATGGAGAAAATGGTACCCTCCTACACTGCTAGTAGGAATGTAAACTGGTACAATAACTACAGAAAACAGTATGTAGGAACCTCAGCAAATTAAACATGGAACTATGGTATAACACAGAAATCCCACTCTAGGGCATATATCTGGACAAACCTTTCCTTGAAAAAGATACATGCCCCTGAATGTTCACTGCAGCACTATTCACAACAGCCAAGACATGGAAACAACCTAAATGTCCATCAACAGATGATTGGATTAGGAATATGTGGTATATACACACAATGGAATACTACTCAGCCATAAAAAGGAACAAAATAATGCCATTTGCAGCAACATGGATGGAACTAGAAACTCTCATACTAAGTGAAGTAAGTCAGAAAGAGAAAGACAAATACCATATGATATCACTTATATCTGGAATCTAATACACAGCACAAATGAACCTTTCCATAGAAAAGAAACTCATGGACTTGGAGACCAGACTTGTGGTTGCCAAGGAGGAGGGGGAGGGAGAGGGACAGACTGGGAATTTGGGGTTAATAGATGCAGACTATTGCATTTGGAGTGGATAAGCAATGAGATCCTGCTGTATAGCACAGGGAACTATATCTAGTCACTTATGATGGAACACGAAGGATAATGTGAGAAAAAAAATGTATATATGTGTGACCAGTCACTTGCTGTAAACCAGCTATAATGGAAAAAATTAAAATCATTTAAAAAGAGAAAATATTAATTCCTATTTTGTTGAGTGTTTTTATCAAATGTTAAAGGTTGTTGAAGGTCATTTTAGCATCTACATATGATTTGTCTCCCTATATTCATTAATATGGTATACAACATTAATGGATTACCTAATAGTCAACTAATTATGTTTTCCTTGAATAAATCCCACATGGTCATAGTACCACGTATTATTTTCTTAATATGGTATTAAAATTGGTTAGCTAATGTTTTATGCAATAGTTTGCATCAGTACTTATAATTGATATAGGTCTGTAATTTATTTCCTGTACTATCTTTCAGAACTGGTATTATCTACTTTCAGTGGTCTGGAACAATTTATAGAGCACTGAGATTGCTTGGTCTTTGAGTGTTTCATAAAATTTCCCTGGGGAACCATGTGGAACTGTTTGTTGTTGTTGTTTTTAAATAAGGTAGTTCCTTGATGTCTTTCTCTGTTTGTTCTATAGAAACTGCACTATCTCAAATGTGGTCAATATATTGATAAGCTTGTATTTACTTTGGAAATTATCCTTTTCATC
Source organism: Sus scrofa (assembly GCF_054392235.1). Classification (NCBI taxonomy): domain Eukaryota; kingdom Metazoa; phylum Chordata; class Mammalia; order Artiodactyla; family Suidae; genus Sus; species Sus scrofa. The sequence goes on from NC_139397.1 coordinate 80,889,786, forward strand.
TAAGTTTCAAGTGTATTTTCAGAGAAGTTTACAAAGTAGGAATATATATATATATATATAATTATTATTATTTTAATCTTTTTAGGACCACACTGGCAGCATATGGAAGTTCCCTGGCTAGGGGTCAAATCAGAGCTGCAGCTGCTGACCTATGCCACAGTCACAGCAATGCAGGGATCTGAGCCACATCTGAGACCTACACCACAGCTCATGGCAACGCTGGATCCTTAAGCCACTGAGCGAGGCCAGGGATTGAACCAGCAACCTCGTGGTTCCTAGTTGGATTCATTTCTGCTGTGCCGCAACAGGAACTCCCTCCCTGGAGTTTTAAACTCTCAAGAGTTGTCCATGCTGAGCCTCAGCGATTCATTGATTAAAGTTCTGGTTTTTCCTACCTGGCCCTGTTTCCTATAGTGGTTTGAGATCCAGAGTCTCTGCTTCCATAAACTACAACTTCTTATGTTCAAATGTCTGTCTGTTTCTCCAGTCTTGGTGGGTAGTGGTTTGCCTTCTGTCTGCCCCTCTCTTGTGGATCCAAGAAAAGTTGCTGGATTCAGTCTGTTCAGCTTTTTACTTATTGTTAGTATATATTGAGGACTTCTTTTTTTTTTTTTCCCCACTGTATAGCAAGGGGGTCAGGTTATCCTTAGATGTATACATTGCAGTTACAGATTTTTCCCCCACCCTTTCTTCTGTTGCGACATGAGTATCTAGACATAGTTCTCAATGCTATTCAGCAGGATCTCCTTGTAAATCTATTCTAGGTTGTGTCTGATAAGCCCATAATGAGGACTTCTAAGCTCATTATGTGAAACTGGAAATTGGAACCAACACACTTTTTCTTGATTTTTAACAGGAATATATGGTTCGATTCCTAAGGACTGGAGACTTGTGTCATTTGTTTTTTCAAAAATAAAGGTAATTAACTATTCATTTGGAAGAAATGATGGATTACAAATTCAAAACATTTTTTTTAATTCAGGAAAAGGGAAATATTCTCTTACTACTACTTTAAACATTTTTTTTAACCTTAAACATTTTTAACAGTTCTATCTATAATTTAAAAATCTACCATATATTCTATTTATCTTAAAAGCATTTTTCTTTTTTCGTCTTCCTTATATTAATTTGTTCTTTTCCACTACACATTCTTTCCCTGCATAAAATATGTTAGGAATATTGCAAAGATAGTCTGTGCCAATTTTGCTGTGAACAAAGCCTAAATTCCAAATGTGGTTCTGATAGTAAGAAAGTAAAGTTTTCAAAATAGGGAGTAAACAGTTTTATCAATGTCTAAGAGTTGCTTTAGTCTTACTTCAGTTGACTTAGAAATGCTGTAATATATTTACTTCTTTCTATACATTTTTCTCTCAAAAAAAGAAGAAATGGGAGTTCCCGTCATGACTTAGCAGTTAACGAACCCAACTAGCATCCATAAGGATTCGGGTTCAATCCCTGGCTTCACTCAGTGGGTTAAGGATCTGGTGTTGCCATGAGCTGTGGTGTAGGTCATAGACGTGGCTCAGATCCCATGTTGCTGTGGCTATGGTGTAAGCTGATGGCTACAGCTCTGATTTGACCCCTAGCCTGGGAATCTCTATATGCTGCTGGTGCAGCCCTAAAAAGACAAAAAAAAAAAAAAAAAAGAAATGGTAATAATTTCCACGTGGCTTTCTTCCAAGCACATTACTAAACACTAACTAGTCTAAGACTAAACACTAACATTTTCCTTTCTGGACATTATCAAGAAGAATTATTAAAACAACTTAAAATCTTCAAACTTTTTAGATATAAATTTTCATATACCCAATTAATTTTTAATGCTATAATTTGATTAGTCTTTCATTTATTCAGATCAAAAGTTATTAATAAGGCCTATTAAAATCCTGATATACAACTTCACAAAAATAATTGTATTTTAGAAGTACTCTAGCAGTTTGTATTACTACAACTAGTAGCAAAATTCATGTACAAGGAAAATATTTGTTTATCAACCTAAGGAAGTGAAAGTCTAACAAAATGGTCATGTCAATTTATTTATAAGACTGTTCATGGACACAGTAGGAAACCCAAATACCTATTAAAATTATATATTTTCATTCATATTCTCTGACGCCAGAATGAAAACACATGTTCAATACTTCGAGTAACTATCTGAGATAAAGTTCATAAGATTTAAAAATATCTTACTAAATGGACCTGAAAACAATGAAATAATCACTTTCCTGAGAAAATCCTTCCAATAAATTTAGGCAAAATTAACTGTATGCAAACAAAACAAAAAAAAATTACTGAATATCCCCTAAAAACTAAATTTAAACACAATTTTTATTTTTTCATTTTTTGCTTTTTAGGATTGTACCCATGGCATATACAGGTTCCCAGGCCAGGGGCTGAATTGGAGCTACAGCCACTGGCCTACACCACAACCACAGCACGGGGTCCGAGCCCGCATCTGTGACCTACACCATGGCTCACAGAAACACCAGATCCTTTAACCCACTGAGCAGGCCAGGGATCGTAACCACATCTTTATGGATACTAGTCAGATTCGTTTCCACTGCACCACAATGGGAACTTAAATTCAGAGTTCTTAGCTTTGAAGACAGCAATATTAAAACCACAACAACAAAATCAACAACCATCACCAATATATTTATAAGATATGCTAAAGCTAAGAATTACAAACATTAAACCTAAGTGAAATATTTAAAGTACATCACCATTTTCAAACCTTTTACGATGACATAACAAAAAACAATGTAGGATTTCTTCTACATTGTCCACAGTAAACTTACCAAGAGTGGCTAAGGCTCCATGGTAGAAAAAACTACACCGGGGAGATCTCCTATTAACTCAGCAGGTTAAGGACCTGATGCTGTCTCTGTGAGGATATAGGTTCTATCCTTGGCTTCACTCAGTAAGTTAAAGTGTAGCTGGAGTGTAGGTTGCAGCTGCAGCTCAGATTTGGTATTGCTGTGGCTGTGGCGTAGTCCCCAGCTACAGCTCTGATTCGACCCCTGGTCTGGGAACTTCCATATGCTGTAGGTGTAGCTATAAAAAGGAAAAAAATTAGATTGGACTTTGGGATAAAGAACAGGGTTATATACAGGGAACTATATATCTAGTCACTTGTGATGGAACATGATGGAGGATAATGTGAGGAAAAAAATGTATATATATTTATGAGTGTGTGTGTGTGTGTGTGTGTGTGTGTGTGTGTGTGTGAGACTGGGTCACTTTGCTGTGCATCAGAAATTGACAGAACATTGTAAATAAACTGTAATAGAAAAAAATAAAAATATTACCAAAAAAAAGAGAGAGAGAGAACAGGGTTATATAAGAAATTAAGCATATATGTAAATAAGTTCTCCTGTTGTTGTTTTGGCCACAACTGTGGAATGCAGAAGTTCCCAAGCTAGGTATCAAACCTGCACTGCAGCAATGACAATGCTGGATCCTTAATCTACTGAGCCAAGAGGGAACTCCTTTATGTTTTTTTTTAAATTACTATGATATACAAAAGTATTGATGAGATAATTTTATTTTTATTTTGATTTTGCATTTTAGGGCTGTACCTGTGGCATATGAAGGTTTCCAGGCTAGAGGGCTAATTGGAGCTACAGCTGCCGGCTTACAGCACAGCCACAGTAATGTAGGATCCAAGCGGAGTCTGCAACCTACACCACAGCTCATGGCAATGCTGGATCCTTAACCCACTGAGCAAGGCCAGGGATCAAACCTGCAACCTCATGGTTAACCAGTCAGATTTGTTTCTGCTTCACCACAACTGCAACTCTGAGATATTTTTAAATACCTGAAATATATTCACAGACTTTAGTAAACTGCCAAGAAAGGGAAACAAGAACAGTGGAGAAAGAAACTAAGGTAATTCTTGGCAGGGTGGTGGTATTATGCTGTCATATAAAACAAAGCTGGATAAATATATTGGGTGATTCTGGAGGAAATAGTTATGGTTCCTTATAATTGAGTAAGCAGGTAACAGAAATGTGGAACAGTATTTATACACATAAAATGTTTAAAAAGGGGCTAAACAATATTTAGTTTTCGGCAGTTTATAGTTCTAAATAGTTCCATTTTCAAAACAGAAAATCTAGAAATAAATCCAGTATATATTTGAAAATTTAATGACAAAAGTAGTCTTTCCAGAGTTCCCAGTGCAGCTCAGCGGGAACAAACCTCTAGTAACCATGAGGATTCAGATTTAATCCTGGCCCTGCTTAGTGGGTTAAGGATGCAGTGTTGTGGCGTAGGTCACAGACACAGCTTGGATCTGGCATTGCTGTGGCTGTGGTGTAGGCCAGCAGCTATAGCTCCGATTGGACCCCCAGCCTAGGAACTTCCATATGCCACAGGTGTGACCCTAAAAAGACCAAAAAAAAAAAAAAATGAGTCTTTCTAATCACAAAGAATAGATTATTTAAGAAACACTACTGACAAAACTGGCTATCTATTGAGAAGAAAATAAAATTGGATCCCATTATTCATATACGAACACTAGTTTAATTAATTAAACATAATATTGTAATCTAGGATACTACATGATACAAGCTAGGGATAAGTAATACCTTTTATACTAAGCTAGAGTCCCAAAAAGTTATAAAGGAAATTATAGACACATTTTACCATATGGACATATCTATAGCAAAAGATAATAAGTAGCAAGGTCAACAGTTGAAAAAGAGAAGGCAGGACAGAGTAGTAATATCTATGACATTGAAAAGAAAGAATAAACAACTAATATAAATAGGTATTTAGAGAAAAAAGTACTTTTGATTGAAAAATTAAGATGAGGAGTCCCTATTGTGGCACAGCAGAAATGAATCTGACGAGGAACCATGAGGTTGAGGGTTTGATCCCTGGCTTTGCTCATTGGTTAAGGATCCCGTGTTGCTGTGAGCTGTGGTGCAGGTCACAGATTCGGCTCGGATCTGGTGTTGCTGTGGCTGTGGCTGTGGTATAGGCCAGCAGTTGTAGCTCTGATTAGACCCCTAGCCTGGGAACCTCCATACACCACGGGGGCAGGCCTAAAAAGACACACACACACACACACACACACACACACAAAAAGACCAAAAAAAAAAAAAAAGAAAAATGAAGGTGAATATGCATATTGAAATTTGATGTTATTTTATAAAATAAATGGAAAAAAATCTCTATACGAGTATTTCTCTGCAAGTGTGTGTTAAATAACTATTCTTTAAACACTGTACAACTGCAGAAAAATGCAGACAGATACTCACAAATTTTGCAAGAATGTTTATGGAGTAGGAAATAGAGGTGAGAGAGCAAATTTTAAAAGCAAAAGGGAAAAAAGGAAAAGAACAGGGAAGAAAAGAGAAAAAAAAAGAAAAAGGGGGAAAAGCAAAAGAAACAGCCTATCCTAAAATAGCTAGGATGTATGACATAATCACATAATACATAGTTATAAAATTGTACACAAATATGGACATAAAAAAATTAAGACTAAAAAGGACATTGCAACCACTTTTGCCAGAGGGATTATTCAAGGAATTTATATAAGTATTTAGATGCTCTTCTGTTTGCAGTCTCACAAAATACAGTCCAAAGTGGCCACAGAGATTATTATTAATCTAAAGTTGTATGTATATATTCAGCTTGACTGTATGAAAGGAACAGTTCAATTTGGCTTTATAGTTTACTCTGGGGGTCAGCAAGCTTTCTATCAAAAACCTATTAGATATTTTAGGCTTTCTGGGCCATACTGTCTCTATCACAACTACTCAATTCTGCTGTTATAGGGTGAAAGCAGTCATTGACTGCAATTGTCAATTTTATGTGTTAAGTTGGCCAGGCTAGAGTATCAAGTCATGTAGTCAAATGATAATTAGGCATTGTAATGAAGATATTTTACAATTATAGATAGATAGGCAAGTATTGTATACTATTGGTTCCATTTCTCTGGAGAACCCTAATATAAAGACAATACATAAAATTCTGGGCCTGGCTGTGTTCCAACAAAACTATTTACAGTAATAGGTAGTGGATCAGATTTGGTCTGTGTACCATAGTTTTAGTATTAACAATAATAAAAGATAGTTGTTTTTATTAAAAACTGTATGTTTTAGGCAATATGAAAAGTGCTTCACATATGGATTCTAAGTGCCCCGTAAATTGAGAATTATTCCTGATCAGGATAGATGTTCTAGAGTAACAATGTGAGCGGGAATGATCTTCCTAGTACCAATGAGATCTGGACCATAAGCTTAGGTATAAGAAAGAGTTCTGAGAGAAGGTTTGCAGATGGTATTTTTAAAATCTGTTTTTATATTGTTTTATCTATTAGCTTAAAGCATCAAAAGTTATTTCTGAATATTCGACAGAAGTCAACCAACAGAATGCTTTGAATGCTCATTTATTAAATGTGACAACTTTCCATTAAACTTGATGAAGGAAAAATTTAAATTAACAGAACTTTTTTTTTTTGTCTTTTTAGGTTGCACTCCCAGCTTACGGAAGTTCCTAGGCTAGGGACTGAATTGGAGCTGTGGATGATGGCCTAAAATCATAGCCACAGGAATGCCAGATCTGAGCCATGTCTTAAACCTAAAAAGCAACTCCAGGCAAAGTGGATCCTTAACCCACTGAGTGAGGCCAGGGATTGAATGTGCATCCTCACAGATACTAGTCAGGTTTGTTACTGCTGAGCCACCATGAGAAATCTTAATTCACCAAATTATTAAATCATGAGGTTATTATTTTGGGAATAAAAAGAATTTTTTACATCAAAGATTTAAAATAACAGACCTGGAGTTCCCGTCGTGGCGCAGTGGTTAACGAATCTGACTAGGAACCATTAGGTTGCAGGTTCGGTCCCTGCCCTTGCTCAGTGGGTTAACGATCTGGCGTTGCCATGAGCTGTGGTGTAGGTTGCAGACGTGGCTCAGATCCTGCGTTGCTGTGGCTCTGGTGGAGGCTGGTGGCTACGGCTCCGATTAGACCCCTAGCCTGGGAACCTCCATGTGCCACAGGAGCGGCCCAAGAAATAGCAAAAAAAAAAAAAAAAAAAAAAAAAAAAAGATAAAATAACAGACCTTTTAAGTAACATATTTCCTAGGAAAAATCCTCAATTAGAGGCTTTTTTAAAAAATGAAAGAGAATTCTAACCTATCAGGTAGGCGAGGAAGTACTTAAGCATAAGAACAAAGGGTTGTTATGATCATGTTATGACCAACAATAGACAAATTTACAAAGTAGAAGAGAAAAAATTAATAATAGTAAAGAAGGCCTTAATTTAGAAAAGAAGCCACCTTCGAAAATGGGAACTAATGTGTTGGTGTGGCAAGTGGAGAACAAAGATATTTAGATACAAAAAGGTATGTCAGAGTTGGTCATAAGGAAAAAAAGTTGAGCAAAGGAAGGTCAAGTAGGGGAACTCTAAAAAAGGCAACCATTGGGTCTCAATTGGCCAGAACAGTTCTAAGTTTAAATCATTTTGCCTGTCAAATCACTGATCTTGATTTTAAGTTCATAAAATATAGTCTAGATTGTACCTATTTGTATCCATGATCCCTACCAAATTGTCTTTAACACAGAAAATCTCAATAATTATCAGCTGATAATGATAATTATCTGGAAACTCAAATCACAGAAAGCACATTAAAAAAACAATATCAATTAATAATAATTCTTAAAGAATAAAAACATACTTATGAGTGGTCATTATTTACTAGCATTAATAAGAAATTAGAGTCTGGAAAGTCTGCTTAGCATATGAAATTGGTGCCAACTCACCTCTGTTGATATTTTATAAGTGTTGGTTGGGGATGAAGTGATAATCTGCCAAAATCTGAATCATCCTTGCCAGGTTTGGGGGTTCTGTAGAGAAGACACCTTTACCAGGTCTGACTGCCATAGCTCAGGAAAATGGTGCGGTCATTCCTCTTAACGTAGAATGTACTTGAGATGTTTAAGGGACCTATGTAATAAGGTCCAGAAAGACAGTATTAGTAGTGGTTTAGATATGGAATGTAATAGTTAACAATTATGGAATGCTTAAACTATGTTCTAGGCACTGATGCATTAACCCATTTAATCTTTTCAACAACCCTATGAGTTATAGGTACTCCAACCCACATTTTATAGGAAACCTTGGCTTGGCAAGGTTAAGGAATTGCTCAAGATAACAAAGGGAGTAAGAGGCAGGGCTAAAATTTGAACCCATGCAGCCTGTGCTCAGGGTGTCTATGTTCATAACCACAATGCTACAGGTAGACTCAAACAGTTGGAAGAAACCTGGGCAAATTTTCTATAAAGAGCAAATTAATTTTCTCAAACAATCCCTGTTCACTTTATTCCATATTAGATAGTCTTCAACTCACCTTTTTTTTTTTTTTTTTTTCTTGGTCTTTTTAGGGCTGCACACACGGCACATGGAGGTTCTCAGGCTAGGGGTTGAATAGGAGCTGCAGCTGCCAGCCTACACCACAGCCAGAGCAATGCCAGATCTGAGCCTCATCTGCAACCTACACCACAGCTCATGGCAATGCTGGATCCTTAACCCACTAGGCGAGGCCAGGAATCAAAGCCACCTCCTCACGGATACTAGTCGGATATGTTAACTGCTGAGCCACAATGGGAACTCCTTCAACTCACATTTTAAAGAGATAGAATGGCATTTATATGCCAACTTTAAATAATAATTATCTTTAATATTTTACAATTTACAATAGTGAAGAATGAACAGTCTGTTAGTTTCTAAGACAGAGGGATGATACATTTCACCCTCCGGATGAAATAACAAAAACCACAAACTTCATACTACATTTATTGAAATTACTTGGATCTAAAGAATTGCTTAAACAACCTAATGAAAATAGGTCAGTGTACCAATCAAGTGTAATCAGTATGCCTCCAAGTTTCAATAACTTAATCTTTACTGGTGAAGAACTTTGATGTTTGGTACATTATTCAAAATCCACATATTCACCTAAATTCACCGAAATTGTGGCTTTTTCCTCTAATCTACTCCTTTTCATTAGGATTCTTTTATATCTTGGTTTACCACATTTACAGATTTCTGAAAGTTTCGTCTCATTCTCGTCAGGCCATTTACCTCACAATTTTCCTCTCTAAATGGATGAATTCTTACTGCAAAATCTGTAGCTACACTACCAAAGATTAGTAAAACGATCTTAAAAGACTTGTCTAAGAAACTACACCACCACCACTGAATTACAACCAGTAACAAATGGTCCGGGACAAATCCACTCCAACCTTTAAAGGAGAGGGTTCGGATACACAGGGCAGACAGGGAATGGGAGGAGGGGAGGTCGGAAAAGGCAGTGTTTGATTCAAGTCAATAAACATTGACTGCGCCACTCCTCAAGCGGAAAAAAAAAGGGGCGGGGGCGGTATTTTGAGCAGTGGGCCTTGCAGGTTTGCAGGAGGAGGCAAGAGCCTGTGCCACGGACTTGGGCTCTGGAGAACGGCAGGGCTGGATACCAGCCCTTCGCCAAGCCAGGCGAGGGCGGCCAACTAGGGCCGGGCCTCCAGCGCCCAGCTCCCGGCGCCCGCACCCTCGCAAGCCCGCCGGCCGACCAGTCGAAGCCGCTTACCGATGGCGCCTCGCTGACTCCCCAGGGGCAGCCCTTCAACGGTTGCCGCAGTCAGAGCACCACCCCGCGGTGGGGTACGTCGAGTCCGCCCGCAGTTCTCGGGTCCGCGGAGCTTCGCCACTCTCGCGAGAAGTCGGCGGAATCCGCGAAGTGGTGGGGTTGGGGGAAGGAAGAGAAGGGAGGGGCTTTTAACGGTGGCGGCTGCTTCTGCGCCTGATCCTGGAGAAGGGCGGGCGCCATTGTGCTTCGCCGCCGACTGTTCAGCCTCATTTAGAGGCCTAGAACTCAGAGGAAGAAGGTAGTGGTGTGATCGCTGGGAGCCGGACGCGCCTGTTCGGTGTTAGCACCGGAAGAAGGGGAATAAGCTGCGGAGTTTGGGCTTCTACCTCTGGGGTAGGTGGTTCTAGTCTAGGCCGCTGGTGGGGGAGGGGAGGAAATGAAGTGCGGCCCCGGGGACGCGGAGGCCCCTGCTTCCTTCCTCTCTAGATGGGGTGAAGGAGCTTGATCCCGCGAACGAAGCGGAGCTGTCCGCAGGCCTTCTTTGCCCGGAGCCTTTCGTCCCGTGGTGGAGTTTTGTGACGGGTGAAGGGGGCAGGTTGTGCGTCTTCCATATGGACTTGCGGCGGGCTCGGGCAAGGGGCTTGAGCCATATTTTGGCCTTTGGCGGCCTCCCCTTAGGTTGGGTTTAGGAGGGTCTTTACCGAGCCCCGAGGGCGAGCAGTGTCACGTGTAAAATATTTAATGAGCGAGGTGTTGAAGGCCAAGAGACTCAGGGCTCTGCCAGCCCAGCCTTGAATTGTAGGGACTTTGCCAGCACCTTAGATGCGGTAAATATTTGCTGATTGATTGTCCAAGTTCTTGAGTATCGTAATAACTTTGGGCTTTCTTTTGCTTTGTGGTAAATTGTACGTTCTTCAAATGGAAATACGTGATGATATGTGTAAGAACGGACTTGTTGGCCTAAGAAGTAAAAATATGGAGGGCATCAGTAGAACATAGTACTCCTTCATTTTGATGAAACTGCATAATGAAGATGACTGTGTACACACACCAAAAATACTGTAATTCTTTTTTCCTACGTACAGATGTAAATATATGGGCAACATCTCTCTTGGTAATAAATTCATCACGAATGCTGTCGTTTGTCACTATTAAGAACAAAGGTGCCAAGTGAAGTGGAATTCAGTAAGATTTTTTTTTTCCGATTTTGTATAATATTTTAGTTTTTTTTTTCATTTTAAAAATAATTTAAAAATCTCTCCTTGCTCTCATCTGTCCGTTTCTGTCTAGAGCCAAGAGGTAAGGTTAAAGATGAATTTTTGACTTAAAAATCAAATGGTATACCATTGTTAAAAAGGCAGGCATATAGTGTAACTAGATTTTTGCTTTCCTTTGAGATAAAATTTTGTTTCAGAAATGGGGTCATTACAGAATTCCCTGGTGGCTCAGCAGGCTAAGAATCTGGAGTTGTAACTGCTATGAGTGGATACTGCTGTGAAGGGGGGGGGCGTCCCTGGCTGGGGAACTTCCGCATGCCTCAGGTGTAGCCAAAAAACAAACAAAATCCGTATTAAAAATTTTTTAAAAAATGAGGTCAGTGTTTCATTTACAGCTCTACATACAGCATTTTGTGAAACCTCAGGGGTATATGAGGCATTAGCGGTAGAAGATATAGGTCTGATTCTTGATTTTACCGTAATTATTTATTTATTAATGTTTTCCTAGAAGCGTAGCAGTCAATTCTTAGAGTTAAGATGAGGATTAAGTTCTAGTAGTGAGTAGCAGTCAACACCCTGGGGGACATAATACTTGATGAGTATAAACAATTGGAACGGATATTAAAGTCCATCTGTCCATTCTGGTCAGAATAACATTCAAATTTTACCCTCCCTGAAATACCCCCTTCACGGAGTGCTGGCCGTTTTTCACAGGCAAAGTGCTATCTACTTATATAAAGTCTATACTACAAATCTTTACATGTAAGAATTTTTTACAACTCTTCTTTTGCCCTAAATTATACCACAGATATAAACATGCTTGGTAAGTATAGTTCTGAGTTTTTTCCAAAGTTGAGTACTGGATCAGATGTCTTGAATAAGAATGATTAAAAATTCATACTTACTTAAGTACAAGTGATTTCTCTTCCTCATTGGCAAGAGAGATTAATTTCCCAGATAAAGCACAATGATGCCCCTATATAAACATGTGCATATATTCTTTGGGGTGGGGGGAGGCAAGGAACAAACTTTATGTTAAAGTTTAGAATTGAGTATGGGTAGTGTAAAATCAGGCTCCAATATGTTCATATATATACTACATGAAGGTGTCAGATAATAGCTTGAACATAAGTCATCCATGGCCCCAATTTTTAATCAGCTCCATATGCACTTTACACAGCTCTTCATCTAGTATGCTTTCAAGAGTTGCCCACTTAATTTTAGGAAAATAATTTTAATTGTACAGAACTATCAAATAATGTAAAACACTTTGATAGTTTGTTATGTATTTTAGCTACTAGGTTAGGGCTTCACATTACATGAAGGAGCTTAACACAGCTTCTGCCCTCCACAAGTACAAGTTAATCATCAGACTCATCTATAAACTTATTTTAAATTTATGGTAGTACTGTCAGAGCATAGAGGAGTGCTGTTTAATCTTGGGGGAAATTTTTACCAGACATATTGCTGGAACTAAGATGTGAAGGATGATTAGAGGTTTAATAAGGAAACTGCTAAGTCATGTTATCATGGTTTGTTTTAGGAATGGACAGTTTATTCCCCATTGCTCAAACAATTGAATGGAAGGTTAGAGCATTATGTAAAAGGCCTTTTGTACTGTTTTAGAAAGTTAGTGCTCTCTGCTGTTGGGAATAAAGAACTATTGTGTCCATAAGCCAAATAAAAAATGATTTTTCAATTGTCTTTGAGGATACATCCTCCTATTACTATAGATAATTAAGAGCTAGTAATAAAGAACAGTGGGAAAATGCATAAATGAAATGCACAGGCTTGCATCAAACCTCACTTTTAACCAACAAACTTAACTAATGAACCCTTTAACTGTTGTATGACTGAATCAACAACTGATCACATAAGTATAATTACAGTTTAAAATGAGTAGCGTTTTAAGTTCTTACTAAGATCTTGAATTCACTGAAGCAGAATTAATGTGAAGTAATTTATCTCCTCACAAGTATTATTTTACAAAAACTATCTTTAATGTACTTGCTAATCATAAGATGAACTTAAAAGGGGGAAACAGAATAAAATTATAATTTGAGAGTTGGCTGGGTTTTAATTTTCAGTGATCTTAATTTTTAACTTTTCTGTTCTGATCCAAACTCATGTGGTCAAAGCTGGTTTTTCTTGTTTGAGATATATTTCTCTGGCTCTACTGGTTAGACTAGATAAGTTGTTCACCTGGTTTTAAAATTACCCACTGTCATACACCCACTGTTGTCAACAGTTTTAAGAAGGCAAATTTTTAACCTTAAGAGCTAGTTCTTGGACTTCGCGTTGTGGCACAGCAGAAACGAATCCAACTAGGAACCATGAGGTTGTGGGTTTGATCCCTGGCCTCGCTTAGTGGGTTAAGGATCCGGCATTGCCATGAGCTGTGGTGTAGGTCGAGGAAGAGGCTCAGATCTCCTGTTTCTGTGGCTCTGGTGTAGGCCAGCAGCAACAGCTCCAATTAGACCCCCTAAAAAAAGGCTAGTTCTCATCTTTTCATATTGTACTTCAGTATAATGTGTTTCCCACTTTTAGATAGACTAAAATAGTTTCCAGTTATCGAATGAGGATTGAAACTTGGCACTTATAGAATAAGTACACTTCAAAGGAGGATAGATTATTCCAAAGTTTTCTAATGTAGACTTAATTTAACATCATAGTCATATTTTATCATGGAGATGTTGAACTTTTTCTGGTTACTATTTTTTAAGACTTGTGTATATCTTTGTGTCTTAAATATTTGTCAGTTAAAAATAGAGGCATTGGAGTTTCTGTCATGGCACAGCAAAAGCAAATCCAACTAGGAACTGTGAGGTTGCGGGTTCAATCCCCAGCCTTGCTCAGTGGGTTAAGGATCCCAGTAGGTTAAGGATTCTGTGTTGCCCTGGCTGTGGCTGTGGCTGGCAGCCGTAGCTCTGATTAGACCCCTAGCCTGGGAACCTCATCTGCCATAGGTATGGCCCTAAAAAAGCAAACAAAAGGATATGCCAAGTAGAGGTAAATAATGGACTTGTACCTGTGTGTATTTCTAGAAGATTACTGGCTATTGAAATACATTAGTATTTTGTGTTGTAACACTGGCCTTTATGCCATGAATTTATTGTATAGTAATGTTGAATGTTGTGCTTTTGGTAATTCATTAACTTCAACTCCCCTGGATATTTAAGACAAAGTCTAAGACCCTGAAATAGAATCAGATTTTTCGTAAGACTGAATGCATAACGGTAATTGTAGGAAAGTAAAAGAATATGTTAGCAAACTTTACCCTATTAGTACATGGTACACCACCGCAAAAACCTATGGACTAAAATTACTATTTACAGTTCTGTGTTCCTGTTGAATATTTCTTCTGGTTTTGCCTGGGTTTGCTCTTGTATCAGCATTCAAGTGAAGGATTTCTCAGACTGGCAGGTCCAAGATGGCATCACTCACATTTCTGGCACTTGGTGTTGGTTAACATTTAGGCTTTCCTCTATGTGGTCTTCTATTACATGGGGATCCCAAGACAGCATTCCAGGAGAGTGAAGTGGAAGCTATAAGACTTCTTAGAGCCTTGGAAATCATATAATGTCACACTGCATTCTCTTAGTTAAAGTAATTTTCACAATGGTAGCCCACCTTCAAGGTGTGGGGAAATAAGATTTTGCCTCTTCCTGGAAAGAACAGCAATATTGCTGTGCAGAGAGGTGTGGGTGTTCAGCTGGGAGGGATTTGTAGCAATACTTTGTAATTGATGACAGACTGCTTAGAACATTTTAAGAATAGATATTCTTAAAGATGTTCTGATTGAGATTTGCCTTAAAATAGAAATGGTAAAATGGTCAAATCTTGGTAATTGTTGAAGACTGGTGATTGGCATGTAGGGGCTCATTGTTGTCTCTACTTTTGTGTATGTTTGAAATTTTTTCTAATATTTAAAAAAAAATTTAAGGCATTCTCAGGTAATATAAATTCAATTTTGTGACGTGATTTGGACCTTATTTTCCATTTGTTACTTACCAGCTGTTGCTTAATATTTACTACTTTGTGGTATGTAGATACTAAGGAATATAAACCAGCAAGTACTGCAGTTAATAGAAGGGAAATTATTTTTTAGCAGTTCTTTATAGATGTTATTGTAACGTAAGATAAATATCTTTTCATTTGCCAGTAACTTTCCCTTAATTATTAAAGTTAGTCCAAGTACATTAAAGAAATCCAAAACTAAGTATAAAGAAGAAAATAAAATCCATTCAGAGATACACTAAAATGTTAGTAATTGCTATTTTTCCCAATTTTGTATGAATATGCTTGTATAAGAGTGAGGTATACTAGTTTTCTTTACTCTGCAGCAATTATCCTCCTGTACATAAGTGACTTTTTATTTTTATTTATTTTTTTTTTAGGGCCACACCTGTAGCATATGGAAGTTCCCAGGCTAGGGGTTGAATCAGAGCTGTAGCCACTGGCCTACACCACAGCCACAACAACGCCAGATCCCAGCTACATCTTTGCCCTACACCACAGCTCTCAGCAATGCCGGATCTTTAACCCACTGAGCAAGGCTGGGGATCGAAACTGCTTCTTCATGGATACTAGTCAGATTTGTTTCTACTGAGCTTCAATGGGAACTCCATAAATGACTTTATTTAAAACAGTCTTTTTACTGTGTGTTAAATTTCAAATAATAAAAAAGCCAAAATAATGTCTACTAAGCTGTTTGAGTATTCCTTAATAATAGCAAGTATTTGCCGAATATATAACTGTGTGCCAGCAAAGCTCACTATAAGTTGGTACTGTTGTTACTCTCACTTGGTAGGTGAGAAAAATTAAACATTAGGGAAATTAAGCCTAGAGTCACATCAAGTGAGGGACAGGCTTCAAACCTTTGCCTTCCCAACTGTTCTGATTTTACATATAGTTAGAAGTTGATTCATGTGCTAAAAATTGGGCAGTGCTTAATTTATCTTGCCTAACCTATCTCCTGTTGTGGAAAATTTACCTTTATTAAAGAATAGATTTAAAATAAAGGGAAAGTCTTTGGTGTAAGCTATACTATTAATACGGGTGGGGCTGGGACCTTATTTGTTAATTTGGTCATTTGGTTTATGTCTACTGTGTGACTCTCAACAGACCCTGTACAAGACTCTTACTGTGTAGGAGTTCCCATCGTGGCTCAGTGGAAAGGAATCCAACTCGTATCCATGAGGATGCAGGTTTGATCCCTGGCCTTGCTCGGGGATCTGGCATTGCTGAGCTGTGGTGTAAGTCATGGTATAGGTCATGGGCGTGGCTCTGATCCCAAATTGCTGTGGATGCAGCCTTAAAAATCAAAAAAAAAAAAAAAAAGGCACTGTTATGGTGGGAATGAGACACAGTGATCTATAGTGTTGGGAGAGGATACATATTACTTAAGAAATCTCATTATAAATAAGCAGAACCATTGAAAAACCTTTGAGCATTACACTGCTATTTCTCTGATCTTAGGAATTAACAGCTTTCCAAATTGGGTAGACCAAAAATTCAAGTCTTTTTTGGTAGGTAACTTGTGCTCAGAGGAAGCTTTATTTACAAGCAGGGTAATATGTAGATCTCCTTTGCTCTAGGTGTTTTCCTATGTATTCTAAAGTTTTTCAGTGTAACTTTTTCATGATGTTGACATTCGGTGCAGGGGGGACAACTAAGGCTGACCAGGAAGAAGCTACAGTTCAAGCAGAAGGCTAGGAGGTAGGTAGCATATGTGTAAAGAAAAAAGTAAAATCTAGTTGTTAAGTGGTTGAAAATCAGTCAGCTGAAATTGCTCTCTGGGATTTTCAAAACTATTTCCAGCATTCTTCTGGACCTCTTCTCGGTACTTTAGGGTACCTTTTTTTTTTTTTTTTTTAAAGAACTCATCTTGGTATGCTTCTTTACTTTCCACTCCCAAATCCCTGTAAGCAATCAATCAATATAAATATTCTTCATTAATATGCTGAATTTTACCTCCTCACTGCCACCCCCAGTTAATAGGTGAATTCTCTTCTACTTGGGATATATTGAATCTACCTTCTATACATATACTTTGGGCCCACACTAATGTGTCTCTTCCTAATAACTTGTCCTCAACACTGATTTAGTGTGTGGGAAGTCAGGGGTTGTTTGTTCTTAGCTGACTCTCTTTCAAAATTTTTAGTAGCTACTGAGCCTACTAAAGCCTATAGAAGTAGATTGTTCCTCATGGTTCCACAAAGGTAATAAAATTACTGACTTTAAGTAGTGTAAGAAATGCAGAAAGCTATATAAATCTGTTATTATGACTAGACAAAACTAAAGTTTTGGTGTACTAATTGTTTCATCCTTGAAAGCTCTGATTGCTGGTCAGAAACATAATTTCTTGGATCCTTAGGGAGGAAAATAATATAAATACACTTACTGATGGTTAAAAGCTTCAAAATCATTGTCTTGTTAAAGTATAAACTGAGCAAAGGACACAGATTGCTTTTACAACCTTGATATAATTAACTTTATGTATTTATTTCCTAGACAGTCCTTTCTGTTGATTCTCCCTTCCCACACCTTGAATTTCACCCCTCACATGTACATTATTTTGTTTCCAGTTATTCAACATGCTTTAGCATCTTTATACTTTCTTTTTTCTGTTTTCAATCTTCAAAGGCCAATTCAGATGTTAGCTCATCTAAAGTCTTTCTCGTCTTGTTGGAACTTTTGGCTCCCATAACATTTTTAGAATTCTTCCCCCCCCCACCCCGCCTTTTAGGGCTGCACCCCTTGCATATGAAAGTTTCCAGGCTAGGGGCCTAATCGGAGCTACAGCTGCCAACCTAAACCAAAGCCACAGCAATGTGGGATCCAAGCTGCATCTGTGACCTACACCACAGCTCACTGTAACTCCAGATCCCCAGACCACTGAGCAGGGCCAGGGATCAAACCCACATCCTCATGGATGCTAGTTGGATTCGTTTCTGCCGTGCCCCAGGGGGAACTCCCAAGAATTTAATTTAAATTGTAATCTTCCCATTCAGTGCTCCCATAACATTTTCAGAATTTATTTAAGTGTAGTGATTTTCAGCAGTCTGGTATGAATATAACATGAATGAATATAATATTAATGTAATTGCTAATTATTTTAGTTGGTATTTGAAGGACTTCTTGACTGATTAAATCAATTCAGCCAAGTTTCTTTTTTCCGAATTGTTTCTCTGCTCTAGTTCGTTCTTTCTGTAATTGTAGTTAAATTTATAGTAGACTTTCTTATTTTTTCTTCAGTGTCTCTTTAACCTTCTCCTGTATTTTACCATCACCTATTTTTCTCTCATCCCGGACAATTTTCCTCTAGTTAGTTTCGCAGTTCCCTAGTGTTTTAGTTTTGTCTAGGCTACTGGTAAATGCATCAGTTTACCAGTTTGCTAACATTAGGGCCATCTCTTAATCTGGTTCTGTTGACTCTTGTCTCTTGACAAGGAACTAACTTTTTTTCCTTGTATTTTTGTGTCTTGTAATTTTTGATTGAATGTAAAACATTGGAAATAAAATAATAGTAAAGACAGACAAATAAAATTTTATGCTTGGATAAGGTATGTGTAGTGGGTTGAGTCGATTTAGTTTGTAGTTGAGCTGGGTTCGGGCTTTATTATTGCTTCATTTATTTTCAAAGTATTCTAGTAGTGGATTGCTGCTGCATGTGCTTAGAGTGAGGCTGGAGTGCTAGAGGATTTCTTTTACTAGCCTCAACTTCCTGCTGGCCCTGCACATTTGCACCACTGAGGGCTATAAGGCTGTAACTCCCTCAGCAGTAGTCTGGTTTTGTTTTTATTTGAATCAAATCTCATGGTGAAAGGAGATGTTCTTAATTCTTTGAATCTTTCTCCAGTCTTCCGCAAGTTCTTATGTGCCTGATACTCAGAGGTGGGGCAGTTCCAGGATTTCAGTCCTCCCTGTCTCCTGGGTATAAAGCGTAGGCAGAGCCCTGCCACCTCCTCTCCACTAGGGTGTGAACAGGAATTAGGTTTTTGTTTATTTGTTTGCCATGTCCGAAGCATGTTCCTGGGCCATTTCAACTCAAGCCATAGCAATAACTCCAGCCACAGCACTGACAATGCTGAGCCTTTAACTGCTAGGCCACCAGCAAACTCACTGGAACTAGGATTTTTTGGGGTTTTTTGTTTGTTTTTTGCCTTTGGTCTTTTTAGGGCTGCACCTGCAACATTAGGAGGTTCTGAGGCTGGGGTCAAATCAGAGCTGTAGCTGCTGGCCTATGTCACAGCAACAGTAGCTCGGGATCCTAGCCGCCTCTGTGACCTACACCACAGCTCACGGCAACACCGGATCTTTAACTCCCTGAGTGAGGCTAGGGATCGAATCCGAAACCTCATGGTTACTAGTCGGGTTCGTTAACCACTGAGCCACTACGGGAACTCAGATCTTTTTTTTTCTTTTTTAGGTGGTAGTTGAAATTAAGTGGAAAAGATAGGTTAGAATTCTGGATACTGGGGCAAAGAATTTAGACTACTTTTTAAGGTACTAGAAAACAATTGAAAGTTTAATTGGGGGAGTTCCCGTCGTGGCGCAGTGGTTAACGAATCCGACTAGGAACCATGAGGTTGCGGGTTCGGTCCCTGCCCTTGCTCGGTGGGTTAAGGATCCGGCGTTGCCGTGAGCTGTGGTGTAGGTTGCAGACGCGGCTCGGATCCCACGTTGCTGTGGCTCTGGCGTAGGCCGGTGGCTACAGCTCCGATTTGACCCCTAGCCTGGGAACCTCCATATGCCGCGGGAGCGGCCCAAAGAAATAGCAAAAAGCCAAAAAAAAAAAAAAAAAAAAAGTTTAATTGGGAAGTGGTGCTATTACTTGGTAGAATAAAATAGAAGAGAAGAAAATATGTGGATTAATGATGAGTTCCTTTTTAGACAAGGCCTAGCGTGGTATTGTTAGAAATGAACTTTGGTTTACCCAGAGTAGACCTGATAAACAAGTAAAGTCTTTTTGGAAAATGTTGTAAAATTCGGTTTAAATTTGTAGTGTAAGTTGTCAGATAGAATTTCGGTTGCATTTCAGTGACTATGAGATCTTAACTTGTAGATGATGTTGGACATAGAATTTTGCATGTCAGGTAATGATGTAGAATTCGTTAAGACTTTTTACCTAGACTAAGAAAGGTTAAGGTGAAATTATTTTTATAGAATAGATTTGAATTGTACTGTTCATAAGTAGGAGAAACTTTTTGGTTTAAAGATCCTTTATAATGTTTAACTGGATACCAAAAACATGAACTTGCTTTAAAGAGCTCCTCAGAGGTTTCCAAGGAAGCCCAGCAGAATGAAATTATGTATGTAGTCAGTTGTTTGGTTTTTTTTTTTTTTTTTTTGTCTTTTGTCTTTTGTTGTTGTTGTTGTTGTTGCTATTTCTTGGGCCGTTCCTGCAGCATATGGAGGTTCCCAGGCTAGGGGCAGATTCGGAGCTGTAGCCACCGGCCTACGCCAGAGCCACAGCAACGTGGGATCCGAGCCGCGTCTGCAACCTACACCACAGCTCACGGCAACGCCGGATCCTTAACCCACTGAGCAGGGGCAGGGACCGAACCCGCAACCTCATGGTTCCTAGTCGGATTCGTTAACCACTGCGCCACGACGGGAACTCCTGTTTTTTGTTTTGTTTTGTTTTAGTAGCTAGCAAACCACAGGCTTATGAAATAGACTACATAAATTTTGGTATTGGTATGAATATTTGTTTTCCACTCCTGTTTCCTATACCAGTCACTATTAATGCCTGAAGGTAAGGAAACACTTAATAGTAAAATTAAGACTAATTGGGTAAACTATCAGTTGAATATCAGCCTCAGAGAATCTTCATCCAAAAGACTTCATTTTAGAAGTTACAAAGTTTAATGCAGTAAAAATCTCAAATAATTTACCGTAAGATTATTGTGGTTTTGTGGCTCATTACCTTCTTTCTGCATTTAAAGTTGAAGCAAGTTCTGGAGAATAGAAAATATGACTTCTTGGAGCTGTCAGTGCCTCAGCTTATTCACTCATAGATATATTGGTAAAGAACATAAGTAGGTCCAGTGGACCCATAGTGCCTAGGACTTGGGTGAGGCTCAAAGAGAGAAAAATTAAGTGTATTGATAGAAGCTTCATAGCAATATTGAATGCAGTATGCAAATTGAGTGGCAAGGCTTGGCAAACAGGTACATATCTCTTTTGCTCAAGTTCATGCTCCACTATCCTGACTTCACTTGTAATGTGCAAGTTTAGATTAAATTATTTCTAATTTCAAGATGTCAACTGTAGAGCTTTTTGATCAAGCACAGGGCTCCATGTGTCTGTGTGGTGGTTGCACGGCTATAAAGCCAGCCCTGGTGGTATGTTTTTATCTTGTCTTTCTTTTTGAAAGCTCCACTGTCCAACTTTGGAAACAAATCTAAATAAATTTATATTTAAAGACATGCCATAGTAACAGAAGGAAAGTAGGAGACCATTATGTGGATTATTAAGAGAAGAATAATACATACCAACCTTTTTTGTGCTTTAACTCTCTTTTTTTTTTTTTTGTCTTTTTAGGGCTGTACCCATGGCATGTGGAAAGTTCCCAGGCTAGGCAGTCCAATTGGAGCTATAGCTACTGGGCTATGCCATAGCAGCCTAGATCCAAGCTGTGTATGCAACCTACACCACAGCTCATAGCAATGCTGCATCCTTAACCCACTGAGCAAGGCCAGGGATCCAACTGGTATCCTCGTGGATGCTAGTCTGGTTTGTTACTGCTGAGCCACAGCAGGAACTCCTGTGCTTTAAGTCTTGGTTAAAAGCACTGCCCTTCAAATGCTTTCTTACTGCTAGTCTATTATCTGTCTTATACCTTTTCCTTAAGTGCACTTATAACTGTTTATGTTATATGGTTATTTGTGTAGTTTGTTCTCTGTTTCGCTACAGCTTCTTCATAGTCAATATTTTGGTAGGTTCAGTGCTGTCCCCTCTCTTCATCTCCTTCCTTGTTTAGTATTAATTAAAGTGCCTAGCACATACTAAGCATGTAAAAAACTATCTTAAATGATTGAATGAACTTGAAGAGATGCCTCATAGCATCTTGAAAGTGGTCTGGTAGAAGTTTTTCAAGAACTGCATATTTTATTTTTCACTATTTTTTGTGCTTACACAACCAAATTATGTAAGTTTTCTGGTAACACCTACACTGTCAGAATTCAGTCAGTTTACATAGAGGAGTTGCCAAAATTAGTTTCATGCAGTAGAATTTGCAGCTCTCAGAGGATTCTGCCTCTTTGCCTTCCCCCAAGGGCTTTGTTTTGAGCAGATTTGCTACTGGGTTAGTTTCATTCTGCAGGTAAGTCTGCAAGTAAGAATTGGGTATAAATATAATCAATGTAAACTGTGAGAAGTATGATTAAGAAGCATTAATGTTAAAGAACCGTCTAAAGACTAATATCTCTCTCTCTCTTTTTTTTTTTTTTTCTTTTTTTCTTTTTCTTTTTAGGGCCACATCCGAGGCATTTGGAAGTTCCCAGGCTACGGGTCGAATCAGAGCTAAAGCTGCCAGCCTACTCCCCACCCACAGCAATGCAGGATCCAAGCCACGTCGGTGACCTACACCGCAGCTCACAGTAACTCTGGATCCCTGACCCACTGAGGGAGCCTAA
Organism: Sus scrofa; assembly: GCF_054392235.1. Taxonomy (NCBI): domain Eukaryota; kingdom Metazoa; phylum Chordata; class Mammalia; order Artiodactyla; family Suidae; genus Sus; species Sus scrofa. Next base: position 80,912,244 of record NC_139397.1, read on the forward strand.
AAACTGGGATCTCTTATAAAAATGTTTTATCTCCCTGTTTAAAATCCTCAACAGATACAGTCACTTGTTTAGTGTTTTTATAACCTTGATAAAATTACAAATCTGCTACTTGTTAAATCATTTATGGGCTTTTGCATATCAGTATTTAACCAATACTATTCTTTCTGTTATGTATACCTTCTTTAAATGTCCAATCCATAGTTCACTTTTTTAGTAAAAATTTTTGTGTGGATATATAGAGAGAGTTTATAAAAAGCTAGAAGTAGAAGAGATTTATGTTAAGTGAGTTTATGCTTTATCAGAAACCAGGGCACTTTTAAGACAATGCAAGCACTGTTAGTAATTGTCCTGGGATAATGAGCACAAACTAGGAGTTTTTTGGCCCTGAAACTGAGACTGTTCTAGGTGAACCAGGAAATATGGTCATTCTTAAAGGAAAAGGCGAAGTCCTTTGACTCAGCGTTTCCACTTTCCATAGGCAACAATCCTAGCCTTTTAGCTGTTCTAGGATTTATCTTCGTATTTCTAAATGATGAACTCATGATTTTTCAATAATAGATATGTGCTTTTTTATTCACCATTGTCCTTACTTCCTCTACCCACCTAAATTACACAGCATGTTTGCAGCAAGATTATTGATTCAGTAGTCTGTTTACACTATTTAACTATGTAAATATTAAAGAGTTCATTCAAACACAGCAGTATCTTCTTTCTTGAACAATAGCTTTGTTTCCCCAAATTACAAAATTAATGTATTAAATTGCCGTTTTAAGTACTTAACATTTTTCCACAGTTATATCATCATCTCTGCCATGTGCCAAAATAATATAAGGCTATTTTTTCCTTAGAGTTTTGCTTCCATCTGTAATCCTGGTCCAATCTTGATTGGTTGCTCCCTATGCTTTTTCCACACCTGATTCTATGTCTGGTTCTTTTTTTTTTTTTTTGCTGCTCCCACAGCATGTGGAAGTCCCCAGGCCAAAGATCAGACCCAAGCCACTGCCTTGGCAATACCAGATCTTTAGCCTGCTGTACCACAGGGGAACTCCATGGTTCTTTCATTCTTTATACTCCGATTTTCTTTGGACATGCTCTCCATTTAGCTTCCTATGGTTTTGTTTTGTTCTTATTTTTTAAAATCTTGCACGTCTGAAAATATGTTCTTTCTCCACTTCACATTCAGTTGCTAGACTGGAGTTCAAAGGCTAAACATTTTTCACAGTACTATGGGCATTGCTTTATTTTATTGTTTTTAAAGTTGTAATAAACTATTTCTTTTGTATATCTTGTAAATTATAGGATCTTCTTTTCATCTTATTTCTGGTGTGTTGAGATGTCACCATGATAAATTGTGCTTGGTGTTGGTTCTTTTTTGATCCTGCTAAGTACTCTTGACCCTTTTCAATGTGGAGATTTGTGTCCTTCAATTCTACAAAGTTTCTTTCATTTCTTTGGTAATTTTCTCTCCTTCACTTTCTTTTTTCCGTCTTTCTGTAACCGTAGTTAAGAGTCAAAGATAGGTAATTATCCTGGACAATATAATTCTCTTGTTTTTGAATTACGTTTTCTGCTTCTGAGAGGTTTCTTTTGTTTACTCCTGATCCTTTGTTGCATTTATTTCAGTGCATCACATTTTTTTTTCTTTCTTTTTTGGCCACCCCTGTAGCATGTGGAAGGGATTGAATCCAAGCTGGAGCTGCTGCAGCTACACCACAGCTTCAGCAACACTGAATCCTTAACCAACTGCACCAGGGTAGGGGTGGAACCTGTGCCTCCAGAAGACACTAGCCAGAACATTAACCCATGGTGTCGCAGCAGGAACTCCTCAGTTTTGTTTGTTTGTTTGTTTGTTTTTGTCTTTTTAGGGCCACACCCACAACATATGGAGGTTCCCAGGCTAAGAGAATAGGAGCTGTAGCCTCCAGCCTTACCCCATAGGCAACCAGATCCAAGCTGCATCAGCCACCCACACCACAGCTCACAGCAACGCCAGATCCTTAACCTACTGAGCAAGGCCAGAGATCAAACCCTAATCTTCATGGATACTAGGCAGATTCATTACCACTAAGCCACGATGCAAACTCCCTCTCATCACTTTTTTTATCGTGTTTGCTTCATTTTATGGACAGTAGGGAACCTTTGATGAACTTTACACTTCTGCCTTGTTGGAGGGTGATGATACTCTCACAGTTTACTATACCAGATATAATTAATTTCGTGGTTGATTCTTTCTGAGTTGAGCTGATCATTAAGGAAAGGATTAAGAGTCAGAAGTTTGCACGTTTTCCCAAAGGCAATTAATCAAAATTTGCATTTCACAGGAAACCTTAAGAATGGAGTCTAAACCTTCGAGGATTCCAAGAAGAATTTCTCTTCAACCCCCCAGCTCATTAAGTGCTAGGATGATGTCTGGAAGCAGAGGAAGTAGTTTAAATGATACCTATCACTCAAGGGACTCCTCGTTTAGACTGGATTCTGAATACCAGGTAACATCTTAGTTTGAAATATGTGTGCACATTCTCATTTTTAAAATCCTTGGGATTTTTAAAAACTTTAGGGGAAGATAAATCCCTAACAGTATTTTACATGAATTTGGGGGTTTTATTTTTACAGTTGGTATGAGTTTTCATTGATTCATAATCTAGATGAAGTAACATAAATTACTCTTATGTAGCTAATTCTCCTTAGGACCAGTAGGTTTGTTGCACTTTAGGTTTGCTGCTGTTTTGTTTTTTTGTTTGTTTTGTCCATGCCTGCAGCATGCAGAAGTTCCTGGGCCAGGGATCAAACTGATGCCACAGCAGTGGCCTGGGACACAGCAGTGACAACACTGGATCCTTAACTTACTAGACCACCAGGGATCTCTGAGCACTTTGGTTTTTGAAGTAGTTTATTAGTGTTATAACACTATGGTTGGAGTATAAAATAATAAAAATCTCAGAAGGCATGGTTTGTAGGTTTAATGCAGTATATCTTGCTCATGTTTGAATTTAAGTTTATTGCATTATTGGCTGAATACCTAATTAAATTACCTGTGATTCTCAAAAGTCTGACTTTTAGGTAACTGAATTTAAGAGAATCCTTTAGTGAAAATGACTAAGTCTTAAGTATTTATGTAATTTATATATTATGTAGTATGTTATATGACAGAATCATTTAAAGAATATTTCTGCATAGTAATAATAACCATTTTATAAAATATTCAGAGAAAGATGCAAAATAATTTCTCTCAGATGCCCAAATCTGCTACCTACCTGTTGACTTTATATGTACTGTTTACTTGGATTTTTTTTTTTTTAATTAAAAAAAATTTTTTTTTTCTCCTTTGGCTGCGCTTGTGGCATATGGAAGTTCTTAGACCAGGGATCAAATCTGAGCTGGAGCCGTATCTTGTGCCACAGCTGTAGCAATTCCAGATCCTTACCTGCTGCAGCACAGTGAGAACTACTACTTGGACTCAGTTTAAATGTTGTTTGATGATTCTTTTTTTTTCCCCTTCAAACTATCTTGCTAGGCAAGAGTATGCTAGCTAGAAGTACAGAATCATATTTTTGCATTCTTTAAAAATGTTGTGGGTTAAATGATTGTGACTTATTAAGAACACAGAGCTAGGGGAGTTTCCATCGTGGCTCAGTGGTAATGAACCCAACTTTAGTATCCATGAGGGCACCGGTTCGATCCATGTCCTTGCTCAGTGGGTTAAGGATCCGGGGTTGTTTTGAGCTGTAGCTTAGGTCACAGACACAGCTCGGATCTGGCGTTGCTGTAGCTGTGGTTGAGGTTGGCAGCTGTAGCTCCGATTTGACCCCTAGCCTGGGAACTTCAGTATGCTGCAGGTACTGGCCTAGAAAAAGCAAAAAAAAAAAAAAGAACACAGCTGGAGGGTTTCTTCCCCTATTTTGTCTTGATAAAATTTTGTCTACTGATCTTTGTTTACTTTTTCATGTAACTTAGTGAGGAACACAGACTCTGAAACCAGACTGAAAGTGTTGACTATACCTAGAAAGTGTATTGACAGTCACTTTTAAAATATGACTATTTTTAGACTTTTTCATCTAGCTTGTTCTTAATGTCATAGATTATTCCAGAAGTCTCATTTTTCAATGTGAAAGTTAAGTACAAGCATAAAAAAATTTGCTACTTTAATGACTTCTAATCTTTTTTTTTTTAAAGTGGGTTATGAGAGCAATTCCAATCTCTACTATTCCTAGCCCGTTTTGCTGTTTAAATTTTGATTTAGAAACTAAAATTCCTATATTCTTGAGCAGAGTACTTTTCTGTGTCCTCTTCTGTGAAATGGTAATAATGGTAATTTCCTCATATAATTACTGTTAACATTTTTTTATTTTTATTTTTTATTTTTTGCTTTTTAGAGCTGCATTCGAGGCATGTGGAAGTTCCCAGGCTAGGGATCTAATCAGAACTGTAACTGTCGGCCTACACCACAGCCACAGTAACTCAGGATCCTTAACCCATTGGGCGAGGCTGGGGTTCGAACCCGTGTCCTCATGGATCCCAGTTAGGAATGTTAACCGCTGAGACAAGAAGGGAACTTACACTATTAAAATTAATTGAAAAAAATAATACATGAAAAGCACTTAGAACAACAGTACTTGGAACCTAGTAAGAGTTCAGATGTTACCAGTTGTAATTATGGTGATTGTTATTGCTACTGTTATCATTTCCTTGCTTTGCATTAGTTTAAACAATATCCTTAGGGTATAGTATGTTATCAGAATATATAAATTACGTATCACACATTTAGTTTTATTTAATATTCTTAAGATTGCTTAGTAGAATGTGTATTTAATGAATAAAGGAGTCCTTTGATTATCAAAGGGAACTTTTTTTGTTAATTGCTAATGTTTTCTCACTTAAAACTGTCTGCAACAAACAGTCCCCTTCTTTATTATGCATAGTGAACCTGAAGCTTCAGAAAGGAGGGTCAGGACATGACATACTACATCAGTCTCGTTTGTATTACGAATTAGATGATAGGAAAACACCTTATTTATGTGGTTCTTGACATTTTGCAGAACATTTTTTTATTTTTAATTTTATATGGGACAGAAAGTAAGGATCTGAAATCTGGAAAGATAAGTGCTTTCTCCCAAGTACACGATTAGTGTGTACTTGAGCTTAAGAATCTAAGACTTCTAGATAGCATTGTTTCTTTGGTAAATGTAGGTTCTAAGTTCCGAACAGTTGGTTTTCTGTGAATATCTTTTGGTTTTTGGCCATTTGTAATCTGGGCTGCCTCTGTTAATTAGTCTTGTTTATATTTCTGTTACTCCATCTTCCAGTTTTTGTTACAGTTTGAATGGTGGAAAACCATGATCCATCTTATCTCTCTGGTAACAGTATGTAGAATTTTAGATATTTTGGGGAAGAAAATTTATTTTCTATAATTCTCATTGTTAAAGGTAAAAAATTGGAGTTTTCTGTGAATATGTAATTGTTTTGTTATTTTTTTCTAATTTAAGATTTTGAAGTTTTTATTTATTTATTTATGGCCATGAATATGGCACATGGAAGTTCCTAAACCAGGGATCAAACCCACGCCACAGCAGAAACCAGAGCCATCAGCAGTGACAATGTCAGATTCTTAACTCCTGTTTTTGTTACTTTTATATATTTTTCTGTACTTAATTTAAGCATCCCCTAATCCTACTTTTTGCTTTGTGGAGAGATTGATTACTTTTAATAGGAAATAATAGTCTTTTTATGGAGGTTCCAGGTACTTTTTAAAATTATTTATATCATTTTCTAACATATATCAGCTCTTACAGAGCTCAGTACCATTAAATATTTTGTTAGGATGTATTCTCAAGAATTAAGAACCAGTGATCATTAACTTTGTTTTGTTTTGTCTCTATCTGCTACAAAGGTAGCTTCCAAGGAAATACATACATACATATCAGACAAGAAAATGAAAATAGTTTTAAATGGAATCAGGAAAACTACAGGTAAAATACTGAGAAGGTCAGGGTTGGTTGTAACATTAATAGGCATTTGTAAGCCCCACAGTATTCTAAAGTTATACTTGGGCTCTTGTTTGGGGTGTCACGGAGATCACAGGGAAACAACCAAGTCTATAAGGAGTTTTGTTAATAAGGAAAAGGAAGCAGTGTTTGGCAGTTTGATCTGAAAGGGAACAGTGAATTATGTAGAAGACAGTATCTTCAATGAATATTCATACTGTAAGTATATACCTAGTTTAGTGAAACTGTAAAGCTCAGTGAAAACACTTGTGTAAAGGGACAACAAAGGATGATCTGAATTTTAACATTTTTGTAGTCTGTTTTGTTCCAAATATTAATCTTAAGAAATTTTGAGGGATAAATGGATTCTAAGTCATTCCCTTTTTTGTAAATAAAAGGTTTCTTACCTGGATATCTCTTAAAGTTAGGCATGGATGAATCCATACATTCTTGAGGTGTGCAAATGTCTTTTTTATGAAAATTAGGAAGACTGGTCATTCTGAATAGAAAGTAGGATGTAAGACCTCTGCATTAGCATTGAGTTGGATACTCTTCAGCACATGAATATTTAAAATAAAGAAGAGGTCAGAGTTTTATGTTTTGCTTATGGCTAAGGCAATTTTGATCTGGAAAATTTTGAAAGCAGGAACTATCAGTCATCACAGTCAAGGCATTGATTCATGGAAATGAGCCGAGAAAGAGCATTTTATTCTGGACTCACTTCCATTACTGTGCATTATATGATTTCTCATGATTAGCATTGGTTGCATTGGCAGCAATTGTTAAGATTACTTAAAAAAAATAACAGCTAGCTTTATTGAGTTATAAATCAGATAGGCTATGACTTGCCTAGTTAAAGTGTACAAGTGAGTGGTTTTTATTAGTATATTTACAAAATTTGTAAACATCACCATAGGCAACTCTAGAATATCTCCAGAGAATATTCCACATCCATTAGGTATCACTTCACTAATCTCTCCTCTTCCCCTCAGCATTAAGTAACCACTAATCTACTTTTCTGTCTTTATAAATTTCTCTTTTGGATTTCATGTACATGAGTAGAAACATTCTATGTTGTCTTTTGTGACTAGCTTCTCTCACATTACTTCTCTCATAATGTTTTTTTTTTTTTTTAAGATTCATGCTCATGATAATTGTGTGTATGTGTACGATGTGTTTTCTACCTTTTTGGCTAATATGAATAATGTTGCTATAAGCATTCATGTACAAGTCTCTTTGTACAACTATCTAGTCTCTTTCAACTATCTTGGGTATATACCTTACAGTAGAATTAACTGAATCATATGATAACTCTGTGTTCAGTTATTGAGGAACTGCTAGATTGTTTTCCAAACTGGCTGGGCTATTTTATATTCCCACAACAGTTATGTATGAAGTTTCTGTTTCTTTTCATCCTTTCCTGTACTTAATCTTACATTTTGATTCTAGCCGTCCTGTCATGGGTGCGAAGTAGTATCATGTATTTTTTTTTTTTTTTTTTGGCTACACCTGTGGCACGCAGAAGTTCCCAGGCCAGGGAATGAACCCCTGCCACAGCTGTAACCAGAGCCACAGCAGTGACAACACCGAATCCTTAATCTGCTGATCCACAAGGGCATTCCAGTTATCATATAGTTTCAATTTGGATTTCCTTGACTCATGATGCCGAGCATCTTTTTGTGTGCTAACTGGCTATTTTTATTTATTTATCTTTTTTACAGCCTTACCTGCTGTATATGGGAGTTCCTGGGCCAGGGGTCAGATCCAAGCTGCTGCTGGGGCTTACACCACAGCCATGGCAATACTAGATCCATGCTGTATCTGTGACCTATGCTGTAGCTTACGGCAGCATTGGATCCTTAACCCACTGAGCAAGGCCAGGGATCGTCAGGTTCTTAACCCACTAAGCCACAAAGAGAACTCTATTAATTGGCTATTTTTATGTCTTTGGAAAAATGCTTATTTAGATCTTTTGCTCATTTTTAAATTGGGTTATTTGTTGTTTTATTATTGAATTGTAAGAGTTAAATTTCAGCTTCCACTTTTTGTTGCTGATATATAGGAAAGCAGTTAATTTTTGTGTTTTAACCTTGTATCCTGCAGCCTTAATATAATTGTTAGTTCTAGGACATTCAGTCCTTTCAGATTTGGTCAGTTACTTAGGCTTTTCTACATAGAAAACCATGTGGTCTACAACTAATGTCTTCCTTCCCAGTCTGTATGCCTTTTGTATTTTCTTGCCTTATTGTATTAGCTTGAAGAGTGGCGAAATGAAAATAACAATGATCAGAATGTAAATAAATGTAACAGAGACTAAAAGACAGTAAAAAGATAAACAGAGCTAGCTTTTTGAAAAGGTAATTAAAATAGACATATCTTGGGAGTTCCCTTCGTGGCTCAGCAGTTAACGATCCCATCTAGTATCCATGAGGATGCAGGTTCGTTCCCTGGCCTTGCTCAGTGGGTTAAGGATCCGGCGTTGCTGTGGACTGTGGTATAGGGCAAAGATGTGGCTCAGATCTGATGCTGCTGTGGCTGAGGCTTAGGCCGGCGACTGTAGCTCCAATTTGACCCCTAGCCTGGGAACCTCCGTATGTTGTGGGTGCGGCCCTAAAAAGACACACACAAAAAAATCTTTAGCTAGACTCATGAAGGAAAAAAATGACTTAAGTAAAATAAAAAAATGAAAGCGGAGACTTTACAATGATACCACCAAAAGAAAAAGGATCATAAGTGACTGCTTTGAACAATTATACATCAAAAGATTGGACAATGTATAAGAAGTGGATAAACTCCTAGAAATTCGAAACCTACCAAGACTAACTCAATGAAGAAATAGAAAATCTGAACAGACCAATAATGAGTAAGGAGATTTTTTAAAATTTTTATCTGTGTGTGTGTGTGGGGGGGGGGTTCTGGCATGTGGATGTTCCCTGGGCCAGGGATCAGACCCTCGCCACAGCAGTGTAAAAACACTGGATCCTTTAACCAATGACCACCAGAGAACTCCAAAGGAGATTTAATCAATAATCAAAAATCTCCCAACAATAAAAGTCCAGGATCAGATCACTTCACCTGTGAATTCTACCAAACATTTATAGAAGAATTAATATCAGTCTTTTCTCAAAATTTTCAAAAGTAGAGAGGGGATAACACTCATTTTATGAAGCCAGCATTACTCTGATACCAACACTAGACACTATAAGAAAAGAAAATTAAGGCTAATATCTCTCATGCACATAAATGCAAAAATTCTCAACAAAATACTAGCACACTGAATTTAGCAATGTACATTAGAGGCATTATATACCATGGTCAAGTGAGATTTTATTCCTGGGATACAAGAAGGATGGGTCAACATCCATACATTTATCAGTGTGATACACCACATTAACAAAGTGAAGGATAAAAAATCACATGATCATCTCAATAAATGCATAAAAAGCATTGGCCATTTATGATGAAAACTCAGCGAAATGGATATCAAGAAAATGTACCTCAAGGTAATAAAACCATGTATGACAAGTCCATAGCTAACTGGTACTAAGTGGTGAAATGTGAAAAACTTTTGCTCTAAGATAAGGAGCAAGGTGAGTCAAGGGTGCCCACTCTCTCAACTTTTATTGAATATAGTATTAGAAGTCCTAGCCCCAGTAATCAGAAAAAGAAATTAAAGGAATCCGGAGTTCCCATTGTGGCTCATTGGGAAAGAATCTGACTAGCATCCATGAGGTTCAATCCTGGCCTCACTCAGTTGGTTAAGGATCTGTTGTTGCCGTGAGCTGTGGTGTAGTTCACAGATGCAGCTCGGATCTGGTGTGGCTGTTGCCCGTGGCGTAGGCTGATGGCTATAGCTCTGATTCGACTCCTATCCTGGAAACTGCCATGTGCCACTGGTGTGGCCCTAAAAAAAAAAAGAAAAAGAGAAAGAAATTAAAGGAATCCAAATTGGAAAAGCAGTAAAACTGTCAGTATTTACAGATGATATAGTTACTGTATATAGAAAAACCTAACAATTCTGTCAAAAAACTGTCAACTAATAAATCAGTAAAATTGCAAGTTACAAGGTCAATACATAAAAATTTGTTGTGTTTCTATACACTAATGCTGACTATCAGAGAAACTAAGAAAAAAATCCAATGAACAGTTACATCAAAAAGAGAAAAATACGTAGGGATAATTTTTTTTTAATTTTTTTTTTTCTTTTGTCTTTCTAGGACTGCACCCAAGGTACATAAAGGTTCCCAGGCTAGGGGTTCGTTCGGAGCTATAGCTGCTGGCCATAGCCACAGCAATGTGGGATCTGTCTGCGACCTACACCACAGCTCAGGGCAACACCTGATCCTTAACCCACTGAATGAGGCCAGGGATTGGACCTGCATCCTCATGGATGCTAGTCAGGTTCATGAACCACTGAGCCACGACGGGAACTCCCCTATCTAGGAATATATTTAACCAAGAAAGTGGAAGACCTCTACGCTGAAACCTATAACACATTAATGAAAGAAATTGAAGAAGACACAAATAAATGCTGTGGGTTGGAGGAATTAATATTCTTAAGATATTCCTACTTCCCAAAGCAGTGTACAGAATGGGTGATGGTGGTCAAAAAATACAGACTTCCAATTATAAGTCGTGAGAATGTGTACAGAATGGTGACTATCGTTAATACTGCTATGTTGTATATTTGAAAGTTGCTCAGTAGAACAAGTTTCCTTTTTTCATGAGGAAAAAAATTGTAACTGTGAGGTGAGGAATGTTAGCTGAAATTATTGTGTTCATTTCAATAAATATATAATTATGTTGTACACTTGAAACTAGTGTTGTACATCAGTTTTATGTCAATTTTTTTAAAATGGAGCAGTGAGAAGGGACATCCTTGCCTTGTACCTGATCTCAGTATGAAAACTTTTGCATCTCTCCATAAATATAATGTTAACTGTACATTTTTTTCATTCTTTATCAAGTTGAGGAAGTTACTCTCTAGTTTGCTGAGAGTTTTTAATCATAAAGGGATATTGATTTTATGCTTTGTTGGATTCAGTTTGCTAATATTTTGTTCAGGAATTTTGTGTCTATATTGAGATAATGGTCTATAGATTTCTTGTGGTTTTAGTTTTGGTTTTAGGGTGGTTGTTGGCCTCATAGAGTTAGGAAGTATTTTCTCAACTGCTTTCATCTAAAAGAGATTGTGGAGAATTAGCATAACTTCTTAAATGTTTGGTAGACTTCACCAGTGAACTCATGTGTGCCTGATGTTTTCTGTTTTGAAAGCTTATGATTGATTCAATTTGTGAATTATAAGAGTTTTTATATATTCTAAATATAAGTTCCTAATTAGATATATGACTTGCAGATATTTTCTCTCTTTTTGCTTTTTAGGGCCGTACCTGTGGCATATGGAGGTTCCTAGGCTAGGGGTCCAATCCGAGCTACAACTGCCGGCCTACACCACAGTTACAGCAACATGGGATCCAAGCTGCGTCTGCGACCTATACCACAGCTCACGGCAATGTCAGATCCTTAACCTGCTGAGCAAGGCCAGAGATCAAACCCACAACCTCATGGTTCCTAGTTGGATTCATCTCTGCTGCGCCACTACGGGAACTCCTCTTTAAGGTTCTTTTTTGCTATACTGTTTTAAGGGCATTTGCATTGGGAATTTTTTATGATTTTTATGGTTTCCATTACAGTTGATTTGCAGTGTTCTGTGAATTTCTACTGTACAGCAAAGTGACCCAGTTATATATATATATATATATATATATATATATATACACACACATGTATATATATTCTTTTTTCTTATATTATCCTCCATCATGTTCCATCATAAGTAACTGGGTATAGTTCCCTGTGCTATACAGCAGAATCTCATTGCTTATCCAGGAATATTTTTTAATCTTTTTTAGAAGTAATTATTTTCTGAATGTAGATACTGACTCATTCAGTACTAATGATTAAAGAGTATTGATTTCTTTGATTATCCTAGTAAACCTCTGAAGGAAGAGAAACCTAAATATTATGAGGATAAAAATAAATCAGTAAATAAAATGAAAATTGAATGCCTGCCAGTTATAGAATGCTTATAAAATTCCCTTCCTTCCATCTGTAGTTTTCAAACTGTTTCACATGATTGCTCAGGTATACAGTATAGCATTCAGCCACATATACCATATAATTCATATGATAATCGCTAATCATGGCCTTTTGAGTTGAAAATAACTCATAAAAACATGTTTACTCTAGGAGCTTTACTTATTCTTGGTAAAGACTGGAAATTTAGTGAAAATGAAGGAGAACTCTTAAAAAGGAAGAAAAAAAGTTTTTCCTCTATTCCCTAGAAATTATGTTAGTGATAAGTGTCTTCAAGCAGTTCAGAGATTATATGCCAAATGCATCCTTCTTGGTCTGTTACTGTGTGTGTACGTGTGTACATTGTGAGTGACTTGGTGTTATTTCATTTTGTTGTATGTGTATTTGTATGTTAAAAGAGAAAACCTTAAGCTAGGAGTTTCTAAAATAGATAGTTTTAGCTGTTACTTGCTTCACTGATGAAGAAATCCCATATATTGAAATTTTTTTTTAAAATACCATTTATAGTGTTTTATGATGGTATTCCTGAGAATGGGCATAAGATCTAGGATATGTAAAGTTTCTACTCTTCAGTGTTTCCTAGCCTAGTTTTTATACACAGCTATATAGAAGACATTATTTAAATCATATTGATTATCTAGCAAAGGAAATTACAGTATAAAGTAAAGAGGCAAGTGGGTAGAAGGGAACAAAGATGGGAAAATCTACATGATAGAAAAATTTGTGCTTGTGAAGTCCTTGGGAATTTATTAGAGTATTATAGGTTAAATTTAAATATTTAAAATATTTAAAAATTGTAAGCATTTTTTTTGTTGTTCCTTTAAATTTTTTTTTTTTAACCTTGTAGTCTACATCAGCATCAGCATCTGCATCGCCGTTTCAGTCTACATGGTATAGTGAGTCTGAGATAACTCAGGGAGCACGCTCAAGATCGCAAAACCAGCAACGGGATCATGATTCAAAAAGACCTAAACTTTCATGTACAAACTGTACATCTACCTCAGCTGGGAGAAGTGTTGGACATGGTTTAAATGCAGTATCAGGTAAGAATTAAATTTTTATACATATAAATCACTGTATATACATTTGGGACAAAAACCCTATTCCCAAGATGTAGTATATTAAGCAAATAGATTGCACATAAGATAGTGGGTCAGAAATACAGTGGAGTTTCTATAATCTTACCTTCAGTTAGTGCTGGAACTGAAAACTGAAAGTAACTCTTCATCTTGAATTTTTGTTCTAAATTTGATACAGATGTCTTACACAAACAGGATGTTAGCAGATTTTAATTGATTAGAATAGCTGATATGTATGATAATAAAATTAGTGACATGTTTTCTGTTGGTTATTATAGGAGGTAAAATTTTAAATTGTTACTTAGAAAGCCAGATGTACTGATTCATGTTAAAAACATTTCCTAAGCATAACTTCTTGTAAATAATAAATGTTGTGCTATATGACACTTATTTTTAGAAAAGGTAGAAATCCTTTAAACAAAATCTAGTTGCTGGTATTCCGGTGGGAGTTCAGTGTAAGGAATTAGAAAGCTGTGATTCTAGCTCTCTGGAACCACTTTGGTGTTTTGATGACTTAGGCACAAAGCTCCATGCTGAGTATCTTACTCACAGACCCACATTTGTTGCACAAATTGAAAAGATCTTTTGTTAAGAGGTACTGCTTCACTTATACGTCTCTTCAAATGAAATACTAGCTAATGCCTGAAATTGTTTTAAGGTAAGATAGGACTTGTGATGACACAGTTGGAGATGAAATTCTTGAAATGCATATGTACTACCACTTGAATTAGTGTAAGCGATTCCTTTCTATTTTGATAGGCAGGACCGCCATGGGAAAGACACTGCCCATCTGAAGGATATTAAGAGTAGTGTAATGGGTAAGAGCAGACTGACCTTAACTCTGTAGACCAATACCACTCTGTAGAGATATTTTTGTTCTCTTCTGCTCTGTGAAGGCTTAGCATTAACCCTGGACCATTTCCCTTAATGAAGAGGAATTATTAAGGCTATTAGGACTAGGAGAGGAAGAACCAAAATTTCAAGGTAAATAGTGAGGGGGGGGAGTTTTGAGACTTAATTTTTAATTTCTTTTTAAATGAATTCATATATAATGAAATTTAGATTATAATTGCAAAGTACATTAATTTTTAGCATAAGAATGAACCAGTATGGCAGCAGTGATGTAATAGCTCTGACAAAATAGTTTTGTAACCTACAATGTAACATTTTTCATTTCAAGATGGCTTTGATTTTGATTTTGGCTATTCTCCAACATCACTTTCATTGATTTTTTTTTATGAAATTCTGCATCTTTGGCAAGCTTTACTTTTTTGCTCTGTAATCATTTTACATCATGTTTATATTGTGTGGTCAAATGTTCTAGAGTAATATTAGCATCCTAGATGGGGGTAGATAATAACATTAGAAAAGAATGAGTAGGAGATAATTTTATAAGTAATTAGTTCATTAGTGAATAATTTTATGTTTTGCCGAATTTTGCTTTCGATTGTAACTTTATAACTGATATAACTAGGAATTTCTATAATAAACCATATTATCTTTCTATATAATACTAAAGATTTGTTGTCATCTGAAACCTTGAAAGCTTTTTTCTAAATTAAAACTTGAATTATTTTAAGATTCTTCTTGGAGGCATAGTCAAGTTCCCAGATCTTCATCAGTGGTACTTGGATCATTTGGAACTGACTTAATGAGAGAGAGGAGAGCAGATTCCTCTGTTAGTAACCTTACGGATTATAGTCACCGAAGTGGCGATTTCACAACTTCATCATGTATGTATAAACTATGTTGTTACTCATAATTTATAATATTACATTTTCCTCTTCTGTCTACCTGTAGTTTTTTTCACTTTTAAGAATCTGTTTTAGGAGTTCCCTTGTGGCACAGTGCATTAGGGATTTGGCATTGTCACTGCAGCAGCTCAAGTTGCTGCTGTGGTACAAGTTCCATCCCTGGCCTAGGAACTTGCAAGTGCCACGGGTATGGCACTTGCCAAAAAAAAGTTTTTAAGGCATAATTTAGAATTCCTTCAGTTTAACATGAATATGTCTTTATTTTCATTTAGTTGAAATAAAGACCCACACTGTTTCTGTCAGTGTATGAAAGCTTAAGCTTTTCAAAAATAAATAACATAAAACAATAATACTAAATAACTGAAGAAAAAGGTGCTAATCAAAATTGACAAATATAGCAGATAAAAGTGGGATTTGATTTATAAAGAAGAAAATATATTTGTTTTAAAGATTTAACCAGGGTACTTTAAATAATCTTATTGGAACAAACTTTTATTTAAGACAAATGAAAGCATCTTTTATTTGCTTGACTTTGGATGGAGGAGCTCTAATAGTTTCAATAGCTTCTAGGCTTGGGAGGTTATAAATGTGCAGAATAAAATAGGTTTAGTCCCTGACAGTTTATCCTTTCGCAATGCTTTATGTATTAGCATAGTAGCAGTCTCGCTCTTAAACTAGGTGTATGGATGAGTATTCTTTATGAGAAAATGCTATGGTATTTCTCATTCCATTTGAAGATTAGAACCACCAGTTGTGTACTCTTAAAATTGAAGATGCCAGGGCTGTATTCTGATTCATAGTTCCCAGCAAATATTTTTTTAAAAAGGAGTTCCCGTTGTGGCTTGGTGGTAATGAACCCAACTAGTATCCATTAGGATGCGGGTTTGATCCCTGGCCATGCTCAGTTGGTTAAGGATTTGGCATTGCCATGAGCTGTGGTGTAGGTCTCAGACACAGCTTGGATATGGTGTTGCCGTTGCTGTGGCATAGGCCAGCAGCTGCAGCTCCGATTTTACCCCTAGCCTGGGCGCTTGCATATGCAGTGGGTGCAGCCCTAAAAAGAAAAAAAAAGAAAGCATAGGTATGTCTGATGAGTAATTAGGGATAAGAATCACACCTGTTAATTTGAAAGAGGAGATAAAAGTTTAGAGAAATTTTGGGCTATTTGCAGGGTTTGCCATAAAATTACAAGGGTGATACTATTTGTATGAAATAAAAATGTCCTATGGAGTTCCCATTGTGGCTCAGAGAAAACAAATCCAAGTAGGAACCATGAGATTGCAGGTTCTATCCCTCGCCTTGGTCAGTGAGTTAAGGATCTGGTGTTGCCCTGAGCTGTGGTGTAGGTCATAGACACGGCTCGGATCTGATGTTGCTGTGGCTGTGGTGTAGGTCGGCAGCTGTAGCTCCAATTCGACCCCTAGCATGGAAACCTCATACGCCTCTGGTGCAGCCCTAAAAAAAGCAAAAAACAAAAGGAATAACTTGTCCTTATTGCAGAGTAAGAAAAATCTCTAAAACACTGTTTCCCTATTATTATTTTCCTTTTGTATGTTGTGAGTCATTTACAGTGAATTTTTTTGCCCATTCAAAATTCCTTATCCATTTAGGTATTATATATTCTACCATATCAATTTCTGATTAATAAATTCAGCTGTTTTACCTTCATCAAGTTGGTAGATTAAAATTTGCCTCTCACAAGATATGATTTGTTTCTTTATTTTTTTATTTTGTAATGTTGACTTTATACAGCGTACTGGATTTTACCAAAGATGTAGAAAGATAGATAAATATGTTTATTTTTTCTGTAATAATTAAGCTGTATAGTTATAATATAGCAGTATTCAGTTTGAATCTGTTGTTCATTTTGGCAGTAATTACTGGTTAATAGACACAAACTTAGTACTCAAATTATTCATGTAATTGGTTATCTTTCCTTTCTTTCAAAAACAGATGTTCAAGACAGAGTTCCTTCTTCATATTCACAGGGAGCAAGACCAAAAGAGAACTCATTGAGCACTTTACAATTGAATCCATCATCTACAAACCACCAAATGCCTTCTGAACATCAGGCCATACCATGTTCTAGGGACTCTCGTAGAAATTCTTTAAGATCAAATTTTTCACCAAGAGAATTAGAATCTCCCCAAAGCAGTACACAGCCTGGGTTTTCTTATATTTCACATAGAGATGAAACCTCAACTATAAGCAGTTCAGATAGGGTTGGCTCATCTCAGAGATCATTTCAAGAATCTTCTGACAATGAAGGTAGACGTACAACAAGGAGATTGTTGTCACGTATAGCTTCTAGTATGTCATCTACTTTTTTTTCACGAAGATCTAGTCAGGATTCCTTGAATACAAGATCATTGAGTTCCGAAAATTCTTACATTTCTCCAAGAATCTTGACAGCTTCACAGTCTCGTGGTAATGCAGCATCACCTTCTGATGTTCCTAATAATAGGGCATCCGAAGCTTCTCAGGGATTTCGATTTCTTCGGCGAAGATGGGGTTTGTCATCTCTTAGCCAAAATCATAGCTCTGAGCCAGATTCCCAAAATTTTAACCAAGAATCCGAAGGTAGAAATACAGGGCCATGGTTATCTTCCTCACTTAGAAATAGATGCACACCTTTGTTCTCTAGAAGGAGGCGAGAGGGAAGAGATGAATCTTCAAGGATATCTACCTCTGATATACCATCTAGATCTCATCATATTTTTAGAAGAGAATCAAATGAAGTGGTTCACCTTGAAGCACAGAATGATCCCCTTGGGGCTACTGCCAACAGACCGCAAGTATCTGCAGCAATGAGCAGTGCTGCTACAGGTGGCTCAACATCAGATTCGGCTCACACTGGACGAAATACAGGAATAACAGGGATCCTTCCTGGTTCTTTATTCCGATTTGCAGTCCCCCCAGCACTTGGAAATAATCTGACCGACAATGTCATGATCACTGTAGATATTATTCCTTCAGGTTGGAGTACATCTGATGGAAAAAGTGACAAAACTAAAAATGTACCTTCAAGAGACCCAGAAAGGCTGCAAAAAATAAAAGAGAGGTAAATTTGAATACCTGTCTTAATTAAGCCTGTAAAGCAAGAATAAATTAGAGAAAGAACTCTTTGTTTCTAAAATTGTTTCTCTTAACAGTATTAACTGAAATTTCCCTTAAAATTTACATCTAGTAATGGAGTTCCCATTGTGGCTCAGCAGTAGCAAATCTGACTAGTAACCATGAGGATACATGTTTGATCTGAGACCTTGTTTAGTGGGTTCAGGATCCAGTGTTGCCATGAGCTGTGGAGTAGGTCACAGACGCGGCTTGGATCCCATGTTGCTGTGGTATAGGCCAGCAGCTGCAGCTTCCATTCAGCTGCTAGCCTAGGAACTTGTATATGCCACAGATGCAGCCCTCAAAAGCAAAAAAAAAAAAAAAAAAAAAAAAAATTTACGTGTAGTAAGATGTTAGCATCTCACTCAGAGGTAAAATAGATGAGAATACTGGAGGTAGGCACTGTGCATATAGATTGCATCAGGAAATAATCTAAAGGTTATTTTTAAGCAGCTTTGGATATAGATACATACAAAGACAAAAATCTTAGTCTCTTACCCTATTTCTTGATAGACTAATGCTAAATAGATTATTAAGACTATGTTTCAGGAGTTCCCGTCGTGGCGCAGTGGTTAACGAATCCGACTAGGAACCATGAGGTTTCGGGTTCGGTCCCTGCCCTTGCTCAGTGGGTTAACGATCTGGCGTTGCCGTGAGCTGTGGTGTAGGTTGCAGACGCGGCTCGGATCCCGCGTTGCTGTGGCTCTGGCGTAGGCCGGTGGCTACAGCTCCGATTCGACCCCTAGCCTGGGAACCTCCATATGCCGTGGGTGCGGCCCAAAGAAATAGCAAGAAGACAAAAAAAAAAAAGAAAAAGAAAAAAGACTATGTTTCAGCCTTTAAGATCATTTGTATTTCTCACTTCAAATCTTTTTTGGAATGAGGTAAAAGAATTTGCACAGATTTTTAAATTTTGTTTTTGAAGTCCAAATATATACTTAATATTCTTTATGTATTGTGACTTTTGACAGAAATATCACTTTAAATTCAGTATTTAGAATCTTTTTATACATGTGAAATCTTCTGAAGAGTTGAGATTGCTTAAAAATCTCTGGGAAAAGATGAAAAAAGATCATAGATTTTAGGCCCAGCTTAATTATTTTGTCATGTTAGTATATTTACTTAGTTTTCCCAGCTATTGAAACTACTTTATGATAAAATGCAATAGGATAGTACATGAAAAGACTTAAGCTAAGGTTGTTCGGTGTTTTTATTTTTTCTTGTTCATGAAGTTCTCATGTAATGGAGTTATAGGGAAGCATAGTTGTTACTACCATTTTAGATTTTTCTTTGTTCTTTAAGAACAAATACATTCAAATCTACTCTGGGGATAAAGGGAGCTTCACATGCTTTTTGTGATACTGGGCCTTGACTAATATATTCCCACTTTTCCTTATATAGGACAAATTGTACAGTGTGATTGTTCTGATTTTAAAATTTGCTTTTTTTTTGCTTTCTTAGAGAAAGATTTACTGTGCCCTGGCAGTGTTAGCTTTAATGTTATTACAGCAGCTTCCTCTGATTACAAGCTGTCTACTGAGTAATATGGTAACCATTATATTTCTTTTGCTCACAGATTGAGTTCAATAGTGTAAGTAGGGCAGAGCATTAATTTAGTGATTTCCAAAGAGAAAGCAGTTAAGCCTGTACCACCCTGTTAGGTTAGATAGTTTAGAACACAACATTTTTTCTTATTTAGACAGAGTTTGTGTGTATGTTCCTTTATTACATATTTTGCTTACACATGAGGATTATAAGACACTTTACAGTTAAATGAATAAGCGTGTATGAAAAACAATCTCCCAAAGTAAAAACTGTCAACTAAAAAAAATACTATCTAAAGGTAAAACATAAACATTTATGCATGAGGTCATATTTCTGGTTAAGCCAAGGCATGGAAGTCACCTAATAGTACATTTTCTTCTTTGCACACATCTTGTGCTAAACTCATTTGAAACCCATATGATCCAGGTTGTATTTCAGTAGCAGTTGAGCATTCAGTATCATCAATTTATTAAGTACCTTTTTCATGTCAGAGTGGACTAGGGCAATAGGGATTTTAACAAAAAAATTACTTGTTTTGTAGGAATCATTCTTCATTTAAATTAACCAATACATGTTGGCCTGTGAAATAGAGGACATAGGTTAATAGAATCTCTTCCACACTTTAAAAGCCTACCCTTGTAGAAATCAGAGCGATTTTTGCTTTTTAGGACCACACCTGACTGAGGCTTATGGAGGTTCCCAGGCTAGGGGTCGAATCAGAGCTACAGCTGCCGGTCTACACACAACCATAGCAACATCAGATCTGAGTTGTTTGTGCAGCCTACACCACAGCTCACAGTAACACCGGCTCCTTAACCCACTGAGTGGTGCCAGGGATCAAACCCACAACCTCATGGTTCCTAGTCGGAATTCATTTCCGCCGCGCCACGACAGGAACTCCAGGATGATTTAATTACATTGCTTGTGATGGGGAAAATTAAGAATATAAAAAATCTATTCTTTTGGTTTTTTATTGTGATTAAATACAAAAAGCTTATTAGTTTAAACATGTGATTCTGATAACATGTAAATGAAAAATCACAAGTCAATATTCGTTTAATTCATGAAAGTTGTCTTAAAAGTTTTGGGGGATGTGGGGAGACAAAAGTGATGGGTGTGTAAGTACATTATACTGCTGGAATTGAAGTAGTCTATGGTACTGAAGAAATTAATATCAGGTATACTTGTAAATTGTGAGAAACAGGGACTTTAAATTGTGATGTCAAAGACAAAATGACTTAGATTGCTTGAAAATAAGTAAAAAGATATTTGTTATAATTTTCATTCTTATTGAAATGATTTTTCATAGTACTTGTTATTTATTATTATTGTTGTTTACCTTTTTTCTACCCAGAGAGGACGTGATATTGTTTGGTATTATGTATGACTGGAAATGACCAATCAGAATAAATTAAGATAGCTCTGTTTAGGAAATGTGTCTTCTCTTCCAGCCTCCTTTTAGAGGACTCTGAAGAAGAAGAAGGTGACTTATGTAGAATTTGTCAGATGGCAGCTGCATCATCCTCTAACTTGCTGATAGAGCCATGCAAGTGCACAGGAAGTTTGCAGTATGTCCACCAAGAGTGTATGAAAAAGTGGTTACAGGCCAAAATTAACTCTGGTAAGATTTACCCTTTTGAGTATTTTGTTTTCACAATTTTTCCAAGAGATCCACGTATGTACACATTTTAATTGACAAATCTATAATTTATTGATTGTCAAACTCATACTCTTATCAGAAGTGCCAATCATTTTTTTTAATCAAAAGCATAAAGAGCATCACTCTTACTTCATTAATTTATAGTAGTGTTTCTTATATCCATTTACCTAACATCTATTTACTTCCATATATGCATAGTACAACTAATTTATCATCATTGGTGACCCTTGTATCATGTAAGATCCTTTTGCCTTACTGTTCATAAGTTATGTGTCTTTGGGGAGTTCCTGTTGTGGCTCAGGGGAAACGAATCTAACTAGCATCCATGAGGATGCAGGTTCAGTCCCTGGCCTCGCTCAGTGGGTTAAGGATCCAGTGTTGCCGTGGGCTGTGGTGTAGGCCAACAACTACAGCTCCGATTTGACCCCTAGCCTGGAAAATTTCACACGCCACAGGTGCACCCCTAAAATGAAAAAAAATGTGTCTTTGAGAATTATTTATTGTCTGTAATGATGTTATGCAATAATAGGGACTCATTGTTTACTGAGTGCCTATTAGGAAACCACTGTTTGAGATGTGGGATTTAAAGAACAAGACAGACAAGGCACTTACTTTTTGGTGGTGGTATTTTGTGTTAAAGGAATGCCTTGTTTAGATGAGAACATTTATTTAAACTTGAACAAAAGAGGAGCTTGCTATTCCAGAATGAGAGCAAAAGCATTCCAACACATGTAACTAGTACAGAGCCTTTAAGGTGAGAATGACTTGAGTGTGTTTGAGAAATTGAGAACAAAGGCCCAGTGTCGCTAAAGTATTGGTGGAGAAGAAAAGTGATTTTGTTGAGATAAGAGAGATTAATAGGGGCTAGCTCATTTAGGACTTTTAAAGCTGATGTCAGAAGCTTAGTTTTTTTATCTTAGTGTTTTGGGAAGCCACTGAAGGCCAGAGGAGTGAAATGATCTTATATTTCAGTGGCTTTGTGAAGAGTGGGTTTTTAACAGGACAAGAGTAGAAGCGGGGAGGTCAGTCAGGAATCTGTTGTGGTGACCAACCAAGAGTCTGTCTTTTAAGAGATGATGGTGGTAGTGGTAGAAATGGATGGATTCTGGTATGTTGCAGAGATAGATTCTATAAGATATAAGTCTTGCTAATGGATTGAATGTTGTGGAGTGAAAGAGAAAGAACATTAAGGAAGCTCATAGTTTTGCCTTGATGAATAAATGGTGAGACCATTTATTGAAAAAGAACTGAGTATAGAATAAACTGAGGATAGGAAACCAAGAGTTCTGTTTTGGAATTACTGCGTATGAACTATTTATTAGATAACCATGTGGAAATGTCAGCTGGGCAGTAAGCAAGGCAAGAGTGATGTTTCAAGGGTTTTAATACTGAGAATTACAGTTTTGGGAATCATAAGTACATAAGTAATATTTTAAGCTTTGAGATTAAGTAAGGTCACAAGAGCAAGTGAGCCCAGGACAGAGCCCTGAGGCACCCAGATGTTTAGTGGGAAGAGAGGAGGAGATTTGAAGAGTAGCCTCAGTGTGAAGGAAGAAAACTGAGAAAATGTGTTTTGCAAGCCAAAAGGGAATGTTTTAAGAGGGTGTGATCAACCCCTTCAAGTACTGCAAAAAAGGCAGATCAAGGAGATAAGAACAAAGAAACCCATAGTTGCATTTGATAGCCTGGATGTCCTTGGTGACTTTAGACACTGTGATGGGGGAAGCATTATAAGATGATTCAAGTGGTCTTGGGAGAAAAAAATGAGGTAAGACTGGGAAAAACAGCAACATAGACCACTCTTTACAATAAGCTTTACTGTCAAGGACACTGGAGATATAGGAATACAAGAGTTATATGGGGTCATGGTACATATTGCTTCGTTTTTGTTTCAAGGTAGATTTGAGGGCATGTTTTTATTTAAATGAGAGATAGAGTGGAGAGAAAAAAATGATAAAAGGGAAGGGAAAGATGGGATCCAGAGCACAAGCTGAGTAGTTAGCCTTTAACAGGAAAAGGGGTACTTTATCTCCAGAAGGCTGTTGTAGATATGAATTATTGATCAGTTTTATTGCTTTGGTGAGAAGGTACTTGGATTCTTAGATAATTGTTTCTATTTTGGGGGATGGGTTAAGAGATTTTCATGTGTGTGGGAAGATAACATTCTAAGACGTTTTTAGGGTTTCACATAGTATGTATACGTGTACATGAAAACCTGTGGCCATGAAGTGGGATACATGTACATTTTTTAGAAGCAGTTTTCAGATGCTTGGATATAGACAGGGATTTGAGTTCAATGGAGTTGGGACCCTTGCCTGGCAAGTATGATGGCAGTTATTTGTAAGGATGTAATTATGATGAGCCTAGAAATTAGACAAAATCACTGAGTACAAGAACCTTAGGAAGTGGATGGTGAGAAGTGGTAGGGTCAGTGTCTTTGAGTCTCATGAACATTGAAGAGAATTACCAGAGTAGGTGAGCTAGGACGATGAGAAATTGTAAGTTGTTTTTGAGAAGATGCTCAAAATACATATTTTAGAAGTAGTACAGTAAACCGCAATGACAGGGTTAAGAGTATGAACATAAAGTGGGTGGCCGAGGTGGGGAAGGAATATTGGAAGCAGAGAAATTGAGGAAGTCAGAATCAAATGTGAATGGTCTCTGTTGATGTTGAAATAGCCACGAAATTAGTTGGATGTTAGACAGGGAGTCACATTCTAAAGTCATTAAGGAATGAACAGGGAGGGACTTAAGAGTTTTAAAACAGCAATAGGTGTGGGGGAACATATATCCCTTTTTTTTTTTTTTTTTTTTTTGTCCTAAGGTGCAAAGGGTTGAGGGGGAGAGAAAATGGCTACAGAAGAGTATATATCAGACTGAGACATGTAGTTCAGGCTTGAAGTTAGAATTCATAAAGGAGATGGGTTAAGAGGGATTTTCTCATGGTATCCCATGAGTACTAGTGAAATGTGACTAGTAGGGTGAGAAAGGTGGGAAATTAGAGCAATAAATGTACATAATTGTGTAAAATCAAAGGTCTGATGATAGCTGGGTGACATAGGCAAATAGGTTGTAAGGTATGGTATTAATTTTAATTTTAATAATCTTTTAGAGGAGTTGGATAACCAGTTCAACTGGAGATTATGAGGCTTTGGGAAACTTTTTTGCTGCTGCAAAGTAGCAGAGTCCTCCTTGGGGTAGGAGGTTATCTTTTCTTCTAAGCTTACCTGATCCCAAACTTGCGGGATGGGCAGTCTTAACCTGCAACAACCTCTTCTTGGATATATGATATTTTGACAGCCTCATAGGCTTTATTAGTCACTGTCCTAGGACGTTATTAATATTAAATGAGTCCTCAGCATGGTTCTTGGCATTAGCAAGGGCCCAGAAAAGTTAACTATTACCACAATGAAAAACAACTTGACCCACCTTCTGGTATAGTTGTAACTGAGTTGTAGGTATTGGGTTAGCCGGAAAACAGATAATACAGTGTATTTATTGTTTAAGAACATTGGATTTTGGGGGGTTCACATTGTGGTGCAGTGGGATCAGCAGCATCTTGGGAACACTGTGTCTTGGCTTCAGTTCCTAGCCTGGCACAGTTGCTTAAGAATCTGCTGTTGCTGCAGTTTCAGCTTAGGTGGCAAGTGCGGCTCAGACCTGATCCCTGGCCCGGGAACTCCATATGCCACAGGGCAGCCAAAAAAGAAAGCCAAAAAAAAAAAGAAACATTGAATTTTTGGAGTTAGACATGCTTAAGGTTGGAATAATGACTCTAGTTGAGTCAGTATCTTAACATTGGTTCTCAACCTTGATTGCTGATCAGAAATTACCCATTGGAATTTTTAAAAGTAAGGATGCCTCAGATCCACTCCTGAACATTGTTAAGTAGATGTAGGGTTGAGCCTCAGTTCCATCATGAGCAATATTAAGTAATACTTAGTTCACAGGATTATTATTAAGGTCATTGAGGTGATGTTTATGAATAGTTTCTCACAGTATTGGGCTCACAGTGACTACTCACTTAAGTGGATTTTATAAGGTAATATCAACTACCTTTAAAGACATGGCCAAATGAGTGCAAAGATCTCAAGAACCTTCCTGATAAATTTTTCTTTCCCAAGTTCATATTTGCATGAAGACCCTATCTGGTAGATAATTCTCATAGAGATGTTAAACATTTCTTAAGCTGCTGCTGTGTAAGGACTGTTAAACTTTATAGAATATACAAAGATGAATAGAATAAGTCCAGTGCAAGCTTAGGCAGATGCGGTCAGGGCCGACTGAATGAGGTGGGGTATAAAGGATACCTGGATTAAAGAAAGATTGTAGGGGAGTTCTTGTCATGGCTTAGTGGTTAATGAAACTGACTGGGATCCATGAGAATGCAGGTTCGATCCCTGGCCTTGCTCAAGGAGTTAAAGATCCGGTGTGGCGTGAGCTGTGGTGTAGGTAGGTCACAGACAAGGCTCCGATCTGGTGTTGCTGTGCTGCAGCTTAGGCTGGCAGCTGTAGCTCCGATTTAACCCCTAACCTGGGGAATCTCCATTATGTGGTGGATGCGACCCCAAAAAGACAAAAGACCAAAAAAAAAAAGATTGTAGGGATAAATGGGTTCTTCCCAATTGTATATGGCCCTTTTATTTATTTATTTATTTTGTCTTTTTAGGGCTGCCCCTGCAGCATATGGAGGTTCCCAGGCCAGGGGTTGAATCAGAGCTGTAGTCACTTGCCTGCGCCACAGCCATAGCAATGCTAGATCGGAGCTGCATCTGCAACCTACACCTCAGCTCATGGCAACACTGGATCCTTAATGCACTGAGCGAGGCCAGGGATTGAACCTCTGTCCTCATGGATGCTAGTCAGATTTGTTAACCACTCTGCCATGACAGGAACTCCCTGTATATGGCCTTTTTAAACAACTTCTTTAGGTCAGTTGTACATAGAAGAGAAAAATAAAGCCCTAAGATGGGGAAGACTTTGTATTAAATGATCTACAGTGTCCATATTTTTATGACCACATTGTCCTGCTTCTGAATCAAAGGATAAATGTCTGATAAGAGAAAGCCTTCCAAAATTTAAATATTATAGCATTCTTTGTATTCTCCATCAGGTCATAAGATGGACTTATCCTGAATTTAGCTCAGTGACATACTACTAATTTTTAAAAATTAAGAAAATATTCTGGCTGCATTTTAATTTCAGTGTTTTCAAGTATACCTGACTCCTGAAAAATGACTTTGTATTCATAGACCTGAAATATGTCTTTTGTAATTTGACTCGAGCACATTTTGAGATAACATAGACATGATACTACCTCAAAATAGCACTCAGTTTCCTTTCACTCAGTTTCCTTTCTTTTTCTAGAAAATGTATGTCAGACTTGGACTATTGTCTTGGACTACTATTGTCTTGGACTTCATGCTAAATTTTACTATTTAAAGAATTATTATTAAATAACACTAGTTCTAAATTTTATGAGTTCTCAAAGGTAGAAATAACTATTTTCTTTCTGAATCTAGAACCTCAAATGTTTTTTGACACATAAAAAGCACTCAAGAAATGTTAGTTGAATTGAATCTAAGCTTTTAACTTGTTACCAGCATCACTTAGTCTAATTTTTAGGACTTTTTTCAATTTAAAACCCTATCTAAAAATAAATACAATGAGGGAAAATGGCGATACATTTAATTAGACAAGACTACTACCTAGTTAATGGGAGCCAGAAACTGAGGAGTAACCAAATGTTGAGTGCATATGGGACAGAATTTTTATTTAACTGTGGTAAAATATGTATAACATAAAAATTTTCCCTTTGAGCCACAGAGTGTATAATTCAGTCGCATTAAGTACATTCAGAATGTTGTGCAGCCATCACCACTATTTATTTCCCAATATTTAAATTGCCCTCAATAGAAACTCTATACCCATTAAGCACTAACATCCTTCCTTACCTCTTTGCACCCTCAAACCTGATAACTTCTGATCTACTTTTTCTGTGCATTTGCTTATTCTACATATTTTATGTAACTGAAATCATACAATATTAGTCCTTCATGTATCTTATTTGTGCCTTATTTTACTTAGCAGTTGTAGCATGTATCAGGACTTCATTCCTTTTATGGCTGAGGTGAGCTGTTTTTATCTGAATAAAGGTAGATCCCTTTTTTTTTTTTTTTTTTTTTTTTTTTTTTTTGGCCTCCTAGTCTGTAGGGTAGGTGCATTTCTTAGCCAATAGAAGGTCTCAGTATATGTTGTCAGATCAAAGATAGATACTCTGGCCTGAAGATGTGTAACTAGTTGTTTTAGATTCCATGTTTTCCTGGCATCTTGCCAGAGTACATAAGGAGGAAGTAGGAAGTACAGATAACATTCCACTGTCAGCTTCCCATATCAGAGATGTGTGAGTATCTGGTAAGAAAAAAAAATAACAACTAATAAAGAATGGAGGCTTAGATATCACAGGATAGGGTTTGACAAGCACATCAGATATTAAGGATTGCTATTTTAGAAGACATTACAGTACAGTTTATGGCAGTAGCACAATCTCCCTTCTGTCTTTTCCTCCCTTCCTTTCTTCCTTTCAGTTTTTAATATTCTAAGCTTAAAACCTACAATGAAAAATGTTTTGTGGAGACATAGCAAAATTAAGCTGTACTTGTAATTTTTTTTTAACCAGGTTCTTCATTAGAGGCTGTAACCACCTGTGAACTCTGTAAAGAGAAGTTGCAGCTTAACCTGGAGGATTTTGATATTCATGAACTACATAGAGCTCATGCAAATGAACAAGTTAGTATATTTTGCCTAATTTGGTAAGTGTCTGTTCTATGCTTAAAGGACAACTCTTGAAGAAAAGATTAAATCATGGTCAGAAAACCTGCATTAAAATAATAATGTTAACATTTTCTTTAACTGCATTAGGTATAACTTCATAATTTTTCTTTCCTATAACTTTCTGAAAGTGAAAGGCAAAAAAAGCAAGTCACGTGTTTTAAATTACTAAGGTAAAATGTATTCTATGCTTCCTAAATGAAGCTGAAAATACAGGCTTAGGAAAGTAGTCCCAAAATAGGCGTGTTAATCTTAACTCCCCAGAGTGGTCTTAGTTGTGAATGAATGCCTCAGAGTCCTAGAACATGATTGAAATACCAAGTCGTGAATCTACATCCTGTTTCTTCCTGCTTTCCTTTCCTTTCCGTCCCCCCTTCCTCTCTTCTTTCCTTCCTTCCTTCTTTCTTTCTTACATTAGGCAGTTTTTTGAGTATGTGCCCCCATATTCTTTATGTTGAAAAGCATATCTTTAAAATCGTTTGTTCCAAGTTCACATTGTTTATAAATCCCTTATTATTTGTATTATTTCAGTCTATACAGTAGATCTCTGATCTTATTGAAGTTTTTTTCATTTAATTTTCATTTCTCAGATTTTTTTTGGTATGTATTAATAACTATTCTCCTTATAATTGATTTGATCGCTGATTTTTGTTTCTTGAAGCTTTAAATTAAAAAAAGTTTTCGAGATGCTTAAATTAGTTAGAATGAAGAGTTCAGTATTTCCCTGTTTTTTCCCCTCCTAAAGGAAAATTCTGGTGGGAAAAAAGATGTTAAAAGGAGATTACAAAGATGACTCAAGAGCCATGCTATCCAAATGTACTTAGCATATTTGTTATTAAAGAGATATGATGATGGGAGAATGCATGAATGTTTGAAAAACTTTTTTAAAATTTAGAAGTAATGGATACCCCTGTCCTTTTTAAAAATTGAGGTAAAGTTCATATAAACATGAAAATAAATCATTATAAAATAAATAGTTTTCAGTGCTAATGCAACCACCCACCTCTGTCTAGTTTCAACACACTTCATCTCTTGGAAAGAAAATTCTATACCCATTAACCATTTGCTTTCTGTTCCCTCTTCCCCTGACAACCACCAATCTGTGTTCTATCTCTGTGGAATTATTTACTCCAGAAATTTCATAAAAAAGGAATCAAGCAACATCTTTTATGGATAACCTTTACTTTTTTGGGGGGGAGGGGTGTCTTTTTTATCTTTTTGTCTTTTTAGAGCTACACCCGGAGCATGTGGAGGTTCCCAGGCTAGGGGTCCAATCGGCCTACACCACAGCTCACAGCAATGCAGAATCATTAACACAGGGATCGACCTGTGTCCTCATGGATGCCAGTCAGTCAGTTAACTGCTGAGCCACAGTGGAAACTCCCAATAGCCTTTATTTTTAAAATGTGAAATAATACCCTTTGAAAAATCTGATTAAAATCACATTCCTTACAAAATATACAAAAACATAAAATTTGTATATGATTTAAGGGATTCCCAGATCCTTTGAAGCTGGTTACTTAGATCCAAATTAAGAATGACTGACTTAATTAATGAAACTTTGGCATTGGTATAGCACAGATGCTACTCATACTTACTGTTGTTTTATTCTCTGAGCTAGTTGTCCAAGGAGTCTGAACAGCTGAGTATGGTTTTTGTTTTTGTTTTGCTTTTTAGGGCCATACTTGTGGCATATGGAAGTTCCCTGGCCATGGGTAAAATCAGGGCTTCAACTGCTGGCCCATACCACAGCCATGGCAACTGGGGATCTAAAGCCACGTCTACGACCTACATCACAGCTCATGGCAACACTGGATATTTAACGTACTGAGCGAGGCCAGGAATTGAACCTGCATCCCCATGGATAGTAGATGGTTTTGTGACCTGCTGAGCCATGGAGCAAACTCCCTAGCACTGGTATTTTAAAGAACAGGGGAAAGAGTATGTAAAGGTAGAGTAATGCAAAGAAAATACTTTTTTCTCCTCAAAATGAGAGTAGGTTTCACAGGATGGTTTTCTTCTACCATTCTTCTCTAGGTACTACATCTTCAGGTTTCTTAAAGGTGATTCTTTGATTTTTCAATTTAACCAGGAATGTTTTTATGGTGCTCCAAGGATTTTAATGACCCACAATCTTAAATAATTTTGTAAGTGCGAGTAAATACTAGGTGGAGCCATTGTAAAAACATCAGCAGTCTTGAATAAGCTTTCTAGCTTTAACCCCTTTGTTCTCTGTGAATGTTGAATTCTGGGGGCCGAAGAATTACTCTCATTTGACATGATTAATTTAGTATAGTTTATTTCCTCCTTATCCAGTGGCTTCATTTTTTTTCCAAGACGATAGCCATTAAATTTAAAAAAATTTTTTTCTGGACATAAATTTCCTTTTCAGTTTTAAAATAAGAATTAGGTAAAGATTTAAAGAGGGAGTTCCTATCGTGGCTCATTGGTAATGAACCTGACTAGTACACATGAGGACATGGGTTCAATCCCTGGCCTCGCTCAGTGGGTTAAAGATCTAGCATTGCTGTGAGCTGTGTGTAGGTCTCAGATGTGACTCAGATCTGGTGTTGCTATGGCTGTGGTGTAGGCCGGCAGCTACAGCTCTGGTTTGACCCCTAGCTTGGGAAGTTCCATATGCCATGGGTGCGGCCCTTAAAAGACAAAAATAAATAAAAGATTTAAAGAAAGTTTTAATAAATCTAATTCAAATTTCTTGAATGCTCTGTGGAATGATAACCAGTTACTTGCTGAATCTGATGCTAAGAATATATAGTTTTTAACTTTAGACAAGTTAATGACCAAAATGGTAGAACTTAACATATAGTTTGCTGTATAAAATTTACAGAAAAGAGTGGATTTTTGGTAACACTATATTCATGACTTGTATTCTTAGCTTCAAAGTGATAGAACAATTTCAAATTAAAGGACTGTTTTTACCCACTATAAATTTCTATGAATGATATGAGGAAGTTACTACCTTTATTAGTTCATTTTTATATTTACTGTTGCCTTAATTAGATTACATGATACTTGATCCACTTGAATGGGTTGTAATTACATAGTTTAATTTAGGTATAGATGAAATGGTAAATTTTAAGCAAACATTTATAGCCATTTTTATTAATAAAATCTGTTAGGAGCCTTACAGAGAACCAGAGCACCCATTCTACCATTTTAAAAGTCCCACTTTTGAGAAGTCCCATATGAAAAAAGAGGATATTCACACACCTCTTGGACTCAGTATAGCATTAGTAAAATTAGGAAATTATAGAGGGTGGCTTTTTATTTCTTGGTTTAATAGGTGGCGCTCTTATCTCTTACTAGGAACCAGATGTGAATACATTTCCTCTAGTTTATCAGTATACTATTAATGTCAGTCTCTTGTCTATTAATTTTTCATTCTCCATATTCTTTTTCTCTTTTTTGCTTTCCTATTGAAGGCTGAGTATGAGTTTATCAGCTCTGGTCTCTACCTAGTTGTGTTATTGCACTTGTGCGAACAAAGCTTTTCTGATATGATTGGGAATACGAATGAACCAAGCACACGTGTCCGAGTAAGTAATCTTGGGGGGGGGGATGCAATGAAACAAGTGTTTGCTTTAGAAAGAGATTGTTTTTATATGTTTACATTTCCTTTGGGGAGTTCTTACAAAGATATTGTAGATTTAATAGAAAGTGCTATCTCCCTTACTTCTGTATCAAGCAGCCTAATTTTCTCATAAAGTTATTTTAGAAAAAGTAATTGTCTAGCTCGCGAAAGTAACTGGAATACATTTCAGTGAAAAACAGGGATAGAATTGGAAGTACTACGGAAAAATACTTTTTAATTAAAAAACAAAAGCAAGACTCAATATTATAAGTTAGAAACCTGAAATTGAACTGGAAAAACCAAAAGAGTATGGGAGATTAACTTCCGTTTATTTGTTACTATCCTGTAAAAGATTATCAGTGTAGTAGTTGTGAAGCATCCATTTACAAACTACCTATGATTTGGACCATTTGGTATTTACTCTGTATACTATCAACTTAACACTTAGGCTAGTTGTTTTTTAGGTATTTTTACTTAAATGGTACTGTTTGTTTCAGTGTGTAGTGGAAAACTATACTGCTCTGCCCATATATATCAGGGTCTAGCATCTACAGTAGCATTCCTGAACACTTCGTATCTTGAAATGTGTTCATAAACACATCCTTCAGACTATTTTTTTTATAAATGTTCTCTTTGGTGATAAAAATTCAGTAATTAATTGTAAGGTATAGTGCTTCTGTTATATTTTGAAAATTAACAAATAACCAGTGTATATTTGGAGAACATTTTTCCATAGTTATGTAAACATTATTCCTGTGAGCCATTTGACAGATTATTATCAAAGTAGAAGTCATTCTATGATTTTTCAAAAAGTGAAAAATTAAATATAATACTTCTAGGGCTAATGAATTTAGGCAGGAAAAATATTGGTTTATTTTTTAAATTGTCCACAAAATCGAGTCCAAATTGCCAAGGTTTATTTTTTTCGTACATGGTTTTTGGAAGTGTTACATTTATGCAAGAAGACAGTGGTATTCATCTCCCAATTTCCACATGATTAATACATCATTCCTACATGGCTAATAACGATTAAGACATTTAAAAAATCATATCCATAAGCTTGTAATTTTTGATGTGGGGAGAGAAAGACCCTTTATTTAAAAGCTAAAAATTGTTTGACTTTGAAGTAGAAATGAATCTCTTATATTGATTCTTTTTAGATCCATGTGTTACATTTAAACTACTGTATTTCTTTCTGCATTGTTTCTAGTTTATTAACCTTGCAAGAACTCTTCAGGCACATATGGAAGATCTCGAAAGTAGGTGGAATTTCCCCTCCTTAGACTTATTGAATTTACTTTTGCAAATTAAACCCACAGAGCAAAACCTAAGTATATATATATATACCCTTTCTACGAAATTAGAGCTTCATTATAGGATTAATAATACCTATTAATCATTGATTTGGGAAAGATGGGTTGGGCAGCTGACATTAGTTTTTTAAGAGCATATTTTTTTTAAATCACATGAATTTTAAGGTCTAGAAGGATGTTATTTTAACCATCAGTATTTTACTTTTATTTAAAATAAAAATCTGTATATTTAATCATTTTAACACTTAATCAAAAAGAAGATATGTTTAACTACTAATCAGAACACTTGTGTGTGTGTGTGTGTGTGTCTTTTTAGGGCCACACGCACAGCATATGGAGGTCCCCAGGCCAGGGGTCCAATCGGAGCTACAGCTGCTGGCCTACACCACAGCTCACAGCAACGCTGGATCCTTAACCCACTGAGTGAGGCCGCTGTGTCCTCATGGATACCAGTCATATTTATTTCTGCTGAGCCATGACAGGAACTCCAAAGCACACTTCTTAATTGGTTAGATTTTTTTATTTTGTATATGAAATTTTACTTGCTACTTATTTTTGTTAGATCATAAAAGGTGTTCCTAGGAAAATAAGGTGAAAGAGTCCTAATTCTGAATCCCTAACAGAAGCCATAGTTTTTTTGTTTTTGTTTTTGTTTTTTTGCTCCTTGTTCAGGTCCTCATGGACCTTTAATAGACAGCCAGCTCGGCCAGCAGCTTCAATCTCTTAAGATCACGTTGCAGCATTAGGACTTCTGCCTGGGCTCCTATGTTGAAGGCACTTAATGCCCAAATCTTTACAGGCATCTGCACAACTTACCCTCTTCTCAAAGTCCTACAGCCTCAAGGGTGCTTCATATCAGGTGGGCACAGATATTGATGGCTCTGGAACAGTTCCTGGGAATCCAAGATTTTCCTACCTGTTACTTTTTTTTAATCCAAACCAACCATGGTCAGATTTAATCCAATCTCTCCATGGTCAGATTCTAGTACACTCTTTGAAGTATTTTTAAATATCAGTTATCCAATTGATCATCTTCTATATTCATCTTCAAAATACTTGGAGTGTTATCTGTAGTGTGCGTAACATTTTTACCTTCAGAGAAAGCTCAGCATCCTTTGAGGTAAGGTTTTAGAAGGATTTAATCCTAAGAACCTTTTAATTCCTTGAATGTTCTAAGCCATGGATTTTTGTCATTAAGTTTATGCTATTTTTAAGTTTTAAAAGGATTAGAGGTACAACTAGATAATGCATTTTTGCAGTTTTAGTACATGTGGAAATGGTATATAAAGGAGTCAGATGATAAAGTGGGGATTCATTTAATGAGATCTTTTTTCTATTCATACCTTCTTAGTTCAGACCCCTCATGTTGACCAATAAATACAAAGATTTTTCTCTTTTTTGTAAATAATACTTTGTCAAATGTAGTAATAATTTGTTGCAGTGTACATTTTCCCTGAATTGCTTGTTTTTTTGTTTTAAGTAATGTTCTCATTTAGCATTTAGTTTTTAAACATATAGGAGTGTCTACTCCCAACATGTGAATGAAAGGGAAAAGATGGAGTTGAAGTATATACCCAAACTCAACTGAGAATGAAAGATGTTGTGGACGCTACACATTAACTTCTAAGTACTAGAATATTAATATATTCTGAAATTTGGTTCTGACTGAATTTTCTTGTGTTGGTCCAGTAGAAAACTTTAATAAAGAGTTTTGAAAAGCCATTTAATTTTTTAGTTTAACATTTCTCTATGATACAGCATAAAACTTAAAACATAAGATTTACTCATCATAAGCTATGTACATGCTTGATATCATTTATTAAATTGGATTTTAAATTTCCTCAAGATAAACAGACTGAAACATGGAGACTTAAGTCTCATTTATATGTGTTGTGTAATTTTCTTGTTGATTGGATTTGCTGGGTACTCAAATTGTTCAGTATTAAATGCATGAAGAGTATACATTTAACCTTTCTGCCCTTGATAAAAGTGGGAATGCTTATTAGATATTTAGTGAACTTCATTTCCCTTCACATGCAGACAGTTTACAGAATATGTAGTGCTTCATTATATCCTTCTTAAAGACATTTGAGTATATTTTATTTATTTATTTTGGTGGTGTTGGGCAGCAGCTTGATGTGGGAATATCAGGTCCCAGGCCACAACTGTGAAAGTGCCAAGTCCTAACCTCTAGGCCACCAGGGAACTCCCTCGAGGGTGTCTTTTATTAAAGTCTTAAGCCACTAATGACTCTAAAATAAATTGAAGTCAAATGTTGCACCAGTGATATCCCTGACAGCTAGAGAAGCATAGGAATAATCTCAGAAAGTTTTCATTAAATCCAGTTATTTTAAGTAAGGCTGTGTCTATATAAAGCTCTTTTTTGACTGACCAGAACTTGGCATTGTATAGACATAGCTTTGATGTAAATTGCAAAAACTCCCATAACCTATGCTATGTACATTTTTTTCCATTTTCTTCGGATACATCAGACGTGAAGTGGTAGTAAGCCAGATTCTACTCAGGTGTGTGAGAACATTTGTCCTTTAATTCACTTTTTGTCTAGTGTTTATATATTAGCTATGATGAATACCAGTTGATCTCAGAAACTTTTTAGGTGTTTTTTTGTTTGTTTGTTTGGTTTTTTTAGGGCTGTACCCAGGGCATATGGAGGTTTCTGGGCTAGGGGTCAAATCAATGCTGTAGCTGCCAGCATACACCACAGCCACAGCAACACAGGATCCATGCCACCTCTGCAGCCTACACCCAGCTCACAGCAACACCGGATCCGTAACCCCCTGAGGCCAGAGATCAAACATGCATCCTCATGGATACTAATCAGATTTGTTTCTATTGAGCCATGCTGGGAACTCCTAGAAGATATTCTTGAAACACATTTTTATTTTAATAAAAACTAATAAAAGAGGCAGAGGAGGAGGTTTTGTGAATGGGCATCACCCACAGTCAAACCACCTAACCCTATCATAGTAACCTATCGTTTTGAGGAAACATACACTAAATTGGGGTTTTTATTTTACATATCATCGCCATTCTGGCTTCATATTTACACTTCTATTCTCATCCCCCTTAAAGTCATTCTTGATTATCCTGTTTTCTTTCAACAGCTTCAGAGGATGATTCTGAAGAAGATGGAGACCATAACAGAACATTTGATATTGCCTAACTTCATATAAGACAAATGGATGATCTGTGAACAAGTGTTTATTAAAACTGGCAATTAAGTATGAATTAATTTTGTGGGGAAATGCCTATTAAAATACATTTACAATCTGTCTATATAAAATGAATATATGTATACATATGTATGCATGTATATATATATTCATTCTCAAGTGTTGCTGAATTAAAATTCTGCTAGGCCTTTTAAATACGGCCATTGAATCTGATGTTTATAAGTTGATAATCAAAAGTATTTTTCTTTTAGATGAGTGGGAAAGTATTACCCTTGTTTTAAATATGTAAGCAATGCTGTCGGCCCTTTTTTGTGTTCTGATTACTGTAGTCATATTTATGAAAAAAGTTTGGTGTTTTAGTCTCTTGTTAGTGAAAAAAATGGGACAAAATATGCTTTCAGAATAAACTGCCAAATGGCACCTAATTGTTTTTCTTTTTAAAATGCCTTAAGTTGCAATCTCCTTTTCATAATCATTTGCTTCCAGTGTTTAAAAAAAATAAGAGTGGGGAGAAAGTTATGAAGAGCATTGTATTAGGTTTCCAAATTTAATTTGCATTCTAAATTTGCTTAGGAATAAAATCTCTTTTCCAGAGAGGGGAGGGCATGCTTGTGGCATGTGAAAGTTACCAGGCTAGGGACTGAACCCACACTGCATTTGCAGTCTGTGTCACAGCTGTGGCAGTGTGGGATCTTTAATCTGCAGTGCCACACAGGACAGGAACTTCCAAATCTAATTTTTTTTAAGTATATAAATATAAAATGTAAAAATGATGGATAAATTTTATATTGATTTGCAAAAGCAGATTGTATTTGATAGGACATAATATGTAGATATTCCTTTTAGGAATATTACAGCTGTAAATTTATCAGAATTGCCAGCCATGCTATTTGGTTAAAAAAATTATTGCAATCTCAAGTTAATTAAATATTTTTAAATCCCACAAAGTTTAAAACACTGGTTTTCAATGTGTTTTTTAGTGTTGTCACTTCTTTATAGATAAATATGCTATAAATAATCTGTTTGGATAGTGGTCATTTTTAACTGTTCCTTGGTAATTCTGAGCATTTATTTGATGACAATAATTTTCACTACCTTTAGAGAAGAGGTGAACATTATTTATTCACCATGAATTGATCTACACTGTGGTTATAAGTTGTGTATACCTGCATAACACTGTATATTTCCTTTGTCAGCACCCTTAGGATATACTTAAAAACACTTTCAGATGGTTTCAGCTTAAATAGTCTTATGTCATGGCAACAAACTACTTTTTCAGACCCTAAATAGAAACTATGTAATTTTTCTCAAATTGTGAATCAACGCTTTGTTGATTCAGTTTGTTGGTCTTAATGTAAAACCTTGGCTTGAAATAAAGTACATACTGATTGATTTACTTTATAGTTTGAAATGTTTCC
This sequence comes from Sus scrofa, assembly GCF_054392235.1. Classification (NCBI taxonomy): domain Eukaryota; kingdom Metazoa; phylum Chordata; class Mammalia; order Artiodactyla; family Suidae; genus Sus; species Sus scrofa. The sequence goes on from NC_139397.1 coordinate 80,949,821, forward strand.
TTTTAAACTGGTGCTCCAAGAAGCCTTCAAACCTTATAGCCAAGAATCTTTATTATAATAATTTCAAATACCATTTCATACAAAATATGTTTCTAAAACATTTGCTCAGCTTTTGCCTTTCATTGCCTTCCTTAAAGCAAAAATACAAAATTTAAGGATTAATATCTGTTATCTAGATCTTTAGGGATGCTTTTAGGGATTTATACTTTTCATAGAACTCAGTATGAAAATGTAGTATCTTCTTAACCCACAAAATTATTTAAAAGTTTTAATTAAACAGTAGAAAACATTCCATTGGTATGCATAGTTTATTTATAGCTTTGTTATATTAACTGCTAAATGATGGAGATATGCAGACAATGGTTTGAGTTTTATAGTATTGTTAGTAACAATTAGTATTTCAATATTGTATTAGTTTCTGATATCCTTTAAATGTGAATTTGAGGGAATAAGGAAAGTCATTGGAATAAATTCTGAACAAAGTAGAAATCATACATTATTCAAATTCCTTAGAATTTAAGATTGTAAATTCCTAAGAGAATATAGTTAAAAGTAATGGTAGCTAGGCATTCCCACTTTGTCGCAGCGGGATCGGCAGTGTGTTGGGAGTGCTGAGTTGCAGGTTTGATCCCATGCCTCTCACAGTGGGTTGAGGATCTGGCGTTGCCAAAGCTGTGGTTTAGGTCATGAATGCAGCTTAGACCTGATCCCTGGCCCCAGAGGTCCATGTGCCCTCGGGTGGCCAAGAATGAAAAAAAAAAAAATAGTAATGGTAGCTAAAGGTAGTAATGTTAATAATGGTTGCCAGAAATAAGAATTACATTGTCATTATTACACGGAACCAAGATGTTTGAAGAAAAGGAGTTTATGCATTCTGAATGTAAGCAAGTATGCTTATGTTACTGTTAATATTAAAAATAAATACAGACTTAAATGATCCAGTTATCTGTTGACCACCGAATAGCTACAAGGACCTGTTGCAGATGTTCACATATGTAAAGAGAATTAAGGTTTAGCACTGCATTCCAGAGGCCTTTAAGGACTTGAAGATGAAGCCAAACATGGAAAATTAAATCACAGTTTAAAATAGCCATTTGGAAGAGCTGTCATTAGGTAGAAGTTATTGAAATAGGCTAAAGAAAATTAATTGTTTCAGAGTGGGAGAACTAGAGCGGCATTGTCCAATAAAACTTTCTGTGATAATGGAAATGTTCTATATTTTCCATTGCCCAATATGGGAGCTGCTGCATGCATGTGATTTGAACACTTTAAAGATGGCTATTGCGAATGAGGTTGTGATCTGTGGTAACACCTAGTGTAATAGTTTGTTCTTTTAGTACCACTGTCACTACTTTCTATTCATGTATCATTAATAAAAGTGCCATTAATTGTGATGAGGGATGTTTCTAATTCATGGTGGCCAATAGAAACATGGCACAAGCTAGGACGTTGTTACCATTAGTCTAGCTTGAGAGATAGTGTATTTCTCCATAAGAAAACTATTCCCATAAGATGATTCATGGGATATGGGTTAGGGAGAGAGAGAGAACTTTCCTTGAGCTTTCTGGTTTCTAAATATAGTAAAAGTTATATATGAAGTATATATATGTTATCTTCTCTAATACTGTGTTTTTTAAGTTGTAGAAGTTGTTAAAGTCACTTTGTTTCACCTTTCTTCCATTTTCCTTTTTTACACCCCAAATGATTATTTTACCATCGTCTTAAAATATTCAGTATATGTACTCACTGCAGTAGTGTGTAGTTTTTCTCTGCAGTTTAAAAACTTTGCTCTTAGAATGATCCCATAGATTAATTTTTGTCACAGTCATTATGTAAGAATAATGCATCTTACTGAAATAACTATTTCATAAAAACCACAATTTTCTTTGTCAGATTTTATATTAAAATCTTGCAGAGGATCACTGTCAAGGTATTTGATGTCTTAAACTGAGATTTCTAAAATCTCAGTCAAACTGAACAGCATATTCATTTTCCTCTGCAACTACCAAAACACAATCATCGTTGAAAGGTGATTGGGGTGCAGTTGAGAAAACTGTGGTGAAACCAGAGTCCAAATTTCTTTTGTACAGGAACCAAATGACTGCTCCCAAAACTGTCAAGATTACTGTGCTAGCGATCACCAAAGCTGATATTAAAATGTGGTTATCTGAAAAGGAAAAGACAAAAGAAAATATGGGAAATCAGGGTACACAAGTTGCTAGTATTGCTTTTGGGGGAGCACAGATACAGTTTCATCATGTAAATACTGCCCTATTTGGGGAATTTCTCACATTGGTGAGAAAAACAAGTACAGATTTATTACTATCAAGGTTTATATTTATTAGCTTGACTGCCGTATTTCAAAATTCCAAGTAAACTTTACAGTTCTCCACTCTACTGTTAAGACCCCAAAGTGGAAATTATCTACATTCACATCCAGGCTACACTACATATTTCAGTTTGCACATATCCCTTTATGTTTTCCAAAGTACACATTTACATAGCTTAAAATTCATAGTTCTCTAGGGTATGTAATGAAAATACTGTGCTCCTCCTGCCTTACTACAGCTCACATTTAATTACCATTCCTCAAAGCAACCACTCCAGTAATTTTTGTTATTTGCCTCCATGCTTTCCAGCTATTGTGAGTAATGTTCATTGTAAACATGGTGGTTCAAATATCTGTTCAAGTTCCTTCTTTTGTATCTGGGGTATATACCCAGAAGTAGGTTGCTGGGTCACATGGTAATTCTATGTTCAATTTGGGAGGGAACTACCATACTGTTAGCACAGTGGATGCACCATTTTACATTCCCATCAGTTGTGCAAAAGGGTCCATTTTCTCCACATCCTTGCTTTATTTTTAAAAGATTTTTTTTTGTCCTATTGACTGAAATTTTAACTCTCCTATATATACATGAACCTATAAACACTCCTGTCCACTTCTGTCAGTTGCAGCAAGTCCCAAACTGAGAAGTGTTCATGATACACATTCGTGACAAAGGACTCGTCCAGAATTTTTAAAAACAGAAGCTACCAGTAAGAAAAGCAACCAAATAGACAATGAGGGCAAAAGACTTGAAATAGGCATTTCAAAAAAGAGAATATCCAGATAGCTATAAATGTGCAAAGGGACTCAGTATTTTTCAAAAGGGAAATTCAGACCACAAACTCATCTGAATGGCTAAAATTAAACAGATTGGTAAGACCATTATGGGATGGGATGTAGAGCAAATGGAACTTGCATACACTGCCAGCAGAAATGTAACACAGTTCTACCACTTTGAAAAATTATTTGATTATTTCTAATAATGCTAAGCATTATCAGCTACCCTACAGCCCTGCAATTTCACCCTTTGGATTTCACAATCAAGGAAAATGAGAACATAGGTCCAAAAAAGTATGAGACTGTGGGCAGTGCTGTCACATCCATGCCAAATTATTATTATTATTTTTTTTTTTTTTGTCTTTTGTCTTTTTGTCTTTTGTTGTTGTTGCTATTTCTTGGGCCGCTCCCGCGGCATATGGAGGTTCCCAGGCTAGGGGTCCAATCGGAGCTGTAGCCAGCGGCCTACGCCAGAGCCACAGCAACACGGGATCCGAGCCGCGTCTGCAACCTACACCACAGCTCACGGCAACGCCGGATCGTTAACCCACTGAGCAAGGGCAGGGACTGAACCCGCAACCTCATGGTTCCTAGTCGGATTCGTTAACCACTGCGCCACGACGGGAACTCCCCATGCCAAATTAATAATGAATCACATATCCATAAATGGGAGGATGGACAAATGATGTGTTTATAAAATACTATGCAGCAATAGAAAAAGTACAATAGATGTACAACACTGATGAACTGAAAGAAGTAGAGTTATATTTATGTGGATTTCAGGAACATTACAGTGATAGAAGTCAATAGTGATTACATGTGGGGTGGATGGTAGGGCGGACATGTATTGGGAAGGGGCAAGAGGGAGTTTTGTGGTTTGATGAAAATGTTTTATGACTTGATTTGAGTGGTAGTTACACAGGTGTGTGTGTGTGTGTGTGTGTGTTTATAACCACTAAGGTGTATAGTTAAGATTGTACGTTTAATTCTGTTAATTATATCTGAAAAATAGGAAGTTAAAAACTATGCAATTTGCAGGACTTCCCATTGTGTTGCAGTAGAAACGAACCCAACTAGTATCCAAGAGGATGTGGGTCTGATCCCTGGCCTTGCTCAATGGGTTAAGTATCCAGGGTTGCCATGAGTTGTGGTGTGGATTGCAGACTCGGCTCGGATCTGATGTGGCTGTGGCTGTGGCTGTGGAGTAGGCTGGTGGCTACAACTCCAATTTGACCCCCAGCCTAGGAACTTCACATACCTCGGGTGCAGCCCTGAAGAGCAAAAAAAAAAAAAAAAAAAAAAAATTTGCAAAAATTCAGTTTCAGAACAGGTGTTCATACATTGCTTTGGGAATGCAAGATAGTATAATTTCGTTATAGGCAATAGTATGGAGAAATACCTAGACTATATTAGTAAAAAAAAGCAAAATAAGTTACATATCTTAATTTGCCTATATTGGCAAAAGAAACACTACACATTTAAAGAAGAAACTGAAATGGTGCCCATTAAAGTTAAGGGTAGAATAGGATGGATAGAGGCAGAGTGGGAGACAAACTGCAGTGTTTGCCTTGTATGGTTTTGCTTCTTGATCCATGTAAATATATTACCTGTTCCTTTCCCCCAAAATGCATTTAGTAGTATGCCTTAAGACAAATGTTCATGTAATTAATTAAAAATTACAATTATGAGAAAACTTTTTTAAAAGATGCAGTCATTTCTCACAAAAATAGATAATGGAACTCAATGAAAAAATGTGATTTGGTATTTAAAAATGTTCACTTCATACACTGCAGATATATTTAAAATGTCAAGTCTTAGACCTTTCTGCATTATAAAATTTGTTCTACTTTACATTATATAATTAATTTTTAAAGGGGTCTTTAGTACTACTTTAATACACTAGAATCTTAATATATTTTTACACATGGGAAAATTTTAACAAAAGTCTAATACTTACCTGATAAATATTTCTTTTCATATGGGACTAGAATACAAAAGAAAATAATAATTAAAATTTAAGTATGTCTTATTCTAAGATTGCCTTTAAACATTTAAAAGTAGTTTAAAACGAACCCTTTAGGAGTTCCCGCTGTGGTTCAGTGATTAACGATCTGACTAGCATCCATGAGAACACAGGTTCTATTCCTGGCCTTGCTCACTGGGTTAATGATCCAGTGTTGCTGTAAGCTGTGGTGTAGGCCAGCGGCTACAGCTCCGATTTGACCCCTAGGAACCTCCATATGTTGCAGGTACAGCACTAGAAAAAAAAGAAAAACCTGAACCCTTTAATAGCGGAGTATTACTGCTAGTTTTATTGCTTGGTCATATGTGCATTAACTATTTTGAACTTAAGTTGTTTTTTTTGTTTTTTTTTTTTTTAAAGACATAAAGGTCTAAAAATACATTAGCCTGGTTGGCGAAAAAAGAATAAGGAAATTCAAGAAAAGTGTGATGAAATAAGGAAAACAGGAGGTTCTGGTTGGAGAGTGTGTAGAAAATAGTAAAATTATACAACTGTGACCTTCCCTCAGTACAGATTTGCTCGCTATTTCTGGTTTTAAAGTTATAGTTTAATGGTTTATAAAATGGTTCAGAGGTGTGCAGAATATGAAAAGAACGAACTTTTTAAAAATCTAACAAATATTGGAAGTTGAATGCTTCTGCCATAAAATCATGACTAGTCGAAAACCATGCTGATGCCACAGGTGTGGCCCAAAAGGAAAAAGAGAAAAAAAAAAAAAAAAAAAAAACATGCTGAGGCAAGTTTAAAGAAAATAAAGAAAACCATGTAATTCCACACGTAAAGAAAGGAAATAATCAGAGGGAGGTGTATAGTTTTGGTTTTCAGTTAAGGTAGAAGGGGAGAATATTAAGGATGCAATGTGGGGAAATGGCTGTTTCTGCCTTGTTTCAAGCATCCCAAAGTCATATTTTGAAATTTGTCTTTAATGAGAAGACAGTCCTTTCTAAAACATAAAAATAACAAACTGCCTAATGTTTAACAGTAACATGAAAACACTGGGACAGAATAACTTTGTTCATTAGAAAGCACTGTGATGCATAAGAAAACATTTTAATCCAGAATCATTTATAATCTACAGTGCATTTTCTTCACCCAGTCAAGGATGTTCTTGTACTGAATCAAATTATCTGTAAACTAACATTAGAGTTCTGGAATCAGCCATGATCATTCTTCACCACTTCTACTGTTTAATCAGATCACATGCAAAGAAAACATGATGATTCCTTTGAGTAACAGGAAATTTTTGACTTCTTGCAAGTTCTAAGAATAAGCAGGTAGAATAAAAGTACACCTGGTTCACATGGTCTGACCCTGCCTCTGAAATGTAATAGAACTACATATTTGATTTCCAAATGGGAGCAAACCAACATAAGTACTTTCATAATACCTTCTGAAGTCTTCTATTTACTGAGGCACACATCTCAAAACTTTAAAAACCTTTCCCCACCCCTCTTAGAATGGAATAAAGCCTTCAATTATACTTACTAGCTGCTTTACAAAGGGTTCCTTCCACAGAAGAAACTTCACAATTTCCTTTTTTCCATTCACCTGTCTTGGTGTGCAGAAAGGCACAAGTGTCAACTAGATCCTCTCCATCTTCTTGGTCTGACCACTTATCAAATGTCATATTTGACTTATCAAACCACTTGAAACTGGCATCTGTCAGTTAAGGAATATTTTCAACATTATGACAGTATAAAATGTGTTAAAAGGGACTAGGCTTAAAGGTGGGAAGTTACTAAGGATGTCTGGTCTAAACTTCTGAATTTAGGGTTTAAATTAGAAGGAGGAATATATCCTATGTACAGGCAGAATAGACTGGTTCAAGAAGGTTCCCATTTTTGTTTTAAAATATATGTTATTTTCATGGAGAAATAGCCAAGACAATGAATGACAACAAATACATATTACTTTGACAGCTTTCTGTCTTAATCCTGTTGCTGAAGATCCCATTTTTGTTTTAAAATATATGTTCTTTTCATGGAGAAATAGCCAAGACAATAAATGACAATAAATACATAATTACTTTGACAGCTTTCTGTCTTAATCCTGTTGCTGGCAGTAGTACCAATTTTTTACCTACCATATTAGAACAACGCCGAGTTGTTATTAGAACCACACTTTTTTTTTTTTTTTAATCTTTTGTCTTTTTATGGCCACACCTGTGGCATATGGAGGTTCCCAGGCTAGGGGCCTAATCAGAGCTGTTGCTGCCAGCCTACTCCACAGCCACAGCAACACCAGATCCGAGCCTCGTTTGTGACCTACATCACAGCTCACAGGCAATGCCGGATCTTTAACCCACTGAGTGAGGCCAGGGATCGAACCCACAACCTCATGGTTCCTAGTCGGATTTGTTTGCGCTGTGCCACAACAGGAACTCCTAGAGCCACACTTTTTTCCTTTTTACAGCCATACCCATGGCACATGGAAGTTTCCAGGCTAGGGGCTCAAATCAGAGCTGCAGCTACGGGCCTGTGCCACAGCCACAGCAACGCCAGACCTGAGCCACATCTGTGATCTGTGCCATAGCTTGCCGCCACGCTGGATCCTTAACCCCCTGAATGAGGCCAGGGATTGAACCCGCATCCTCATGGACACTACATAGGTTCTTAACCTGCTGAGCCACAATGGGAACTCCCTAGAACCACATTTTAATCCCGACGAGAGTCACTTTAATTCTCACATGTGATACACACTGAGCTGATCAGGGAAAAGCTGTGGTACATGGTACATATTGAAAATACAGTACCTGGAGACCATAGGAAACATCAACTTGAATAGAGAATTAAAGAATCTGAAAGTCATCAGTTTTATCGCTATTGGGAAAATATCTCAAGGTTAAATATCACTTACCATCTGTGTCAAAAAACATGCCTAGTAGGATATCATCTGGGCCTTTCCATTGCTTTTTCAAAGTCTCCAGTATAAAAGTATTTTCTTCTTCATTATGTATGCTTACCATGTCTGCCCCTGAAATTATTTTGGGGAGAAGAAATAAGCATATTCCCAGAATCAATGAAAGCCACATGAATGCAAATTATACATTATTATATGTAACAATTTTACATCCTTTTTAAAAAACTTGGAATATCATGCACTTTTCTAAAGAGGCAACATATTCATGAGAAATTATGTGATAAACTGAACAGAATCATACTTTTTCTATTTCATTCACCTAGGCTTGATTATCTCAAACCACATGGAAACAAAACATCATGGGTAGGCTTGAGCAGTAAAACACACTTTCTGCATCTCTCAACTTTTCACTACCACTTCCTCTAGCAATCAAGGCCTCTCCTGCCCTCTGTTCACAATTTATAGGGAGGAGTAGCTCTGACAACACCCAGGAGAGCTGAAAAGCACTAGGGCAACTTACCATAACTGTCCCAAGACCAACTGAAGTTAAAGTAACAAGCAGTCTCTGTCCTGCCTCACTTAACTGGCTGTCATGCACCTGCTGCCTGAAGCCTATGCCTTTCCTCTCTGGTCATCCTTAGAAAAGTCAATTTTCATTAGAGAAAATGACAAAGGAAGACCTCATCCTTTGTTCTCATTGGATAGTTGATTTTTTTTCCTGGGAAAAAAGAATAACTTGGTTTTCACTTAGTTCAAGAGTAAAGAGCAGCAGCCGTACGATTTATGTCTCACATTAACATTTTTTTATCCTTTCAATCTGTAAGCTACACAGCACCCTATAAAATATTATTAGCAGTAACTTCACTTTTCCAAAATATACTTAAAAAGTTATTTTAGAAGCTTTGGGTACTACAACTAATTCAAATACTACATGGAGAGATGAGGGAATTTTTCCAAATATTAACTTTCATTCTTCCAAAATCATCCTGACTTAAGACTCCTGAAAACTTTAAAATAATTGTCTTAGATCAGTGGCTCTACAACTTTAATGTGCATCAGGTTCACCTCCTGGAGGGCTTGTAAAACAGTGTGGGGTCCTACACCCAGAGTTTCAGGTGTAGCTGGAGTAAGATGGGGCCTGAGAATTTATATTCCTAACCAGTCCCCAGGTGACACTGATGCTGTTGATCCAGGAAACACACTGAGAATTATAGGAAACAAATAATTGGCTGCTATATTTATGACATCACTCCAAAACTGGTCAATTTTTTGGTAATTAGCAGATAAGTGGAGAAAAGGAAGAACTATTAGGTCATAATGCGGTAAGAAAATCATGTACTAGGTGATTACTTTTATATCTTTTAAGCATCTTAAAAAATAAAATTACAGGGGAAAAAAACCCACAGGGCCTAAAATCTGCCTCCAAACATACTATATTGTTAAAGAAGAAGATAACGAACTGGGTAGACTAAAGCTCTGTTGTAAACAAAAAACTAATAAGCAAACACCTTAACAGGTGAAAGAAAAATGGTCTCTGATCTTCACAAAGATGCAGAGAACTAGTGCTTGCCAGTGGGGCAAAGGTAGGGGGAAGAAACAATATAGGAGTAGGGGTTAAGAAATACTACACATAGGGGCACAGCGGAAATGATCTGACTAGTATCCATGAGGACGTAGGTTCGATCCCTGGCCTCACTCAGTGGGTTAAGGATCTGACGTTGCCATGAGCTATGGTGTAGGTCACAGACGCAACTTGGATCTGGCCTTGCTGTGGCTGTGGTATAGGCCGGCGGGTACGGCTCCAATTCAACCCCTAGCCTGGCAACTGCCATGTGCTGTGGGAGCAGTCCTAAAAAAAAGAAAAAAAAAAAAAGTAGTGTACATAAATTAGCCACAAGGATGTATTGCACACCACAGGGAATATTGCCAATATTTTATGGTAACCAAAAATGGAGTATAAACTTTAAAAGTTGTGAATCACTATATTGCACACTTGTAATTTATATGATATCATACATCAACTATACTTCAGTAAAAAGGCAATTCACCCTCACGAAAGGAAATATAACACAAAAATATGTGAAAAATGCAATCTCACTGGTAAAGAAATGAAAGTTACAATAAGCACTGTTTCAGATGTACAAATTGAACAGTGCTAACTTTGGGTATAGAAAAATAGGAATCCATAAGTGGTTAGTTGGAGTAAAAATTAGTAAAACATTTTTGGAGACAATTTGGCAGGATTATGGAAAGCCCTACAAAAAAAGTACATATTCTTTGGCCTAGCAATCCTGAATAATATATGCTAAGGCAATCACTGGCTCTCTGCTCAAATAGGCACAATCATTAATGTTTATCACATTTACGACACTGGAAGATTGGAAACAACCAGTATTAGAGGATTAAATAAATCAATTATGGCATATCTCTATAGAGGAATAGTGTATAGCTGTTAAGAAATATGCATTCTATATTTACTATGGAAAAATATTTTTAAGAGAAAATGCAGATTTCAGAACTGTTTGCTTAATGTGATCCCTTTATATACACATTTACTAAAATATATTTGCCTGAGAAGATCTAAACAGATAATTCTCCAAAGAAGACATACAGATGGCCAAAAAACACATGAAAAGATGTTCAACATCACTCATTATTAGAGAAATGCAAACAAAACCACTCTGAAGGTACCACCTTACACATGCCAGAATGGCCATCATCAAAAAGTCTACAAACAGTAAGTGCTGGAGAAGGTGTGCAGAAAAGGGAACCCCATTGCACTGTTGGTGGGATTGTAAATTGGTGCAACCACTGTGGAAAACAGTATGGAGATACCTCAGAAAACTAAATATAGAACTACCATTTGATCCAGCAATCCCCACTCCTGGGCATCTACCCAGAGAAAACCATGACTCACAAAGACACATGTACTCCGATGTTCATTGAAGCACTATTTGCAATAGCCAAGACATGGAAACAACCTAAATGCCCATCTTCAGAGGTGTGGATCAGGAAGATGTGGTTCATATACACAATGGAATATTACTCAGCCATTAAAAGGAAAGAAATAATGGCATTTGCAGCAACATGGATGGACCTAGAAATTATCATGCTAAGTGAAGTCACTCAGACAATGAGACACCAACATCAAATGCTGTCACTTTCATGTGGAATCTAAAAAAACACACAATGAACTTTTTTGCAGAACAGATCCTGACTCTCACAGACTTTGAAAAACTTATGGTTTCCAAAGGAGACAGGTTGGGGGGTGAGGGGATGCACTGAGGGTTTGGGATGGAAATGCTATAAAATTGGTTGTGATTATCGTTGTACAACTATAAATGTAATAAAATTCATTGAGTAATTATATATACACATATATACACATATACATATGTACATATATATACCTACACACACACACATATATATATATTTGCCTGGGCAGGGTAGGGGAGAAGGAAGTCTAGAAGGATACTTATCAAAATGTTACCAGTCATTACATTTCCTTAGGATGGTACAATTTAGGGTTATTTGGTTTTATTTTAGAATCTTTGCATATGTATTTTTCTATATAGTGACTATGTACTGATTGTGTTCTAATTGTGTAACTAAGAAAACTTTTACAAGAAAAAATAAGACTGACCTTTAAAATACTTGAGTCAATCCAAAGTTAGGATTTAGCAAGTTTCTCTCTCTCAATCATAGCTTTATTTTTAAAAATTCTATGATGGTTTTCTTATTAGTTTCAGCTGCTATCACCTCTTGTCTATTAAATGTCATGCCAACTTTTAATCTGTTTTACCCCAGTACGTACTTGTAGCTATTTGTGAAATGTAACAAAAATGCCTGTTTTTTTGTTTTTGGGGTTTTTTTTTTTCTTTTTTTTTTGCTTTTTGGGGCCGCACCTGTGGCATATGAAGGTTCCCAGGCTAGGGGTCAAATCAGAGCTACAGCTGCCGGCCTACATCACAGCAATGCCAGATCCTAGCCATGTCTGTGACCTGCACCACAGCTCACGGCAATGCCAGATCCTTACCCCACTGAGCGAGGCCAGGGATCGAACCCGAAACCTCATGGTTACTAGCTGGATTCATTTCCGCTGCGCCACAATGGGAACTCCCAAAATGCCATTTTTTAAAAGAAAAATCTTCAAGAGAAATATTTAATTAAGATTATAGTTTAGGCTTAAGTGTTCAGAGATAAGGTTTTCATTCTTTTCTCTGGCCTTATGGCAGCTAATGGAACTTCACTGATTTTTAACATTGCAATTTAAGTAAATACTGTATAAACTAAATTACTATGTCAGGCAAATAAGACACACTTTTATTTTCTTTAACAAATGACAGCATAAGTCCCTGAAGAATACATGTACTCAAGCAATTTTTCTTTACACTGCATTACCAGTGATGCTACCCGCTGAGATATAATTTGAGTCTTTAATACTTTTCATGACTAGTGACATAACTCATACATAGATCACAAGAAGGAAAGATTGACAATATTTATTTGTCCTATTATAATGATAATATCTAAATCAAAGGTAAATGTTGCAAAATAAAAATTTTAGCCTCTCACAACTATTTTCCTAAATGAATAATAACAGTATCCCCAAATAAGGACAAGTAACATCAAGTAAATTAGCACAAAGCACTGGGAATATTTCTAAATATAGCTTTAAGCCCTCAAAAAGTAACGTCACGGAGTTCCCGTTGTGGCGCAGTGGTTAACGAATCCGACTAGGAACCATGAGGTTGCGGGTTCGATCCCTGCCCTTGCTCAGTGGGTTAAGGATCCGGCATTGCCGTGAGCTGTGGTGTAGGTTGCAGACGCGGCTCGGATCCCGCGTTGCTGTGGCTCTGGCGGAGGCCGGTGGCTACAGCTCCGATTCGACCCCTGGCCTGGGAACCTCCATATGCCGCGGGTGCGGCCCAAGAAATAGCAACAACAACAACAACAACAAAAAAAAGTAACGTCACTTATTTTCCTATACCCCTAACTAGAGGTTTCAGATAGGATTTTGTATAGCTGCAAAGAATTTATTAATCCAGATGTAAACATCCTAGTATTCTTTATGGTTTTCCTTCATTATACACAGCAAACACTGAATTCATGTCCACCTAGTGCTCTAAACCAAAACACCATCCTGGCCAAAAAAGTAACAGTGTTATGAACAAATTTTAGCTAATTTTCTGACTCATCAATGAAATAGGTATTTCCAAATGTAAAGAATTATCAAATAGGGAGTTCCCTTCGTGGGTCAGTGGTTAACGAACCCGACTAGGATCCATGAAGATTCGGGTTCAATCCCTGGCCTCGATCAGTGGGTTAAGGATCTGGCATTGCTGTGAGCTGTGGTGTACGTTGCAGATGCAGCTCAGATCCCACGCTGCTGTGGCTACGGCGTAGGCCAGCAGCTACAGCTCCAATTCGACTCCTAGCCTGGGAACTTCCATATGCCATGGTGCAGCCCTAAAAAGCAAAAACAAAAAAACAAAAAACAATTATCAAATAAGTGGTGAGGTTATCAGAAATGTGTGAGAAATTTTTAAAAATCAAATCACTAAAACAAACAGAATTTATAAACTTTGAACTGGGGGAAAAGGCATATTTGTCTTTAGACACAAGACAAACTTTATAAGCAAATCTGTATATAATTTAAATTCCTAAATGGCTAGCCAACTTGAATAAATAAGAGTCAATGGACTTCAAAATAAATAATAAAAAATCAGGCCTCTAGGGAGTTCCCATCATGGGGCTCAGCAGCCATAAATTCAACTAGTATCCATGAGGACTCGGGTTCCATTCCTGACCTCGCTCAGTGGGTTAAGGATTTGGCATTGCCATGAGCTATGGTATAGGCTGCAGATGCGGCTCAGATCCTGCATTGCTGTGGCTGTGGACCAACAGCTAAAGCTCCGATTTGACCCTAGCCTGGGAACTTCCATATGCCACAGGTGCGGCCCTAAATAAGCTTAAAAAAAAAAAAAAAAAAACAGGTGTCTAAGTTGCTGGGTGCTTTCAATTTTGTTTGGCTTCATTTGCTAAAGAAAAACAGCAAATACAATTAACTACAGTTTAGCTGTAGAGGAGATCAGTCAACAAGTATTAATTATGCCTTTATATACTATGCAGTTGCTTAATTGTTTTAAGCTGGACAGTCAAATCTGACCTTGTTATTACAAGCTAGTTGAGTAAGGAACATGTCTTTTCTTGGCTGAGACCCCAATATAATTTTGTTTACTGAAATCAGTGTTTATGTCTAAGTATACCTGATATAAGTGGGTTTTTTTAAAATACCTGTGGGGGAAACAACATTTGAAAAAATCTTGTAAGATCGGCAAAATTCCTGTTAGTCAATTTTCTTGGCATGAAACTGTATCGGCATCTTGGAAATGTCTTGTTTTCAAAGAGCCAATGTTCAACACCATTTAGCAAGTAAGGAAAATGACCAATAAGTATGTATTAAGCATGACGTGGCACTTCACAGGATTTAAAACTCCTATGCTACATTTATTCCTTCTATAGCAAGAGAATATGATTTTAATTAAATCATCTTAATGCAATTTGATATTCTTCCAAAATGTTATATTGGTGGGTTTTCAGAAATTATGTTTTTTAGGTAAAGGATTAAATGCTAGTGTTATATGCTTAAGACAAAATTTAATGAAAATAAGAGAATTTTTGATCTTACACAATAATAAAAAGCTCCTTAAAATAATCAAAGACTCCCATCTCACTGTCATAGATATCTCAGGTGAAAAAAATGCTAGCTGATACCATATTTTAGTTTGAGCTCATACCATATTTTAGTTTGGTCCAAAGTCCATTCTTGTTGTTAAGCTTTAGAAGCTTAACAACAAGAATGGACTTTGGGCCAAACAGCCAAATAAATATATAAAGAGCACCCAAACACACCTTTTTAAAAATGACATTTTTGGAGTTCCCGTCGTGGTGCAGTGGAAACAAATCCAACTAGTATCCATGAGGATATGGGTTTGATCCCTGGCCTTGCACAGTGGGTTAGGGATCCAGCGTTGCCGTGAGCTGTGGTATAGGTCTGGCGTGACTGTGGCTGTGGCGTAGGCCCGCGGCTACAGCTCTGATTCAACCCCTAGCCTAGGAACCTCCATATGCCAGAGGTGCAGCCCTAAAAAGCAAAAAAAAAAAAAAAAAAAAGGCATTTTTATTTAACATATTTCACAATGTGAAGTTATAAATATATTTCCCAGAGACTACTGAGCACATCAGGTAGCAAATGTAGCCTTGTTCTCATTTTTCTTTAATGGTATACTTCTTTACCACAGTCTCACGTCATAGTTCCATGTAATCTGACTTTTGCCCACACGCATGCCTGAAACAGTACTTTCAGGGTGGAATAACACAGTGATTAAGAACACTGGTCCTAAAATCACATCCTGGTTTGAATCCTGGCTCTGTGGCCTTGCAGAAATAACTGAGCTAATTTTATTATTCTCTTGATAAAAGGAGGCTAATAATAAACTACCTGATAGGTTTGCTACAATAATTAAAGCCAGTTAAAGTATCTTGTGTGCTTACAAACAGTGCCTGACACGGAGCCCTCACATTACATAGACACTGCTGTTGCTATGGTTCTCTCACTGTGCTTTGGACAGTGCTCTCCAACAACTGTCTTTCAACTGTCCAATAGGCTTTACCCCAATCCCACTGCCTGTGACTACCCATTTACTATATGGACCAAAGTAAAAATAAGATGTGACAAATCCTTTTTTATTTTTACTTCTTTTTTTAATTTGGGCTGCATCCACAGCAAATAGAAATTCCCAAGCCAGGGACTGAATCCTAGCGACAGCTATGACTTATGCTGCACTGTGGCAATGCCTTTAACCCACTGCACTGAGCTGGGGATCGAAACCAGGCTTCCAGCCACCTGAGCCGCTACAGTCGGTTTCTTAACCCACTGCATCACAGTGGGAACTCTTGACAAATCCATTTTTTAAAAAGACATTAGTGAACACTCTCTACTGACCTGTGGGGGAAAAAGAAAGAAAGAAAAAGCTCCTTACCATGGTCAGTACACTGATTTCTTACATCCTCTATGCTTTCTACTTTGATGGCTTCTTGAAGAAAAATGTAACAACTGTCCTGGAACTGCACCCACGTGGATGAAGGGCAGCCTGTGTGGAAAAAGAGGAACCTGTTAAATAACTTGAGAATAAGAATTTCATGAATTCATAAAGATATTAGAGACTAAATTTTCGCAGGAAAAAAGAATGGCAATTTGCCTTATTAATTTAGCCAAAAGGCTCTTGGTCTTTGTTAAAATGAGAAACTGACTGGTGTGACAGGAATTAATTCTTCTCCACTGTACACATGGGAAAAGAGAAATGGGCCATTACTTCTCTTCTGATTTGACAGAACACAGTTATAAGTCTTTGGGTTGTTTACGAATTTAGACATAAATTATAGCATATTACATATGGTAATAACCAAGGCAATAAACGATCAAGAAGACAACCAATCAGAATTACAAGTTTCTTTCAAGGTTATCTTTTTTTCTTTAGGGCCACACCTGCAGCAAATGGAAGTCCCAAGCTAGGGGTCGAATCAGAGCGATAGCTGCTGGCCTATGCCAGAGCCACAGCAACGCCGGTCTGGGCTGCATCAACGACCTACACCACAGCTCAACCCACTAAGCAAGGCCAGGGATCAAACCCGCATCTTCATGGATACTAGCTGGGTTCTCAACCTGCTGAGCCACAGCAGGAAATTTCAAGGTTATCTTTTCAGTATATAATAACAATTCCATTTCAGAAGTCTTAAGTAAGAGAGAAAAAAAGAAGTCTTAAGAGTCTTGCAAGATCCTTTTATTCAAAATATACTTTCAAGAACAGAGGAGAAAACTTTCTGGATTATGAATACTCAGAGAAGTTTTCCTATTGCACAAAAAAACCAGACTGGTGTTCTAGTGAATGTTAACACCTCACCAAAGCAGATTCTTTGAACTAGTTTTATGAAATGGAACCGTCTCGCTTCCTCTGTTGCTGTACGGTAGAGAGTCAGCTCCATCTCTATCTTTTGCTGCTGTACATTATGAAGGTGTATGTGTACATTTTCAGCCTCAGCTCTGGAATTTCATTAGTTAGCATTAGAAGCAAAAGTAGACCTGTAAGAGCTTGATTTCACTGGCCAGATGGAGAAAGGATCCAAAGATGTTACTGAATTCAGAGAATAAGAGAATATCAGGCATTAATTTTCCATATTCTCTTAGGTCTGTATAAGGGAAATCCCTAAGATTTTACTTAGTTTTATTTATTTTTATTTTTTATATTTTTGCTTTTTAGGGCCGCACTCACGGCATATGGAAGTTCCCAGGTTAGGGGCCTAATTGGAGCTGTAGCCATCAGCCTACACCACAGCCACAGCAATGCCAGATCCGAGCCACATCTGCAACACACCACAGCTCATGGCTATGCCAGATCCTTAACCCACTAAGCAAGGCCAGGGATCAAACCCGAAACCTCATGGTTCCCAATCGGATTCGTTTCTGCTGAGCCATGACGGGAACTCCCCCAGTTTTATTTTTTTAAGTGTCTGTGTGATTTACAATTTTAATATAAACAGAATGGGTTACTATAAAGATCAGAATTTAACAGACTGCTATGTTAGTCTAAGTTCAACAACCTCAGTTTTACGAAGCTCAGAACATGGCAGAGACCATTAGTTGTCTCTAGCACTTGACCTCAGCTTCTTGTACAGCAGAGAGTACAAGCCACCGTGGTAGACTGTCTCAGTCTTCTGGTAACTTCTGGAGAATGAGGTGTAAGCAGAAGTGAAACATGCAAAAATGTGTCTTGAAATCCCTGGACCATGTTTCCTCTTCCCCATGGGCTAAAATGTAGTTGGCCATCTTTAATCCTATAAACAATGGAAACGGCTTAAGTATAACAGAGCAACAAGATGAAAGGATCCTAAGTGAGGCCAACAGACCACACTCCGATTGTATTTTTTCTTTTTTTTTTTTTTTTTTGTCTTTTTGCCTTTTTCTAGGGTCGCTCCTACGACATATGGAGGTTCCCAGGCTAGGGGTCTAAACGGAGCTGTAGACACACTCTGATTATAATGGGAGAGAAAATAAAACTTCTACCTCGTTAAGTCATTGTTCATTCAGGTCATCCTTAGAGCAGCTGAATCAATAACCTAATTAATACAATAGGCTACTTAAAATTATCTCCATGTGTGTTTTTCCCTGGCCTCATACTGCTGTGTTTAGTCTTTAAACCACCCAAGATATACTAGCATGAGGATAGGTGTGCCAAGATAAGATTTATTTTACATACAGGGTTGCCCCCCCCCTCCACCCCCGGCCCCTGCTGTTTATAAGTACTTGTCTTACACATGTGACTACCTTGGCTTGAAACTCTGGTAGGAATCTAGACATTTCCCATTATGGTGGCTTTAAAGGCAGTTGTATAGGGTTATTTTAGCAATAAGCACTTTGCTTTGGGGGAAATGCTCACAATAAAATGGTAATTTTAAAAAATTTCACTATAAAATTACATCTGCAGTATGATTCCAAGGTTTAAAAACGCAAGGAAGTCTAGAACGGTCCAGGAATTGGAAGGGCCAGCACTTTGGAGGGAGAGGGCTCAGGGAGGGCCTGAAAACAAGGTGCCTGGTCGAAAATCTGTTTGTGGAGCAGACCCTTAGATCCTGCTCCTGAGAAATGGTACTCAGCCATCTTAGTTTCACTGGACACCTCCGCTGCCTTCTTTGAAAGTCTGGGCCTTCCCCAGAGGAAAAGAGTTTAATTCCTCCAGATCCACTTCCAGAGCAGCAAACATTACTCTCTGCTCTTCCTTTGAGAGGCAGGCCATCTATCCACACCACTTTCTCTAAGACAGCACCACAGGGATTTAACTCCCACTTGCCATTTCTTCCCACAGTTCTTTCTCTTAGCCTCCATCCATGGCCATATAAGAGCTTGATTTCACTGGCCAGAGGGAACATGGCTTTGAAGTCCCAACTTTTATTTTTATCTTGGTGGTGAGACTTTGAACAACTTATTACCCATGTTTCCTCGGGAAAAAAAAAAAAGGATAATAACCTCTTTGGATTGTTATGAACATCAAGAAGCAACACAACTGCCCAGCAGAGTGCCTAGTACAAAGAAGGTACTCAAAATACTGTAGCTTTTATCAATTCTTATCAATGTTGGTGCCCTTCCCCAGACACAGTAACCTCTCTGAAAATAGGAGCTGAGCTTTATTTCTGAATTCCCAACCCCTCAAGCAGCTCTTGGACCATAACAGGGACTTAAAATATTCTGCTAAATGAATGAATGAATCCTATTTCTTCTTCATCCTTAAATACCTTAATTTATCATCCCTTCAGCATCTGCAAACACTCCCTTTGCAGTGTATTCACCTTTTCCTGCTAGAAGCATGCAACATTTCTTATATCCTGGAATATAATTGATCTTCCTGCCAGTTCTAGTACCTTCACTGTAACAGTTGGCTCTCAGTACCTGCAGATGTGAAACACAAAGATATGGAGGACTGACTGGATCACACCATTTTCAATAAGGTGTTTGAGCATCCATGGATTTTATTATCCATGGAGTGTCCTGGTACCAGTCTACTGGGACACTTTTTAAAAAGTAAACTTTGTATTGAAATACAACATACAATGTGCAAATCATATATATGCTGGGTGAATTTGCATAGAATGAACATGCCTATATAATAATCAGAAACAGATCACTAATCAAAACTTTTTGGTCCACTCCCAGAAGTAATCCCTCCTAACAGCTAACACCATAGATTTGTTTGCCTGTTTTGGACTCTATAGTAATGAATGCATACAGTATGTACTCTTACGTCTGACTTCTTTTAATAAACATTACTTTTATGAGATTCACTTATGTTGCAGTACGCAGCTATAGGTTCTTCTTTCTCATTGTTATATAGTATTGCATGAATTTATTCATTCTTCTGTTGATGAATGTTTGGTAGCTTCTGGTTTGTGGTCATTACAAGCAATGCTGCTATAAATATCCCTTGCACGTTCTGGTGCACATATGCATGCTTTCTAGTGGGTATGTTTCTAGAAGTGGATTGCTGGGTCATAGAGCGTAGATGTGTCTAGCTTTGGCAGATACTTCCAAACACTTTTCCAAAATGGTTATAACCCTTATAAGCAAGCAGGTTTTGTTTGTTTTTTGGCCATGCCCATGGCATGTGTAAGTTCCTGGGCCAGGGATCAAACCGAACCCATGCCACAGCAGCAACCTGAGCCACTGCAGTGACAACACTGGATCCTTAAGCTGCTGTGTCACAGCAGGATCTCTGCAAGTAGCTTCGTTTTTTAAAATCAGTTTAATAATCTGTCTTTGGAATATTTCCATTAGTATTTAATGTAGTTATTGATGTAGCTTGTATCTACCATCTTAATATTTGTTTTCTATTATACTTGTTTGAATGTTTTTTCCCTTTTTGTCTTCTTTTTGGATTAGTAAATATTGGTATCCCATTTTTTTTAGCTTATTAATTACATATTTAACTTTATTTCTAGAGTGAGTACCCTGAAAATTACAACATTGAAACTATTTATTTGTACCTAAGATAAATTAGTATTTTTACTGTTTCCTAGACAAGGCTAGGATATTACAATGTTTCAACTTCCCTTACTTTGTGTTATTGTTGTATTACTATTTTGCACAATGTTTAATTTTATTTATTTTTATTTTTTTATTTTTTTGTCTTTTGTCCTTTTAGGGCCACACCTGCAGCATACAGAGGTTCCTGAGCTAGGGGTCCAATTGGACCTGCAGCTGCCGGCCTATGCCACTGCCACAGCAATGTGGGATGCGAGCCTCATCTGCGACCTACACCATAGCTCACAGCAATGCCCGATCCTTAACCCACTGAGCAAGGCCAGGGATTAAACCCACAGCCTCATAGTTCCTAGTTAGATTCGTTACTGTTGCGCCATGACGGGAACTCCTGTTTGTTTAATTTTAAACACATATTTACCTTCTCCGTTGTTCTTTATTCCTTCTTACATTTCTATTGCTGACTGGAATAATTTTGTTTGCCTGAATGAACCCCTTTGATGTTTAAGCACAGGTCTACTACAAACTCCCCTGATTCTTAGTTTTCTATAAATGTCTTTATACACCCTTCCTGTTTGAAGGATATTTTTGCAAATACAATATTCCAGAATGGCAGCTTATCTTTCTTTGGAGACATAATTTTACTGTTTTGGCTTCCATCATTCTTATTGAGAAATCAGCTGTCGTTGCTCTTTGGTGGCTGCTTTCAAGATTGTCTTGGTTTTTAGTAGTTCGACACCGATATGCCTAGTATTTTTTTTTTTTTTTAAATCCTACTAATGATGCACTGTAACTATTGAATCTGTGGCTTATTTCCACGGGTCACTTTGGAAAGTTCTTAGCCATCATCACTTCAAATAATGCTTCTTCTCCATTTTCTTTCTTCTCCCTTCCTGGGACTCGAATTACATATATGTTAGATTTCTTTTTTTTTTTTTTTACTATAATTTTTTCCATCCAAGGGGTTATCTTCTCATTTTGTTGATTGATTCTTTTTTTTTTTTTTTAATTTTCCCACTGTACAGCAAGGGGGTCAGGTGATCCTTACATGTATACATTACAATTACATTTTTCCCCCACCCTTTCTTCTGTTGCAACATGAGTATCTAGACATAGTTCTCAATGCTATTCAGCAGGATCTCCTTGTAAATCTATTCTAAGTTGTGTCTGATAAGCCCAATAGATTTCTCACCATGTCCAATATGTTCACTTTGCTCTTCTCCATATTTTTAATACTTTCAGTTCTCCCTATTATAATCTTGTTCTTTCTGGTTTACTAATCTACTCTCTAGTTTTAACAAATCTGCTGTTTAAACTAGCTATTGAGTGCATAATTTTTCAGTGAGTTTTCAGTTATAGAATTGTTTGTATTTTTATAGTTTCTGTGTCTGGTAAAATTCTCAATCTTATTAATATTCTTGAACTTATTACAATTGTTTTAAAGTTCATTTCTTAAAATTCTAATCTCTGGGTCACCTTTTGGTCTATTTTTATTTATTCCCCGCCCCATTTCTTGTTATGCCTGGTAGTTTTTTTTTTTTTAATTGTCAAATACCAGACACTGTGTAAGAAACATTTCGGAGGCTCCAGCTGATGTCATTCTACTCTAGAAAAGATTCTGGTAGGCAGCTGGGGTCCTAAAGATCACCTTCATACAATTAATAGTTGAAGCCTCCTTCAGGGGAATTACAGCCACTGTGAGGCTCAATATCCATGGATTCCAACTGAAAGACTGGATATTAGCTAGAGCCCCTCCTCTTCGGCAAGTTTAAACTCAATTTTTTGTCTCCTTTATGACATGAGAATACCAAAAACTCTGTTCTGTTTTCAGCAGCTTAAAATCTAGGCAACTCTCCTCGGAGGAAAAGCAACAAACAGGATATTGGGCTCAAGGCATGCCTGCAAATTAGCATACCATTCTTATGGAGTTTTATCTAGTTGTTCTTAGTGGGAGCCTCAGTATCCCACTTCATCATAGCCACAAGCAGAATTCCCTCTTTCACACTTATGAACAAGTTATCGTAAATGCTGCTACCATTACCTATCCAACGATCATTTGCTGAGCAACTCCCACGTGTCAGATACTACGGTTAGTGTGAAGGGGTACGGATGAAGGGATTTAAGAGGAATGGGTCCTACACTTCAAGTGCTCGGTCTGATGGGAAGCGTCAGACACATATACATATTACAAAGGCATGAGAGGTTAAATGCTGCAAGACTCTAGTAAAAAGAGTAAATAACTTGTAGGGTGAGGAAACATGTCCAAAAGGAGGCCATTTAAGCTTCAATTCAAAGGATAAATGAGTTTAGCATGTGGACAAGGAACAAGAAATCCCAACCAGAGGGCACACCATAAGGAGCACAATCACAGACACCTAATAAGGTGTCAAACATTGGTTGAATGGGTGAATGAGGCAGGTCTCTCCCTCCCCACATTCCTCCTGCCAGACAATGTGTCATGTATTCAGACATGATGGGGAAAAAAAAAGCAGTCATTTCCAGGATGAAACTCAAATTGAAAGTCATAACGGCAGATACTCTGAATTTTTTTTTCCGCCCTTATTTTCTTCTGGTTCCTTTTGCTGCTTTTTCTTTAGCCATATGGAATTTAAAAAGAAGAAAAAAAAAAAAAAAAAGGAAATGGAAACAGACTCCATGACCACATTTAATGACACCTGAAACAGCTTATAAATCACTGCAGGTTCTTGAGCTATGGATTGAGAAATGCCCTCTTGTATTATTTCTAGTCAAAACTACACATAGGATTTTGTGGTAATAACAACTCAATATAAAAAAAATTTTGAAATACTGCAAATGGAATAAAGCACATCCATTCAGTACGCAAAAAAATAATCAACACCAAGCAAAGTGAAATTTACAATTTTTTTTTCCTGCTAACAAAGCAGAAGACTTTATTGGGAAGGGGCACCCAGAGAAGAGAACCACAGGGCAAGGGACCCCAGGAGAAGTGTCCTCCCAATTATTTTTCTGTACACTTGGAGTGCTTAGGCTTTGTAATTATAATGAACTCTGATCTCTAAACCATCTATTGATTATTAAAGTATATTCTTCTTTCAGCAGCAGCACGTGCGTCCAATCCTCACCTTCCTGTAACCTCTGATCCCCCTCAACTTCTATAGGACTTTGTCCTTTACAACATATGAGGAATCTTTTCTGCTTATAAAGACTAAAGACTTGCTCAGGTTACCCCACTTGACAGGAGTTTTTGGTAAGGATACATGGGGTCATAAGAGTGCTGAGGATTCTACCTCCGCACTCACACAGGCCTCTCAGAGTCCTTATACCAGGTTCCCCCTTGGCTTGCTCCCTAGTATAGTTGTCAGCCTTTGACTTAGGAAATTATCTTTATTTTGATTAGTTGTGGCGTGGATGGTGAGTATAACATAGCACAAACCACAGACCTAAGCATAAGAACCACAGGTCGCCATTCTTCTTAGAAAGGGGCTGTGTTACCCATTGATGACCAACACACATTCATGTGCACTGATGACATTCTGTTCTGCATGGTAGTTTATCTGATACGTATTCCATTTTGCCAACTGGACTGTTAACTGTGTGACAACAGAGACCATGTCTTCCCCCCACCTTTTTAGGGCCACATCTGCGGCATGTGGAAGTTCCCAGGTTAGGGATCAAATCAGAGCTTCCAGCCTACACCACAGCCACAGAACGTGGGATCTGAGCCGTGTCTGTAACCTACACCACAGCTCATGGCAACACGGGATCCTTATCCCACTGGGTGAGGCCAGGCATCAAACCCACATCCTCATGGATACTAGTCAGATTCTTTATTTTTTTGTCCCTAGTCAGATTCTTAACCAGCTGAGCCATGGCAGGAACTCCAGAGATCATGTCTTAATCTACCTTGTACCCCCAATAATAACCACCACAGCATGCAGAGAGGTGGGACAGTGCAGGGTTCTGATTAAACTGTTAGGGTCTGATGACATGACTTTGGGTATGTTACTTAACTGTGCTCCCGTTTCTCCATTTGTAAAATGGAGATGATAACAGTACTTATTTCAGGGGATTGTGGTGATCAAATTGTTCTAGGTGCTCAGGGTTCCACAATGAACAAAAAGAAAAAAAAAAAATCCTGCCATCCTGAAGTTTATGTTCTAGTAGAGGCACATAGATAAAGGCAAGATAAACAGGTATAATTATATGTTAGACAGTGTTTTATTTAGATAGTATATTAGCAACCTCTTGCTATATAACACAGCAGCTTAAAAAAACAAAAACCTTTATTATCGCACATGATTTCTCTGGATTGGGAATTCAGAAGCAGTTGCTTAGCTGGTGATTCTGGCTTGGCATCTCATAAAGTTTCAATCAAGATGTTGGCCAGGGCCGCACCTCTCTGAAAAGTGAACGGGGGCTGGAGGATCAGCCTCCAAGTGAGTCAGTGTTGGCTGGGGGTGGGAGGTCTCAGTTCTTCATCATGTGGAATTCACAGGGTGACATGAGGGACCTTATGACATGGCAGGTGGCTTCCCTCAGAGCAAGAAATTCAAATGAGAACAAGGTACAAGTACAATGTCTTTACAATCCAGCTTTGGGAGTCACGCCCAGTTACTTTCACAATAACCTCTCGGTTATACAGGTCAGCCCTACTCAGTGTGTGGTGAGCCACGCAAGAGTATGGACACCAGGAGGCAAGAACCACCGAGTAGGATGATGATGGTAATTGTAGCAACTCAAAGGCCATTGTTAAATAATTAAATAAGCAATACGTAACAAGGCCAAAATAAAAACAAAAAGTTATAGGCAGAAAAGCAGAAAAGAAATTAACTTCACATCCTCAAAACTTTCAATTGCCTTCTCTTAGACTCCTTTCAGCATTATCAGTAACTCCAGTTCATTTAGCCCTGAACCCGTCTTTTCATGCCTCCAGTCAGGGTGTGTTCCCCAGAAACAAGCTTTAAGTGACCACTACTCAAGAGATCTATTTTTCTACATTGAGAAGAGTGTTCTGATACCTACTGTGAGGGAAGTTACTGAGGTTCATGCACTTCATGAGCAGAAGAGCTAAACTAAATCTTTTCCAGAGCTCAGTATCTTTGCCATAATCCTATTACCATGAAAAACCTGCCTCCCCCAAATACTACCATAAGACTTCCATTGCAGCATCTGTAATATTTTCTAGAAAATACATTTCAATAACTATACTTTGATTAAAAAAAAAAAAATCTGCCCACTATGCTCTCTCCGAAGTGCTTTTTCCTGTTTCTCTGGCTTTTGCACAGTTGTCCTGAGAGGTTTTATTTATATATATATTTATTTTGTCTTTTTGCCATTTCTTGGGCCACTCTCGTGGCATATGGAGGTTCCCAGGCTAGGGGTCTCATCGGAGCTGTAGCCACCAGCCTACGCCAGAGCCACAGCAATGCAGGATCCAAGTCACGTCTGGGACCTACACCACAGCTCACAGCAACGCTGGATCCTTAACCCACTGAGCAAGGCCAGGGATTGAACCCGCAACCTCATAGTTCCTAGTTGGATTCGTTAATCACTGCGCCATGAGGGGAACTTCGAGAGGTTGTTGTTAATAAGGCACCTAAGTGACTCAAGGCTTGCATAATTTTATAATTCCATTGACTTAATATGCACAGAAATTTAGGAGCCTAATGAAAATTTTAAAAGCTTGAACTCCAAAACTATCCAAATAAATCTTCTGCCTAAAATCATTATGTGATCAAAGAATAAAATGGCATATCCACAGGAATATTTTGCATTACCAGTCAGTCCTAACAGAACTCTGTTCCCTTGTAATTTATTGTTTTTTAAAGAATCAGGCACAGCATAAGAGGAAGTAATCCTTGGGACATACTTATTCTGAATGTTAACAAAAGAAAGGCAAGACTGTATTTTTTTTTTCCTTGTTAATAATATGATCTTTGCCCCTCTCCCATTAAGATATGAGTCAGTCACTTTAACTTCCACAAGGGCAACTTCGGCAGAGGCAGAGGAAGAAAGAGGCACTATTTGTTTTGTAGGGAGGGGGACGTGGTGTTCCAGGCCTCTGACAAAAACAGAGGGCCTGGGCGGCAAGATCTCCTGAATCGTAAGGCAATTCAGCCTCTCCAACACTCCGTTCCTTCTCCAGGCCACCCTTCCCAACCTAGCTTCCAAGCCAAGATGTCCACCCCCATCTTCTCCCTTCTCGGAAGAGCTGTCCTGATATTTCTTCATAGAAAGGGGGTGCCAGTGTTACTCTCCACCTTTCTCACTGGGTGTCACTCATCCATTTCCTTATCGATGCCATCTCAAGATGTGCCCTCAGCATCTAAAGTAATCTGAAATACTTGATATGTATCATAAAAAATTGTGGACGATAACCTTATTGCCAAACTAATTTTCAATGCATAAGCACATTTTTTAAAAAGCTTCTCAACAAAGAGTCCTGAAATAAAACCTTAATTAGAATTTCACCTTTTCATTGGAAGGAAAAGAAACACTTATTAACATTTCAAATTTTATGAAGATATATCTGAGATAATTTCCCCTGAAATATTACTGTGCCATCCACAGGAGTCAGAAAAAGTCCCATCAATAGATTAAGGTGATTTAATGCTTTGAATTCAATTATGAGATGAGTTCAGGGCAGAAATAAAAGTAATTGGAAAGAAATTGTAATCCCATTATCCCCCCTAGTTTTAAAATAATTCCTCTAAATTTTTTGTCCTTTTATTATAAATTAGAATGAACTACAGAGACACCTTGCCAAACAAAACAAAAATCCACAGGACAGTAAAGTTTTTGCTGTTATGGAGCTTCCTGGATAACGGGAGTGACAAGCAAGAAGACTGTGATTAGAAGTTCCCATTGTGGCTCAGTGGTAACGAATCTGACTAGCATCCATGAGCAGGTTCAATCCCTGGCCTTGCTCAGGGGGTTAAAGATCCAGCGTAGCCATGAGCTGTGGTGTAGGTCACAGACTCAGCTCAGATCTGGTGTTGCTGTGGCTGTGGTGTAGGCTGGCAGCTACAGCTCCAGTTCCACCCCTTGCCTGGGAAGCTCTATATGCCATGGGTGCGGCCCTAAAAAAAAAAAAAATAAAGACAAAAGAAGACTTTGAATAAACAAGATGCATTCTAAGGGAATTCAGTGCTCTGAGGAAAATAAAGCTCTTCTTTTAGGATGTGACAAAGAGGGTGGGGTGTTCAGGGAAGGCCTGAGGAGATGACATATGAACAGAGACCTGAAAGATGTGGGAGGGGACAGCAGGCCACGGACTAGGGAAGAGGGGATTGTCTGGGTGGAAGGTGGTTGAGGGCCCCAGAGGTCAGTGTGGGTAAACAGAGTGAATGGCAAGAAGGTTGGGAAGAAGGCAGGGGCTTGTAGACTATGACAAAACCAGTCACCTGGAATTCCCGTTGTGGCTCAGCAGTTATCGAACCCGACTAACATCCATGAGGTTACTGGTTCGATCCTTGGCCTCACTCAGTAGGTTAAGGATCCAGCGTTGCTGTGAGCTGTGGTGTAGGTCACAGATGCGGCTCTAATCTGGCATTGCTGTGGCTGTGGTGTAGGCCGGCAGTTGTAGCTCTGGTTCGACCCCTAGCCTGGGAACATCCATATGCCATGGGTGTGGCCCTAAAAAGACAAAAATAAATAAACAAAACCAGTCCCCTAGGTTCTGAGGCATGCAGTGACCAGAGAATGAGGGTCTTCTCTAACATGCTTATATTCATTTATTTCATGCTGCCTATGTGAAGTCACCGACCCAAGAAACATATTCCAATCATCTACTATGTACAAAAAGCACCACTACAGAAGGACTTTTTAAAAGGGATGCCATGGATCCTTCCTCAGGAATTTAAAGACTGTTTTGTTCATTGTGATTTTTCAAGATAATAGCCAAGACCAACATAAGACCAATTTACACTAATAAACTCCAAAAGAACAGAAAACAATAATTTCCATTTCAATATCATACCTGTACTTTATGCAACACCACAGGAGATTTTCTGTTAAGATCTTGCCATTGGAAAAATTCTGTGATAACCTTGATAAGTGTTTTCTTGACTCAGTTCTAAGCCAACTATGAGTCCTCATCTTGTGTGGATACACTTGTGAAGCATTATGATGAAAACAGACATAGTTTCCCAGTCCTATGTTATCAATATGCATGGGAATGTGATAGGTCTAGAGTAGCATAATTAATTAGTTTAGAAATCCCACCAGGGGATTAAAGACAAAAAGGGAATTTTAAGGGAGTTTGGGAGACTCCTGTAAGCTAATGACCACTCAAGAATAGAATCCACGAGTTCCCGACATGGTGCAGCGGAAACGACTCCGACTAGGAACAATGAGGTTTCCAGTTTGATCCCTGGCCCCCACTCAGTGGGTTAAGGATCTGGCATTGCCGTGAACTGTGGTATAGGTTGCAGACTCGGCCCAGATCCTGTGTTGCTGTGGCTGTGGTGTAGGCCGGCAGCTGTAGCTCCGATTAGACCCCTAGCCTGGGAACCTCCATATGCTGAGAGTGCAGCTCTAGGAAAGACAAAAAACAAAAACAACCCAGTGTGGTCAAAGAGGATCTAAGTATGTCAGTCTTGACTCTGCCCAAGAAGGAGAAAGAAGTTGGTCTTTTCCCCCTCTCTACTCTTCTTCTTCTTCTTCTTTTTTTTTTTTTTTTTTTGGTCTTTTTAGGGCCCCAGCCACAGCATATGGAGGTTCCCAGGCTAGGGGACCAATTGGACCTGCAGCTGCCGGCCTATGCCACTGCCACAGCAATGTGGGATGCGAGCCTCCTCTGTGACCTATACCACAGCTCATGGCAATGCTAGATCCTTAACTCACAGATCAAGGCCAGGGACTGAACCCACGTCCTCATGGATGCTAGTCAGGTTCATTAACCACTGAGCCACAATGGGAACTCCATTTTTTTAATTTTAATTTTTTATTTTAGGGCCGCACCCACAGTATAGGGAGGTTCCTGGGTCAGGGATGCAATCTGAGCCACATCTGTGATCTATGCTGCAGCTGCCACAATGCCAAATCCTTTAACCCACTGCTCCAGGCCAGGGATCAAACTCATGCCTCTGCAGGAATCCGAGCCACTGCAGTTGGATTCTTAAATCACTACATCAAAGCAGGAATTCCCTCCTTAATTTTCTTTAGTTTATAAAGTTCTCTCAGCCCTCAGGGCAGCACCTTCTCTTCTGCCAGCTTGTATCTCTCAAGAGCATCCTATGATGATAAACTCACTCTTTGCCACTCTGCCCCTCTTTGCTGAATTCTCTCTGCACTGAGACAAGAGAATCTGAGCTTTAGTAAACCCTGACACCAGATGAGTGGTTTCAGTTAAAGACAGTGGGCTTGAGTCCCCTCCTAAGTCAGGGACCATGGGCTCAAGTCCCAACCTGAGTTTTGGCTGGGTTCAAATCCCATCCAAGAAGACGTGCAGTTTCAAAGGTGCTCAGTAATCATAAACATCCAACACACATAAAGCAGCACTCATGATCCTTTCTAACTGCAATAATTACCCCTTATTCCGTTGGAAGAGAACAAAGGGTAGGAAACCAAGATTTATTACACCTGCAACAGGTGCCAAACATGGAGTTCTACCGAATGCTCATCCTAGCCCTAAAGGTATTACTGTAACCCTGCAGGACCCTGTGAGGCCTTCCCATGGTGGATCCCCACTCATGTCCTCCACCTGCCTTTTGCCTATAGAAAAACTTTAGTCAAGGAATCAGTTTAATGAGAGAAGTGAGAAAATACAGAGAGAAAGGACAAGAGTCAAGCAAGACAGAATAACAATAGCTCAGCCATTCAACAAAGTCAAGGACCTTTAGTTCTCCCAAGGTCTATAGATAATATTCTGAGCCATGTCCTTGGAGTTGCTCAAGTCCCCTCCGGGTGGAAGAAGTTAACTGTACTGCTGCCCACAAGCACATAGACCCCAGACCTGTTGCAACCAGAAGGTTGATGATGCTGACTCCCAATCACCTCACCAGCAACCAGTCACCAAAACGTCACGCCCTGCTCCTCGAAGACTATAAGACTCCTCACTACCCACTGCAAGAGGGGCCTTCTGTGTTCTCCTCTTTGCCTGGCAATTAGAGCTACTTTTCCTGTTTCCTCCAACTCTCATAGTTTCTACTTGGCATTGGTGTATAGAGGAAGCCAATAGTTCAGCAACATTATCTCCATCTGACTCAAGTGCAAAGACTTGGGTAATTCAATCAAGGCCACACAGTCTGTACCTAACTCCAAAGCTCATGTTTTTTCTAATTTCTTAAAACCTCCTGAGATAAGCTGATTAATAGCATTAATTTATTCAACATGGACTTATTCAGCTCTTGAAAAGTCTATTTAACCATAATGGACTTACAAAAGGAAAAAGAACAAAACTTTCCAAAGAGTTTTGAGATAGGCTAGGTCCTGGGACCCTTTGCTGCAGTGCTTGCACCTGGACTAACATGTTCTCTGTGCAGTAGAATACAAAGAAACTGAGGGACTAAAAATAACTGCACCCCTGTGCAGCTGGGGCAAATTATGAGCAACAACATACCAAAAGGCCAAAACCCAACTGTCACTTCTGAGGGGACTGCTCAGGATCCATGCACTCAGCACTACCAATGGGGTAGGTGGACCACCTAAGCCACCCCTGTGGCCAGACCCACAGTCTGCCCAGCCCCCTACACTCACCCCATTTAAGGACCAGCTTGCCCTCACTTAGGAAGCAAGCAAGGGCACCTGTTACTTGTTTTCGCTCCCGCTCTCTCATGCTGCAGGAGTGCCAATAAAGTCTGGCCTGAATTCCTCATCTGGCTTATCAATTTCTACTGATTAAACAGTTTGTCCTCGATTGCTGATCAAAACGGTTTCTCTAAAGAAGAGAGATATCAAAATCTAGAAATGGATTTTTTAAAAACGAAGTATTTTTTAACTTAACCTGATGGATGAAGGCACGGGCAACCCATGGAGCGGCTTAAATGTGCGTTTAGATGTTACTGGAAAACTGAACGAGGGCACGTACGAGGAGGGCTTCGCACAAAGTCTCGTCCAGCCTTGTCTTGGACCAAACTAACGTGCTCAGTCTAAACGGTGTGAAAATCTTGTTTCTGTGCCTCCACAGGCATAAATAGTCATAAATGCTGGTGGACAAATGGTTTCAGGAAAGGAGCTTTGAGTTTGCAAGCAAGTTCTGAGCTGCTTACTCTACTGCTGCCTCCAACACTGAGATCCTTTAACATATTTCTGTCGGTCAGCAGGCTTCTAGCAGGAATTTATAAAATGACAGTGAAATTCAGGAGAAAAAAAAAGCCAAACTCTTGCATAATCACTTTATTCAAACCCATGCAAGTATTCACTTAGTTCTTGTTTATTTTGTTCTTTAATTCCCAGAGCTGGTCAATTAACAGTGGTTTTGGATGGAAGTTCTTTCCCCAGTTTTCCCTCTCAACATTTTCGACATGGTTGCATGGGAAACTTGCAAAAAGAAAAACAAACACAAACCATATTCAACAGAATTGTCTGTTTTCCTCAGGATTCATTTTGGAAATGACTACGAGTAATTTTTCAGATGTCACTAGTACAAGAGCAGGCTAGACTTAAAAAGATTTTAAAAGCACACGACTTCAGTGGAATCCAAGTCTCTCCTGTTCACGTCCCAATTCCATCCAGGGGGTTATTTGGCTGAACTGTTTTCCTGTTTCAACAGCTTGAGCACCAACCGACTGGACAAACAACACGGAGAGCAAAGAAGGGCCAGCTTCCTCGCACCCCCACCCCCACCGCACAAAAGCTGTGGAAATCTCCACAGCTAACTTGGCCACTTCTCCTTTCTGCTCCAATGGCCCTGAAGCTATGTTCGTCCCGGGACTCTAAGCCCCTCTGCCCTCCTGTCAATTAGCCCCCGTTTGGGGACCTCTCCCTGCGAGTGGGGTCTGCACTGAGGATGTGCACACGACTGGACAGGGGGTTCGCTCTCAGGTCCCCGGCGGCCCCCTCCCTGGCGGGCGCCCTCGTCGGAACCCAGGCGACGCAAAGGAGGGGGTGCTGATCTGACCCCGGGGCGCACGGGGTGGGCGTGGGGGAAAGCGTGGGATGCCCGTGGGGATGCAGCCCTCCGCCATCGACAGGGTGTAGGGTCTCCCCCGGTTCAGGGGGTTGTGGGGGCGGAGAGGTGGGGCCGAGCGGGGAGCGAGGCGAAAGCGGTCAGTCTGCGTCCCAGCTCTCAGGCCGAGGAGGTGGCGCACCAAGGGGGCAGCTTACCCACGGCGGCGGCGGCGGCGGCGGCGGCGGCGGTGGCGGCGGCGAGGCCCAACAGCGGCAACAGGAGCGCGGGTGGCGCGGCCCGGGCCATGACGGCGGGTGCGGGCCCGGCGCGCTGCTCGGAAGTGCGGAGCCGCAGCCCGACCCCTCCCACCTGCGCCCCCGCCGACCCGAGAACCCGCCCGCGCTGCCTTCTGGGCCCGCGCACAGCTCTCCGTGATTTTCAAAACTTTTGCTCTTAACTGAAATGTCAGCCTGTCAAAAATGTTGCCAAAATAGTACAAGGAGTTTCCATAACCTTTCAACCAGCTTTCCAAGTAGTAACGTCCTATGTGACTTCAGTACAATGGTCAAAGCCAGTGTATTAACCCTGGTGCGATAACATGAACTCATCTGCAGCCTTTATCACATTTCGCCAATTGCCCAGTTGTTCTTTTACTGTTCTAAAATTCATCTGCGTTGAGATGTCACGGGTACCCTCAATTTCTTGAATGCGGGACAGTTCCGTATCATTGCTTGTCTTTTGCCACCTGGACATAGGTTTGGAGAGTTCCAGCCAGTCGTTGTGCAGAATGTCCTTCAGTTTCAGTTTATCTACTATTTTCCTCTTGAGGGAGATTGGAGGACAAGCATTCAGGTTATGTTTATGTTTTTGTTTTGTTATTTTTTATTTTTTTATTTTTTGGCAAGAATACCGCAGAAGTCATATGCCTGGCGCAGGAGGGCCGTGCTGTTTCTCTCATCACTGGAGATGTTCATGTTGATTACTTGTTAAAGTGGTGTTTGTCCTTTGGACCCAATGACCAGAAACATTTTCAAAAGCCCTCTTTCAATGGACTGTGTCCCTCAGATGATTTGTCACTAGCTTTGTTACCAGCTCCTGGATTAAAGGTCTTTAAACTGTGGTTGCACAGCCCTGGGAAGGAACCAACTCTGATGGATACTTAATCTTGAATTTCTAGCCTCCAGAACTGTGACATAAAAAATTTCTGTTGTTAAGGAAAAGAAAACTATACTTGTTATTATATATATAAACTATGTAAGTATAACTTGATTGGGGAGGGCCTCTGGAACCAGACAACCAGGGCCAAGCAGGCTTCTTATTTAAGCCCTGAATAGCTTCATGTCATTAGCAAAAGAGTGCTTTAAAACTGCGTCTAAACTCAACAATACAAATGACTCAATTTAAAATGTACAAAAGCTCTGAAGAGACACCTTGCCAAAGAAGATATACAGATGGCAAAAAGCATACGAAAACACACTCAACATATGTCACCAGGAAACTGCAGATTAAAACAAAAATGAAATACCATTACACATTATTAAAATGGATTTTTTTTTTTTTTTGCTTCTTAGGGCCACACCCACAGGATATGGAGGTTCCCAGGCTAGGGGTCTAATTGGAGCTGCAGCTGCCAGCCACGCCACACCCATGCCGGATCACCACAGCCATTCCAGAATGGAGCCGCGTCTTCAGCCTACACATCGCACTGCCAGATCCGACCCATGTCTGTGACTTACACCACTGCTCACAGCAATGCCAGATCCTTAACCCACTGAGCAAGGCCAGGGATCAAACCTGCAACCTCATGGTTCCTAGTCAGATTTGTTTCTGCTGTGCCAGGACAGGAATTCCCTAAAATGGCTTTTAAAATCCAAAACACTGACAATACCAAATGCTGATGAAGATGTATAGCAAAAGAAACTCTCATTCACTTCTGGTGAGAATGCAAAATGGTACAGCCACTTTGGAAAACAATTTGGCAGCTTCTCACAAAACTAAATATACTCTTACCATATGATTGAGTGATCATGCTCCTCAGTATTTATTTATCCAAGCAAGTTGAAACTTTACATACACACAAAATTTTGCATATATATATATGTATGTATTTATTTATTTAGTAGCTTTATCTATAATTGCCAAAACCCGGAAGCAACCCAGATGTCCTTCAGTAGGTGAATGGATAAATAAATCATGGTGTATCCAGATAATGGAATATTATTCAGCACTAAAAAGAAATGAGGAGTTCCCGTCGTGGCGCAGTGGTTAACGAATCCGACTAGGAACCATGAGGTTGCGGGTTCCGTCCCTGCCCTTGCTCAGTGGGTTAACGATCCGGCATTGCCGTGAGCTGTGGTGTAGGTTGCAGACGTGGCTCGGATCCCGCGTTGCTGTGGCTCTGGCGTAGGCTGGTGGCTACGGCTCCGATTCAACCTCTAGCCTGGGAACCTCCATATGCCGCGGGAGCGGCCCAAGAAATAGCAACAACAACAACAACAACAACAAAAGACAAAAGACAAAAAAAAAAAAAAAAAAAGAAATGAGCTATCAAGCCATGGAAAGACCTGGAGGAACCTTAAATAACATTACTAAGTGAAAGAAGCCAATCTGAAAAGGCTACATGCCCTATGATTTCAACTTTATATTTTGCAAAAGGCAAAACTATGGTGACAGTAAAAAATATCAGTGGTTGCCAACAGTTGGGGGAGATGAGGAGGGAGGCATGATAAGTGGAGCACAAAGAACTTGTAGCACGTTGAAACTGTACTGGGAGTTCCTGTCATGGTGAAGTGGAAATGAATCCGACTAGGAACAATGAGGTTTCGGGTTCGATCCCTGGCCTCGCTCAGTGGGTTAAGGATCCGGCATTGCTGTGAGCAGTGGTGTAAGTCACAGACATGGGTTGGATCTGGTGTGACTGTGGCTGTGGCCTGCAGCTACATCTCTGATTCAACACCTAGCCTGGGAACCTCCATATGCCACAGGTGCGGCCCTAAAAAGACATAAAGGACAAAAAAAAAAAAAAAAAAGAAACCGTTTTGTGTGAATTTGTAATGGTAGTTACATATCATACATTTATCAAAACCCAGAGAATATATGATATAAAGATGAATCCTGGAGTTCCCTGGTGGCTCAGTGGGCTAAGGATTAGGCATTGTTATTGCTGTGGAGTGGGTTTAATACCTGGCCTGGGAACTTCCATATGCCATGGGTGCAGCCAAAAAAATAAAAACAAAAGAGATGAATTCAAATGTAAACTATGGACTTTAATAATAACAATAATATGTCAATACTGGATCATCAATTTTACTAAATATACCACACTAACACAAAGATGCTAATAAGGGAAAGGTGGGGAGAGGTAAGGAGGTATATGGAAACTCTGTACTTTTTGCTCAATTTTTTAGCCTAAGACTGCTAAAATAATAAAGTCTATTCTAAAAACAAATATCAAGTCTAACCCTTTCAAAACTTTTCTGATAGTCCAATCGGAAATGGAGTGAGTCCATAGAAATCTATCTGACCAAAGGGGTCTAGCAGGAGAGTCATAAAGTCAGAGGAGGTAGGGACTATAATATATTCATTTATTAAAAGAAAATTGAGACTCGAAGAAGGGATATGACTTGCCGATGGGCACACAGTGAATGCTCTGTGCAGTCACTTATTTGAAAAATTTTCTCCACCCCCACCTTAGGCACCAAAGTATATGGTATCAATATGAATTACTTTGTGTTAAACTAATTTTCAAAAAAAAGGTTGGATTTACAATAGAAGCTGTACGTTAATGAATCAATCTAATTTAGGCAAATAACCCATTTTGGCAGCTTCTTATTTTTAAGTCATTTGAACTAAGGGAAGATAGATATATTTTCCCCACTGTTAACCCTGGGGCACACTTCCTCATTTTTTATGCTAATATGACAAAACAGACTACTTCCCACCTCTGTGTGGAAATAATATGCTATTTCATTAAAATCTCTCACTCTGATGTCCTACTTTCCAATCTCACATGATACTTTTTAGTTTTCCTTTTCTCTCTCTCTCTCTCTCTTTTTTTTGTCTTTTCGTCTTTTCTAGGGCTGCACCTGTGGCACATGGAGGTTCTCGGGCTAGGGGTCCAATTGGAGCTGTAGCTGCCAGCCTATGCCAGAGCCACAGCAACACCAGATCTGAGCCACATCTACGACCTACACCTACATTTAAGATCTACTCTCTTAGCAACTTTTAAGTATAGTACACAGTATTGTTAACTATAATCACCATGCTGTATATTTGATCCCCAGAACTTATTCATCTTATAACTGGAAGTTTGTACCCTTAAACCACATTTCCCTTCCCCCCCATCCTCCTACCCTTAGTAAGCACCATTCTTCTGTCTTCATGAGTTTTTTGCTTTTTAGGGTGCACTAGCATATTTTCCCATATTCACCAGCAGCATATGGAAGTTCCCAGGCTAGGGGTTGAATCAGAGCTGTAGCTGTCAGCCTACGCCATAGCCACAGCAAGGCCAGATCCTTGACCCACCAAGTAGGGCCAGTGATTGAACCTCATGGATACTAGTTGGGTTTGTTAGCACTGAGCCACAATGGGAAAGAGTTTGGCTCTTTCAGATTCTACGTATAAGTGAGATCATATAGTACTTGTCCTTCTCTGACTTACTTCGCTCAGCATGATGCTTTCAAGGTCTATCCATGTTGTTGCAAACAGTAGAATTTCTTTCTTTCTCATGGATAAACCATATTCCATTGTGTGTGTGTGTATATATATATGTATATTTATAATATAAATATATATAAAAATACATACATATATATACTCTTTATCCATTTATCCATTGATGGATACTTGTTTCCATACCTTGGCTATTGTGAATAATGCTGCAGTGAACATGGGGGTATCACTATCCATTGAGATCCTGTTTCCATTTCCTTTAGATATACACCCAGAAGTGGAAATGCTAGGTCATATGGTAGTTCTATTTCTAAATTTTTGAGGATGGGGTCTCTTCTTTCTTTTTCATAGTTTCCCTTCTCTCAACTTAAGTAACTAAGGGCAGGTAGAGGAAATCTATTAATTCTCCTGATGCTTGTCATTACTAATAGATAGGTTGTTGTTGTTGTTTTTTTTTTTTTTTTTTTTTTTTGTCTTTTTGCTATTTCTTGGGCTGCTCCCTCGGCATATGGAGGTTCCCAGGTTAGGGGTCCAATTGGAGCTATAGCCGCCGGCCTACGCCAGAGCCACAGCAACGCGGGATCCGAGCCGCGTCTGCAACCTACACCACAGCTCATGGCAACGCCGGATCGTTAACCCACTGAGCAAGGGCAGGGACGGAACCCGCAACCTCATGGTTCCTAGTCGGATTCGTTAACCACTGCGCCATGACGGGAACTCCAGATAGATTTTAATTTCATTTGGGCCCTGTATACCTCTTCTTTTATTTTGTCTTAGTCATTCTTCTCTCTCATTTCCTGCATAGACTATTTCAGTTCTTTATTCTCTTCTAGCTGAAACCCCATTTGATACCTGTGTTTCTTGGCAGAAGACCTCACCTTCTACTCACTAGGAAAATGGAGGCTGTAGAGTGTACACAGACAACTTCAAAATACTTCTCTGCTCTTCTTTTCTCTTCCATATAGGTCTTCATTTTTTTGTCCTCAGAGAGGAAGTCATACTTCCTCCTATTCCATCCAAACCTAGTTCTTTTTTTCTGTGGATTTAGGACCAGCCCTCTCATCCCATCTTTTCCAAGATCTTCTTCCATTAGTGTTTCCCCCTCTCTCCCTTGCATCATAAACTTCTCTCCACAGTTTTTAGTTTTCAATTTGTTTTGTCTTCTCTTCTCTCAGCTTCTAAACCTGTGAATCCTTCCCCTCTCCTTTAGAAAAAAATCTTATCAATCCTCCTTCTCTCTCTAGCTATGGCCTATCTCTGCATATTTCTCAAAATTTCATGTTCTGTTTTCCCTAATTTCCCTTTCACTTTTCTGCTCACTCTCATCTAGATTTTGGCTCCTTCACTCTGCTGCATTTCCATTGGATAAGATCACTAATGTTTTCCTAATCCCTAGATTCCTGTTTTATCTGACTTTGCCCCTTTGTTGTTTAGAAATTGGAGCAATATTGACTCAACCCTACTTTGTATTAAAAGAGTGTTTGCTGGGAAACCAAAACTCAGGACTTCTCAGGACTGACATCAAGCCACATAAGGTCCCTGGCTGAGCTCCTTTTAGGCCTGAGACAGTCAGATCCAGACAATTTTAGACCAAAACAGAGGGGGAGTCTTCCACTGTGAATTTCAGTTCTCCTAGGCCCAGAATGGGAAAAAAATGGGATGAAGAGGAAAGGCTGATAAGGAAGACCAGTGAAGAAGAGCCTTGTGTAGATAATCCAGGGAGAAAAAAAAAGATAAAGGTCTGAATTAAGACAGCTGGCAATGGAAATAACCACTCTGAGAGAAGTGGGGGATAAAACTGACAGAATTGTTGGATTAGAGAGATGAGAGAGAAGATTTAAGGATGACTTCTGAGTTTCTAGCTTATGAAACAAGGGGTATGCTGTCTTCATACCGATTCATAGAGAATATAAGAAGAAGAACTGTTTGGGAGAATAGAAAAAAAGTCTCAAATTCTGCTGGTGGTTAACCTAGCTTGGAAAAAAAGAAAAATATATGTATACTAAATTTGTTGAGATGTAATATTGTGAGACTGCTTTAATTTAGAATACACAGAGAATTAGAGTTAACTTTGTATAGATCATGAGGTCTAGTGAAAAAATGTCTTTGAGATCAAGTTAAAATTTGCCTTTTTAGGTAAAAAGTTGTTGAGCTAGTAACAATTAGGTTTCTACTTCTCTAAGAGCGTTTTAGGATTAAATGAACCTAAGGTAAAGGAATCTGAATCTCTGGCTTTTCCTAGTGTCAACTCAGCAGTGGGATCAGGACTGGGAGTTGTCAACACTCCATCAGCCATTTGGAGATCTCCCAGGTAATGAAACATCTTGCCCTGGGATGAGGGAGAGGAACAAGCTGTGAGAGGACAGTCATGGGTATCACTTCTGAATGGGTCCTCTGTACCTGATCAGTAGGTATATTGGCCTGCATTTTTAGGTGCCTGGTTTTAAACAATCAGTTCTGTCAGATCACATGTAGGGGTTGGGTTAATGAGGAAGATTGGAAATGGCTGTCTTCACTTCTTTGAAACATCTAGAATAGGGGAAATGAGGAAGGGAATGTAATACATGCAGTTCTGGTCATGTTGAGAAGGACTTTTCATGGAGACTGTTCAGTGGGAGTTAGAAACATGAAGCTGGAACAAGATTTTTTTTTTTTTTTTTTTTTTTTTTTGTCTTTTTAGGGCTGCACCCATGGCATACGGAGGTTCTCCGGCTAGGGGTCAAATTGGAGCTGTAGCTGCTGGCCTGTGCCACAGCCACAGCCACAGCAATGCAGAATCCGAACCGTGTCTGTAACCTACACCACAGCTCACAGCAATGCCAGATCCTTAACCCACTGAGCGAGGCCAGGGATTGAACCCACATCCTCATGGATACCAGTTGGGTCATTAACACTGAGCCATTATGGGAACTCCAGAATGAGATATTTGAATTACTGACTTAGAAGTGGTTGATGAATGCCATGGGGTGGGAGGTGGTGCACAGGATCTCCTGAGGGGAGAACACAGAATGGGAAATAAAGTGGGTCAAAGAATGAGTCTCCGTTGATGCAGTAGTTAAATATGGAAACACTGAGTCAGAGGAATCCACTAAGGAGCCTAAAGTCAAATATTCAGAGATGTAGCAGTGATTACGTTTATTCTTTTAAAAATACACAAAAAATCTTAAAGATGCCTTGCTTTACAATAGCTGGACACTTTATTTTGTGTCATGCTGTATGCCTAACATAATAAAGCCCAATCTAGCAATATATATATTTTTCCAACAAGGATCAACAACATTTTTACTTAAAGAATAAAAGAAGACAACTTTATTAGGTCATCACTACTGTATATACGTGTACTTTTTGCATCAACTTGGTTTAGCTCTTTGGAGAAAATCTCAACAACTAAATTATTCAGATCATAGAGCAAGAGAATTAGTTTAACAAATTCAATAAAAAAATAGTTCAGGATAACTATACTATAGAGTTTTAGACTATACTAAAATTGTCTTAGAAAATTATTTACAATGTTATCATGGTATAAACACTCTAAATTTAAAAAATAAATCTGTAGGTTTTATACAAAAATATTCTAAAGTACAAATATAAGTTAAACACTGAATAAAACATTCGCCATATCCAGTGGAAGCTATTATGAAGAATATTCTAAGTGGTAAAATTTAAAGCCTTCATCACAAAACAGTACTTCCTTAACCATTTATATAATTCAAAATATTTTAATAGTAATCACAAGGCTTAGAGTTTCATTGTAAATTTTTCATTTTACAAATGTAAGATATAGTTTCCTTCCCAGACCTTTCCTCTCTTTAGCGTATGTAAAAAGGCAACAAAGTAATAAAAATTTCTTAGTCAGAAGTTGCCATACCATATAAAGTACATAAATTGTGAAATTTTCATAAACTCTTATCTTTAGGTGACTCCCTTTAAAAAGAAAATGGTTATATATTGTACATAAGACAAAAACCACATGGCCACAAGGTATCTAATCAATCCAAAAATAATGTTCCTATACTTTAGAAAAATATAAATACTAAATCTTTAAAAGCCCTTTTAAAAATAACTATGAACAGAATAAAACATTTGCATTTAAATAATTTTGGTGTGAAATACCTTTGGAATAATAAAAAAAAATCTTGCAAAGAGGCTCTGTTAAAAATAAGCATGTTTCATTGTTCAATAATTTCCCCCAAATGCTACAAATAACTATTTTAAAACAAAGTTGATATTATTTACAGTTGTATTTTTAGCTTGAGGTACCAATTTTATATTTGGCTTGGATGCTCTTAAAAATTAAAGGTAGATGTGTGACCTAGAAATATGCCATTTCAGGGCATTTCCTATGACATTGTGTTAAAATGCCACTAAGATACACATATCCTAGACACCAACCACGTTCTTATAGAGAAAATGCACATTAAACTTGTTACCCTAGGAACAATTTGGACTTTAGTTCCACCTTTGGTTCGTTTTCATTCTATTAAATAGAGTTATAAACATGGCCTTTTGTGGGTAATCGCAGATACCAGCATATCAATTAAACAAAACCAGAAAAAGTACTTAAGATTTCTACTTGGAAACAGAGTAAATACTGACACTGGGAAATTTTTTAATGGCTCATTTTTCCTAAACCATCAGTGCAAATTAGCAAATCTTTAGAAGAGTTTAGTCGTGGAAAGAAGGAAGCATAATCTCATCTTCATTTGCTCCTTGTTGATATCGAACTGAAGAGAAGCGCATCCAGTGCAAACGGTTCCTTTGGAAGAGGAACCAAATCAGTCCGCTGATGAAAGCCAAGACACTTAGCACAGCAAATGTGATACCTATTCCTCTGTAATCGGGACCTAGAATAGGGAAAGGTTTGGTAGTGGTGGAGAGAATGTACAAGTGGTCATTACTGATTTTATACACTAGTCTCTGTGTCACATATATAAACCCCGTCCAAATTAGACACAGGAAGTACCTGATTGTTTCATAGCATTAACAAAGAATTCAGAGAGTTCCCCTTGTGGCTCATTAGAAATGAATCTAATCTGACTAGCATCCATGAGGACGCAGGTTCGATCCCTGGCCTTGCTCAGTGGGTTAAGGATCAGGTGTCGCCATGAGCTGTAATGTAGGTCACAGACGTGACTTGGATCCAGCGTTGCTGTGGCTGTGGAGTATGCCTGCAGCTACAGCTCCAATCCAACTCCTACCCTGGGAACCTCCATATGCTGCTGGTGTAGCCCTAAAAAGACAAAAATAAATAAACAAACAAACAAACATAGAATTCAAACTCCTTATCAAACACTTAAGTGCTTTCTTTTACAGTTTAACTGTTTTCCTTTCCATTCAAGTCCTCTTCATTGCTATAGCAATTTTCTTCCAAAGAAATTAAAGCACCATCATCATTATTCTCACTTTCCCTTTTGAGACTTTCACTGCCAGTATATTATCTTACTTTGATAGTAAATTGCTGAAAGTTGTAAATGTTTGTATTTGACTTACCTAGGGCCAAAAAAAGTATTATTTGCTTTAAAGGAATTTAAATCTTTAGGGTGACCTCATATAGTTCCTAGCTCTTCATTTTTCAAACACTATTCTATGTCCCTTCTCTGCATGTTGCCGAGATGGACTTATTTTGTCCCATGACTTGAATACCATCTCTCGGTTGAACTCCTTTCTCTGTCATATGCCCACCTGCATACTAGACGTTGCATGTGGATAGCTCATTTCCACATGGATGGCTCAAAATAGAACTCTTGGTTTATAGTACCCGAATGCTGCTCCCAGCCCACCACCCCTGAAATCTTCTAGCTACTCTCCATTCCACTCAGAATAGAACCTGGACTCTTGATGCAGGATTCCAGAACCCTAGGTATCTGGCCCCTTTCCCCTTCTAGCTCTTCCCTGAACCCACATCAAGTTTGTTCCTCCTTAGGCTCTTTGCTCCAGTGGCCACCTTTGCCTGGTATGACTCTTCCCCTGATCCCCAAAGCCTTCCCCAAAGGCTCTGGTTGGCCGTTCACATTTCAGCTTCAACATCTCCTACTGGAAGATGTCTTCCCTGATAACACAATCTAGAGTAATTATCACCCTAGTCTGAATTACAAAGAGTTTATAACTACTTGATATTTTCTTTTCTTTGAAAAATGGACCTGCTTGATTACTTATTATCTGCCTTTCTCCATTAGATTGTAAGCTCTGTGAGAAAAGGAATCTTATCTCTCTAGTTTATAGGTCCATCCCAGCACATAGAATAGAGCATGACATAGACACTCAATATCTACTGAATCAATGCATAAATATATAGATACTGATCACCTACAATTGGACTTCTAGTGTTTGTACACCAAAATGGACATTTTATTTTATTATGTTGTCTTTATAGGGCCACACCCAAGGCATATGGAGGTTCCCAAGGTAGGGGTCAAATTGGAGCTGTAGCCGCCAGTCTGTACCATAGCCACAGCAACAGATCTGAGTCACGTCTGCAACCTGCACCACAGCTCACAGCAACACTGGATCCCTGACCCACCAAGTGAGGCCAGGGATGGAACCTGGGTCCTTATGGATACTAATCAGATTCATTTCTGCCGAGCCACAATGGGGGGAACTCCAAAATGGACATTTCAAAGCAAATCTTTTAAAATGTTGATGTGAATCGTTCTTTAATGCATCAATTATGACGAAACAGAAGTTCAAATTATGACTTTCTATAGTTACTCAGGACATTTTAAGTAATTAAATACAGTTTTGTATTTTTGTTAAGTTAATCATGAATTTTATGGGAATGAGGAGAAAGGAAGCAAACTAACTGCAGAATTAGACCTTTGAGCTTTTACATATTTGAACTATAGAATAAAATACATCTTAACATTTTCAAAGAAATGACCTCCCTAATACTCTGGTGGCTTCTAATTTCCTTAGGAAAGAATCATACAAGTTTAGACAGTTGAGAACCTTCCTCTGGGAGTCCAGGACATCTTGTGCCATTTGTCGTCTCTTATAATCTATTTTTCCAAGGCAAAAAATATCTATGATCGTTTGGATATACTCTAAAAACTAAGTACTTCAGGATGAAGTACAACACTTTGCACAAAACTGAACTGTACATTTATTTCCTGACCTGTTCCACAAAAATGTTCCTTAAGGACGGGTTGCATACTTACCCACGGGAACTTTGCAGACAACTCTTCCACGGCCATCTGAACATTCAACTTTTATCCAAGTTTCATTTGAAGCCAACAAAATGCTACATTGTCCACTACCACTCTTAATTTTATTTGCCCACTTGACAAATATTGCTTTGGATCCATCTAACCAATTCCAAGACCGATCTAAAGAAAGAAA
This sequence comes from Sus scrofa, assembly GCF_054392235.1. Taxonomy (NCBI): domain Eukaryota; kingdom Metazoa; phylum Chordata; class Mammalia; order Artiodactyla; family Suidae; genus Sus; species Sus scrofa. Next base: position 80,994,444 of record NC_139397.1, read on the forward strand.
ATAAGTATGTTTATTGCAATTAAGTTACTAAGGTAAAAAGGCCTATGGTTTCATACAATTTAATTACTTAGAACTGTGCTGTGCCACTACTTAAAATTTATTAAAAGTGAACAAATTAAAAAAATCAGTTCGTCAGTGGCACTTGTCTCATTCCAAGTGCTCAGTGGCTGCATATGACTAGTGACGACTAAGTTGAACAGTACATACACAGAACAATTTCATCTTTGCAGGAAGTTGTATTATACAGCCCTGATAAAGAATACGGTATTTTGCTTAGAGTGCAGAATGCCTGCACATTTATCATTGTGTGAGGAACAGATTTCTAAGAGACCTGTATCTCTTGTCCCTTGCCTCCACGCCCCACCCCGCCCCCATTAAAAAATTCATATGATTCACAATGTGCTGGTGGGGGAGACAGGGTCCAGCAGGGTCCAAGAAAGCTTCCACAGCGTGATTCCATTTTTCCTTTCCTGCTGAGGGAGCACCACTACCTTGTGGTGATCAGATAAATACAATTTACAATTCACTTAGATGGCCAACTTTGAATTCATTTACTTTTTGACACATACTTCATATTTTGGAATTCGCATTTTCCCAAGTATTTAGAATTCAACTTTCTGTAAAATATGAAACAGACTTCCTATTCTAGCAAATCTGCACTCCTCATTCTTTATCAATTCCAACTGTACTAAATCTATTATTCCTTACTGAAAAGTTCCTCCACAAATCTTTTTTGAACCAAATCTCTGCAATTTTACTAAGCTAGGATGAAAGCAATCACTATTAATACTTATTTTCACTCTATGGTTAAAAAAATTACAAGAGGGAAGGGAAGAAGAAGAGGCCTTTCTGAGTAACGGACTTATAAGCTGCAAGATCACTGGGTGATAGACACTAGAACTCTGAGGGAAGTAAATGATGGATGTCTTGTGGGGACATGGGAGTCACTGACATTGACACGGGAGAAGAAATGTCCTATTGATCCCAGTATCTTAAGCCTCTAAAACAATTCCAGTTGACTTAAACTGATTTTCTATTTTGTTAGTGTTTCCATCATTACTAATAAGTTACTTACTCATTAGAAATGTATAAGCCTCTAAAACAGCAGACCTAGCTTATTCGCCAAAAGGAAGCGTCTGAATTAGCTACTGCTTGACATTTCTTCAGTGAGGCTGACTTGGTATTTAGGACAAGTTAGAACTCTCTTCACACACTACACACACAGATAGGTCATTTACCGGCAGAAAGTTGGGATAATCCAAGCCAAACTCTCATGGTAATATTATTATTTTCCCTCATCAGTTTGCTCACAAATTTATTCTCATCTTCATCCTTTATGGTAACGATAGTTGCAGAAGGATCTGTTGAAGGAAAACAAACCCCAAACCAATTCACTTTATGCAAACTAGGGAAGTGGTTTATTCTCAACCAACCATTTGAAGAAAAGACTATCATGTTTAAGATCACAGAGAAATTCAAACTTGACACAGAGAATGTTCTTCAAATCTGATATTTACGTCAGATTTTTAAAGTATAGCACCAAAGACTTCCCCCCAGATTAGAAATATTTCAAGATTAAAATCTTGTATATAGATATTTTATATTTCCTCAACATGTTTACCTGGTAATATTTTTGGAATTTGGAACTGCCTAACCACTGAGACCTTCATGTATGAACAGCTTTTAATAAGAAGTGAGGTAGGTAATGATAGAAATCTGTTTTCTCCTGTAGATTTTAAACACTTTCTCCTCAATAACTAGTTCTTTATAATAACTCAGCTTCAAATTTGCTTCTGTTAAAATGAAACTAAAAGCAAATAAATTTGGGACATATACTGGAAAGCACTAGCCTTTCTTTTAGTAATATTTTATACCTAAGTGTCTTCAGTCATGCCATTGAAAGTTCCTAAATACAGTATGGAATTGAATGAGTGAGTATTCTCAAAGTTTGATAGGTTACCCTAAACCCACAGGGAAAATAACATTATCACCAGCATCAGACAAGGGATAAAATAATAATTCGACTTGGAAATCAATCCTAAATGGAATCAAACAGCCTTCAATTCCAACAAGTCTATGAATACTTGAACTAAAACATTTCTTTCGTGGTGTGAGGTATTGAAATTAAAAAAGGGCAAAGGAAAGCTTTTGCTCCTTTATAGATCACCACAGGGTGCTGGTACTTTATATGTTACTTTGTTTAATACTATATAATCCCGCAGAGTAAGGTATTACCACTATTTTCCAGATGACAAAATAGAGGAGCAAGGAGATTAGTAAATTGGTCAAGTTTACACACCAATGATAAGAATAGTTTTGAGGGCTCACTTATCAGGGCACTGTGATATATTAGCATACCTTATCCCATTTCATTCATTCCTACAACAACCCAAAATTTACCCAAACTATTTTCTTTCTTTTTTTCCATTTTTTTTTGGGGGGGGCACATTTGAGGCGTATGGAGTTTCCCAGGCCAGGGATAGATCCTGCACCTCCGCAGAGACAATGCCAGATCCCTCACCCACTGCACCATAGTGGGAACTCCATGAGTACTATTTTCATTCTCATTGCTCAGATGAGAAAGAGAAACAATTATGTAACTTTCACAGTATCACTCAGCTAGTTAGTGTGGGAGCTGGGATTTGAACTCAGACCACATATATATTTCAGAACACACATACACACACACACATATATATGGTTTATAGTAGTTCCCATCACATGTATACATAAACATGTATAACATACAATAGTTCCCATTATGTAGTTAAGTGGTAGATTTTTAAATCAGTCCAGTGTCTCAGGTTAGCAAAAGAGATGCCATCTGCCTGGCTAAACTGCTACCCAGGGATGCAGGTCTTTGGAATACTCTAGGTAGTCTCCCTAGAAGTCAAGTCACAGTTTGACTATAGGCTAAGTTTCTTATGGGAGAGAGTCAATCATTGCTGCTCTTTATAAAACAGTTAAATCTGAAGACATAAGTTCTGTCCCTTTTAGTTTTCAGAGATGTGGCTCATTCTTTTTGCAGATGGATGAACAACCCATGCTTTTTGGATTTTATTGCCCTGGTCAGGCTAAGCTTACTGACTAATAACTAAGCAATGGGAAATCTCCAATCTTGTAATTACAGCTTAATCAAACTGTACAAAAAAAAAAAATCTACTTCTTGGAGCTCCCATCGTGGCTCAGTGGTGACGAAATCTAACTAGTATTCGTGGGGACGTGGTTTCCATCCCTGGCTTCACTTAGTGGGCTAAGGATCTAGCATTAACGCAAGCTGTGGTGTAGGTTGCAGACACGGCTCGGATCCCACGTTGCTGTGGCTGTGGTGTAGGCCGGCAGCTGTAGCTCTGATTTGACCCCTAGCCTGGGAACCTCCATATGCTGCCCTAAAAAGACAAAGAAAACCAAAAAACAAAACAAAACAAAACAAAACTACTTCTTAATCCCTTCATCTAAGCATATTTAAAACTCTTATATTTAAAATGATTTCATTTGTCAGCATTTTCACATAACAGTTGACTTAGCAATTTTTATTTTACTTCTTCCCACTTAACGTTTATTTTCCATGTACTTATTCTTACATTGATCATTTTTAATGGCTACACCAATATTCCATTAAGCTCCTATATCATAAAATACATAAACCATTTCCCTACCACTGGGCAATTAGGTTATGATGCTATTATAATTAGTATTTTGAAATTATTTTAAAAAAATATAATCTTTAAAGAATATCCTTAAGAAAAATTTCAATGGTTAAATTATTGAGTCAAAGAAAATCAACACATTTTAACTCACCAAACTCTGAACAAAGTTGTCTGGCTTCTGAGAAGCTGTGCAATGCCTGGTCAGATATGTAACAATAGCCCCTGTACTGGATCCACTGTGACTTACTCCCTTTTACTGCTGGGCATCGTGATGAGTACGTATAAGAGGACATCTCTTTAGCTATAAAAATGTTAGACACAACTGTGAAAATGCACAGAAAAAATGGCTGACTTTTAAAATATCATTAAATGTCCCATTTGACACTGTGGTTCCTGGGGTAAGAAGCATTCAACTCAATACACACCAGAGAAAGCTACAGCCCACACTCTAAGAGTATACATTCTAGGTAGCTTTTTGGAACACCATTTTTAAAAGTGAGAATACAGAGGAAAGCACTTAGCTTTCTAAGATGAACTTCAAACTAAAATAAAAACTATTAGAAAGACAGAATAGGAAAAGAAGAAAAGACAGCCTGAGTAGGCCTGGAACTACTTTGAAGTAACAAAATTCTTTCTTTGGATTCCTTTTTATCTTGATAATAGTAAAACAAACAAACAAACAAAAAACAACATAGTTTTACCTTGCCATAAAAAATCACAACCCACAAGTAAAAATTTGGTAATCTGTTCACAAAAGGCAAGAGATCAGCACAGCAAAATCTGTCTCAAACAAAAAAAAGGTGTGGCTTCTCAGATCTTAACAGTTCCCTTGGTTTTCATTTGAACTGCTTAATTTTTAATTGCACTGTGTAACACAAGAAGCCTGTGCCCCTTAAAAGTGTTGTTAATTCCAACAGAAGAGAGTATGAAAACTGGAAAGTAAACTGCCAACATCCTGTTTGTGGTGTACAGATTATCTGAATCAAATATCTGACCTGGTAAGGCCAGTAATCTAAACTTAAATCACTGGTCTGTACGCATTACATACAATCTGCATGTCTTTCAGTTGCTGAGGGTTTTTCCCCGTTTTTTCTCCTCATTGCAGTTGGGCAGAATTCTTATTTATGGTCCCTCTGATTCCAGAAGAAGGACTGCTGTCATTTCCTTCTTCATTAAGAGACTTCCTGATGGCTCTTCATTCCTTCTTTTGCTTCTCAATCCTCTGCTTCTCCACCTGGGCTTGATCTTTTTTGAACTCTAGTTATTTGATAGGTTTCTGCCTCCATACTTCCCACTAAGGTTATTAGTTTAAGCTCTGAGTCTTTCTTCACTATGACAGTTGATTACTCCTGGGTACATTTCCTAGTTGCAGATGATTAAAACTTATTTGCAAATGCATCTGCAAGTCTGTAAGACTTGTGACAATTCTTTATTAATGCTTCTGGTGGAGAAAGACGTTACTAGCAAATTCTTGCTTTTACCACACTGTGAAAATAGTTTCTTTGTCAAATATATACTGCTGACCATTCCATCATTACATAGGCAATGGTGTGTGTTGCTTCATTAGATGCGAAATATGCTGAACATTGGCTACCAATGCATAGCTAGGGCTAGTGGACTTTCGTGAATGGATTAGCTTAAAAAATTCTTCTTACACTGGGAATATATAGAAATGCCTTATCTCCAAAGCCTATTTGTTTCTAGTTTAGGCTATAACTGGCCTGTCTTATACTGCATTCATTTTCTTTCTTTACTTTTCTTCATGGAGTTTTGCTTCTTTTACATTTTCTTTTCCTGAAAGAGCCAGCATTGTGGTAAGTTTGCTATATTCCTGTCAAAAAGATTTTCAATGTTTTTGTGTGAAGATTCAATTTTTTTGAAAGAGGTAAAATATACTCAACAAAATTTACCATCATAAGTATTTTTAAATGTGCAGGTCAGTGGCATTAAGTACATTCACATTATTGTGCCTCCATCACCACCATCCCTAGAACTTTTTCATCCTGCAAAACTGAAACTCTGTGTCTGTTAAGTAATAACCCCTCATTCCTCTATCCCCCTGGCAAAAACCATTCTACTCTGTTTCTATGAATTTGACAATTCTAGGTACCTCATATAAGTGGAATCATACAGTATTTGTCCTTTTGTGACTGGCTTATTTCACTTAGCATAATGTCTTCAGGATCTATCCATGTTGTAACATGTGTCGGAATGTCCTTCCTTCTTAAGGTTGAATAATATTCCATAGTATGTGCATAGCATATTTTGCTTATTCATTTATCTGTCAATGGACACTTGAGTTGCCTCCAACTTTTGGCAATTACAAATGATGCTGCTGTATAGAATGTGGCTGTACAAATATCTGTTTGTGTACCTGCTTCCACTTCTTTTCGGTATATACCCAGAAGTGGAATTGCTAGATAATACGGTAATTCTATGTTAGCTTTTTAGTCACTGTACCGTTTTCCACAGTGGCTATACATTGTTTTATATGACCACCAGCAGCACACGAGAGTTCCAATTTTTCCACATCCTTAGCAACACTTATTTCCTTTTTATCTTTTTTTTTTTAAATCCAGTTTTAAAGTTTGCTCTTGTATTGGTTTCTCAGGGCTTCCCTAAGAAATTAGTACAAATTGATGGCTTAAATCAAAAGAAAATTATTTTCTCACAACTCTGGAGGCTAGAAGTCTGAAAATAAGGTGTTAGCAATGTTGGTCCTTTTTGGAGGCTCTAAGAGAGAATGTTTTCTGCCTTTTTCCGTGCTTCTCATGGTTGCTGGAAATCCTTGGCTTATAGCTCCATCACTTCAATCTCCACCTCTGTCATCAAGTGTCCTTCTTCCTGTGCATTTGTGCCTGTCCTCTTAGAAGGACACCAGTCATTGGGTTTAAGGCCCATCCTAATCAAGTATCACCTCATCTTAACTAATTACATATGCAAAGACCATTTCTAAATAAGAGCACATTCTGAGGATTTGGGTGGACATGCATTTGGGGAGACATCCTTCAACCCAGTATAGCACTGAATTTGTGTTTGAGCTACAGTCATTCTCCATCATCCTATAAAGTCTGCTTTTCTAACACAGCTGTCCCTTTCTACTTCTACGTGCTTTATCACGGTTATCATGTATTTCATTTGTTTTTCTAAAAAATTATTCTTCTTTTCTGTACCTAACAACTCAGAGGTCAGTTCTTGATTGTGCCTTTATTCCTCATTCTCTATATCATTCCCCTTTTCTTGTATTCACTTGTTTCTCTAGCTAAGGTTTCCACATTTTCTTCCGCTTAATCTGTTGAAATCCAAATGTTAAATCTTATCATGAGGGTACTCCAGAGCAGAAAATACGGTAAGCAGAAAACAGGGCAAGCACTGAGAATCAGAAGCTTTAGACACCAGCACCGCAACCAGCTCTTGGCCTGCCTGGCAGGCCTCTGTAGCTCTGGGGTGTGTGTGTGTGTGTGTGTGTGTATGTGTGTGTGTGTGTGTGTATTGGAGTGTGGAGCAGTGTCCTAGGTTTTTGTACTCTAACTCATGGCTCATGCTCCACCCCCCCAAGGATGACTCCAAGTCCAGCCCCTGAAGAAAGGAGCTCTTTCCTTAGATTTTAAGGGTCATATAAATTTGGAAAATGTTTAGTTATACACATTTATTTACTATAGAAACTCTTGGAGTTCCCGTCGTGGCACAGTGGAAATGAATCTGACTGGTATTGATGAGGATGTGGGTTCCATCCCTGGCTTCGCTTAGTGGATCAGGGATCTGTCGTTGTGGTGAGCTATGGTGTTGGTTGCAGATATGGCTCAGATCCTGTGTTGCTGTGGCTATGGCATAGGCCAGCGGCTGTAGCTCTGTTTTGACCCCTAGCCTAGGAACTTCCATATGCTGCAGGTGCGGCCCTAAAAAGCAAAAAACAAACAAACAAACAAAATGAAACACCTCACAAACAAACAAAAAACAAAACAAAACAAAAATACTATAGAAATGCTTTACTATAGAAACTCTACTGAACTATCAATATGGTAAATCATTTGAGGTATTTTCTAAAGTCATATGCTGTGGAACTCTTTTTTAAAAGGAGCATCTCAGCCTTTGTAAAACATTGCTGAGATTAAAATTCACAAAGTCTAGAGTAAAATTCACCTAGTGAATAGAAAGTCTGAGAACAAATTCCCTGAATGTGCATATTATATTTGTTTCTCCAAAGTACTGAAATTTTTGTGATAGGATTTGTGAATAAACCTTATTTAAAATCTATAAAAATTCCTTTGAGGAGTTCCCGTCGTGGCGCAGTGGTTAACAAATCCGACTAGGAATCATGAGGTTGCGGGTTCGGTCCCTGCCCTTGCTCAGTGGGTTAACGGTCCGGCGTTGCCGTGAGCTGTGGTGTAGGTTGCAGACGCGGCTCGGATCCCGCGTTGCTGTGGCTCTGGCGTAGGCTGGTGGCTATGGCTCCGATTGGACCCCTAGCCTGGGAACCTCCATATGCCGAGGGAGTGGCCCAAAAAATAGCAAAAAAAAAAAAAAAAAAAAAAAAATTCCTTTGAGTATTTAATCATGTACATAAAACAAATGTCACATTTTAGTAAATATACAGTTATTTGAAATTAAGTCTTACATTTGGTAGGTTTATAACAAATAGCACCATCCTTAACAGAGTTGCATTTTTCATGTTTCCAAATTCCTTTTGGATCCAAGACAACACAATTTCCAGCAGACTTTTTGTCTTTCCATGGGATATAGTCAAATGCACTGCCATCAGACCATTCAAAACTCGATTCACTTCCCTGTTTTAGGAATAATAGGCATAACCTGAATTCAGATGTATGACTTCGAAAAAGAACATATATGCTTTAAGAAATATAGGAATGATTCTTGGAGTTGCCGTCGTGGCGCAGTGGTTACCGAATCCGACTAGGAACCATGAAGTTGCGGGTTCGGTCCCTGCCCTTGCTCAGTGGGTTAAAGATCCAGCGTTGCCGTGAGCTGTGGTGTAGGTTGAGCTGTGGTGTAGGTCGCAGACGTGGCTCGGATCCCGTGTTGCTGTGGCTCTGGCGTAGGCCGGTGGCTACAGCTCCAATTAGACCCCTAGCCTGGGAACCTCCATATGCCGCGGGAGCGGCCCAAGAAATAGCAAAAAAGACAAAAAAAAAAAAAAAAAAAAAAAAAGAAATATAGGGATGAGGTGTTAATCGTTTGCTTACAAGTATTGTAAGTCTGTATCTATTTGTAAAATCAGAGATGCACTGATTTAAGACGTTTGCTCTGGCATAATTTAAATAGGACTTTAAGTTTAGAGACAGAGTTACTACCTTCTGTCTCTAAATTTATTTTTTTAAAACATGAGTTTATATAACACTTGAAATTAAATGACATGCAAATGGCTTCCATTTTTCATAATTACAGATTTACAATCCCAACCTTCACATTATTCTGAATATTGTTTTTTATGTTTTATAGTTTTGTGGTTTGTGTCTCTGGCTAAAATATCATATTATGGAAGTCATTAAGCAGCATGGGGCTGGAACAGGAAAATACTTCCCAAGAAACTCATATAAGAAGATTACTTCTGATTTGTCCTGGATTCCATATGCTACTTTAACATCATTTTATTTTCTTCACTTTGTTCTAAAGATTATTTAAATTAGACCTTCAATTCTAATCTCAGTAGATGTCTACTTTTTGTATACTAGATATTATTGTCATACATGCATATACTAATTAATAGGATCCAAATGGTGGCATAAAAGATATGTTTACCAGCAGAAGATTATTCTCAAATGGTGTTAATTTTTAGGATAAAGTAAAAAGAAAAGATGCACTTATTTTTTTTTGATCTTTTTAGGGTCGTACCTTCGGCATATGGACATTCCCAGGCCAGGGGTCCAATCTGAGCTGTAGCCACCAGCCTACACTAGAGACACAGCAACTCGGGATCCCAGCTTCGTCTGTGACCTACAATGCAGGTCACAGCAATGCCGGATCCTTAACCCACCAAGCAAGGCCAGGGATCAAACCCACATCCTCATGGATGCTAGTCAGGTTCATCAATTTCTGAGCCATGATGGCAGCTCTGAAAATATGCACCTATTAGTCCTAATGTTGAGTTTTTGGCCCCTTACATACATTTTTGTGTTAATCTTTGCTACAATCCTATATTAAGGAAAATATTATCACCCTAATTTTACAGATGAGGAAATAAGCTTGCAAAGGTTTAATAACTTGCTTGTGACCACCCATCATGTAAATAGAAGACCTGCCCTTGTACTGGAAATCAGGATTTTCTAATCCTATGCTATTCCCTTTTCACCAGCTTTCCAACTGGTCTGTCCTACACAGGTAACAGAGATGTTGTTGAAATATTAATCTAATGAGCCCATGGGATGGTTTGACAGTGTCTAGGGCAGCTGCAGTCCTGGCCATTTGCCCTAGTGCACTCTACAAATATAATTTTCAGCTTGTTTTATGTTGTGAAAAGATAGAAAGCACTATGCTGTGCAATGCAATCCCAGGACTTATCTTGATGTTATACTTTGAATTAATATTTTATGCTCAAATTTCCAACCCTCTAACATATTTGGAAAATTTCTAGAAAACAAAACAAGACTTACATCATGACTTGAGAGCCCAACCCACAGTGGAAATCCATCACGCTTTACAATATCTTCCAGAAAAAGCTGGTCACTTTGGTCGTGAACACTTGCCAAATGACCTCCACTTTGAGAACATGTATTTAATGCTTCATACCATGTTACTTTTTTTTGAATGACATTATAAACACCATCTTCATATGGAATTGACTGTGGCAGAGTAGTATTATATTCTTCCTTGTGGTCAACTATAATATTTAAATTAAAAATGTTAGTGATTAAATTTAAATTATTTTTTAAAATACATATTTTGGGCAAGGGTGGACATGCAATCATTAGTTCTAAAGTGAAATAAAATTGGGTTTCTTATTAGTAAGGGAGGTCAAATGCTTATTTTCTTTTTTTATTGCCACAGCATATCGAATAGGCTCTTTACTACAATTAAAGCAAAGGTTTAAACACTATAGATGAAACCATTGGGCTATCAAGAAAAGGTTTAAACACTATAGATGAAACCGTTGAGGGGAGGGAAGAAGTGGGAGGGTGGGAATAATATGTATATAATAGTACATATAAAATAGATGATAAAGTGTATAAAATAGATGATTAACAAGAACCTTCTGTATAGCACAGGGAAATCTACTCAATAGTTGGTAATAACCTATATGGGAAAAATAATGGATATATTTATATGTGTGATTAATTAATTCACTTTGCTGTATACCTGAAACTAATACAACGCTGTAAATCAACTATATTCCAATAAAATTAAATACGAAAGGTATAGACTTCATCTTTTATTTAAGGAGCTCACACATTGGGCACAGAAAACAACACCTGAAATGAGGGCAAAACAATTAACTACTAGAATATGTGTGACTGACTAGAGAAGGAAAGATTCATTTGAATTAAGGGAGAGAGCTGGCTTGATAAGTTAGATCTCCAGATTTTAGGTTAGCTGAAATTAGGACTAGAAAGAAATTAGGTAATCAGAAGGTCAGCTAAAAATAAGCAAACAGCAATAACAAAACCACAATGATGAAGACATTTCAAAAGGACAGAGGAATCAAGTAAAAGGGATCCCAATGGTGAAATCTGCAGTAATTTGAACAAAATATGAAATAATGAGGTCTATTATATTCTAACCCAAAGTATAAAATAAATAACCATGAGCCCATACTGATATAAATAAATGACTAAATAAATTTTTCTTTAAATGAGAGAGAATAGACAAATCCTTGAAGAAATCCAAGTAATTTATATGGGCCCTCCTCACCTATGGAAGGTAGAGTATCTCTGCATTCCTTAAGTGTGGACTAAGGATGGTAATTTCTTACAAAGAGGTCGATAAGGAAAGGGACCAGGGGCGGGAGGCTGGGGTTGGGGAGAGTTCCCTTCATGGCTCAGCTGTGAACAAACCCAACTAGGATCCATGAGGCTGCAGGTTCCATCCCTGGCCTCGCTCAGTGGGTTAAGGATCCAGCGTTTCTGTGAGTTGTGGTATAGATCGCAGATGCTGCTCAGATCTGCATTGCTGTGGCTGTGGTGTAGGCTGGAAGTTGTAGCTCTGAGTTGACTCCTAGCCTGGGAAATTCTATATACTGTGGGTGTGGCCCTAAAAAGCAAAAACAAACAAAAAATTAAAAGGAAAGGGGAAAAAGTGTAACTTTGTAGTGGAGAAAGCTGATAGACACTACCTAGATCTATGCAATCAAGATTAAAAATCAGCAATGATAAGTAAGTCATGTTTAAGCATATACTTTTCATAGGATGTGATGCAAATGAAACTTCATCTCTGTGGTTTGTCCCCAAACCCATAGGTCCAGTTTAATCATGAGAAAAAAAAAAAATCAGCCAACCCAAACTGAGGGACATGCCACAAAAACACATGACTAGTGCTCCTCAAAACTGTCATGAAAAGCAAGGAAAGTCTGAGCAATGATCATAGCTCGGAAGAACCTGAGGAAAATATATTAAATATAACATGGTATCCTGGATGGATTCCTGAACAGAAAAATAACATAAAGTAAAAACTAAGGAAATCTGAACCATGTATGAGCTTTAGCTGATATAAGCCGCCGACATTGGTTTATTAGTTGCAAAAAATGTACCATGCTAATAATGTTAAATGTTGACAACAGGGGCAACTGGTTATCATGTATATGGTAACTCTATACTATCTTTGCAACTTCTCTGTAAACCTAAAATTATTCTAAAATAAATTTTTTTTTTTAGAAAAAGGGGGACAAAGAAAGAACATAGAAGACTTCTTGGCAGGAAAAAAAAAACCATAAATGAGTGCAAATGAGAATGGGTATACACTGTATGTGAGACAATTAAGAAATCAGCCTGACAGAAAAAAGATCCTTTATCGAACCAAAAATTGGAAAAAGAAAAGGACACTGGGAGAAAGCCTAGAATTTTAGAAGAGACACTGGTTTCTAAAGTCTCAAAACCTTACGTGAACTCAAAGTAATTGATAATAGGGGATCCCTGGAAATTGTTGATGGAAATGGTGCATCAGAAAGGTATTCTGCAGGACTGTGAAGAGTGAAGATGGGCCTGGATGCAACTGTGATGGGCTCCATGTTAGCAGAGGGCTTACAGCAGAATGGCCATAATGACAGTTACTAAGCTGTGGAAAATTTAAAGCTGACTTGATTTAAAAATAGCCTTATTTAAGATAGGTTTAGAGACATTCATTTTCAGCCTGGAATGTTAAAACTCTCCCCAAATACGCTTTATTATTTATAAAAATCTTAACCATCCTTTAAGGTCCGACCAAATTTTACCCCCACCTCAATGCATATTTGTTTTCATTATTCCCGTTTTCATTGATTTCTTTTGGTTTCCCAACAAATGTAAGCCCATATCAAATAACTTAAGACAAACCTACATAAAACAATGATAAAGAATTTAACTCTGTCTCCCCAGCTACATTTCACTCCTTGATCAAGACCACAGCACCAAGGATTGTGTATATTCCTTCCTCAGAAACCTCTGAAGTGCCTCTTACTGCAGAAGACTGAAACAGGGAGCCGCTCAAGAAATGCAAGTGCTTGATTCCCACTAGTGGAGCTAATACCTTTATATTCTCTTTCTCTGGAGTAGAAACTCTACATTCGCATACTTACCCATTTCTATTTTACAAGCAACAATGCTGTGCTGGTGAAGGTAAAGTATATCCTCAACAGTATTAAAGGTTTGAATATCCCAGAAGCCATCAGTATTCAAGCCAGCAAAAAACTTGTCATTTTTCACAACTGGTCTTCCTGCTCTCCAGTGCGTATATGACAGTGTGGTCTTGTCAGACCACATAAGAGAATTATCTAGAAAAGAAACATTTTTTTTCCTATGCTTAGATATTAAATCAAGACGTGATTTATAGTTACGAGGTTACTATCTCAAGCTCAACTATTTTTCTTTCTTTTTCCCCTCTTTCTAAAAAGGTTGTATGTCTTCCTCCAAAATATTTTCTAATTATAACAGTAAATCATGCTTATTTTGAATAAAGTACAAATTATAAACATGAAAATTAAAATTTATGTATAATTCTACCACCCTGTAATAAGTTTATGAATTTTGTTACTTTGTTATTTTTTCAACCAATATTCATTTTTTTCTACATATTTTTTTTTGGGGGGTGGTGCTGCACCTGAGGCATATGTAAGTTCCTAGGCCAGAGATCCAATCAGAGCCACAGTGTGACCTACACCACAGCCGCAGAAACGCAGATCCTTCACCCACCGCACCAGGCCAGGTATCAAACCCATGTCTCAGCAGCAACCCAAGCAGTCACAGAAACAATGCTGGATCCTTTATCTGCTGTACCACAGCAGAACTCTCCTACATATATGTTTAATTCTGATGGAAAATGAACATAACCATTTTGTTTAAGAATTAACACATTATAGAACTTGTGATAGAAATCCCTTCGCTGGACCAAAACTATGCACAATTATGTCAACTGATTTTTGACAAGGGTACCAAGACAATTCAATGGGGAAAGAATAGTTACTGGGACAAAAAGATATCTACATGCAAAAAAAAATAAAGTTAAACCATTTTCTTTCACTACATAAAATACTGAAAATTGATCATGTCTAGAATACATGTCTAGAATAGACCTACTTGTATGAGCTAAAATAATTAAAACTCTTCAGTGTGTCTTCATGACCCTAGGATAGGCAAAGCCTTCTTAGACACACACAAGTGGACTTCATTAAAATTACAAAGTTTTGGGGAGTTCCTGTCGTGGCTCAGTGGAAACGATTCTGACTAGTACTCATGAGGCTGCAGGTTTGATCCCCGGGCTTGGTCAGTGGGTTAAGGATCCAGCATTTTCATGAGCTGTGGTGTAGGTCTCAGATGCAGCTCAGATCCCAGGTTTCTGTGGCTGTGGCATAGGCTGGTGGCCACAACTCCAATTCTACCCCTAGCCTGGGAACCTCTATATGCCACAGGTGCGGCCCTAAAAAAACGAGACAAAAAAAATTAAAAAGTTTTGTCCTACAAATTATATTACCAAGAAAGTGATGGAAGACAATATTTACAAATCATTTCTTTGACAATGAATTTATATATGGAATATATAAAACATGCTTAAAACTCAACAATAAAGAGAATTTAAAAGAGGGAAAAGGATTTAAAGAGAGATTTCTCCAAAGATAATATACAAAGAGCCAATAAGTACATGGAACAATGCTTCATATCATTAATCAACTGGGACACGAAAAAAAAAAACCTCAATGAGATACTTCATATGAATTTTAATGGCTATAATCAAAATAATAAAGAAACTGTTGGCATAGATATGGAGAAACTGGAACCTTCAACGGAAAATGGTACAGCAGCTTTGGAAAACATCCATTAGTTCTTCAAAGGGTTACACAAAACCCAGCAATTCCACTCCTAGGCATTTACCCAAGAGAAATGAAAATGTATATCCACATTAAAGACTTGTATATGAATGTTATTCATAATAACTAAAAAAGTGAAAAACTAAATACCCATCAACTGATGAATGGATAAATAAAGCGTGGTACCTATCCATATAATGGGACTATTCAGCCATACAAAGCATGATATACTGATACTTGCTGCAATGCTATAGGCATAAACCATGAAATGATTATGCTAAATGAAATAGCACAAAAAATCATATTATACGATCTCACTTACATGAAATGTCTAGAATAGGCAGTCTGTTGAGACAGAAAATAGATTGGTGGTTGCTGAGGGTTGGGAGAAGGGCTCGGGGATGAGGAGGACTGCTCATGGGTATGATATTTCTTTTGGAGGTAGTGATAGTTGCACAACTCTGCGACTATACTAAACACCATTACACTGTACGTCTTAAATGGCTGGATTGTATGGTATGTGAAAATATCTTATTGAGGTTTTTTGAAAAACAAGTTGTTAGGCTTATTAAAATTATGAATTGGTAATGAAGAGGGATGTCATTATTACCTACACATACCCCTTGTCCTGGTTATTTCTACTTTTCACTGATTACCATCTCCCAAGATATTATACCTAAACCTCTGCTTGCAGCAATGACACACTAGCAACATTGGACATATGATTTGGTTGTTGCTTGCTGTTCTGTATCACCTCATGTCTTCTAGTTCCTCTTCCCTTCTCCCCAAATGTTAAAGTTACAATTTTCTGGCCAGTACAATGGACAATTGCATATGCATATATATGCCATATATATATAATTGCTATAACAAAAGGGTTACTTTTTCATTTGGCTTGAAGTATCTTTCAGTTGATATGTGGTTTCTATTAGTAATTTCTATTTGTGGCACTATTTTTGAAAAGTCAGAACTTTTTCAGAAACAGAATCTTTTGTGTAGGTAGTATATACAATAAAAATATTATTTAAGTAATAAAAACCCTATAGATATAAATTCAGCCAGTAAGAATTAGGTTTAAACCAGGTTCAATGTTTGCTTGAAACATCTTTCTATATGTCACTCATGTCTGTATATTTTTAACAGAAATTTTGTTACTTTTTTTTTTTTAAGAGGTTGCATATAGAGGTTCTGAGGCCAGGGGTCAAATTGGAGCTGCGGCTGCAACCTATGCCACAGCTACAATTTATAAATGAAGTTAAGATTATTAAAAGAAAGTCTAGAGATATGAAAATGCTTTTCATAATACAACATAATTAACAAAGTTAATTATGAGGGGTAAAACTGAAATCTCCAGCTATATCCTGGGTCAGTTTCTACTTCTCTATGTGGGATCACTGTTTCCTCAGCTGCTTTCAGGTGAAGCCTGGGATCTTTTGACCTAGTTTCTCTCCGTTCCTTACATTGCCCAATTTAAGGGTATTCAGGCATCATTAGAGAAAAGATTTGGGCAACTACGTCCTGCCATAATGAACTCATCTGCTGGCAACCCAAGTCTTACCCCTTGCTTGATAGCTTATTTTTGTTAAGTCATAAACATTTAAGAAAAACCTGAGTAATTCTAAGAAAAGACATAAGTTAGACTGCAAAGAGAAGGCTATTTTTGTTGTTGTTGTTGTTGTCTTTTTTAGGACTTCACCCGAAGCATATGGAAGTTCCCAGGCTAGGGCTCCAATTGGAGCTGCAGCTGCCAGCTTACACCACAGCCACAGCAACCCTGGATCTGAGGTGCATTGGTTACCTACACCACAGCTCATGGCAATGCTGGATCCTTAACTCACTGAGCAAGGCCAGAGATCAAACCCTTGTCCTCTTGCATACTAGTTGGATTTGTTATTGCTGAGCCACAGTGGGAACTCTGAGAAGGCTTTTTCTAAAATGGTCAGATTTTGAGTAATTTAGCTTCTCTGCCTACCCTACCTCTTGCTATCATTGTTCTATGCCCGCTATTAACATCTTTTTTGGGGGGGGGGTAAATATATGCTTTTGATCCTTTATGCCCAAAGTGTGATTTTTTTTTTTTCTAATTCTAAAACTTTGTGGGAGTTCCCGTCATGGCGCAGTGGTTAACGAATCCGACTAGGAACCATGAGGTTGTGGGTTCGGTCCCTGCCCTTGCTCAGTGGGTTAACGATCCGGCGTTGCCGTGAGCTGTGGTGTAGGTTGCAGACGCGGCTCGGATCCCGCGTTGCTGTGGCTCTGGCGTAGGCCGGTGGCTGCAGCTCCAATTCAACCCCTAGCCTGGGAACCTCCATATGCCGCGGGAGTGGCCCAAGAAATAGCAATAAATAAATAAATAAATAAAAAATAAAACTTTGTGATTTTTCAGGACCTCTCTAATTGAGTATCTTTCTAAATTGGTCTTCTTTCCCCTATTAATGAGGACTGTGTTTTAAAATTTTTTCATAGCAATTATATCTTGGGACTTTGGTATTTATAATTTCAAATATTCTATTCCATTGGCAGATTATATGCCTCATTTTTCTAAAGTACACCCCCAAACTAATGATATAAATCCAAAGGTGCACATTAGAAGTATATTTCTGTTTTTACTCATTCCACATACAGAGAGATACAAAGTAAGTATTGGAGGTTTACATGGCAGTGCAGTCATTTTTAGTTAGTCTTGTATTCCCAAGAGGGAGAGTGAAGAAAGGAAAATACCTTCCATCACTTCACTCTAAGCTCAGTGGTAAAGGCATTTTAATGACAGAGCAGAGACAAAGAAATGGTCTTGGTATTTGTATAAGTTATGCTCCGTGTATAATTATAATTTTGTATACTGATAAATATATACTCTGAAGAATTATACTTTTATACCTTGATAAACAAGAAGTTTATAATGAATCATTAATATAAAGATAAAATCAGGAGATTCACAACTTACTTTCATAAGTTATGCCTAACATGACCCATGAAGCCATGTAATTGTAGCGTAGAAGTTCCTCAAGAACAAAGTTATTCTCTTTTTCATCTCGAATACTCAGAATATGCGATTTTGGGTCTGTTAAATAAAAACAGTCGATAATTTAAATACTCATTTAGAACCCATTTATTTGTTTGATAGATTTAGTAAATTTTTATTTCCCAGTTTAATACACTCCAAAACTTACACTATAGTAGAAAATAAGAAAGATATGTACATTAAAACTATCTTGTTATACTAAAATAGATAGGTTAAGAAGTTTTCAAACATTCTGATATTAAATTTGGTTTTATAGAAGAGTAGAAAACTAGTAGCTGAGTAGAGAACTTGAAACATTGATTCACTTTATTTTTCCTCACTTAAGGCTTATTTTGAGTTGGTACAAATTTACCCATATTAATGATACACTGTCAAAGACTATAATAAATAAACCTCTTGGATGGGCTAAAAGACAGATCTTCCTTTTCCTAGAGATCATTGCTATATAAGGGTTTAAAAAGTTTAATATTTCCCAAATTGTGTTCCTCAGGAAACTTACAGAGAGTCCTCAGAAAAGGACTTCATGGGAAAAAAAAATTTACAAACATTAAACAAAGTTAAACTAGTTCATTTATGCCAGTCTTCCTTCCTTCCTTCCTTCCTTCCTTCCTTCCTTCCTGCCCTCCCTCTCTCTTTTTTCTTTTTTGGCTGCCCCACAGCATGTTGGAGTTCCTGGGCCAGAGATAAGATCCAAGCTGTAGTTGTGACCTAAGCTGTGACTGCGGCAACGCTGGATCCCTAACCCACTGGGCTGGGCCAGGGAGTGACCGTGAGTCCCAGCGCCCCAGTGCTCCCAAGGTGCCGCCCATCCCGTTGTGCCGCAGTGGGATCTCCTCCAGTATTTCTTAAAATACACACTAATGTACATTCGATAACATTTAACAGGAAGTGAAATGTGCCGTGTTTCTCCACCTTGCCCTTTTACTAAGGATCTTTCTTTCTGTCTTTCTGTCTTTCTTTCTGAACATCTCTTAAGACTAGTGTTCTACAGAGCACATCTTGGGGAATAATGGTTTGATATTTTCCACAGGAACTTTCTACAAAGTTGATAGGTCCATTGTTCAGAAGTCAAAAATCCTCAGTGGATCTCATAGGAAATATTCGGAGTCTTGAGAACAGAAAGGATGAGATATATATTACTTTTAAGCTTCTTCGTGGCTTATGTAAGCTTTCAACCACTCAAACTGACCTACTTTATCATGGCCAAAGCCTAATTTGATTTAACATTTAGCTCTCTGCTCTCTAGTGTCATTTCTTTTACTTTTTAAGTAGAATATATTTGGTTTATACATGTTAAGACAGACCTAGTTTCCTTTTGGATGGGTTAAAAAAAAAGAGGTAACTCCTATACTTCACATTTTAACTAAACACAAACTTTAATAGTTTGTAATTATTAAAAAAGAAATTGGAAGATAAGTACTTTTGAGATCTGGTTGCTAGTGCTAATTAGAATATTTATAATACACTCAGGTTAGATTTGTTTTTTAAAGAGTATAATGTAATATATAATGGCCATATAACATACTTACTCAGTGTCTGGCATTTGGAATGAACTTCTTCTTGTGTTGTTACCACATATCTATTCTTTGTTATCATAAAATTATAGCAAGAGTTCTGAAATGGTATCCAGGGAGTATTTAGAACAGGAGATGGACACTGAACACTGTCAACTGGTCTGACCTCTCTTTCAGTATCATCTAGAAAAAATTAATAGTAAGAATTCTAATTTCAGATATAAATGTTATATCCTGTTCATAGTAATTAGACTTGATTTGTAGGAAATACACAGGAAGCCAAGAAATAATAGCCTGGTGATGCTTGTTCTGTTTATGCTCAAATAAAATGTGACCTCTTAACTGACTTTCTGTAGGAAGGAAATTATTTAATGTAATTTTCCTCCCCCTGATGTGAATGAGTGGAAGAATGTGAAAAATGAGGTGTTATTAGATTAAATTCAGTTTCTGTCTTCCTGCATCACCAAACTTATAGGGAGCCAGTTCAGGGAAACTATACAAATATAATGATAGGCACCTAGATATAACTAAGAATTCATCTTCAAGTTTCCAGTTACTGATATCTTCTCTAACTTTAAAGGAACATTTTATGAAATACTTAATATTCTAAATAAGTTATTGCTTTAACTAAACGAACAGAAATAATTTAAAATCTGACATCTAGAAAATCTGAATTTGGCTCTTTTTTTCACTTTATGAAAAAGCCATGCATTAAAAAGATACAGAGATATGCTCGACTCAAAGCCAGTCAAACTGATTGAATATGTGATAAAGACCATTCAGTATTTCTCCCAGCCCACAGCAATTCCCTTTGTCTGTGAAGTAGTGTCTTCTTTCTAACCACAAAGCCACATGTGTGGGCCCCTGGAAGTTGTAAAACCACTTTCCTCTGACTGGGCTAGAAATGGCATATCTGACTCCAGCTGAGTCTATCAGCTCTCTCCAGATCTGAAAAGCAGAAGAGACAGTTCATCTCCAGCTATGGCTATAACTGAAAGCTGCAGAACTGCCATGTTTCGCCATGTACCATGTACACAGAGAAAGCACATGAAGAGTGGTATGTAGATCTACAGACAGAAACAGAAAGGAATCGCACAAGACAGCATCTCTGGTTTTCTGATTCCCTTTCCTCAAGAGGCTCAACTCTAACCCCTTTTTGAGGATATAATTTCCCTTTTAGCTTAAGCTAGTGTGAGCTAATTACTGTTACACCCAACCAAATGAATATTAACAGTGACTCATAAAAAAGAAATGTTAGTCCTTGACGATATGAATTATAAAAGAATTCCCACAAATATGTTTTCCATAAGAATATAAACACAAAATGTATGCAAAACGAGGCTAACAAGGACTTAAAACTCAAAGGTCAATTACTATTGTCACAAAGATAAAACATCTAAAATAACAAATTAATACAAAATAGGTCACATATAATTATTCTCAAATACAGATTTTCACAATAAATTTTTTGTAAAAAGGACATGATTATAATTGGTTTCTAACTTTAAAACCAGATTTGGAGTTCCCGTTGTGGCGCAGCGGTTAATGAATCCAACTAGGAACCCTGAGGTTGTGGGTTCGATCCCTGGCCTTGCTCAGTGGGTTAATGATCCGGCGTTGCCGTGAGCTGTGGTGTAGGTTGCAGATGTGGCTCAGATCCTGAGTTGCCATGGCTCTGGCGTAGGCCGGTGGCTACAGCTCCGATTGGACCCCTAGCCTGGAAACCTCCATATGCTGTGGGAGCGGCCCTAGAAAAGGCAAAAAGACAAAAAAAACCCCAAAAAACCCCAGATTTTATAAAACCATTCCTCTAAAATTCCACTACTCATGAGACTGGTAACAATTTAAGAATTAAAATATTTGAAATCACCATACTTCCTGGATAATAGCAAATAGCGCCTGGTTGTTTATCATCACAATCAAATGTTTTCCAGAATCCATCAGTGTCTAACACTACACAGTCTTCAAGTTGCTCATTGTTTTCAGCCCAGCGACTAAAATGAAGACGTTTCCCGTCTGACCAACCAAAGTTGAGTTCATCCTGTAAGATGCAGAAATATATTTTAAGTGGTATACTCATGTTTTCCCTAATGTATGATTTTGATCCTCAAGATCAATCTGTGCCTTTTACTTTGATCTTATATTTAGCATATATTTACACAGCACTTACTCTGTGAGAGACACTGTTCTAAGTGCTTTGCAAATATTAATTTAGATAAACCTCATAACAACCATATGAAATAGGTACTGTTATTACATCCACTTTATAGATGAGGAAGTTGAAGCCATGTAATGTGCGCAAAGTTACACAGTGTGTAAACTACACTGCTGGGATTCGAATCCAGGCCATCTGGCCCCAGAGTCCATGGTCTGAACCATTACGCTTTGATGCTCCCCACACAATTGGAACTTGGTTACTGGAGTGAGGACCACTGCCTCCACTGATTTTGTTAGAGACAACATGTGGTAGTGGAAAGAAATGGGCTTTGGAGCCAAGCATATCTAGTTTTGAATTCTAGTTTGGTCACTTATTAGCTTTTGATTGTGATATTACCATGCCAAGTTTCCATCCCCTCATCTATGAACTTAACCTTGTGCAATCAGTGAGGTAACATGGAAGACACACTACGTCAGTGGCCAGCTGGTACACAAGAAGAGTTACGTAGATGTTACCTCCCTTCCTCTTAAACCCTCAGGCCTTGGGGATCTCACGCCACTCTCTTCACACTTGTCTTTGAAGAGAAGCTTCCTCATTCTCTGGATCCTATGGTGGGCTAGGAATCTGTGTACATCCACCTTTACATCCTGACAAGGGCCTGACCACCCACCTGTCTCAAGAGAGGCTTGATAGGGTAGGTACAGAAGTGCAAGGGATGGACTGTGAAGTACAGGCCTGCCTGAGCTTCCCCATGATGCTGCCAGAGCACCAGGCTTTACACACTGACCTAGTGAGCTAAGCTTTCCTGAGGTCCAAGGCAATTTTGAACCACTGGTTTATTTGGAATATAGAGCAAAGGTCATACACAGTTTCCTTAGTGAACCCCAAAAAGCAAAGATGGTCAAATCTCAACACCACCAACTGTTTCATTCTGAACTATTCTCCACCAGAGTTCTAGTTGTAAACCTGTGGCCAGTTAATCTCTAAACCAAGTGGCCTCAACTGTGGCCCTTTGGATCTCTGATGTTGCTTGTACTGGAGGCTACCCTGGATTCCTTCCCCTTTGCTACACTCTCAACTAACCAGGTCCCTTTGGAACGTCTGTTCCACTCCCTCTAGCTCTTTGCTGAATACCAGATCTCTTTCCTCCCTCCCTCCCTCTCTGTTTCCCTTCCTCTCTCTCTTTTTTTTAAGGTGGCACCCAGGTTCCAAATCAGGGGTTAAATCAGGGGTCAAATCAAGGCTGTAGCTGCCAGCCTGCACTACAGCCACGGCAATGTGGGATCCCAGCTATGTCTGAGACCTACACCACAGCTCACAGCATCGTTGGATGATCCTTAACCCACTGAGTGAGGCCAGGGATCGAACCTGCGTCCTCATGGATACTAGTCAGATTTGTCAACCACTAAGTCACTACGGGAACTCCCAAGATCTCTTTCTTAAAACTGTAAGTATCTAATAAATTCTAGACCTTGATTGATCTTCATTAAAACCTGTCCTTTCCAACAGAAGAAAGTTCCTTTCAGCCTCCACAAGGGAAAGCTGTTTGTTATTTTAGTTGCAGACTCCAGGGCATTAGAATGAAGTAGTAGATATTTTTATCTCCTTCAGTCACTTCCTTTGAGGTTTATGCCCTTTTCATCACTGCAGATCTGCAGATGCTCTCTGACATTCACCAGGCACTTGGTCCCCTTGCCCCTCCCCAACATTCACTAAGGATCTGTCCCCATGTCTTGCTCTGTCCTCCTGGTCCACTAACTTAGGGATGTCTATGTTCATGAGAATGACTCACCCTATATCCAAGCCTTCTTGACTTCCTCTTCTGTGTACTTTCACTTCTATGTACTTGAGTGACCTGCTGCCACAGCCACCCTCTGGACATTTTATAACCCAGAACTGCTGCACTGCAGACATTGTAAACATGTCTCAGTTCAGGCCAACAACATTTCCTGCATGAATGTCTACAAGAAACTCTTAACTAAGTCTTCTATCCCTGGTTTTCCTCCCCTGACTCCTGCCCAGTAAAATTTTTCTCAAGTAAAAATCTCATTTTATTACTACCATGTTTAAAAATCTTTCAATACCTTCCTACAGCCTTCAGTGTAAAGTTTTATTTAATTATACCCTGCCATGTTCCAAATATTTGAGGCAGCTTATGAGATACATAATAAAGATCTACAGAGAACATGTTAAAGAACAAGAGGAAAAAAGAGAAACACAAGTGAAGACTGAAAATAGGACAAGAAAGAAGATCAGTATCATTAAGCGGGAGAAAAGAGTTAGAAAACTGCATGACCCCAATTGTCTTAAAAACAAATATGTGTACATAGAAAAATAACTCAAAGAACACATACCAAATTATTAAACCATATTTATCACTAGACACTGGGATTACTGGTAATTTGAATTTTATTCTTTTAAGTTATTATAACTATAATTTTTCTACAGTGACAATATTGCTTTGTTTCAAAAGGACTAAGGTGACTGAAACTAAGAAACATCACCCCCCCAGCCCCCCACAAGAGACATGATGATGGGTTTCACATAATGCCAAACACCAAAGAGAAAGGAGATAGAAGCAATGTTGTCAAGGAATTGATAGTGTGAGGTCTAGAGAGGCAGTTCAAGCTGATGATCTGACTTGATCTAAGGGTACATTTTAAAATCCAGAGTGTTAGAGAAACTATTTTTCAAGCAATTCTAAATGCTGTTTATTTTAACTGAGCTTCTGGTAAATGCTGATAGAAGTAAATCCAAAGTTTGTCTAAGATAACATTTATTTTGGAGTCTATTTTAAGGTTTTTTACCCATTCTCAGTTCAATTCGGATTTGTGCTAGGACTAAAGTGCCTTCAAGCACATTTTCTCTATGCAGTCCTAAAGCCATCTTGGTATTCTGAGAGTTATTCTACAGCCTATGTAACTCAGGTTTGCTTCATAAGGCAAGGACTTCTCTCTTCTACTTTGCCAACTACCTTCTCTCTGAGAGTGGATTAGGAACATTGGTCTAGGCAACATTTGTCTAACTAGGGCTTCAGCAGTCATGTGCTACACAGATACAGGGGGCAAAGTTCACATCACAATCTTTGTAAATGTCACCCCTTATCAGTGCATAATGTATGCAGCCTTATACACCAGCCCTGTATCTTACCCTCCAATACACCTTAGTGGGCAGAGTATCAAGTTATTACATAGAAGGCTTAGGAAAGAGGCAAAAGTGGCCCACAATGCTGAGAAGAATATTACAGCTTTACTAAAGAAGATTCC
The DNA here is from genome assembly GCF_054392235.1 of Sus scrofa. NCBI lineage: Eukaryota > Metazoa > Chordata > Mammalia > Artiodactyla > Suidae > Sus > Sus scrofa. Next base: position 81,019,503 of record NC_139397.1, read on the forward strand.
CTATTAATTATAGCCAAATGATTTAGTAGCATAAATATTCCTGCTTGTGCTACATGCATGTAGTTTAGTGTTGGGAATTAACAGAATAGGAGACTAGCATTCTTTGCTGGACTATGAAATGAATGAGAAGTACCCAAGACATCTATCCAGGATCAGGGCTTGAGATGTGGCAAAACACTATCCTAATCCCTTCGCGGAGTGGCTTAATTCACTCTGCTGATTCGGAAAGGGATACAAAGCTGTTTAATAACGTCCACAGGGCTTCCACTCACCAAACTCCACCTGATTTTTTAGTTCTCTTCCTCTCTTCTTTTCATTGGCTGAGGAGACATGGTAGCTTCTGATTCCAGCTCAGTATTTGATTAAAATGAATAAAAAGAGGTGCTCAGCTATATACGTCCACTAGAACTTTTTCTTAATCTAAGCAATAAAGCACCAGATCTTTCAACAGTGGAAAGATGACTGCCACTAAAAATTACATACCTCACAAAATTCATTCACTGGAGTAAGATTTTATGATCTCTGATTTCTTTTAGTTTGAAATGAGAGATGCTGTATGCAAAAAAAAAAAAAAAAAAAAAAAAAAAATGTCACAATCTGTCACCCAATCCTGGCAGTTGGAACTGAAAACTTACATCATGACTGGAGAGTCCAATCCATAAAGAAGAGTTACGAAGGACCGCCTGCACAGTCAGGAAGGCCTGCTGGTGAGGGTCTGTGATGCTCACCAGGTGCATATTTTCTTTCTGACACTCCCGGAGAGCATCGGACCACGTCAGAGTCTTCAGGATTATTTTGTACAGATTGTTTCGATACTTCATAGTTTCTGAAGTATTGTGCAAGGTCTGTCCACTTTCAACTTCTGTGTGTAAGAGAAAAAAAAACACAAAAACCACCCACTCAGAAAGTCATGGGGCTTTTTTTCCTCTCAAATTTCTGCCTATAATAATGTATTTTAGACGTTTTTTATTTATTCATTTATTTTAGATTTTGGGTGGAAGAAACTGGGTATGTTTGACTATATACCTTAGGTAAAATATGTGAGCCACAAATTTGTTTCCTAACATTAGAATGAAATTGTGTTTCAGTTCACCTGATTTAGGAAAAAGAAAAACTATAAGTAAAATTAGCCTGCAGTAAGATTAACATTTCAGATTGGTGTCAAGTAACTCTTGTTTGAACTGCTTCAACAAGAGACAGTGTTAGGTTTCCCCTTACAAGTCTTTACCTGGGAGAGCTCCCATGAAAAACTGTACAAAGCCACCCGTAAGAGGATATATTTGAATAATTTCTCTAAAGTACCACTCTGAATAAGGCAGTTATTTAAAAGTATGAGACAAATAAGCAGAGATTAATTGAGCAAAAAGTTGTTCAGAAGCACAGGGATTAACTACCTAAGGTTCTTGTTACATGACAAAGATTTTTTTTTTTTGAATGATTTGTTAAAAACCTATCCTGATCAATGGAAACAATTTAATCCTTTAAAAATAACTTTCTGAAAATACAGATGATTCCTACTTTAAGTACATATTTTATTTTTATTTGGATTATAGGAAGGCATAGACAGTGGTCCATTTCAATGCTTCACATCCTTTATTTATTTATTTTTTAGTGTTAAATTTAACTGTGAATGTTTATACTGGTCTCAGTTAAAAACATTAAGTTTTTCTCCAACTTTATTTGTGATAGAAAGTAAAATCTGAAAAATTCCAGAGTAGAAAGGAGAACAGGAGTTCTTGTCGTAGTGCAGTGGAAATGAATCTGATTAGGAACTGTGAGATTGCAGGTTCGGCCCCTGGCCTCATTCAGTGGGTTAAAGATTCGATGTTGCCTTGAGCCATGGTATAGTTTGCAGACATGGCTCAGATTCTGCATTGCCTTGGCTGTGGTATAGGCTGGCAGCTGTAGCTCTGATTCAACCCCTAGCCTGGGAACCTCCATATGCTGCTGGTGTGGCCCTTAAAAAAAAAAAAAAAGGAGGATAAAATGTAACCATAACTTATTATTAACAAATTCCAATGGACAATTTTTTCCCCGCACCTGAAGCACGTGAAAGTTCCCGGGACGAGCTGCAGCAATATTGGATCCTTAATCTACTGAGTCACAAGGAAACTTTCTTGGATACTTAATTTTGATATTTAAGTATGGCAATGATCTTGAAAAAAAATCACATTCCATTTGAGCTCATCTGACTCACTGAGTCAATACAGATTTAGTCATGTTGAAATGTTAAGGAAGCTATATGATTATAAATTAATATTAATTCATTTACAAGATTCTTTGTGAAAAAGTGTTATACATAAAGTACCAATGTTATCTAAATAATATCCTATACCTGAATATTTCTGACAGAGAGACAGAGTATGATGTTCACCGCAGGAAGTAAAATTCCATGTCCCAGTGAAAGGTGACTTTTGGAGGTTGAGCAATAGAGCACAGTGGTAGGATGACTCTTCATCAAAAATCTACACAAAAAGGCAAAGATATACAAGCAATTGTGAAACTAACAGTCTCAAGATCCCAGCAAGAGAACTTTATATTGCAAATTGGATTTTTTTTTCTCCTGTAAAAAAATCTGTTAAGAAACTGACCATGAAATCACCAAGAAAATCCTGATAAACTTTCAAAACATAGGGGAAGGGCAATTAACTTTAGAGATTATAAAACAAAATACTAGCAATACTGACAAATATATATTCAAAACATAAAGAAAAAATGTTAGAAATAAGAGGAAAACACATTTACAGTAATATTTAACAGTCTGTTCTCACTCCTAAAATTTCAAGCAAGCAAAAAAGTAATGACAATTAATTCAACTTATTAGATGTTTATAAACTTTTTATAATGACAAATGGTGTCCCACACAATAGGAAATTCACTTTAAAGATTTTTTGTCTTGGTCTTTTGTCTTTTTAGGGCCTCACTAGCAGCATATGGAGGTTCCCAGGCTAGGGCTGGAATCAGAGCTGTAGCTGCCAGACTATGCTACAGCCACAGAAACACGGGATCAGAGTAGGCTTCTGGGACCTACACTACAGCTCATAGCAACACTGAATCCTTAACACACTGAGAGAGGCCAGGGATCGAACCTGCATCCCCATGGATCCTAGTCAGGTTCATTAACCACTGAGCCATGACAGGAACTCTAAAGCTTTGATCCTATACTAGTCACTATAAAAAATCCATAAATAAAGGTATCTATCTAGCTTTCATTCTCTGACCACAAATCAATAACATTAGACATGAAAATTGATTCAAAGTATACTTTCTGTATACTCTGCTGTACATTGGAAATATCATATGCAGGAAAATAAGAAAAATGAGCTTATCCCAGGAGCTACAGATTAAAAAAATCCACATACTCACATGCTATTCCATAATCATTAAACCAAAAATGAAATAATTACAGGAAAGAATTATAATTACAAGAGATATGAGTAAAATGCTATGAAGGTAAAACGGTATTATTAAATATGTTCTGATTTTAAAAGGAAAGATGTCCAACATCCACACGATAAAAACTCTTACTAAAGTGGGTATAGAGGGAACATACCTTAACACAATAAAAGTCATTTAACAAACCTACAGTCAATATAACACTCAACAGAGAAAAGATGAAAGCCTTCCTTCCAAAATCTGGAACAAGACAAGGATGCCCACTCTCACCAATTTTACTCAATGTAGTATTAGAAGTCCTAGTCACAGCAATCAGACAAACAAAAGAAATAAAAGGTATTTAAATTGGAAGAAAAGAGGTAAAATTGTCACTCTATGCAAATAACATTATACTAGATATAGAAAGCCCTAAGGACTCCACACAAAAACTACTTGAACTGATCAATGAATTCAGCAAAGTAGCAGGAACTATAACAAACAATCCAAAAATTTATACGGAACCATAAAAGACCCAGAATTGCTAAAGCAATCCTGAGGAAAAACAAAACAAACAAACAAAAAAACAAACCAAAAAACAAGCAGGAGAATTAACCTGCAGACTTCAGACAATATTACAAAGCTACAGCAATCAGTGTGGTACTGGTATCAAAACAGACATACAGACCAATGGAACAGAACAGAGAACTGAGAAATAAACTCAGACAACTATGGTCAATTAATCTTAGACAAAGGAGGCAAGAATATTAAATGGGAAAAAGAAAATCTCTTCAGCAAGTGTTGCTGATAAAACTGGATAGCTGCATGTAAATCAATGAAAGTAGAATATACCCTCACACCATGTATAAAAATAAACTCAAAATGGCTTAAAGACTTAAAATAAGACAAGATACCATCAAACTCCTAGAAAAGAACATAGGCAAAACATTCTCAGACATCAGTGGTATAAATGTTTTCTTAGGTCAGTCTCCCAAGGTAGCAGAAATAAGAACAAAAATAAAACAATGGGACCTAATCAAACTGACAAGCTTTTGCACAGCAAAGGAAAAAAAGACAACCTATGGAATGGGAGAAAATAGTTTCAAACAATGCAACTGACAAAGGCTTAATCTTTAAAATATACAAACAGCTTATACAACTCAACAGCAAAAAACCAACAATCCAATTGAAGAATGGGAAGAAGACCTGAATAGACATTTCTCCAAAGAAGACATACAAATGGCCAACAGGCACATGAAAACATGCTCAACATCACTAATTATTAGAGAAATGCAAATAAAAACTATAATGAGGTACCAACTCACACCTGTCAGAATGGCCATCATTAACAAGTCAACAAATAACAAATGCTGGAGAGTGTGTAGAGAAAAGGGACTCCTCCTACACTGTTGGTGGGAATGTAAGTTGGTACTACCACTATGGAAAACAGTATGGAGGTATCTTGGAAAACTAAATGTAGAACTACCATACAACCAAGCAATCCCATTCCAGGACATATATCCATACAAAATTTTCACTGAAAAAGATACATGCACCCCTATGTTCAATGCAGTGCCATTCACAATAGCCAAGACATGGAAACAATCTAAGTGCCCACTGACAGATGAATGGATTAAGATGTGGTACATACACACAATGGAATATTATTACTCAGCCATAAAAAAGAACAAAATAATGCCATCTGCAGCAACATGGATGGAACTAGAGACTCTCATACTAAGTGGAGAAAGTCAGAAAGAGAAAGACAAATACCATATGATATCACTTATATCTGGAAACCAATATATGGCACAAATGAACCTATCTACAGAAAAGAAACAAACTCACGGACTTTGTGAGAACAGACTTGTGGTTGCCAAGGGGGAGGGGGAGAGAGTGGGATAGACTGGGAGTTTGGGGTTAGTAGATGTAAACATTGCATTTGGAGGGAATAAGTAATGAGATCCTACTCTATAGCACAGGGAACTATGTCTAGTCACTTGTGACGGAACATAATAGAGGATAATGTGACAAATAGAATGTGTGTATATATACATGCATATATATGTATGACTGGGTCACTTTGCTGTACAGCAGAAACTGACACAATACTGTAAATCAACTATAACAGAAACAATAAAAATCTTAAAAAAAATAAAAGGAAAGATGAACTAAGAATTCAACATGAGGAGTTCCCGTCGTGGCGCAGTGGTTAACGAATCCGACTAGGAACCATGAGGTTGCGGGTTCGGTCCCTGCCCTTGCTCAGTGGGTTAACGATCCGGCGTTGCCGTGAGCTGTGGTGTAGGTTGCAGACGCGGCTCGGATCCCGCGTTGCTGTGGCTCTGGCGTAGGCCGGCGGCTACAGCTCCGATTCGACCCCTAGCCTGGGAACCTCCATATGCCATGGGAGCAGCCCAAAGAAATAGCAAAAAGACAAAAAAAAAAAAACAAAAAAAGAATTCAACATGAGATTTAAAATCAGCAAAAACATAAGCTCCAAGAAAAAGAGTATAGAAAAATGCAGTAGTATTCACATACATAAAGCAATAGCAGAAGGTGGAGAAGGGGGAGGAAAAAAAATAACACACACTAGTTTTTGTAAAAAATCTAAATAAGAAAATTAAAAACAAAAAAAGATATGGAGGTTTTTTTTTTTTTTTGTCTTTATTTTATTTTATTTTATTTTTTTTTGTTTTTTTGTCTTTTTGTTGTTGTTTTTGTTGCTATTTCTTGGGCCGCTCCCGCGGCATATGGAGGTTCCCAGGCTAGGGGTCCAATCGGAGCTATAGCCGCCGGCCTACGCCAGAGCCACAGCAACACGGGATCCGAGCCCGTCTGCAACCTACACCACAGCTCACGGCAACACCGGATCGTTAACCCACTGAGCAAGGGCAGGGACCGAACCCGCAACCTCATGGTTCCTAGTCGGATTCGTTAACCACTGCGCCATGACAGGAACTCCTACAACTTTAATACATTTGAAAATTGTAATGAAATAGACAACTTTCTTGAAAAGTACAAATTAGCATAACTGTTATAAGGAGGAGAAACACCAAAAGGTACCAGTAACTTTGGAGGATATTGAAAATTAATAATCGCTTATTTTAAAAACTATGTGTCAGGTAGGTGCTAAAAGCTTTAAGTGAATTATCTTTAATTCTCACATTGTTTTGTAAGTACAACAGTATTGGAACTTACGGACGAAAAACTGACACTTAAGAAAACTTAAATGAACTTCCAAAAGCATGCTAAATGGCTGAATGGAATTCAAACACAGGCAATCTGACTCTAGAATTTAGCTTTCAACTACTGCCCCAAATCCCTTTGTTATTAAAGAATGATCTCTGAAAGGGTTCTAATGTCACATATTTGTATTTAGTTCCTTCAAACTTAAAGGAAAAGATAATTTCCCAGGCTGAGTTATAATTTCCAAACAGAAAGGCAGAAAACTACACAGTTTATCTTTGAAACTGACATCAGAAAAAAAAAAAAAAACCTGACAATATGTCATAAAAAGTTAACTCTATGAACAGAGTTTAAAACATTCCCAAATGAAATTCTAGCCAATCCAATTTGGTATAATAGGAAAATATTAATACACTCTGAGCAACCAGATTTTAAAGAAGATAAAAATGGTTTAATATAACATCTATTAATGTATTATACCACTTGTCAATAGGCCTAATGGGCAAACCTATATGATAATTTCAACAGATGTTATAAACAAGTTTTAGAAAAGCCACTACTTACTCCTGAATAAAAATTCTAAGTCAGCAAGTTATAAAACAATGTATCTTAAACACAAAATCCACATCAAATATGGTAATGAAAGATTTCAGACGGTCCCATTAAAGTCTAGATCAAGTCTAGGTACTTAACATCATTCTGAGAGTCCTACCATATGCAGTGAAGCAAGAACTGTTATTTGCAAATTATGATTATCTAATTAGAAAACCCAAGAAAATCTAGTGAAAAACTCTGAGAATAAGACCTTTTGGAGTTCCTGTCGTGGCGCAGTGGTTAACGAATCCGACTAGGAACCATGAGGTTGTGGATTCAATCCCTGGCCTTGCTCAGTGGGTTAAGGATCTGGCGTTGCTGTGAGCTGTGGTGTAGGTCACAGACGCAGCTTGGATCTCATGTTGCTGTGGCTCTGGCGTAGGCTGGTGGCTACAGCTCTGATTCGACCCCTAGCCTGGGAACCTCCATATGCTGCAAGAGTGGCCCAAGAAAATGGTAAAAAAAAAAAAAAAAAAAAAAAAAAAAGAAACCATCGGTGATAAAATACTAAGTGAGAAAAGTAGCTACAATAGTACATATGATGATCTTATCTATGTCAAGAAGATAATGTATAGAAAAGCCCTAGATGAAAAAATTGCTGAAATGCTCATTGTGATTTCCCAGATTAGGGTTCAAATATGATTTGAGACACATTTAATAGGTCATGAAATCAGTTCAGGGGATCTTGATTCGTTTGTGATAAGGACATAAGAAAGCATAATGGGAGTTCCCGTCGTGGCGCAGTGGTTAACGAATCCGACTAAGAACCATGAGGTTGCGGGTTCGGTCCCTGCCCTTGCTCAGTGGGTTAATGATCCGGCGTTGCCGTGAGCTGTGGTGTAGGTTGCAGACGCGGCTCGGATCCCGCGTTGCTGTGGCTCTGGCGTAGGCCGGTGGCTACAGCTCCCATTGGACCCCTAGCCTGGGAACCTCCATATGCCGCGGGAGCGGCCCAAGAAATAGCAACAATAACAACAACAAAAAAAAGACAAAAGACAAAAGACAAAAAAAAAAAAAAGAAAGCATATGGAGAGTAGATTGATTAGACTAGACCAGATTAGAAAGAAATATAAACTCTAAGGCTATGTTCTGTTTCCTGAAACTTTTGTTTCAATTGACTATTATATCTATGTGCTGAATGGTGATTTAAATGTATTTTTACTATGGGTCACTGTTAAAAAGTTTAAAAGCTACCAGCCTATGTGGGATAGGGCTGATATTCTTCTTTGTTTATTCTATAACTTCCAACTTTCTTATAACAACCAAGCATTATTTTGATATTTACTTTGTACATAACTCCACACATTTTATTTATTTTTTTAATCTTTTATTTACTTATTTTGTCTTTTTAGGGCCACATTCATGGCATATGGAGGTTCCCAGGCTAGGGATCAAATCAGAGCTGTAGCTGCCAGCCTACACCACAGCCACAGTAATGTGGGATCTGAGCTGTGTCTACAACCTACACCACAGCTCCTGGCAACACTGGATCCTTAACCCACTGAGTGAGGCCAGGGATTAAACCTGCCTCCTTATGGATACTAGCCGGGTTTGTTAACCACTGAGCCACAATGGGAACTCCAACTACACACATTTTAGAGTTCCCTTGGTTGCCACCAATGTCAACCTTGAGCAAAATTACAATGCATCAGAACATTAGTTGATATTGTCTGAGATATGTTTTTGGAGTTCAGCTTTAAAGTTGTTCTCTTAACCTTTGCTTTTAGTACAAAAGGTGGTTTGTATCCAGCAAATAAGGAAGACAGAAGCAGTGGGTAGCAACATCATGGTATAGGCAACTACTGTTAATATAATGCCTTCTTCCCCTCTATAGCTTCTTTACATTTAGCACTTAGAGAAAAATGATCCGTAATCACTAATTTTGTACTTTTTACCTCAGGAGACTGAAGCTGACAGCTCCAAATTCCAAGATGATAAGTAAAACATTTATATTAGCTTTTATTTGCAACTCACTACCTGATGGTTTTTACATGGTTATGAAATAAGTGCTATGAAATCATGCTACTATGAAAAGCTAAAGCAACGATGCAAAGGCTGGGGACGCTCCTGCTGTTGTTGTTGTTCTTGTGACAGCTTTGTTGAAATAATTCATAGATGGTAATTCACTCATTTAAAGCATATATTCTACAGTTATTAGCATATCACAGAGTTGTGCAACCATCACGCCCAATCAATTTTAGAACATTTTCAACACCCTAGAAAGAAACCTTATATACTTTAGCCATCACCCCCAATCCTTCCATCCTCCTTAGCCTCTGGCAACCACTCATTGAATTTCTATCTTTATAGATTTGCCTCTTCAGGACATTTTATATAAATGGACACATAAAATAGGCCCTTGTTCTTAATCCAATAACTTACGAAAGATATAAGTATTTCATAGAGCTACATAACCTTTACCTTTGTTGGTATTCTCAGCCGTCGACCAACCAGTAGTGGGTGAAAGTTACTGTATATAAGCTCTCTGTTATCCATCCATTTGTTTATCTTTTCATAGGCAGTCCAGCGCAAACCAATCCATAAAGTATCTTCTGTGTCCGGAAGCAAATGTGTAATAAAATCTGTCAGAAAAAAATTTAAAAAAAAAGCATTTGACTTATTCAAATTAAAGATGTACTAAAAATGTCAATGAATACCTCTTGCTTATCTAACCACCAAGATAGTCTTTCACTTACTCTGAAAAAAAGTAATTTAATATTATTTTGATATGTTAATTCTCCACAGCCTCCCAACATGAACTTAGCCCCCAGATAAGAATAAAATATGTTTACAAAATAATTCTGCTACCTTGTTCTCTCTGGCTCAGCACTGAAGGAAGGGTGCCACCATACGTATGGCAAACATCACTGGCTTCAGAAAATGTGAGAGACTGGGGTTTGAGCTTTAAAAAACACTGCAAACAAAGAACAAATATGAAGTATGAGAGCCTAGACATGAGAAATCTCATTTAAGAAGAAGATGCCTCACCTTTTAGTGGGTTTTCTATCTGTGAGATAACGGAAATTTACAAAGCAGTACCGTAAGAACGCAGATCTACATTCTATACTGAGTAGTCTTCATACTATTTTTCTAAAATCTTCTATTTATTGAGTACTTCCTTGTGCTAAACACCTTGCACAGTATTATCTCATTTCGTCCTCATAACAAATGGGAAAACTGAGGCACAGGAATGTTAAGTTTACCAGTAAGTAAAATAGCCATAGAATGGTACAGCTAACATTTAGACTCTGATCCATCTGATTTCAAATATGCACTGTTCATCATTTATATAAAAATCATATTTTAAAGAAATCAGCCCCCAATCTCTTGGAAGCCTTAAGTTAGGATGGCAGACCAGAAAGAGAAAAGAAGCCTGGTTTGCAAGACTTCACAGAGTTTCCACACCAACCCCAGCCTGCTTAACTTCAAATTTCTTTTATGTGAGAGAATAAATGCTTTAGCACACTGTAGCAATCTCTCTTTTTAGCAGCCAAATGCATTTCCTAAGAGATACATATACCAATATGAATTATGCATCTCAGAAAGGCAACTATAGAATGCAGCATTTCCCTATTTAATCTTAAACCCTGCTTTGGAGGCAAGATCAATGATTAACATTTTGTTAGCATATGTGTATGTTCCCAAAAAAGTAGTTTGGGAAAAATGCTGGTCTAATATGATTGGTAAATGCTGCTTGGGAGTTTTCCTTAAGGGGGAAAATTTATCAACCAGAAAATAAGTCAGTTTCCTGACTATTCAATGTACTACTATTCATTGAAAGATCAACTTCAGCAATTTCGATGTTAGTAGCAACGCAATGGAGCACGGTACTCTGAAAGGCCTATAGGCATAGTGAACTTGAGAGTTAACTTGGTTTCTGAAAATGTAGACACTCAGGTGAGATATTGTAACATGCAGAGTGTATCTGAATGAAGTTATCTGGTGAGATGCCTTTCTGCCACAGCCCATGTAATCATCATGAAAGCAATCACTATTTGCACAATGTAGCAATTCTCTCCTTACCTTATTCTGAAAAGCAATCCAATCTCCGGAGCACTGTATTTTAGCTCCAGAATCTGGACTATATTTCTCTAATGAAGATACATTATATTTTTCACAGATGAAAGGCAACTTGGTACTACAGTCAACTGGTTTATTTAAGTCTGAGAAATGAAAAATAGGAGACTGTGGTGAGAATTTTCCATTCAGCACACATAGAAAACAAACTGATGGTTACCGAAGGGCAAAGAGGAGGAGGGATAAATTAGGAGGTTAGGCTTAACAGATACCCACTACCATACATAAAATAGATAACCAACAAGGACATACTATATAGCACAGGGAATTATACTCGGTATTTTATAATAACCTATGATGGGAAAGAATCTGAAAAACTGTATCTATATATCTCTCTATGTGTATCTCTGAATCACTGTGCTGTATACCTGAAACTAACACAATTTTATAAAATTAACTACAATTTAAAAAATTTGAAAAACACAACAATTCCGTAGTAAGGTAAGTCTCTTTAAATCAATCTTTGACAAGTAGTTAAATATATTCCTTTTCTTCTCTAGCCATTTTTGTCTTCTATATTATTATTCATATCAGTAGGCTGTAGCATACCAATATTGCCTATAAAAATGCACATACTTGGTATAACAAGTATGTGCATTTTACCACAGTTCTTGTATTAAATTTTTTTTTTTTTTTTTTTTTTTTTGCCATACCTGCAGAAATTCCCAGGCCAGGGATTGAACTCGTGCCATAGCAGCGACCCAAGTTGCTACAGTGACAATCCACTGAGCCGCAAGAGGAACTACCACAGTTCCTTATGGCAGGAAATAGAGAGTTGAAGGCAAAGAGGGGGAAAGAGACCTAAACAGTATTTTAGAACTGCTGCCTGATCATCTTTGCAAATTTGTCTATATCCTTATCAGTTATAAAAGTGGTAGATTTATTTCTAAATAACTGCTTTAGGATAAAGGAAGTCAAAATATTCACAGTGAAAAAAAGCACCTTTATTTGCATCTGGAATTTGAGCTATTGTCATTAGCAAATAAATCACAGTAAGATGAAGCTACTAAACATGTAATCAAAGGAAAAGAAGATTAAGTAGTAATTGAAACTGAAGTTCACATATCACATAATCAACATGAAAGGATTTGGAATTAACCTTACCATTAAGCCAAGTCTTGGCAGACAGGGACAAGCATTCCTCTCCAAACATTATAGGAAAGTGATACAATGAATACCGTGAGCTGAAAGGAAATGAGAGATGTGACAGCTCATAATATCGTTACATGTTTCATTCTGTTATTTTTTACTGTAATTTTAATTCTAAATTTAATTTTATATCATTATTTTATACTACTTTTCCTTGATGCTCATATGCAAAAGGACTTGGTTTCTCTAGTCTGGATAGTTTATGGATTATTGCTCAAAACTAGTTATAAATAGTACTCTTTAGTAAAAGGGGACTTGGGACTGCTTCTTTTAAATGATAACTTTACAAAGGCGGCATTGAGGATGTCACATACTATCTAAAACGGCGATCTACCGGCAGCCCAGTAGTTCTCAACCACCACTTCTGCTCATCACCAGATATCTGAAAAAAAACAAAAAAACAAAAACAAAACGACTAAACACTCATCCTTACATATGTTGCTTTCTAGGAGAGTTTTGATATTAATATCCTGGCCCATCATAACCACAAGCCACTAAAATTTTTGGATATTCACAACTTAATTTTTTAAATTTAAAATTTTTAAGATTTTTATTTATTTATTTATTTTTTGCCTGACCTACAGCATGCAGAAGTTCCTGGGCCAGGGATCAAACTCATGCCACAGCTGTAACGAGGGCCACAACAGTGACAATGTCAGATCCTTAAGCTGCTGAGCCACCAGGAAACTCTGGATATTCATTCTTTTGGTCTCTGAATTATACAAACCAGGTCCTTTCACCAAAAAAGTAGTTTGAAAACTCTTTGTATATTCATAGGCCCTATTTTGCACTAGGAAAATACAGTCACTGTAATTATAGGCATACATTAATTAGACATATGGTATCCTATTGCAAGTATCATAAATTTTAAAATATACAAATTAGTTTTCCTCCAAAAAACTATTTTGCAAATCAGCTATTATTAGAAACAGAATCTCCAGTTAACTATGAAGTTAACTTTTAGTTTAAAAAAGTGACAAGGAATTAGAACAATTTATATTATCTATTGGCATCATCTTTTTGTTGTTGATGTTGCTTTTTAGGGCCACACCCAAAGCATATGGAAGGTCCCAGGCTATGGGTCGAATCAGAGCTACAGCTGTGGGCCTGTGCCACAGCCACAGCAACAGGGGATCTGAGCCGCATCTGTGACCTACACCACAGCTCACAGCAATGCTAGATTGCAGACCCACTGAGCATGGCCAGGGATTGAACCTGCATCCTCATAGATACCATTCGGATTCGTCTCCGCTGCACCACAACGGGAACTCCTGGTGTCACCTTATCAATTGACATTTATAAATAAACTCTTTTTTTTTTTTCTTTCTTTCTTTCTTTTTTTTTTTTTTCTTGTCTTTTAGGGCTGCACTGGTGGCGTATAGGGGTTCCCAGGCTAGGGGTCTAATCGGAGCTGTAGCCTCCAGCCTAGGCCAGAGACACAGCAACGCAGGATCTGAGCCACATCTGCAACCTACACCACAGCTCAAGGCAACACCAGATCCTTAACCCACCGATTGAGGCCAGGGATTGAACCCGCATCCTCATGGGTTTGTTAACTGCTGAGCCATGATGGGTACTCCTATAAACAATCTTGAATATTTTAAAACATTAAGCAATTCTATTTAACTTTGTTAACATGAAATGATGAATTTAGATGTTGTTAGGCAAATTGTACTTGAGAGGAGCACTTAACTTTTGTTGATTTTTGAAATATTTTAATGGAATAGATAAAAATAAGAAAAAATTTAAAAATATATTTTCTTAAATTACATTTGCTATTTTGTTTTTGATGGCTTTCAGTCCTGCAAAAGATGTTAAAGCGGCCAGAGAGCTGTGATTGCTGGCACAATACAGGACAGCTTCTTCATAGTTTAAGTGGGGCTCAGCAACAAACCAATATTCACTCCCTTCTATTATAACTGGAGGTCCATGAATTCCAGCACGCTCTAGAGAAGAAGAACAGCAGAGTTATGACAATGCAAACCAAACTGCACCTGTTCAACATGGATTAATGTTCAAAACTACTTATAAATAGTAATCCATTTAAATTATTGGCTCTCTTTGGCTAGGGCAGTACTGCCTAGAAGGATCCAAGCACTGCTGAGCCAGTGAGTGACTCTGCTACCCTCCTAGGCTCACAGAGAGGGATAAACCCAGCCTCACAGCCTCGTCCCACACCAGCCAGTCACCTTCCCTGCCTGGAGATACTTCATCTCACATGAAGACATGATAGAGAAAAAGCTGGCACATAGGCCTGGGCTTCAATGATTAACTAAATACATCATTGAAAAGGTAAAAGCAGCTCTGAATAAATTTCAGTTTTCTTAACTCACCTGGATTGTACCAGTCTGGCATTTTTGGAGTACGACCTATATAAGAAAGAAAGTGGCTTAAGTTTAGTACTCAATTACAGACCATGGCATACTATAAATAAATGTCTTTAATCTAACTCAAGGGGACTTGCAATATTGCAAGGTTTGTCCATTTCCAGCCAAACCATCTCCTTTCATGTTATGATCACTTCAGTTTGAATTTTGGGGGGCCTATGCTAAAACTGCCTTTGTGGCAACCAAAAAGGCAGATTCGCTAACTAGTAATAAAGCAGTAGCAGGAGTAAAGTAGTAATAGCTTTTTCTACCTTATATCATGGGAGTCACAAAGGAAGACTAGATAGATAAAATATAGCTAATAACTAGAAAGTACAAATAAGTAAACCAAAACATTGTACATATTACATAGAAGCATTAAGGAATATTCACCAAGATAATCATCACTGTAGGATGACGTTATTCAGGAACCATATCCCCATCTACTGCAATTTGACTACACCTGGGTTGATAGAATTAATTTTCTTTTTTTTTTTTTTTTGTCTTTTTTGTTGTTGTTGTTGTTATTGTTGTTGTTGTTGCTATTTCTTGGGCCGCTCCCACTGCATATGGAGGCTCCCAGGCTAGGGGTTGAATCGGAGCTGTAGCCACCGGCCTACGCCAGAGCCACAGCAACACGGGATCCGAGCCGCGTCTGCAACCTACACCACAGCTCACGGCAATGCCGGATCCTTAACCCACTGAGCAAGGGCAGGGACTGAACCCGCAACCTCATGGTTCCTAGTCGGATTCGTTAATCACTGCGCCACGACGGGAACTCCAGAATTAATTTTCTCTCAAGACATCCTTGGAGAAAAAAATGTACAATGACCAAGTACTGAAACTTTTGAGAAGATGAGAGACAAAACTGGGAGGGAAATAGTAAAATTCAGCCAGGATTCCAGGATGGAAACAGTAAATATGGTACTGAACAAAGAATTATGGGCTTTGAAGTTGGTGATTCAGTGTCCAAATGCCCTCAGACTCTTGGCTGCTGTGGTACTTTGGATCAGTTGCTTAACTCTCTGAACCTCAACTTTCTATTCTATAAAACTTTAATTCTCCTACCTAACCTAACTCACAAAGACAGTGAAAATCATCTAAGATCACCCTTATGGAAGCACAGGGCTCAGTGCCAGGCACAGAGCAGTTCCTCTTAGGATACTAGTTGCTTTCCTCTCTCTTTGCATTCTGGTCATGGATCACACCAGTTTCAAGTCAGAGACATAATTTGATGAACTTTAGAAATTACATGGTAAAATAGCTGTTCTTAATTTTTCTGTTGTATCAGGGCCCAATGCATGGGAAGACCCTAGTCAGAGGAACGTCTACATATCCAGCATCTGTGGATTTTTTTGACTCAGTCCTCTGCATATTAGATAACTTCCATTAACAATGCTGCAAATAGGTTAAAAAATATATATAGTTTCTTGTTTGCAAGCTGGTCAAAGAATTCTGTTCATTTGTATGTTGACAGAAAGCTTTGTATAGCCTTTAAATTTCTTTAAATTAGTGAAAAATGCAAAACGAGAGGTGTTTTTTTCACACACAATCATGAATATGTATATGTGGACAAAGAACCAAGAACTACGATATAAAAAAAAAGTTGTATTATAAGCCATTTTCCTAAAAACATTTTTATGAACTTTATTTTTGATACTATTTTCTCAACTAAAAAAAAAAAAGAATATTTTAAAAGTATACATACCCATAGCGGTTATGACAACTTAAAAATTTAGATTGTCGGAGTTCCCGTTGTGGCGCAGTGGTTAACGAATCCGACTAGGAACCACGAGGTTGCGGGTTCGATCCCTGCCCTTGCTCAGTGGGTTAAGGATCCGGCATTGCCGTGAGCTGTGGTGTAGGTTGCAGACGCGGCTCGGATCCCGTGTTGCTGTGGCTCTGGCGTAGGCCGGTGGCTACAGCTCTGATTCGACCCCTAGCCTGGGAAACTCCATATGCCACAGGAGCGGCCCAAGAAATGGCAAAAAGACAAAATAAATAAATAAATGAATGAATAAATGAATAAATTTAGATTGTCAAGATATCCCTTATAGAGGAGAGAGGACTAATTAGAACCAGTTGGATGAGGTAATAGAAAAAGCAAGAGCTAGAGAAAAGATTTGGTGATTTAGGTAATATAGCTTAACACAGAAGTTATCTATTTGAGTAGGCATTGGCTGTTTTAATAACCAGGAAAATATCCAACCAGGTGAATGTGACACATCGTAACTCAGAAATTTAGGGACTGTCAAAGGTAGAGTTAATATAAAATTTAAACCCTGATTAAACAATCAATGATTTTTTTTTCAAATGATTGCAAATGGGTTGAGGCAGGAAGTTCTTTAGTTTTTAATTTTGTTTCTGCATTGGAAAGAGCAGGGGTGCAATTATTCATAAGATATATTTATTTGTTTATATTTGCTAAGCTAGTTAATTCCCTTTTATTTAAAATAAAAAACATATTAAAAAGAAAAAAGAAAACTATATGCTCTTCATAATATTTCCCATGGTTACTAGTTTGTCATCTCTTAAGATTGTCCTAGTGTAAACTCTAGGGTCTGCCTCACCACTCAAACATGAGGCAGGGGAATAGATACCGGAAACAGCATACTTTGGAGGGAGAAATGACACTTTCTGTGGCATGCCATATGCCCAAGAGTAATAGGAGTGTCACCACTAATACTTCAAGCCAGAGACATTGTCGAAATTCATTGTATGTATTTGTAATTTTTCCACTTGTTAAAAGGATATCCCAACTGATTTTCTTTTGTTCCTCTTTAAGGTTGAATCAATAATCGGAACTAACTCAGGTACAAATTCTCCTTTAGAAAATACACACACACACACACACACACACACACACACACACACACACATATTTCCCCTTTTGTTAATGTCCTGCCAGGTATGCCTTTCTGAAAGAGACATGGCAGTTACTGTACTGAATGTTGCATCTGAAGTTCTTTTAAAGGCAATATGGTGGACTTTTTAAGGGAAGAAGAACAATCTTCTAATGGGTAGTTCTTGAGACAATCTTTGAGTTCTTTGAGAACTTGTAAGAGGATATCCCTTTAGTTTCAATGGTCTATTTATATTCAGTACAGAAATTCACTTGGGGGCTTTCACTGCACGTACCACTAATTAATATATCTAACATCTGCTTAAAAATAATTTGTGAGTTAAAATCTTAAACATTTTCCTTAATATATCCTTGACTTTTATCCTACTAAAATGCTTAGTGAAAGGATATCTATTTATTCTCGTTTCTCTCCTTTTTGAAACCAAAGGCTCTAACATAATGCTAACTCGCTTCCTGAACTTTCTTTCTTTCTTTCTTTCTTTTTTGGCCATCCCGAGTGAGGGATCAGAACTGAACAGGGATCAGGTCAGAACCATAGTTTCAACCTATGCTGCAGCTGTGCCAATGCCAGATCCTTTAACCCACTGCACCAGGTTGAGGATTGAATCTGGGTCCTGGTGCTGCAGAGATGCTGCCAATCCCATTGTGCCACAGCGAGGACTCCTGAACTTCAATGAGACAAACTATTAGCAATTTTTGAGCTCATTGAAAATTATTTATAAATTATAAAATTTAGATTGGGGACTTGCCCAAATTAGATTTGTGACATTTGCTTCATTCTTCCCAAGCTTGTCTTCATTTTGCAACAAAATAAAAATGGAAATGATTCCCTGTGCTCCAAATCTCCTTCCACTTGAAATAATGTTTCATTCTAAGACCTAATCGCCCTAAATTAGCCTTAAAATTTATCTTCTATACAAATTCTTTCATGGTAAAAGAAGGTAGCATATAATTTCAATAAGGCAGTCTTTTACTAGGGGTAGAGCTAGGCAGGATGTAGTTTAATATATTTACTGTATCATCAAAAGCTTTTAAAACTTATAATTATAGACTAAAATGGTCTCTTAGGTACTTTTGCCTCAGCAATCACAATGTTCACCTAAGAAGACTGTGAAAAGGAATATCCACCACTTACCTTTTGGAATCTGGCATATCCATTCAAGTTTTGTATCACAAGCAAAAGGCCTTAAATAAATAAATTCTCTCTCATCATAGAAATACCAGCTTCTTCGCCATGGTCTATGTGTGACCTAAAGGAGGAAGAGGATTGCAGAATATTCTCAAATTGGTGCAGCCCTTATGAAACACTGACCTGTAAGCCCTATGGTCTTGAATTGTACTTTAGCGCTAGGACATAAGATGTTTGTATATGAATGTATACATAAATGAATGCAATGTTTAGGCAGTAGCAACCTAAGCAAGAGCTGTCAAAGGCGCTGATAAATGAAATACAGCATAGGGTCATCTTTATGTCCAAAATGCAAATTACTGGGTTATTCTTTTTTCTGTTTCTGTTTCTGTGAAATTATAGAATTTTGCAACTTTAAATTTTGGACCGATCAAGCTAGAAAAGAATCATTTGGTTCAGTGGTTTCCAAACACCAGGCTGTGATTAGGGCAGATCTGTGAAAAAATGACATAAAAGTCTGGCATCAGGGGCCCAAGTTTCTTTTTTGGTGTTGCTTTGTATTCCTGGGATATTGCCCTTCTCGTGAGGTCTAAGTTTGCTCTCTATAAATTCCAGGCTGCAAGCAGCAGGGAAAGAAACAGGGAGGGCATGACCTGGTAGGAACACCCATCCGTTTTTGGCCTGTTTTCATTTAAGGGCTAGATTCTGGTGGGTACCATGGCAGGTGAGGTAAGCTTCTCTTTCCAGACACTGCCTGGCTGATCTTGTTCCCGATTAGCATCTCTTTTAGTTTTGGGGTAGATTTTCCAAACTTCGCTCTCACAAAGGACTCAACTTACACAGAAGATAGTTTATTGCATGTGTTCTAGAAGCTTTACAAACTTCTCTGAAGTTTTCACTCTTTCATGTGTCAAATTGGGAATTCTGTAAAAATGACATGATACTCTAGAGTGTATTATGAAAACAGTTACTTTGAAAATAACACTTTCCAATGGCCTTCTCAGTTCTTTGTCTCAACCTTCTTGTAACATTTCTGATCCAGCATCTTTTTGAATCTTTTTCCTGGGCTTACACAGCAAAGATATTTTCTAGATGTCTCCTTTCCCTCATTTTCTTACATTTTATATGTTGGTAATCACCTCAAATCCCCTTCTGGGCCCTTGCTCTTTTTAAAATGAATGTTTTTCCTTCAATTCCAGTTTCTTGATTTCAAATTACCACAAGATATTTCTTACTGTAACCTTGGATTCAACATGTCCAAACTAAAATGTATTACTATTTTCTCCATGAACAAGTACTCCTTCTTACTGATTTTATAAATGCCACATAGCATAGAAGACCCAGATGCCTGCATTAAACTTTCACTCTGTAATCATTACAAGTTATTCAGCTCACACATCTTCCTCCTGAGATGGAAGGTTGCTTAAGTATTAAGTGAGATAATGTAGGTGACATGCCTAGGACTGTGCCTGGCTCATAAGTCAAGCGTTAGCTGCTGCCATTATCATCATCATCACCACCACCGTCACCATCACTCTCCTATAACACTCTTGTTCTTGCATATAACTTACACTTTGTTTGGCATAGCCCTTGTAATTGCTTGTTTACTCGTCTGTCTCCTACCCAATTATAAGTTCTGTGAAGACAATGACTGTTATATACCTTGTCATTGTTGTACGCCCCCAAAGAGCATCACAGACTGTTTAGACATACCACTTAATGAATAAATAAATGAATGAAGTCTGCAAAGGAAACAGCCTAATTGGTCTTTTATGTCTTCCAGTCCTATCTGTTGCATCTTGAAAACTGTCTCAAGATGAATCTTCTCATACCCTGCTTGGCTCACGTCAAAAAACTTTAATCATGCTCAGCTGCCTACCAAAAAATGTACAAACTCCTTAACCTAGCATCAATCTAATTTCCCCCCTTTGTTTCCAACCATAGCACCAATGAAAACTTCTTGATCTGCATTCTGTTCCCCTCACTGCCTTAGCTTCTCTCTTCCACTCCTACTTTCTTTTATGCCACCTCCTCTTATCACTCCACCATTAGAAAGCCTTACTCTATCCTACCTGTACAAATTCTATCCATCCTTTAAGGTCCAATTTAAGTCCCGCTTCTTTCTGGAAATGGGCCGTAGGAGTCACTTCCTCTTCTGAGTTTCATTAGCCCTCTTCAGCTCACTCATTTGGAGCTTATTACTGCATAGTAATAACAGCCACCTTTGTTTGTTTGTTTTTGTTCTTTTGCCATTTCTTGGGCTGCTCCTGCGGCATATGGAGGTTCCCAGGCTAGGGGTCAAATTGGAGCTGTAGCCGCTGGCCTATGCCAGAGCCACAGCAATGGGGGATCCCAGCCGCGTCTGCGACTTACACCTCATGGCAACGCCGGACCGGATCCTTAACTCACTGAGCAAGGCCAGGGATCAAACCTGCAACCTCATGGTGCCTAGTCGGATCTGTTAACCACTGAGCCACGTCAGGAACTCCACAGCCACTTTTCTTGAATATGAATTTTATCTTCTTAAATTAAGTGAAAGTTAGGTTGCTTGAGGGCAGGGCCATGGGTGTACTTCTAACCTCCCATTGCACCTAATGTCATGTTCCACACACAAAAGGCACTCCATGGATCTGTTGCCTGACTGCACACCCTGCAGATTTATTTTTTAAATATGCAGATTTTCTAGCATGGTACTGACCTTGACAGCAGCACAGTCTCTGATATCATAATCCTGCTGAAACTCATTTGCCATGATAACAGTAGACACCTTAAAGACAAGAGATGCTTGAGAATTTAAGACTGATGTATAAATATTTGCAATTTAGATGTAATTTAGGCAGCTTTAATAACTCAAGTGTGTTCATATGCCAAGGGAGGAAAACTTTTTCATTTCTTTTTTTATGCCAGGATGCTAAATCATGAGAAGACCTAGAAAATGCCATAATGGCATCAGTTTCCAAACAAAGGAAGCTACCGTTTCTGAAGTGGAGGTTAATCGTGTATTAAATTCACAGTTGGAGTCACAAAGAATCAGGAGCTTGTAAAATACCTTTTCTTTTTGCATGTGTTGCAATGCTAGTTACCTGATTAACTATTCTCAGATATGCTCCGATTTTTTATTTTTTATTATAAGTGATTAACAATGTTGTGCCAATTTCTGCTGCATAGCAAAGTGGCTCAATCATACTATATATATATACATATATATATATATATATATATATATATATATATGCACATACATTCTTTTTAAATATTATTTTCCATCATGGTTTATCCAAGGAGATTGGATATAGTTCTGTGTGCTATATAGTAGGAACTTATTGTTTATCCATTCTAAATGTTATAGTTTGAGATATGCTCCAGCGGAAAATGAAGTCAAAGAATTTTACATTTAGACAGAATACATAATGATGTGACACAAAGGTAATGTGGAGCAAATATAATATTTGAGAATAATTTGCTCCTGTAAGTGTTACTTAAAACCTCTCCTTAGGATAATATAAACATTTCAAATAATATTTAAGAACATTTTAAAGTTCTCCCATTTGTTTCCTCCAATAAAAGTACTTTTTTACATGATTCGTTTTTAGATAATAAAAATAAGAACTTATTATAATACAAATACAAATACAAATAAAAAACCACATACTAGTCACGAATGATGACTATATTTATATATCTACATTTTTATGTTTTTTGGACTATACAGAGAGAGATTATATATGTGTATTTTTTTTAATAAAAAAGAGATTGGTAACTTGTTTTTTCTCCAATTCATATATGTAAATCTATTTCCACTTCAATAAAGCTACATCTACATAATTTTAATGGTTCTGTGACTATATTAATTAACAATCAACTTGTTATTTAAACAAATACTCTTTTCATATTAGCCCCAAAAAGAAAGATTAAACTTACTGGTGTGTGATCACTCCACTGCCAGGATCCTTGTAAATCAGGGCTCCTTTTATTCAAACCTATCCATAGCCAACGCTGGTCACTATGTAAAAAAGAGAAAGTGTTAAGGAAGTTTGAGGAGAGCATTTGACAAAAACATTTAGCATTCATATGTCTAAAATGCTTAAGACTTGTAAGTTTATTCAGAAGTCCTTTTCACTAACTGAGAGACACAGTTTCAGGCTACATAAATAAATGATACTGGGAATTCCTGTCATGGCTCAGTGCCAACAAACCCGACCAGTGTCCATGAGGACTCAGGTTTGATCCCTGGCCTTTCTCAGTGGGTTAAAGGATCCAGCGTTGCTGTGAGCTGTGGTGCAGGACAAAGATGAGGCTTGGATCTTGTGTTGCTGTGGCTGTGGGATAGGCTAGTAGCTGTAGCTCGGATTCGACACCTACCTAGCCTGGGAACGTCCATGTGCTGTGGTAAGGCCCTAAAAGAGAAAAGAAAAAAGAAAAAAAAAAAAAAAAAAAGAAAGAAAAGAAATTATACCAAACCCTAGTTATGGAGTAGCTATTGACAAAGTACCAGAATTTTTAAAACTAAATTTTAAGTTATTTTCTTCATATGAAAGACAAAAACTATTGTTTTGAAGAACTTAAGATGGAAAAAAGTATATGATTATTTCAAAGATTTTACTGCAGAGCTTCAATATTAGACAATGTTTTCAGATACAAAAACAACAATGGCATTTCCTTAAAGCATTTGTCTAAAACACTGTTAAATATCTTTTCTTTAAAATGTATAACAAATCACTTGGCTAACCCTTTATTCAACAAGATTTTAAGAAAATTTAATTCCCACTGCCCATTATCTTAAAAGAAAAACAAGTATTCAAGTATTTTCTAAATACCAAACTCCATGAGTTATACCAGAGCAATATAATTAAGCGATCACTTCAGTGAATATATTTAACGCTATTATACCTTTATGCACAAGGCATTGAGCTATGTGAGGTGATGACACAAAGAAGTATAAGACATAATATCTACCCTCAAATGGCATATAAACTAATAGAGGAGACAAGATATATATGAACAAAGAAAACATAAGACCACTTTTGAAAAACTTCAAGTGATAAAAATTTGTCTACATTTCAAGCACTACAAAAGTTGGGAAAAAGGAGAGGTCACTGTTCAGAACATTTTGTACAGCTAGTAGGACAAAAGATAGTCTTCAAAGGATAGCCAACACTTCTTTCCAGACATAATTTGAGTGTTTACCACATGCCAGTATTCAGACTGGCTGAGAAGAGAAAGGAGAGGCTTCCCAAGAAGAAAATATACAACATAAAGAGGCAGGGACACACACTGTAAGTGATCCCTTCTCCTCAATTAAACAAATGCTGTAACCAAGGAGATATTTTCAGTATAAACAGAAGTGATATAACCATAAAAACATTTCTCCAGCTCTAACTTCACTTGAAAATATTCTATAAAATGTCTTATACATTTTAGGCCTTAATAAGCAGGCTATTTTCCACGCAACTTTTTTTTTTTTTTTTTGGTGGGGGGAAGGTTGATGCTGGCTACCTTCCATATAAATGAAACTTGTGATTGTATATGTAACATACAATCAGCACATAAGTGAATATTACGTATGCAAAACAATATATACATAAATGCCATATAAATAGAAATAGAGAAAGGGTAGAATTTAAATACAAAGTTCATTCCTACTCTTAAGCTCAGTGTAATACATGGAATGCACAGTTACAAGACTACTGGGAAATATAGCAAGTCTGCATTTTAAAATACTTGCTAATGAATCAAAGGCTGGAAAAAATTAATTTTAAATTTATCACTTTTTTTGGTCTTTTTAGAGCCGCACCCTTGGCATATGGAAGTTCCCAGACTAGGGGTTGAATCAGAGCTGCAGCTGCTGGCCTATACCACAGCCATAGCAATGGGAATCCAAGCTGCATCTGCAACTTACACCACAGCTCACAGCAACACTGGATCCTTAACCCACTGAGCAAGGCCAGAGGTTAAACCTGCGTCCTCATGGATGCTAGTCAGATTCATTTCTGCTGAGCCACAATAGGAACTCCATAAATTTATCACTTTTTAATGAAATAATTTCTTTTTCTCTTTTCTCTGTTCAACATTCCCTCATATTTTAACATCAATAAGCACTTTTTCATCTTGTCAACCTCAAGCTTTTCAACTTATTGCAACAGAATATGAGGATAGTCCCCTTTCAGTTTTTATTGTCATACTGTTTTTTTTCATAAAGAAAGATCACTAATTTGTAGAGTTAAGATAAATCCAGTGGAGTTCAACTTCTCTCATAAAAACAACAAAATTACAACCAAATGCCGAGCAACCTACAATCAAATGGACTGAAAACTTTCAAAAAGATATCCTACTCCAGAAGACAAAGAGGAGGCCACATCAAGAAGTAGGAGGGATGATTACATGATATAAGCAATCCCATACCTCCCAGGTGGGCAGCCCACAGACTGAAAAGTAACTGTATCACAGATACTCACCTACAGGAGTGAGAGTTCTGAGCCCCACGTCAAATCCCCATGCCTGGGGATCTGGCATTAGGAGAAAGAGCCCCAGGGCATCTGCCATTGAAGGCCAGTGGGGCTTGTGCACAGGAGCTCCATGGGACTGGGGGAAATGGAGGCTCCATCCTTGAAAGAAGCACACAGATTTTCTGTGCACTGGGTCCCAGGGCAAAGCAAAGGCTCTGTGTCGGACCTGAGTGCAGTTCTTGGAGGATCTCCTGGGAAAACAGGGGGTAACTGTGGCTCATTGTGGGGGAAGGACATTGGAGGCAAAGCTCTTGGTAATATTCATTAACGTGCATTTCTCTGGAGGTAGCCATTTTGGGAAAATCTGGCCCCACCCATCAGCGCTGACAAGCTCCAAGCCAAACAATAATCCAGGTGGGATCACAGCCCCACCCATCAGTAAACAGGCTGCCTTAAAGAGCCCCCAGGCAAACAGCCTCCTCTAATCTCACCCAGAGGCAAAGCCCCACTCACCAGAGGGATAGGAATCAGGCCTACCTATCAGGGGGCAGGCACCAGTCCCTCTCATCAGGAAGCCTACAGCAAGCCCCCTACCAACTTCAGCCACAAGCAGGGCAGACACCAGAAGTAAGACAGGCTACAACTCTATTGTCTACAAAAAGGACACCACACAAAAAACCTATAAAAATGAAAAGACAGAGAACTATAACTCAGATAATAGAGAAAGAAAAAACCTCAGTAAAACAGCTAAGTGGTCAGGAGATTCTCAGCCTCCAGGAAAAAGACTTTAGACCGTTGATGCTGAAGATGATGCAAGATATTGGAAATAAACTGGAGGCAAAGATGGATCATTTACAGGAAACACTGAGCAAAGAAATACAAGATTTAAAACGTAAGCAAGCAGAGATGCAAAATACAATAAATGAAATAAAAAATTCATTAGAAGCAGCCAGCAGCAGAATACAGGAGGCAGAGTGAATAAGCTAGGTGGAGGACAGACTAGTGGAAATCACGGATGTGGAACAGAAAAGAGAAAAAAAATTGAAAAGAAACAAAGAGAGTCTCAGAGAACTCTGGGACAATGTTAAATACACCAAAATCCGTATTATAGGGGTGCCAGAAGCAGAAGAGAGAGAGAAAGGGACAGAAAAAATATTTGATGAGATAATAGCTGAAAACTTCGCTAACATGGGAAAGGAACCATTCACTCAAATCCATGAAGTGCAACGAGTACCATATAAAATAAACCCAAGAAGGAATACCCCAAGACACATATTAATCAAAATGACCAAAATTAAAGATGAAGAGGAAATACTGAAAGTAGCTGGGGAAAAGAAACAAGTAACAATACAAGGGAACCCCAATAAGGTTATGGCAGATTTTTCAGCAGAAACTCTGCAGGCCAGAAGGGAGTAGCATGATATACTTAACACGATGAAAGGAAAAAACCTCCAACCAAGATTACTTTACCCAGCAAGGCTCCCATTCAAATTTGAAGGAGAAATTGAAAGCTTTACAGATAAGGTAAATCCAGTGGCAATAATTAAGCCCAGTGTGAATGTAGCAGCTTAAAAAAAAAAAAAAGGAATCTGCGGTTTGTGTCTTCAGCAGCTTTCCTATAGGCTTCCAAATGTATTATATTTTCTGCTAGATTTCTAAACCTCAAGGTCTAGATAATTGCCATATACATTATAATTTAAGTCAGAAGCCAGATAGCTAAAATACAGAGGAGGTCAAGTTTGATTTCTTTTTCTTTTTCTTTTTTTTTTCTGTCTTTTCTAGGATGGCACTCATGGCATATGGAGGTTCTCAGTCTAGGGGTCTAATCGGAGCTGTAGCTGCCAGCCTATGCCACAGCCACAGCAATGCGAGATCCAAGTTTCGTCTGCAACCTACACTATAGCTCATGGCAACGCTGGATCCTTAACCCACTGAGCGAGGCCAGGGATTGAACCCGAAACCTCATGGTTCCTAGTGAGATTTGTTAACCACTGAGCCATGACGGGAAATCCAAGTTTGATTTCTTATACTTCACTTATTTCTAATCTTTGTAGATTAGATATTTAGCCCTGGGGAATTCGTGCAGAATTTTGTGTTTCCCTAAAGTAAGCATTAGATATTTATCTTCTTTACACAACCAACAGTAGAACCTGGAAGAGGATCAAAGATCATTTGCCACTTGTATTTGCTCTACAGTCGACTCCCACAGCAGCCTCTTTAGAAGTCAGGCCCCAACATTTCCACCCAGTCTGCTCTTAGCTCCACATCTTCCCACTTAGAAACTTTGCTTTCAAGCCCATTTCTGCCTCCTTGGTTGCACTTCAGAGAACAACTTCCTAGAGAGCAGCTTGCCTGATTGTCCAAAATTTCCTTTTTACTTTTTTTTTTCTTTTTAGGGCCAAGCTTTCGGCATATGAAAGTTATCAGGCTAAGGGTCGAATTGGAGCTGCAGCTGCTAGCGTATGCCACAGTCACAGCAACACCAGATCCAAGCTGTGTCTGAGACCTATACCACTGCTCACAGCAAGGCCGGATCCTTAACCCACTGAGGAATGCCAGGGATCAAACCTGCATCCTTATGGATACTAGTTGGGTTCATTATCACTAAGCCACAACGGGAACTCCCCCAAATTTCTAACCTTCACTACTTTCTGAGATTGGACTTCATTTCAACCCAGACCTTTATAGTTTTAAGCTTCCATTTCAAGAGACTTATTACTGTTATAAAAATAGAAAATAGTAGTTACTTGTTGGGGGTGTGTGTGTGCAATAAGAGATAGAAAATAACTTCCTCACTTGTAACTTATTCTTGGTTTGACGTGGTTTATTTGTAGGCAGATAAGGAAGAAGAAATTAGAAATCACATTAATTGTTGCAAACCTCTAATGTGCTTTTTAGGAAACTTGAGGGGAAAATGGATCATAACTAAGGAATTAAATCAAATTGAAAATTTCTGTCTATATAAATTTCTTCTATTCCAAGAACTAAGTAGGTATTGTTACGGCTTTTAGGCTAAGAAGACATTGCATGAAAGCTTAATAAGTGTATTTGTGTTAAAATTTCTACTCTCAATCAAATTACCTACTGTATCCATCTGGTTTCTAATGAAAACCAGCCATAACCCCCAATATACAGTTTGATGAGGGTGCCTAGTCTGCAAAGCCTTAAATATGTACCTAAATCCATTCATGCCACACTACTGGAGGCAGCGCACACGGCAGCAATAGCACAAGGCTTTCTTTCCTAATCCTAAGACTGTTTTTGTTCTACGATGGCTTTCCCTGGTGGGCTGCTGTTAAAAGTTGCAAAGATCTTAGAGCTTTACTGACTTGGCACACCGTGAACTCTTTTCATTGAAATATAAACAGAGATGTAGAACTTAGATTGTGAAAAGTATAGCAGTAATCTGACTTCACTCCTTGGCAGGTAATACACAGTTTGGGCAATGGACATCTTGCTAAGAAAGGTCAATCCCTGTGATAAAGAGCTAAGGTGTTCAAACAGTAAGCTTTAGAAGCATTTTCAGACATAAATCGGTTTGCTTCCTTCCTTGCCTTCCAACCATGGTTACGATATTGAATAGGTTTTAAAATATGTTGACTAAGTATAACATGGGCAAATGACCCCTTTATTAACAGAGCATGTATTAACAGACATTACAGTCTGCTTAGTGTGGCACTGTATCAGCTGCTAAGATGAGTACAAATAAAATCTGGTCCCTATGAGTGAAAGGATCATGGTGATTCGTTTTTAATTTGTGCTTTTCTGTTTTCTAAATTCAACATGCATTACTTTTGTGATCAGAAAAAATCAAACACTGTATATTTTGTGGAAAATATGTATAAGAATAGAAGAAAATGGAAAGGATTTATACTGAATGATAACTATGTTTATAACTAGGAGTGTGATTTCAATTTTCTTCATTATCTTTTTTATATTTCCCAAATTTTATATAATGAACTTATATTTTTAATTGGAGTGGGGACTCAGCAAGTGTGATCAGAAATAAAGAAATCAAGAAAGATTCCTTAATTGTCCCTCAGATTTTAGTTTTGTTTTCTAGTATAATCTATTCCATATATAGATGCACTTAATGATCATTTATGTGATGTACGATATTCCATTTTCATCAATTGATTCCCATGAATACCACTGTCCCTTGGCACCCACTGTGGAATCGGTTCCAGGAACCGCCCCACCCCCATCCCCAACGCCAAAATCCACAGATGCTCAAGTCCCTTAAATTAAATGATGTAGAGTTTGCATATAACCTACACACATCTTCTCATATACTTTAAATTATCTCTAGAGTACCTAAAATACCTAATACAGAGTAAATGTTCATGTAAATAGTTTTTGGGAACTTGCTGGAATTTTTTCCCCTCATATTTTTAATCTGCAGCAGATTGAATCTGCAGGTGTGAAACTTGTGGCTATGAAGAGCTGATTGTAATCCACAACCTAATTGCTTAGTACTTATCCATGGTTCCTTGAAACAAAGTTTCCTAACCTCTTGCTTGGTTTTATTCAAAATCCAGTTTATGTCAGTGTTTTCCTTAAAAATACTTTAGCCTAGATAGTATGGTATTGTGTGAGTCAAACTTGAGATCTAAGGGCTAGTAAGTTGCCCTGCTCCCATTTCTCTCTTAAGGAGGAGGGTATTAGAAAAGTTATGCTCCAGAGGTGGCCACCACAAGGGAATCTGTGCTCCTAAAGCTGTACCTGAAGCTTTGGTCATTAGCAGAGTGAATGTCAAAAATAGGTTTCTGGAGTTCCCATTGTGGCGCAGTGGTTAACGAATCCGACTAGGAACCATGAGGCTGCGGGTTCGATCCCTGCCCTTGCTCAGTGGGTTAACGATCTGGCGTTGCCGTGAGCTGTGGTGTAGGTCGCAGACGCGGCTCGGATCCCCGAGTTGCTGTGGCTCTGGCATAGGCTGGCAGCTACAGCTCCGATTAGACCCCTAGCCTGGGAAACTCCATATGCCGCGGGAGCGGCCCAAGAAATGGCAAAAAGACAAAAAAAAAAAAAAAAAAAAAAAAGGTTTCTATCAGCAAAATTACAGGCTTGTTAATCAGCATGATGCTACAAATAGGCTCTCATTGGTAAAATTGAAGTTATTCAAGATATGAGGAATAGCTAAAAATACTTAGAGATAATCTCACCCTTCATGAAAGGGTGTTAGAATTTGGTGAGGCCAGTAGCCTGTACCATTAGAAATGAATGGATCTGTGGACTGATTTCTAATTGGTCCCTGTCCAGTCATTGGGTCTGGTGATTGGAACTGCCTGATGCCAACTACAGTGGGAACAGAATGAATCCTGCCTCTGGAACACTGTCACATTTACCTCAAATGCAAATCTGGAAAATGCAGGAAAATGTTCAAATCTTTAAACCCTTATTCAAAATCTTATCTCCCAGAGGTAACAATGGTTATCTCTTTTGTGTTTTTTTTTAATAGTCTACTTTTTGATATAAATAGTATTTTTTTACTTTTATAATTTGCCTTTCTCTCCACTTAATATAAATATTTGCATGCTATGACATTTTTAAAAAATCTTAATGAACAGGGGATAAATTCCAAAGATCAATAACAGTGATGATACTGGGGATCTTTGCCATTTTTTGACTTTTATGGAAATGCAGTTAATGTTTAATCATTAAGTGTGATATGGCTACAGGTTGATGTCTCCTTCTATCCTTAATTTAATAAGAATTTATATGTTAATTATATTAATTAAATATGCTAAATATATATTTATATATCAAGCCAGGAATAAATAAATTCATTCATTTTACCAGATGCATTTTCAGATTTTATTTTCTATTAAGATAATCACATATTTGACTAGATAAGTAAAGTTCCTAATACTGACACAACCTTACACCCTTGGAAGAAAGCCTGCATCATCAAGCTATGTAATTTTGAGGTATTATAATATAATACAGTGAGTTAAAGTAAGCTCTTGGAGTTCCCACTGTAGCACAGCAAGTTAAAGATCTGGTGTTGTCTCTGACGTGAACCGGGTTCGACACCCTGTCCAGCCCAGTGGATTAAGGATCCAGAATTGCTGCAGCTGTGATGTAGGTCACAGCTATGGCTTGAATTTGGTCCCTGGCCCATGCTGCATGGTGCAGCCAAAAAAGAAAAAAAAAAAAAAGAAGAAAGAAAGTGGGTTTGGATGGGTTCATACATTGGATCCTTTATTTACTAGCTATATAACCTTGGGCAAATTATTTTACTTCTCTGTATCTCTGTCTCCCCATTTAGATAAAATGGGCATAGTAACAGTACCTACTTCATAGGCTGTGGCTGTTGTCAGAATTAAAGAGAAAACACTTAGTACATTACCTGGCACATAATAGGCACTATATCAGTGTTTGTTATTATATCACCTGCTGGTATTTACTTTTTCAAATCTAGCCATGAGCTTAGTGTATAATTCTCTGCACTTTCTTTGACAGGCTATGATATCAGAATTAGACTAGTTTGAAAAGTAAACTGGATGCTTGCATCAGTTTCTATGTAATGGATACAAGCTCTTGCTTGTACTATTGAAATACATGGTAATGATCTCTTTTTTAAAATATAAAGGAATTCACATGTAGAACCATATAGGTAGTTCCTATCTCTTTCTTGGAAGAAATTCTTTGTTACCTTTTTTTTTTATTTTTTTTTCATGGCTATTGGATTACTGGGTTTCTACTTATTAATTCAATTGTATACTAATTTATATCCACCTAGAAATTGTTCACTTTAATAATTTAATGTATAACAGCATAGAATTATGTGTAGGATTTATACCACTTAAGCAAATTCTCCATTAAATGGATTTAATAATCCCTTACTCAGGTTTCATGGTAAGTATCAGTTTTCTTTTTTGTTTTCATGATTTGGTCATCAGTAGATTTTTTCTTCTGTTTTGTAGTTTTATTTCTAGAGATATAGTTCTAGGATTTGTCGGTTCTACTGCTTTTCTGTTTTCTAGTTCATTCATTTCACCTTTATATTTATTAGGTTCTTTCATCGGTTTCTTTGTATTAATGTAGATAAATATTTTCACTTTTAGGTGAATTCTTATTTTCATGATTTTTGTTTAATCATTAAGGTCCTTAAGCTATTAATGTGCCTCCAACTATAACTGGCTATATCTCATGAATTTCAGAATGAGTGTTTTTATTATCATTTATACAGCTTTGAGTTATTTGTCAAAAGAATCTTTGAAATGCCAAATTTAAAAGCAGAGATAATGTGAGAAAAAAGAATGTATACATGTATGTGTCACCTTGCTATGCAGTAGAAAATTGAAAGAACACAGTAAACTGGCTATAATGGAAAAATAAAAATCATTATTTAAAAAAAATAAAAGCAAGGAGTTCCCGTTGTGGTGCAGCGGAAACAAATCTGACTAGGAAACACGAGGTTGCGGATTTGATACCTGGCCTCGCTCAGTGGGTTAAGGATCCCATGTTGCCCGTGAGCTGTGGTGTAGGTAGCAGACGCGGCTTAGATCTGGCGTTGCTGTGGCTGTGGTGTAGGCCGGCAGCTACAGCTCTGATTAGACGCCTAGCCTGGGAACCTCCATATGCTGCAAGTGCGGTCCTAGAAATGGCAAAAAGACAAAAATAAATAAATAAATAAATAAATAAAAGTAAAAAAAATAAAAGCAGAAGGGATTGATTTCACTTCTAATGTAACCAGTATAATTTTGCTACTTTGGAAATTTAGCTTTTTTTTCCTTAGCCTAACAGATCAATTAATTATTTTAAGTGATTCATACAAAGAGCTTGAAGAGGAAGTATTTATGGACATTTTAATCCATAAACAAAGAGGATATTATTAAACCCCTAATTATACTATTCTATATACTATATTATTTCTATTTTGCCTGTATCATTTGTTGATGAATGAAGTAAGAGTTAAAATCTCCTGTTATTATTATTTATTGGAAAATTTTACTAATATAACTAATATTTTTACTTTATATATTTTGATGTTATTTAAGTGCAAAAATATTATTGACTATTAAAACTTCATTGTAGATGGTCAATAAGTAGATCTCATTTTCACATTTAATGCATTTTTACTTCAACTATATTTTACCTAAGATGAATATTGTGACTCTAGCTTGTTCACATTTGCACAACATGAACAATAATTTTGCCCATTCTTTCAATTTTACTATTTTAAGTTTTTGTTTTTTTTGTTTTTGGGGGGTTTTTGTTTGTTTGTTTTTGCTTTTTAGGGCTGTACCTGTGGCATATGGAAGTTCCCAGGCTAGGGGTCAAAACGGAACTGTAGCTGCTGGCCTAAGCCACAGCCACAGCAATGCAGGAGCAAAGCCACGTCTGCAATATATACCACAGCAGGAACTCCTAGATGTTAGGTTTTAAAATGCCTTCTTATATTTAATGTCTTAGAGAAGAAGGCTGGTTTTCTTTGTGTTTCGGTACTTGTTTTATTTTTGCTGTTTTTCTTTGAAGTTTTTGGTTTTTTGAGGCAAAGTAATTAGGAAAGTATTCACTAGAATATGTGCAGGTGGTGATTTCTTTTCCTGGTATATCCTGAATCCTTGATTTCCAGATTTGGGTCATCTCAGTTCAAAAGCAAGGGATAAAAATAAACTGTGAAGCTGAAGGTCCTCATACCTATGACTGTCCCCAAAACTTCAGAAAAAATTTCCTCCTATGATAGTGACACCTGGCCTATATTCTCCACGTTATACTTAAGGACATCAGGAAAACCACTCAGGAATCCTCTTCTACCATGACATTAAAAATCACAGTGGTCAATGCAATACTGCTGTATAGTACTGGGAATTATGTCTGGTCACTTGTGATGGAACATGATAATGTGCGAAAAAAGAATATATACATATATGTGTGACTGGGTCACCTTGCTGTACAGCAGAAAATTGACAGAACACTGTAAACCAGCTATAATGGAAAAAATAAAAATCATTATAAAAAATAAAATAAATAAATTAAAAATAAATAAAACAAAATCACAGTGGCTTACTGACTCCATCTTTATAACAACTCTGATCACCTCCTACTGTCCCATCTTCAACGTAGTTTTCTACCAGAGGGGCCATAATAGCCTTACATAAGTTGCTCTGCATCTACCTACTATGTCTGTCTGTCTGTCTTCCTGTCTCTCCTTCTGTGTGTACACACACACACACACACACACACACACACATACTTTGTTTTTGGTTATTTTTTGTGTATTTACTTAAGATTAAACTCCTTCCCTGGCAAGAAAGGATGTTCCAATTTCATTCTAAATTCCATTTTCTAGCTATGCTGAATGGCTTATTTCTCCTTGACCATGTCTGTATATTTTGGTCTCAGTTTCCTTTGCTTGTGTTGTTTTCCTACCATCTCACCTTTCCAATATTACCTTACTTTCTAAGAACCATCCCTCTTCATAACATATTCCCCAATTATACCTTCTAGAAATGCTTCCTCCTTCCTCTGAATTCCCATGGGCTCTCCTTACCTATGTTCTACATTTTTTACCATACTTTTCTTACCCCACCCATTGGGCTTTATCATTCTACACAAAGGGTGAGGACCCTGTCCCCCTTATCCCTGAATTCCTTATAGTGTCTTGCACATAAAAATGCTTGATGTTGAAGGACGACTAAAGCACTGAATGACCCTTTTAGATATTAAAACATTAATTCTGAATACCTAGAGGATATCAAAGCATAGAAGTATAGAATATCTCATTCTGAGTGTATTACCTGAACTGGTCCATTAAAAAGTGAAGAAATTCCTTTATTTCATCCACATGACTGAAGCTAGGAAGGTGTCCTCCAAGTGCCTGGCAGAATCTCTCAGCTTCTTCCCAGTTCCTCTTTCTTACAATTCTTTCCACATGAAATAGCTTAACAAGATACATTGTTAATTCATTTTCTGATCTAATTATAAAGTATTCATAATTTTAAAGTCAACTACAGTCAAGTATATGGGCCCCTGAAGTGGATTCTTATAATGCAATAAATACAGAGGTAAGGGCACATATACTGTGACATAGACAGATCCTGCTGAAAGAGCCAACTAGAGGCCAGCACAGGTGCCAGCCACTGTTGTCAGGTGGATGACCTTCCTCAGCCAGGCTGGCAAGCTCCTTCAACATGATACCATATTCTTCTGCCTTCCAGGGACCTTGAGAGATGAATCAACTAGGAAGAATGATTGTAAAGGGTGCATATGAATGCTTTGGGAAAAGACTTCTGCAAAGATATGTGCTAACCACGTAATTGTGACCATGATACACTGAGACATGCATAAGTATAGGACTATTTTCTGATGAAGAAGAATCATGGGCAGATTTCACTGATGTGCAAATGTTGCACTAATGTGCAAATGTGGCAAAAACAAAGCTTGTCACTTTGGACTGTTTCTTTGGTTTGTAATGGTTCATTTTATGCCAAAAGAACCACAGTCATTTCAAAAGAAGAGGAGCATATGACACATGGTAGGTTAAATTATTAGTCCCGATTCATCAATTCCTGTAACACATTCTTGCCATTGGGCTTACCAGTGGGTGAGGTATACTTCCTTGTGCCTTGACTTGGGACCCAGTCATGTGACTTGCTGTTATCAATGGGATACTAGCGGAGGTAAAGTGAGCAGAAGCCAGAAATGTGCCAATGTGGTTAGGCTTGCATCTCAGGCTCCAGTAACTGAGTATGAGAAGAACAAGCTCTTGCTAACTGCTGCCCCTTCAGCCTGACACCTGGATTGAAGGGCAGCAGACCTCAATTTAGAGCCTGGAGCCTAGCACAGCTGACCCACAGCTCAAAGTAGAGCTGACCACTGATTCAAGCTCTAACTAAATCAAACAAATTCTATCTGACCCAAACATCTGTGAACATGAGACTAAATGTTTGTTGTCATAGCCACTGAATTTTGCAATAGTATTGTGAGAACATGTGACTAATACAGACCTGAAAATAAATTCTTTGACTTGTTAGAGATGATGGAACTCTTCATGCGACAAAAATAATTAAAGGAATATCAGAGTCATAGGCAAAGTATTAGCATGGCATGCAGCTCATCCAACTTCCCAGAATGAAAGCACCCTAGGAAAGCCAGACCTCACATTGGCCCTGCTCTTTTGCGTAGCACATGAGTTTATATGGGAATGAGTTATCTGACACCAGAGGTTTAATGATGCCATGACAAGGACTCTGTGCTCCCAAATACTTTGGTAGGTGATATATCTGTCTAAGGAGGAACATAGTTTGTACAAAGGAACACACTAGGATAGTATAGAGATAACTTAATTGAGAGACTGAGTAAGAGTATTTCTTTACCTTATAACAAGAAAGACCTGAGGAGAAACTATGCCAGCCTTCAGGACAGGGATCTCCAGGCTTGGGAGATGATTTTTCCGGCTCAGGAGGCCCACTTATCTTCTTGCAAATTGAAAGTGCTCTGAAGCTTCTGCAGTCTTTTACCTCCCACTTTCCAAGAGACTTTCCAGTAGCCATAGCCACACACCCTCCTGCAAAAGCTGGGGGTGAATTGAAAAGTTTAAAAAATTACAATAGATAGTTCCCATTGTGGCTCAGCAATAATGAACCCAACTAGTATTCATGAGGACGAGGGTTTGATCCCTGGCCTTGCTCAGGGGGTTAAGGATCTGGAACTGCCATGAACTGTGGTGTAGGTTGCAGATGTGGCTTAGATCTGACAGTTGCTGTGGCTGTGGTATAGGCTGGCAGCTGCAGTTCCAATTCAACCCCTAGCCTGGGAACCTCCACATGCTGCAAGTGTGGCCCTAAAAAAAGCCCCCAAAACAAACAAACAAAAAAACCCAAAATCAAACCAAAATAAAACAAAAAACAAACAAACAAAAAAAAAAGCAAAAAAAATTACAATAAAAATTTCAAGTTCAAAACTTTCCTAGTACCTACACTATTTGGCTCAGGGTGAGGAGAGAAAACAGGAAAGAAAATGAAGGAAGTGAACGTGTTGTTCACAAGAATAATGACGATGGCGATGGTAATACAGAGAAGTGTTTACTACATGATAGGTACTATTCTAAGAGGATTAAATGAACTGATCCTCACAAAAACCCTACAGAGTGGATTCTACTGTCACATTGAGGTACAGTGAGGTCCAAGGTCACATATTAGCAAGCAGTTGATCCAGGATTGGAATCCAGGCTGTATGTGTACAGAGCTGTACCCTAAACCACTATGATGCTCAGGATAACCTAAATTGTTCATATTCACCTAACAACTTTCACACATTTTTAAGCAACTTAGTAAACCTCAAAACAAAACTTTCCCAGATTCAGATCCAGAGGAAAAGCTGGTACGATAAAGGTAGAAGGAGACTACAGCCAACTAATCTATGACAAAGGAGGCAAGAATATACAATGGAGAAAGGACAGCTTGTTCAATAAGTTGTGCTGGGAAAACTGGACAGCCACACGGAAAAGAATGAAATTAGAACACTCCCTAACACCATACAATAAAATAAACTCAAAATGGATTAAAGACCTAGATATAAACCTAGACACTATAAAACTCTTAGAGGAAAACATAGGCCAAACACTCTCTGACATAAACGACAGCAACATCTTCTCAGATCCACCTATCAGAGTACTGACAATAAAAAGAAAAATAAACAAACGGGACCTAATCAAACTTCAAAGTTTCTGCACAGCAAAGGAAACCCTAAACAACACAAAAAGACAACCCACAGAATGGGAGAAAATCTTTGCAAGTGAATCACGGACAAGAGATTAATCTCCAAAATTTATAAACAACTTCTGCAGCTCAACACCAAAAAAACAAGCACGCCTATCAAAAAATGGGCAAAAGATCTAAACAGACAGTTCTCCAAAGAAGACATACAGATGGCCAAAAAACACATGAAAAGATGTTCAACATCACTCATTATTAGAGAAATGCAAAAATCAAAATCACTCCGAGGTACTACCTTACACCAGCCAGAATGGCCATCATCCAAAAGTCTACAAACAATAAGTGCTAGAGAGGGTGTGGAGAAAAAGGAACCCTAGTACATTGTTGGTGGGATTGTAAATTGGTGCAACCACTGTGGAAAACAGTATGGAGATTCCTCAGAAAACTAAATGAACTACCATTTGATCTAGCAATCCCACTCCTGGGCATCTACCCAGAGAAAACCATGACTTGCAAAGACACATGTACTCCAATGTTCACTGCAGCACTATTTACAATAGCCAAGACATGGAAACAACCTAAATGTCCATCAACAGAGGAGTTGGTCAAGATGTGGTACATATACACAATGGAATATTACTCGGCCATTAAAAAGAATGAAATACCAGCATTTTTTGCAACATGGATGGACCTAGAAACTATCATGCTAAGTGAAGTCAGCCATACAATGAGATACCAACATCCAATGCTTTCACTGACATGTGGAATTTGAAAAAAGGACAGACTGAACTTCTTTGCAGAACAGATGCTGACCCACAGACATTATGGTCTTAGGAGGAAACAGTTTGGGGGGTGGGGGGTGTGCTTGGGCTGTGGGATGGAAATCCTGTGAAATCAGATTGTTATGATCATTATACAACTACAGATGTGATAAATTCATTTGCGTAATAAAAAAAGTAAAAATAAATTTAAAAAAAGGTAGAAGGAGATGTGTGGTAACATACATTTGTTTACTATATATTTTATGGGAGCCAAAATTTTTTTTATCTTTTGTTTTTAGGGCCGCACCCATAGCACATGGAGGCTCCCAGGCTAGGGATCAAATCAGAGCCAGTATATGCCACAGCCACAGCAACGCAGGATCCAAGTCGCATCTGCAACCTACATCACAGCCCATGGCCAGAATTTTATTTATTCACTGTGACATGAAAAGACTGCATTGTCTGATCCATTTATAGATGAAGAATTAGCGACTTGCCTACAATCAGAGTGAATGGTGGAGTCAGAATCTGAACCCAGATTTGTCTGGCAAAATGCCATAACACCTTTCCTCTCACATCACACTGCCCAAAATGGGCAGAGGACAAGAAGGGCATACATTGCATAGTAATGAGCACAACTTCTCTGTGAACAATATAGAGAGAAGCCATATGTCTCATGCTCATTATACATGGACAGCAAGAGGAACAGGACCTGGGAAAAATAGTGCTGTGTTACCCTGGATGGGTGTGCTATTTTCCCCTGTTCTGTCCCCTACCCCTGGCTTGCTCAATGCCAACCAAGCTGGCTAAATCTTGGGGTAATAATGGTAAAGGGGGCTTAAGGGCAGTCTTTCTGCCTAAAGGACTGAGAGAATAACCATATGGCTACTTCCTGAGCAGCCCTCCAACCACTGAGGCTTATCCATGAAGAATATAACATTGGCGCCAAGATGTCTGAATGTCTATAAAAGAAATCACGTGTTTTGTATATTAGAATATTCTAATTTAAAGTGAAATTTAACCAGGATTATCATATGTATCCTCCATCCTCTACAAGTAAAAAGATGACCTTGTTATTATCAATATCCCTCATATTTATGAGGACAATGTATTACAAATTTTGTGGGCATTCTCTATTTCAAATGTTGTAACTATACACTCACTTGTTCCAATTGTGAGATTATAAAAAAATGGTCTTCATGAACATATTCTACAAACACAAGAAAATATAAACAATTCAAAGGAAGAAAAGGTCAATGCTTTGTAGCTGTTGTCTCAAAGACAAAATCCTCTAAAAAGTATTGGATTAGAAATCAGGAGATCTGGATTTAGCAATTCAATAACCAGATAAACTTGGTCAAGTAAATCACCTTCTTAAGCCTCTGTTTTCTTAACTCTAAAATCAGGAGGGACTTCTGAGGCCTTTTCTGGCTCAAATGCTCTGATTCTACAGCTAATTACAATCAGCGCTTTAGGCACATTAAAGAAGAACAAACTAACTTTCGGGATAAATAATATCTACAATACATTGCTTCTCTAATTCTCACCCATTGAAAATCACATGAATAAACACTTTCAATTTTGGGGAAAGGAGTTAAGAAGAAGAGAGGTGAAAATGCAAAGTGCTCCATGATGAAGCTTCTAGAATCTGTTGAGACTTACATGGAAAAGATAAAAAAATTCATGCTGATGCTTCTAGCTGTGTACCATTACACTGTGGTTTCCGAGAACTCAGTTTTCTAGCTTTTATTGGGTCGTTCCCAAGGATTTCATAGGAAAGACATACTCTGTGCATCTATTTAAGTTTCCATAGATAGACTCTAGTCCGGAAGATCATCAAAGGGAAATGAGTAGATTTGGGAGACGTGCGGCATCTCTCAAGTCACTGAATTCTGCTGCTTTAAAAGCTAAGGCACTCACCAGGCTCCAAATAATTCCAGTTGGAAAATGTTATAGCCCACTTTACTCCACCAACACTTGCCCATCTATATTCTCTACTTGCATCCTTATCTCTCAGGCCAGTCCAGAAGTATTTTTCTGAAGATTTAGTATACTTTTTCATCATATCATTCAGGTATTCTTGCTCAAATCTACAAAAAGAGAGTCAAGTTAGTAGGTGTTTTTACAATGACTGAATTGCTCTATAAATTGAAGATGCATCTTTTACTTAGGAAGAGTATTGAGCAAAGAGACTTGGAATTAAAAATTCTCTAGAGGCATTCCCATCGTGGCGCAGTGGTTAACGAATCCGACTAGGAACCATGAGGCTGCGGGTTCGGTCCCTGCCCTTGCTCAGTGGGTTAAGGATAGGGCGCTGCCGTGATCTGCGGCATAGTTTGCAGATCGGGCGTTGCTGTGAGCTGTGGTGTAGGTTGCAGACGTGGCTCGGATCCTGCGTTGCTGTGGCTCTGGCGTAGGCCGGTGGCTATGGCTCCGATTAGACCCCTAGCCTGGGAACCTCCACATGTGGTGGAAGCGGCCCTAGAAAAGGCGAAAAAGACAAATAAATAAATAAATAAAAATAAGAATAAAAATTCTCTAGTGCATATTTACTCATGGTCGCACCTGCTAGTTATAGTCAGATTGCAGTTGGTTCCAAAGGGGACCTCGTCCTCGTAAATCTTGTAACAAGTTTCTCCATGTCTCTTCCAGCCCTAAATCAGAGGAAAAATATCATCACACTGTCTCCTGGACTTGATGTTGTCCCCTTCTGACAAGCAAGGTTCTGCTATAGGTAACATCTTACAACTTATGGAAATGAAGGACTTTGCCAGTAAATTCACACACATGGTGAGGGTGGCATACAATTTCATGGATAACCTCCATCAAGACTATGAGCCTGGGTCAGAAAGAGGTGTGTCCATTTCCCTTACCCCTAGTGCCTAGCTCATCCTAAGAGTATAACAGTTTGTGGTCAAATTTTTTTTGAACAAGGAATAATATAAGTAGGAGAAGTGAAAAATCAGCATTGAGGATGGTAATCACATATATTTTCATAGAAATTCATGAATAGATAATTATTTTTCCTATAATTCTATTTTTTTCTGTAAGAATGCCGATATGCTATGATTCATTGCCTTCTGGCTTGTTCTAATGCAAATGAAATGAAGCTAGCAATTTCTTCTATTTTCCAAGTCTAAATTGTTTAAGTCTCCACTACGATCTCTAACCAAGAAGGTGTAATATTGCTTAGAAAAACTGATATGGGTTTTACATACCTCATCTGGAGGGCACATCTTATCAGATCTTGTATCATTCAATTTTTCTCCCTTTTTCTTACATACATATTTTAGTTTCTCTTCACATGACTGGACCTTCCACTGACCTAGCTTTTAAAAAACAGAAAATATTTTTTCCCACAAGAGATTATTTGTCATCTATTTAGAAGTGAACTCTTATTTTAAATCAAGATAGTTTCTTCTTACAACTATCAAGGAGGGAGAGGGGGAGACAAGGAAGTATGAGAGGGACGGGGGGAGAATGACTATAAACAAATGATTCGATCTGAGAACATATCTGAAAAAATGTCATCCAACAGGCCTGGAAACCTGTTAATTTCAGTATCACCTCAAGGTCAGAGTGCAGATAAATTTCATTTTTTTAATCATGGTCTTGGAGAATAGACTTGTGGTTGCCAAAGGGGAGGAGGAGGGAGTGGGATGGATTGGGAGCTTGGGGTTAATAGATGCAGACTGTTGCCTTTGGAATGGATTAGCAATGAGATCCTGCTGTGTAGCACTAGGAACTACGTCTAGTCACTTATGATGGAGCATGATAATGTGCAAAAATAGAATGCGTACATGTATGTGTAACTGGGTTACCATGCTGTACAGTAGAAAAAAAGTAATGTATTGGGGAAATAAAAAATAAATTAAAAAAAAATTTTTTAATTTCATTTTCTTATGGAAATAACAATAAAACCATCAAAGGACACTTAACATTCAAGTTGAAGAGAGAAGAACCCAGCCCAAAAAGAGTTGCCAGTGTTACAGTCTTCTTTCACATGATGCAGTCAAAGTTTGTTCATGGGTTACAAAACTTTGGACAGGTCACCTAACTTCCCTGTCTCAGTTTCCTCCTATGCATGATGATGATGGTGATTAGAATAGCTACTCTCTAAGAATTTTAGAATCAAAAGTTCTTCCAACTACTTCCAGCCTGAGGTCAAAGTTCTGTTTTTCAAATGTTACTTAATATTTATTTGGCATAAGTCACTCTGCTTTCTTCAAATTAAATTTTAGTAAATCAACTGAGATAAGGGTCAGGTTTTTTTGTTTTTTGTTTTTTGTCTTTTTGCCATTTCTTGGGCTGCTTCTGAAGCATATGGAGGTTCCTAGGCTAGGGGTCGAATTGGAGCTGTAGCTGATGGCCTGTACCAGAGCCACAGCAACATGGGATCCGAGCCGCGTCTGCAACCTACACCACAGCTCATGGTAACACCGGATCCTCAACCCACTGAGCAAGGCCAGGGATCGAACCTGCAACCTCATCGTTCCTAGTCGGATTCATTAACCACTAAGCTACGATGGGAACTCCCCAAGGGTCAGTTTTGAATACTGGAATGCTGTTTAGATATACCATCACTCTGTTCACTCTGTCCTATGGGACTTCATTTCTATCTATGATCCTCTTTTAAAGACAGCCTGTGTATCCCTTTAAATAGAACATTAGGAGTTCCTGTCATGGCGCAGCGGGGAAACGAATCTGACTAGGAACCATGAGGTTGCGGGTTCAATCCCTGGCCTCGCTCAGTGGGTTAAGGATCTAGCGTTGTTGTGATCTGTGGTGTAGGTCACAGACCTGGCTTGGATCTGGCATTGCTGTAGTTCTGGCATAGACTGGTGGCTACAGCTCCAATAAGACCCCCTAGCCTGGGATCTCCACATGCCACAGGTGCGGCCTAAAAAGGACAAAAAGACAAAAAAAAAAAAAAAAAAAAAAGAAAGAAAAAGTAAATAAATTAAAAAAAAATAGAACATTAAATGTGACACCCTTCTAAATCCAGCTTTACACTTTTCGAAACACCTTTACCGCCAAAACATTTCTAAATAGTCCTACCATTCATTGGTTGTACTCAAGTCTCTCTAGAAGTTTGGGTGACACAATCAGCCTCCTAAACTATTGGGCATCCACAGAAAAGTGAATCAAACAAAAACATAGAGATACCTATGTCCTTTCAGCTCAAGATAGTTTATCTTGGACTCTAATGATGCATGTTCAATAAACATTTGTGCATTCTATAGAGTAAGACTGTCTTGTACAAAATCAGATCTAATTTTTTTTTTTTTTTTTGTCTTTTCTAGGGCCGCACCCGCGGCACATGGAAGTTCCCAAACTAGGGGTCTAATCAGAGCTATAGCCGCAGGCCTACACCAGAGCCACAGCAATGCGAGATCCCAGCCGCATCTGCAACCTACACCACAGCTCACAGCAACGCCAGATCCTTAACCCACTGATTGAGGCCAGAGATGGAACCTGCAACGGTTCCTATTCGGGTTCATTAACCACTGTGCCACGATGGGAATTCCAGATCTAATTTTTTAGTAAAAGCATTTTTTTTATTTCTCAATGTAGGATAATTATAACACTGATCTGAACATGAGAAGATGAGGTTTTCCAGGTTAAACTGTGACTATATGCTAAATAGCACACTGATGGTCCTGAAAGAAAGCAG
Source organism: Sus scrofa (assembly GCF_054392235.1). Taxonomy (NCBI): domain Eukaryota; kingdom Metazoa; phylum Chordata; class Mammalia; order Artiodactyla; family Suidae; genus Sus; species Sus scrofa. Next base: position 81,063,791 of record NC_139397.1, read on the forward strand.
CCTTTCGGAGCCAACCTGCTGCAAGAATCTGAGCTCTAAAGGGATTCTCTTGATCTGTTTCACACCAGAGCAGATACTCTCAGACAGGAACCGGATTGCTTCTTGAGAAATAGCTTAATTTACCTTTTTTTTCAGCATCTACTAGGAAGACAATCTACAATGCTGTTACCTTTTATTTCCCAGCTTAAATAGAAATATCCCAACCAAAGTCATATTATTATTATTATTATTATTATTATTATTAGTCAGGTATCACAATAAGGACATAAATAAGCCCGAGGAGGTTTCCTACCTTTCCTAAATAGGAAACACAGTTGGGAGTCTTATTGTAGGGAACATTTGGCTCATTCTCATTCCAGTAAGTTAGAGTAACTTCAGTACCATCTGACCACTGAAATAGAGTGGGTGTATTTACATTCCTAAGACCTGTCCATGTTTCTTCTTTGGCATCTAAAAGAAAAATGGTTTATTTGGTTACTCAATACTATACTTCAATATGCACATTACTACTGATTTTTTTTATATTCTGATACAGGAGGTAAAGAGCCTAAAATTTTATTTCAGAAAAAGATATTCTTAATCAATCTGTCAAAAATGTTCATAAGTTGAGCACGATGGTGATGAGGGCTTTTTAGGTCACTTACACAGGTAGGGTACACAAGTGGAACGACAGCTGTACTGTGATCTACAGGCTCAGGGTTCCTCATACATGGTTGAGATAAACCTTGCTTTATGAGAAACAATGAAATTCTACAAATGCAATCATAGATACTCCAATTAGAATACGAATACTGTCCATCACCGCCATGGAATGACCATACTGCCTTCCCAGGTAAAACAACTGGCATCATGAGGGCACAGAATAGGTATCTAGTATTTGCTATTATGAGTGAATCCATAGGAGGAAATCGTAAGAATGGCTCTCTAGTGTTCTGTTCACTTTTCAGCTGTCAAATAATTACAAAAGTGAAATAATCATCACTTAAATGTTTGGAGCAATTTAAAGACCATTTAGCTTATGAGAAGAGGGAAATTATTCAATCATTGGTTGTACTGTCAAGTTGGTAGCCACTAGTTATATGTGGCTATTTAAATTTATAAATCAATGAAAGTAAAAATTCAGTTTCCCGGTCGCCCTCACTACATTTCAAGGGTTCAACAGCCACAAGTGATTGCTGGCTACTGAATTGGACATAACAGTTTATAGAACAGTTCCATCATTGAAGAAAATTCTATTGGACAATGCTGATATACAGGATCAAATCGGAAGCTTTTCAGTCTCACAAAAAAATTGAAAATAGGGCTATTTTAAAATGCTTAACACCTCTCAGAGAGGATACTTAAAAAACTTACCCCCTTTATGGAGTTTTGTGACAATCACCTCCACATCTGCTAAAGAATGAATGCTGATGAGGTCACTACTGAAGGTTTTGCATTTCATATGTGCCTTATCCCAGGAATCACTTTCATTCACAAGCAGATAGCAAAATCCATCATTTGGCAGCCAGTCTGCTGCATCACAGCGGGTATCTGAGTATGTCCAAACATCTGGAGGAAAAGAAGCTATTTATATTCCAGTAAAGATACATCTATTTGAATCAATAATATTGTATATTCTTCTTTCTTGAATCATAAGGCTTCTGGAATACTGGAGAATGTGGTGTCAGATAGTACAGTGACATGAATTTATGTGGTGCCTAATGTATACAGGGCATCATAAGAGTGAGTACAAGGATTCAGGATATAATGTCACTTGAAGGCATACAAATGTGCTATATGGCTGGTTACAGACTATTTAGAGGGGTTTCCCCTGGTCCTAGTGACAGAAGAAAGTATGGGGTAAGTCAGTTGCTGACAAATCTCTTCCTGGGTATGGGCTTTGTCAGGTTCCCCTCCAGTCTCTGCCTTTGGGAGACTATGAAGTTGAGCCTCCTTTTCATGAATGGTCAGCTGAGTCAGGGAATGTGCATTCATGTTCACTGCTGAACAAAGAACAGGGAGAGACTTGAGGAACAGAATAAGACATTTATTCACTTCACACCCAAGAAATGGCAGCAGGAGAAGAAAAGGGCAAAGAGCATCCCTGGCCCTCTTCTCTCCTCCCCTCTTTCAGTCCTGTGGTCCTTATGGAAGGAGGGACTCTCTGTTTTGACTACAATAAAACTGGCTCAAGTGATGGTCAAAAGATTAGAGAAAATGAGTGAAGCATAAACCATACAAAGTACTTCCATCCCTCTTAACAGAACTAGAACGTAGCTCAGCTATTCAGGTTTCATAGCTTTGAAACCATTTGGAATATTTGTTACAAGAAAACATAGCATCTTTAAAATGGGGATGGTTTGGTTCTTTTTTTAACTAAAGGATAAAGTTCAGGTTCAGTTTTTCATATTTATAAAATAACTCAATTAACTTTAAGGTTCTAAAATAGAACTTATTATAGTATTTTATAATTATAATAAAGGAATGGGGAAATACTCATAATTGAACTTAATCATTTTCATATTCTAGTCTTTGTCTCTGTGAATACACATTCTTACAAGATTAAAATGATAAGTAGGCATATGATTTTTGTCCTATGTTTTGTATTTTCCTGCTGGCACAGTTATTTTAATAAATGCACATTATTCAATCATGTGGAAACATCACGATTTACTTAATAATTGCTACTACAGGATATTTATTTGATCCGTCATCAGTCACCCTGGCTTATCTTCATTTGCAACTGCCTTTTCTTCTTTGCCTTTGTTGTATGGTCTAATATGGTCTAAATTTGAATCAACTTGGAAGACGAATGTTCATTTTTTCCTATTATTTTTTAATCTTAAAAAATAGCTCTATGCTCCTATTTGAATGGTAAGAAATTTTATGCTTTATTCTCTTCCCTCAACATTCCTTAAAGCAAGACATTTTAAAAACCTTCTCTTTTCCTCATAGTTTTATATTAATTTTTCTTATTCAGTGATGATTTAATCAAATGCCAGGTATACAGTGGGCCCTGTACAAGATATTTAGGGCATTTCTCTGCTCCATTCTTTCAAAGACTCCTCAAACTTTTCTGCACCTCAAAAGTTACAGCTGTCCTGTGTTTCTCTTACCCCTAAAAATCCCTAGAAAAAACTCCTCCATGTACATATTTTGTCCATCTGCACCTCTCCTTTTTTTTCCTTCCTTCTTTCTTTTTTCTTTTTTTTTTTTTTGGTCTTTTTAGGGCTGTACCCCCAGCATATGGAAGTTCCCAGGCTAGGGGTCAAATCAGAGCTATAGCCACTGGCCTATGCCACGGCCACAGCAATGCCAGGTCCTTAACCCACTGAGCAAGACCAGGGATCGAACCTGAAATCTCGTGCTTACTAGTCAGGTTCATTACCACTGAGCCACAATGGCAACTCCTGCACCTCTTCTTTCTATCTGATTTATCAACAAAAAGACTGAAAGAACCAGCCTGGCAAAAAAGAAGAGAGGTGGGTAGGCTTCGAGGGGCAGAAGGTGGAAAAGTTCCTGTGTCCATCATTTCTTATTTCTCAGAAGCAGGTACTATGTAACACCTGGCCCTGGAGCAGGGGCTCACAAACTTTAGTGTGTATCAGAATCACCTGGAATACTTTTTAAAACACAGATTGCTGGGTGCTACCCTCAGAGTTTCTGATTCAGTAAATCTGGTGGTAAATCTTAGAATCCACATTTCTAACAGGTACAAGCGAAACTGATGCTCCTAGTCTGGGAAACCACTGCTCTAGAGAAAAAAGATCCACCTGATTCATTCCCTGTCTAGAATATCTCTGCCTTCTTATGGGCATATACCCATATGAATAAAACTAAAACTAAAGCTTTATTCATGTATAGTTGGTATTATCTAACCACAGGGTCAAAATCAAATACTTTCCTGCATTGGTAGTATACGGTGAAGGAAAGGGGGAAATAAGTATCTGAAAAGGATTTACTTGTGTGCACAAAACTAATTTTGAGACCTCTTTATTGGAGGAAGTGAGAAAGGTACCTGTTAATTCCACTGTGTTATTTAACAGTTTCTTGCAGACGTAGGGCAGTCGAGCCTCACAGGAAAAACTCTGCCACAGACCCGAGTAGGCATCCATTTTTGCACAGCTGGATCCGCCAATTGTCGGTGCACTTGATACATCTTAAACGGTAGGATTTTCAGAGTTAAAAGAAGATTAGGGCCAGGATGGCAGTTAGAAAAAATAATTTGTATCCCTAATTTTCTGTTTTTATGGGAACTCGTAAAATAGTTAAAACTTTTAACAAAAATGAAATGTATAAGCTGCAATGGACAATCATGTGGTTACCTATGTCCTTAAGCATAGGATATGGAGTTGGGGGGGAATCTGATATGTTATAGTTAATTTTTATTTTTTTATTTTTTTGTGCATTTAATTTTATGGAATATACTAGACTTACAATTTGTTAGTTTCAAGTGTACAGTAAAGTGCATCAGTTATACATGTAAATTTATCCGTTTTTCCCATATAGGTTATTACAAATTATTGAGTATATTTTCTTGTGCTATACAGTAGGTTCTCGTTAATCATCTATTTTATATAGTGGAATGTATGTGTTATTCCCACCCTCCCAATTCTTCCCTCCCCCCAACAGTTTCACCTAGGTAACCATAAGATTGGTTTATGAAATATGTGAGTTTCTGTTTTAGAAATAAGTTTTTTATATCATTTTAATTAGATTCCACATATCAGTGATATGTATTTGTCTTTGGCTTAGCTTACTCAATATGATAATTTCTAGGTCCATCCATGTTGCTGCACATGGCATTATTTCACTATTTTTTATGGCTGAATAAAATTCCATTGCATGTACGTATGACATCTTTATCCATTCCTCTGTTGATGAACAATTTAGGTAGCTTCCATGTCTTGGCTATTGTAATTAGTGCTCTAATGCACGTTGGGGTTGTAGTTAATTATTAAAAAGACCAACCAAACCTTTGCTCCTAACCAACTTGCATGTCATATTCTGTGGTCAGAAGCTCTTAATTTGCTACCCTATACAATAAAAATACTAATTTATGATTCTGCCATGTCTTTAAGGCTCTGAATTAAGGATTAAATTATCTTTAAAGATTATATTTACTGAGATAATAGAGAATTAATATACTAACACAACTCTGTTAATTAAAATGACCTATGTATTGGTTTTTATTGCACTTGTTTTTCTTACATGCATGCAGAATGCTTTTGTACTGAAGCTGGCGTTAACTTTTACATTCTATATTTGTCAGAAGCCTGTGATTTTATTTTTTTAAAAAGGTTATCTAATTTTTTTTTTTTTTGGCTGAGAGGGGTTTTCTTTGTTTTACTCACTAAAATTTTTTCTTCAAGGTCTTTATTTATGTATTAAAATAACACCTTTATGTTTTCAATACTTGGATGCTTCAGTGGAAGAACCCAAGTGTTTGAGAATGAGAAGTTATTTCCACACTAGAGTTAAGTTGCAGATGAAACCCAACATGGGTCAGTCACAGACAAGACAAGTCAAAACAAGACACATAATGGTCCCCAGGCCATGTAGTATGGCTTATTCTGCTCCTACTTAAAAATGTAGGGTCCTTCTAAAGATTAGGGCAAATGCCCAGTTGCCCATGGTGGGGGGTCAACTTGGCTATAATGGTACTACAATAGAGAAGGGCTTAGGGAAAAAAAAATCTTCTGAGAGGTGACAATTTTAAGAGCTGTCAAGTTTTAAAATTTGTATAAGCTCTCAGGGAGTGGGACGCTCTTATTTTTTGAGGCTTATGTTCTATGCATAGCAGTGGAAGAGGCAGCAGTTACCTGGGTCCCAGTTGAGAAAGTTTAATGGCTTGTGGTCTGACCATTCCCAACCTCTAGCAGAGTACAGTTGATTTAAACCGATCCAGAAAACTTTAGCAATGCCTTCTTTTTCTGTAAGATTACACAATTTTTAAAAGTGACAAAATTACCTGTTATTATCTAAGCCAAACTTAAGTTTACATTAAGAGCAAAAATTTCTGCAGGCCTTGATTATAAGGCAGGAAACCTATAGAGGCTTCTATCCAACAAAATCAGGCGATGCTGAGAGACAAAACTTCTGTCTACTGAGAAACCCCAAGGCTGCTAAGTTAATTCAGTTCTGCTTTCCCGTTAGCTTATCCAGTTCCCTTTCTTCTAAGAACAGAATCTTCTCAGAGTAGTTGTTTCACTATTTTTAACCTTCTTGGAACTGACACTGAAAAAAACAGTTTCCATTACATATCTAGATTATAATTCAGACTGACAGTTTAATAAATTCATTAAGCATGTATCATTTGCCAGGTACTAAGGATATAAAAACCAAAATGACCAAGTCCCTGCCTTCATGAGGCTTTCAATCTAGTAGAAGGACACATATGGATACCCTAAATGGTGAAGTGTAGCCAGTACTGCTTCAGAAATATGTGCAGAGCTGATTCATAGGCAAGGGATATACAACTCTAGAGTCCAAAGGAGACATTAAGGCTGGAAACACAGAGTAGGATACACACACACACACATTACTGTTGAGATGCAGCATTCAAATTTATTATTGGATGATTAGGTAACATTAGCATAAAAAAGAGAAGCAGAAATAATTTAGTGAAGCTAATTGCTGATATGCCACTCAGTGTGCACATGCCCACAAGCAATGGGTAAAATCATGCTGGGTGTATCAGTCCATGTGTATTGAAAAAAGAATGTATGGATGATTATAAGGATTTTCACACCACTGTCAGAAGTCAACACCATTATTCAAGAACCTGGCAGGACTTGATCAATATCACAAAGAATCTGAAGATGTTGATGGTCAGATAGAAGAGATAAAGCAGAGTTCCTGTGGTGGCTCAGTAACCATAAGGTTGCAGGTTCGATTCCTTGCCTCGCTCAGTGGGTTAAGGATCCGGTGTTGCCATGAGCTGTGGTGTAGGTGGCAGATGTGGTTCAGATCTGGCATTGCTGTGGCTGTGGTGTAGGCCAGCAGCTGTAGCTCCGAGTAGACTCCTAGCCTGGGAACCTCCATATGCCACAGGTGTGGCCCTTAAAAAAAAAAGAGAAGAGATGAAACAACTAATGAAATGGTCTACAGAAGACAAAGATGATGTTGACAAATAAGAAGAGCCAATGGGTTGGAATCTCTATAGATTTGTTGCAATATTCCCAGCAGTAAAACACTTGATAACTGCTTCTTAATTCTCCCAGAGACTTATATATGCTGTATTATAGTATTACATATATAATTCATATATCTTTCTATAAAAATATAAAATATAATCTTATATTATGTAATTTATATGTATATTATATAAATATAAATAATTCTTAAAATATAGATTTTGTCTAGTATATATACCAGATTTATCTATGTGATTTGCATGTAAAAAACCATATCCATACTTTATTCTCTATATAGATATTTATCTGTGTAACTTGCATATAGAAAACCAATCAATACTTTAAGGGCTCTTTGAGGGTAACTTTGACTAAACATAATTTTTGCCTTACACACTTTAGAACCCAAATGCCTAAAACGAGTGACTCCACTGGAACTGACACCTGAGAATGGAAGACATTCCCTGGGTAGGGCAGAAGTAGCAACAGCAAAGACAGAAGGGGCCAAGAGAAGCAACCTAGACACCAACATCTGAGCCATGGGTGGAAGTCTGGGAAGTGGGTAGTAGCCATGAGGAGAGGCCCAGTTATTGTTCAACTGAAAGGTAAATGTGAGGTTAAGAGTGAACTGTAAAGATACACTGTGCTATCCAGGAGCTATTTTTCACTGTGTAATACAGAGGCTGGCTTTACAATCTAAGGAAATTTTTCTTAATGCTAGAAATTTAAACAAGTTTATAGCCTATTGGGGAAGAATCAATAAAGTGGGTGTTGATGCAAACATAAGAGACAAAACAGCTGATGTAGATACAAAGTTCTCAGGGGAAGTAGTTAACCCTGAGCAAGCTGGAGGAATAACAGTATAGACAGAGATAAATTCATAAGTATGAGGGTGAGAAACGAAGGGTTCACCTCACTTTCTCAAGGAGATAGATGGTAAGGAGAGTCTCTCTACTAAGGAGGGAGAGAGTGGGTATTTGGGTAGATGGCTGGAGGAGAATGCTGAGGGGGACTCTGGATTTATCCTTTGCTTTCATCTTATCAGCATAGGCAAGGGCTGCCAGCATTGGTGTACTGACCTGGAGGAATTGTTCTAACGTTTTCTTCATTAAAATAATGAGGTAAAAAATGCAACTGATCTTCCAGCATTCCTTTTTTTTAATTTATTTTTTATTTTTTGCTTTTTTAAATTTTTTGTCTTTTTGCCATTTCTTAGGCTGCTCCCGCAGCATATGGGGGTTCCCAGGCTAGGGGTCAAATCAAAGCTGCAGCCACTGGCCTACGTCAGAGCCACAGCAACGTGGGATCTGAGCCACGTCTGCAACCTACACCACAGCTCACGGCAATGCCGTATCCTTAACCCACTGAGCAAGGCCAGGGATCAAACCTGAAATCTCATGGTTCATAGTCGGATTCGTTAACCACTGAGCCACAACGGGAACTCCAATCTTCCAGCATTCCTAAAGAAGTCCTGGAAACTATGACAGATATTTACTTCTTATATGGCCTGGACAATTTAGAGCTGGACTTCTTTCCTTCATACAGTCCAGGCAGGGAATGCAATGATGCATTCCTCCAAATTGATCATTATATTGTCTGGTAGGGTGTTGACCCTTAACCAATTTAAGACTCTAGAAGTTCCCGTCATGGCGCTGTGGTTAACGAATCCGACTAGGGACCATGAGGTTGCGGGTTCGATCCCTGGCCTTGCTCAGTGGGTTAAGGATCCAGTGTTGCTGTGAGCTGTGGTGTAGGTTGAGGATGCGGCTCAGATCCCGCATTGCAGTGGCTCTGGCGTAGGCCAGCAGCTACAGCTCCGATTAGACTTGAGAACCTCCATATGCTGCGGGAGTGGCCCAAGAAATAGCAAAAAGACAAAAAAAAAAAAAAAAAAAAAAGGAACAGAATTAGATAGACAAATAACTATCTAATCAAAGTAACAAATCCACTGAGCTAGATATTCTCAACTTTCCCAAACATCCCTATTCAGACACGACACTATATTTCTATTCCTCTCCCCACAACGACAGACTGCATGGCCTGATAGTGGTCATGCATCTGGGATGAACATTGGAAAGGCCACAGGCAGCAGGGGCCCTGACCTAGAAGTGTCCTAGCACCTTGGGTCAACTATCAAGGTGGTTCAAAGTGAACAACTCCTCAGGTCAGAGGCAAATCAGGAAGAATAGAAATGCACTGTTCCTGTTCTGAGGACTGGTAGTCCTCCTCTGCAGCTCCTGGATGAATCTGTGCTTAGAGGTCCCTGAGAAGGCCTGAGCCATAGGAAATTTGACTCCCAAACAAAACCCAGTGAGTATGAGGAAAACAAATCCCTCACTCGTCAGCCCCTGTGTTAGTAAAACAAAATCAAAACAGGACTAATTAGGTGCGGGGCAGGCACAAGGGAGAAAGAAAGCTCTTTTAGACTGCATGGGATTTATCCAAGGGGGCTTTTACTGCTTTATTTCTGTCAGCAGATGCCCTAGTCTCACCCAACCACTAGCCACTAAGTCCAAAGATCATTTGGGAATAACATTCTCCATTATGCTCTGCATAGGTACAACTCTTATTTTCCTGACTAGATGAAGCATTTTGGTCACACAATCTCTATCTCATTCACTTTCGTGGGCCTCACTGTTCCTAGCCCCATGTTTACACATAGTAGTTCATGGAAGGGACACAATATTAATAGAAGTGTCAAGAAATTTTCAAGATTTGGATACTCTGAGCTTCAGCTGTTAAAGTACAGGGTTTTTTTTTAAGGTCTCAGGAAGTCAGCAATCATAATTAGGCATATTGATAACCCTTAAGAGCATCACAGTGAAAGCGGAGCTTGGAACATTAGAAAGGGCTATTCCTTGAAAATTACTGATATCCAAAAAAATGTGGGGAGTGTCTTCCCTGGGATAGGGAACAACTGGGTCCTTTAAAACATTATTTCTCTTCGGTGTTCCCATCGTGGCTCGGTGGTTAACAAATCTGACTAGTATCCATGAGGACGCAAGTTCAATCCCTGGCCTTGCTTAGTGGGTCAAGGATCTGGCGTTGCCGTGAGCTGCGGTGTAGGCTGAAGACATGGCTTGGATCCTGTGTTACTGTGGCTATGGTGTAGGCCTACAGCTGCAGCTCCGATTGGACCCCTAGCCTGGGAACCTCCATATGTCATATGTGAGGCCCTAAAAGACAACAAACAAAACAATAAAAAAAACCAAAAAACATTACCTCTCTTTTATGTGTTATTAAAGAAATTGATACATAAAGAAATCCTGCTCCTTCAGATGCATCATTAGATTGTTTGGAGGGTGTTGGTAATCATACTTCAACAATTTTCTCCTTCACTGAAGCCATCGGTTTCCAAATGTCAATATTCTGGGAGACAAACTGATTGGCACTTTCTACTCTCAATAAGATTTGTTGTAAGGTTTTGGCAGGGGTGGGGGGAGGGGTCTGTCTGGAATAGAGTTCCACTGGCGAACACTAGCCCATTACGCTTATTTAACAGCTTTCCATTCAAGAAGTCTGATTAAGTTCCAAACAATATTCAAGGAAAAGGTTAAAAACTACAAGAAAGGAGGTCTGAATAAAGCTTTAGCCAAAAAGCACAACAGGAGTTCCCGTCGTGGCGCAGTGGTTAACGAAGCCGACTAGGAACCATGAGGTTGTGGGTTCAGTCCCTGCCCTTGCTCAGTGGGTTAACGATCCGGTGTTGCCCTGAGCTGTGGTGTAGGTTGCAGATGCGGCTCGGATCCCGAGTTGCTGTGGCTCTGGCATAGGCTGGCAGCTACGGCTCCGATTGGACCCCTAGCCTGGGAACCTCCATATGCCGCAGGAGCGGCCCAAAGAAATAGCAAAAAGACAAGAAAAAAAAAAAAAAAAAAAAAAAAAGGCACAACAGAAGACTAGCAGACTTTTTTTGAGGTAATAATGGTTTAAAACATTACATAAATTTCACGTGTGCAACATTACATTTTGACTTCTGTATACACTACAGCATGCTCGCCACCAAAAGTTTAGCTTCCATCCATCACCATACAGTTGACCTCTTTTACCCATTTCACCACTTCTCTCCCTGCTTCCCCTCTGGTAACCTCTACTCTGTTCCCTGTGTCTATGTGTTTGTTTTTGTTTGGTCTGATTTGTTCATTTATTTAATCTATTTATTATTTTTAAATATTTCACATGTGAATTCAATCATATATTTGTCTTTCTCCATATAATTTCACTTAGCACAATACTCTCAAGGTCTCCCAGTAACATTTTCCATAGAACCAGAACAACAACAAAAACCCCTATGATTTACATGGAACCACAAAAGACCCATGATAGCCAAAGAAATCCTGAGGAAAAAGATCATAGCTGGAGGTACCCATGGCCTGAATAAGTTATAGTTGTCCTCTGAACAACATGGCTTTGAACTATACCAGTCCTCTTTTATGCAATTTTTTTTCACTAAGTATATATGACAAAACTATACAATCTGCAGTTGGTTGAATCTATGAATATGGAATCACAGATACAGAGGCCAAATTAAAGTTACGTGAGAATTTTCTAGCAAGTGGAGGGTTTCCACTCCTAATTCCTGCATTATTTAAGGGTCAACTGTATTTAATTTATCTGGATAAATTAGGGCTTTCCTCACAGTTAGCATTTATCAAATATTTACAATTATTACAAAACAGTGTGACAAGATTTCTTTGAACTATTTGATAAATAGATATTTGTTTAATATATGACAGCAATGTTTAGAGTTTTGTGCAGAAGGAGGAAACAACTCATGAGATCCATCTCTGCCTGCAAAGAATTTACAATCTTATAAAAGATGAATACAAGTACATGCCTGATGCAACTTGTTTTCAAGTCAGCTGACTGTTCAAATTTTGGCTCTGCTAATTAGTTGTGGGTATCCTTGGACAAGTCACACTTTTTTTTTCAGAACTCTGCTATCCTTATCCTCAAAATTAGCATAATAATATCTACCTTAAATAAGATAATGTATGAGAAGCATTTAGTATTCTGCCTGAAAAAAATTTTTTTGCCTTTTTTTTTTTTTTTTTTTTTTTTAAGGGCTGCACCTGTGGCTTATGGAGGTTCCCAGGCTATAGGTCGAATCAGATTTGTAGCCACTAGGCTATGCCACAGCCACAGCTGGTCCAATGCCAGATCCAAGCCATTTCTGTGACCTATACCACAACTCATAGCAACACTAAACACTTGTCGAGGCCCGGGATGGAACCTGTGTCCTCATGGATACTAGTCAGATTCATTTCCACTGAGCCACAACAGGAACTCCTACTCTGTCTGAAATATTGTCATCATCATATATTATGATTATTTATTTCATCCATTGAACAAATCATTAGGGCCTCATTAACTTGGGTTCCTGGATTTTAAAATATGTATATATATACATACATAATTTCTCTTTATAAATTTTATAGTAAAAGATGTCCAACACTCTGAAGTAAAAAGTTACAGAATTTTACCAAGTACATAAAAAGAAGTCCTAAATAAGTAAAAAGGCATACCATTTTCATGGATAAGAAGATTTAATAATGTAGTGACAATAATTCCTCCCTAATTAATCTATTAATTCCACAGTCCCAATAGAGTTTTTCATTGAAATAAACAAAGTGATACCTAAATTTATATGAAAGAATGGTCCAAAAAATACCCAAGGTAACTCAAGAAAAAAAAATTGAATGAAGGAGGATTTGCTCACCCAGAAAGCAAGATTGCTATGTAGTCTTGGAGTAATTACAATAGTGCGGAACAGACACAGAGATAGACCAAAGGAATATGATAGAGAGCCTAGAAACAACCAACATGTAATAGGGGAGTTTATATTTATTAGAAGTGGCATAAATCAGAGGGGAAAATGTTAACTAAATACTCTTTGGTCAGCTGATTATCCATCTGAAGAATGATAAATTAGATTCCCACTTCTACAAATTACATTCTGGATGGATTAAGAACATAAATATGTGGGGTTCCCTTCATGGCTCAGCAGTTAATGAACCCAACTAGGATCCAAGAGGATACAGGTTTGATTTCTGGCCTCACTCAGTGGGTTAAGGATCCAGCATTTCCATGAGCTGTGGTGTAGGTCACAGACATGGCTCAGATCCCATGTTGCTGTGGCTGTGGGGTAGGCTAGCAGCTGTGGCTCTGATGGGAACTTCCATATGCCAAGAGTGTGGCCCTAAAAAGCAAAAGCAAAAAAAAAAAAGAACATAAATATGAAAAGCAAAATTAGGAACTTTTGAAAAAAAAAGGGAGGATATCTTTTATCATGTTAGGGCTAAGGAAGGGTTTGCTAAATAATAAGCATGAAACACTTAATATTGATATGTTTGACCAAGTTAAAATTAACATATTTTTAATGATGAGGCAATAAAAATAAGGTGAAAAGACTAAAGACTAGGAAAATATATTTGTAAAACTACAGTGAAACATTGATAAGTATACAGAATATACAAAGAACTGTAACAAATCAATAATAAAAAAAGCAAACAACTCAGTAGAAAGTAGGCAAAGGATATGAACTGCCAGTTACAAGAGAGAAACCTAAAGGCCTAAGAAACACAAGATAGGAAACCACATTAATTATCACGGAAATGTAAAGCAAAAATGAAATGTCATTTCACTTTCATCATACTGGCCAATTAATAAATCCATAAAATCAACTGCTGGTGGAGGTGTAAACTCATACAACCACTTTGGAAAGCAATTTAGAAACTTTGATTAGAGGTGAAGAAGTGAGAATTGCAATTTAGCAATTCCTACTCTAAAAAAATTCTCATATACTGCTTTATGAGGCATATACAAGGATGGTCCTTGCAGGGATATTTGCAATAGCAAAAGCTGAAAACATCCTGTTTCTCAGTAGGGAATGGATAATTTGTGGTTTCTTCATGCAATGTAAACTGCAGCAGTTAACAATGGATAAACTTACATATGGGTAAATAAGATAATTGTATCATTTAAAAACATGGGACAGTAGTATAATGAAAACATATACAGTATTTATACATATACATGTTGTAGAAGCTCTCAAAGTATGGTTATTTTAAAAGGTGGGCATGGGGCTTTGACTATGTTAACATTTTATTTATTTAAAGACAGGGAAGCAGGGAAGGAGAGCGGGTAAAGGGAGGCTGGTGGGAGGGAATAAATTCATGTAAAGCAATGTGAATAAAATGTTAGTATATATTTAGTCAGGGTGGTATTACATAGGTCTCTCAGGTTATTTTCCATTTATGTCTTTATGATTTCAGTTTTCATAATTAAATTTTTAAATATTACACCACCACCCCACAAACAAAACAGAACAAAATCCTATCTACACTATGAGTCCATGTCCACTTAGAGATTTCTTAGAATTCTCTTTGCCCCTGAGGACTGCACTCATTTATTCAAATGTGAAGACTTTTTACTGAGGTCATCTACTGTGACTCAGCAATCTTCTCCACCTTCCTCAAGTTCTCTATTTTTCAATGTTCAGAGTCGAATGTTCACCTTTTTTTCCAAATCCTTTCACATAGGGGTAGGGTAGCAGTTTAATCTTGCTACCCCACCTCATTTTCTGAACATTAACCTCTCTTTGGTTTCTATCATGAGATGCATTTTCAATGGATAAGCACAGGATCAGATTTAGTATTTTTGCTTGTGCCCTTTGGTGTTGAAGTTTAAATTCCAAGAAAAGATACAGAAATAAATACACAAAACAACATACCTAGGTATGAAAACAGAAGATAGACAGCACCTTTACAATCTCAGCCATTTGCTTTATTACACACAAGTTACACCCACCTTTAAGATAAGTTAACTCAGCAGCAGTACTAATGCTCAGTAAGTCGGCCCCTTGATTCTGACATGAAATATAAGCTTCTTTCCAAGAAAGAGCTGCCTGACTATTAAATTGGTAGCAACCTCCAGTCTGCTCATTCTTTTCCCAATTATCTTCACAGCCATTTTCTGTTGATAAAAAGATACGTTAGTGATCATAAAGTAAGGGCATAATGTATATTACTTAAAATGTTTATAAATACTGCCATTCAATTTGCATGCTCTTAGGACATGCTAAAATTGAGGCCGCCACTGCTCAACTAGACAACCTTTTTTTTTTTTTAACCTATTTTAAATTTTTACTTATTTATTTTGTCTTTTTTAGGGCCGCACCTGCAGCATATGGAGGTTCCCGGGCTAGGGGGTCAAATCAGAGCTGTAGCTGTTGGCCCACTCCACAGCCACAGCAATGCCAGATCCAAGCCGCTGGCTCACACCATAGCTTACAGAGATGCTGCATCCTTAACCCACTGAGTGAGGTCAGGGATCAAACCTCCATCCTTATGGTTACTAGCTGAATTTGTTTCCGCTGAGCCACAACAGAAACTCTGAGACAACTTTTTGATTCACTAGTTACACAAACTGAAGTCACAGGACAGCAAATGTCTCAGGCTGATTAAAGCTTCCACTCTCCTTTTATCTTCTACTATCCCTTTATCCCCATCAACTGTAATGCTATATGTTTTAGCCCATGCCTACCCTCTGTATAAAAATAAAAGTAACAGCTTCTGAGCTCACTTGAAGATGGTGGCACAATACAGAAGTGGCACAACGCCCGTCACCTGCAGTGAAACCACTGAATGTGCAAGAGTGTGGGCAGACATGCTGCTTAAGTGCACAAGATTTAGGACCCTATTGATACCTTATTTGGGAAACTCAATCCAAGTTTCTCCTTAATATTTGAATAGATGATTTAATATACGACTAATATAACATTACATATGTATTATGTATCTGTATGTACATATGTGTATAAAATGCATGTACACATGTGAATGTTATTTTCTGTAACAAATATCTAAAAAACATGTAGAATTTCAGATGAAGAACTTTTAAGCTCTTTCAGGTACAAGATAGGTCCTGATACAACGGATTCAAAAATAAACTCAGAGCCTCTTACGTGTTCCCTACAGGGAAAAATGAATGTAGGCTATGTCGAGTGTATGCCAGGCATCACTTGGGGTTTTTTCAAAGGGTTTCCCATAACCAGTTAGACTTAAGTAACTTCAAGCTAGAAGGCCCCTTAAAGATCATTTTGTCTAAGGTCTTCATTTCACAGATGGGAACAGAAGATCTAGGGGTGTTTGTGGCAGACCTATAACCACAGCACTGTTTTTAACTCTGATGTTTATCTAAATGGCATTCATTGCCTCTTCAACCACTTTTGTTCGAATGTCCTCAACTGTAACAGAGGTTGTTGTGATATTTGGTAAAAATGAAATAGATGGATTTGCAAGTGCATTTCTTAAAGGTTCCTTATTACCACTAAGGCCACATATTTGTAAATCTCCAAGTGTCCAGCAGGATGGCGGTGTGTTTACTGTAAGATACAATATTCATGGTTTAGAAGTTCTCAGGTTCAAGAAACTCACAACCTTGCTTCTTCTGTAAAAAGGAGGCATGTAAATGCACTGACAATCCCCCATTCCATCCAAAGTAGGCTAAAAGCATGGAGACACATGTCAGTGAAGGCAGCAAGGTGGAATGGGATAAATATGCTGGGGAATGAGGGTCAGAAAACCTGGGATCTCCACGGTCTCTCCACAAATATGGTCTGATTCTGACAGGCTATTCCGTTAATCTAGGTATGCTGCTTCTCACCTGAGAAGCAAGGGTTTTCTCTAGATAACCTCTAAAAGCCCTTTCCTAATCCCTAAAATTTCTGATCCAGAGTATAGAAAGATTTAAATGAAATTGGTGCCTGGTTCGCTAAACCTTGCTTGTTATCAATTACAGCTGAAGTAGATACTGGCTTTTTATTTTTTAGTAGGGTCTAAGTGTTGAAAAGCCTGTGTCTCTCCCAGAAAAATACTTCTTGAAGTGTGGTCATCATTAGCATCATCTGGGAACGACTCACTAAACTACAAAATCTGGGGCCCCATTCCAAATCTACCAAATTACAATTTCTGGAGGTGGGCCCCAGAAGTCTGTATTTTACCAAACTCTCCAAGTGATTCTGTTGCACACTGAAGTTTGAGAACCACTGGTTCAATACAATCTCTTAAAATTGCTTAGAATTCTGCATTCTGAAGCTCAGTTTCCCTTGAGGAAAGATCAACAATACTAATACCACTGCCAATGAATAAGGCAGGATAGTATAGTTGTTTGGGGCAAGGACTTTGGAGCCAGATTTCATGAGTTTGAATCTTAGCTCTGAAATGTATTAGCTGCGTGACCTCAAGCAGATAATTTAAATCCACTGTGCCTCACTTTCCTCATCTGTAAAATGAGGATAAATAGTGGTACTTTAAAGAATAATGAGGATTGAATGAGGTAATAAGTGGTTAGAATAGTACTTGACACTGGCAGGGCCCTATAAGTAACAACTATTACTACTTAGGTCTGGAGTGTTTCCCTTCTTATTTAGAATAGATTCTTTCCACTTATTACCCATTAAAAAGTATTTCTTGAGCACCCATCACATATGAGCTCCTATAACCCTCACAGGATTATCAACAAAATATTTCTCATTATGTACCAGATAATGCTGGAACTGCTGCTTTGGTCTTTCTCCTTTTAAAGAACAGTGAATTTTTTTTAGCACACCCTGAAGAGTTTGCTTCAGGTAAGATGCAATTAGAAAAAAAAGAGCTTTGGCCAACAAACAGGTGCACCAGAGGGAACAATGTCAACAACTTTGAGTTAGGGATATCTGCGGTTGTCTGTCTCTTTTGTTCCCTGCTCTTTGCTTCAGGCCATAACATACCTAAGTCTCCACCCACTGAAAAGCAGCTTACTCTCCAGTCCACTATAATCTAGCTTCTTTGACTGCTAGCTTTTTTTTTTTTTTTTGAAACTGCTCTACTGAAGGCCAGCAGCAATTTCCTGACTGCTCCTGCCTGGTCCACATCCTTTTCCTGAGGTATCTATGCTACAGAACACTTCCTCATCCTTTGTCTTCTGTCACAGAAACTTGTCTTGGTTCCCTTCCTGGCCTACTTCTGAAAGTAAGTTCATGGCTACACACAATTTCTCTCTCCTTCCTCAAACATATACTTCTCTAGGATATTTGTTGCCCTTATTTTTGAGTCATCATGGACTCTTCCTTTTCCCTTTTGCCTCGCAGGAATGGTATCCATTTATTTCCACATGTAAAGCTTACCAGCCCAAACATACCTGGTTGTAAGCAGATGCCCCACTTTCCCTCATATTCATAGTTGAAGGTGGTTGCACACCACAGCCCATTGTGATCTCCATCACGCATACACTCGTGATGCCAAGTTCCGTTAACTAAGAATGGAAATTCACAAGGTCTCCCATTGGAATTCCCATCTCTGGTATAGATCTCTGCAGGTTGGGGAGAAAGTAGAGGAAAGATGTTTAAAACTGGATAATCGGCTTTAATTAACTTATTTCTAAAACTGTTAAAGATTATGTTTTCACTTATGAGAATATAGTATCTGGGTAGGCTGCCCAATGGGGAGTTTCGCAGCCTGGATGCTGACTGCCCAAGTCTGGACTTGAATGCTGGCTCCCCAACTAACCAACTGTGTGGCTGTGGGCAAGCTCTCCAACCTCATCAGTCTCAGTTTCTGCATTTGCAAATTAGGATTAATGGTATTTGCCTCATAGGATTGTTCATGAGATTCAATAAAATAATCCACGTAAAGCTTCATGTAGCGTGGTGTGATGAAGAGTTAAAGATCCTGGTTTTATCAAGTAAGGATCAACTGACTGAACCAGGAAGAAATTGAAAATATGAACAGACCAATCAATCACAAGTACTGAAATTGAATATGTGATTAAAAAACTTCCAAAAAACCAAAGTCCAGGACCAGATGGCTACACAAGTGAATTCTGCTAAACATCCAGAGAAGAGTTAACACCCATTCTTCTGAAACTCGTTCAAAAAATAGCAGAGGAAGGAGAAAAAATAAAAGGAGTTCCCGTTGTGGCTTAGCTATTAATGAACACAGCTAGCATTCATGAGGACATGGGTTCAATCCCTGGCCTTTCTCAGTGGGTTAAGGATCTGGCATTGCCATGAGCTGTGGTGTAGACTGCAGATGTGGCTTGGATCCCGCATTGCTGTGGCTACAGCTCCAATTCGACCCCTAGCCTGCGAGCTTCCATATTCCGCGGGTGTGGCCCTAAAAAGACAAAAAGGCAAAAAAGAAAAAAAATATAGCAGAGGAAGGAACACTCCCAAACTCATTCTATGAGGCCACCATCACCCTGAGACCAAAACCAAAGATACCACAAAAAAAGAAAATTACAGACAAATAGCACTGATAAACATAGATGCAATAATCCTCAACAAAATACTAGCAAACCTAATCCAAGTATATATCAAAAGGATCATACACCATGATCAAGTAGGATTTATCTCAGGGATGCAATGATTCTTTGATATCTGCAAATCTATCAATGTGATACACACATTAACAAACTGAAGAATAAAAATCATATGATCATCTCAATAGATGCAGAAAAGGCTTTCAACAAAATCCAATACCCATTTCTGAAAAAAACTCTCTAGAGAGTGGGGTTAGAGGGAATCTACCTCAACATAATAAAAAAACATATTATATGAAAAACCCATAGCTAACATTCTCAATGGTGAAAAACTGAAAATATTCCCACTAAGATCAGGAACAAGACTAGGATGTCTACTTTCACCACTATTATTCAACATAGTTTTGGAAGTTCTAGCCACAGCAATCAGAGAAGAAAAAGAAATAAAAGGAACCCAAACTGGAAAAGAAGTAATACTACCACTGTTTGCAGATGATATGATACTACACTTAGATAATCCTAACACCAGAAGACAGTTAGAACTCATCAATGAATCTGGCAAAGTTGCAGGCTATGAAATTAATACACAGAAATCAATTGCATTTCTTTACACTAATAATGAAAGAGCAGAAAGAGAAATCAGAGAAACCATTCCATTTACAGTCACATCAAAACAAGTAAAATACCTAGGAATAAACCAACCAAAAGAGACAAATGAACTATGCTCTGAAAACTATAAAACATTGATGAAAGAAATCAAAGACAACACAAACAGACATATATGCTCTTGGATTGGAAGAATCAATGTTGTCAAAATGACAATACTGCCAAGGCAATCTACAGATTCAGTGCAATCCCTATCAAATCACCAAAAACATTTTTCACAGAACTAGAACAGAATGTTTTAAAATTTTTATGAAAACACAAGAGAGCCCGAATAGCCAAAGCAATATTGAAAAAGAAAAATGAAAATGGAGGAATAAGCTTCCTGACTTTAGATAATACTACAAAGCAACAGTCACCAAAACAATATAGCACTGGCACAAAAACAGAAATATAGACCAGTGAAACAGGATAGAAACCCCAGATATAAACCCAAGTACCTATGGGCAACTAATCTATGACAAAGGAGGAGAGAACATACAGTGGAAGAAAGATAGCCTCTTCAATAAATGGTGCTGGGAAACTGAAAAGATACATGTAAAAGAATGAAAGTAGAACACTATCTAAAACTATATACAAAAATAAACTCAAAATGGATTAAAGAGCTAAATATAAGACCAGACACTATAATACTTCTAGAGGAAAACAGGAAGAATGCTCACTCTTTGACATAAATCACAGCAACATCTTGTTTGATCCACCTCCTAGAATAATGACAATAAAGACACAATTAAACCAATGAGACCTAATTAAACTCAAAGAAAACCTTTAAAAAAACAAAAAGACAACCCACAGAATGGAAGAAAATCTTTGCCAATGATGCAACAGGCAAGGGCCTAGTCTCCTGAATATACAAACAACTCATGCAACTCAACAACAACAAAACAAACAACCCAATTGAAAAAATGGGCAGAAGACTTAAGACATTTCTCCAAAGAAGACATACAGATGGCCAACAGGCATGTGAAAAAATGTTCAATATCACTAATTATTAGAGAAATGCAAATCAAAACTATAATAGGGTACTATCTCACACTAGCCAGAATGGCCATCATTAACAAGTCAACAAATAACAAATGCTGGAGAGGGTATGGAGAAGGTACCCTCCTCCACTGTTGATGGGAATGTAAACTGGTACAACCACTATGGAGGTACCTCAGAAAACTGAATATACAGCTATCATATGATCCAGCAATTCCACTGCTGGGCATATATCCTAACAAAACTTTCACTGAAAAAAATACATGCACCCCTATGTTCACAGCATGGAAACAACCTAAATGTCCATTGACATATGAATGGATTAAGATGTGGTACATATACACAATGGAATATTATTCAGCCATAAACAAGACAAATGAATGCCATTTGCAGCAACATGGAGGGATCTAGAGACTCTCATACTAAGTGAAGTAAGCCAGAAAGAGAAAGACAAATACCCTACGGTGTCACGTACTTGTGGAATCTAAAAGATGGAATGATTATCCTATCTGAAAGTAACAGACAAACAAAAAACAGAAACAGATTATGGCCAAGAAGAGCAGACTTGGGGTTCCAGGTGGGGGGAAAGAGAGGAGGGAGTGGAATGGATGGGCATTTTGGGGATTTTGAGGATGCAAACTGTTACATTTGGAATGGATGGGCAATGGGATCCTACTGAACAGCACAGGGAAATGTGTGTGATTGGGTCACTTTGTTGTACAACAGAACTTGACGAAATATTGTAAATCAACTATACTTTAATAATAATAAAAAAAGTAAGGATCAATTGAGCACTGTGGGTGGCAGAGGTGCCCTGCTTGAGATTAAACTTAGACTCTGTTTTCTTCAGTAAGAGTAGGCCAGAAAAATTCCTTGGAATCACTGAGGCTGGGTGTGGATTTTGAAACCAAATGTGGAGTTAGAGAGATGGACAAATAGCCCTATTGATCACAGACTAGTGATAGAATTGAGGCTGTAGGTTTTGAGCAAGTGGGAGAAAGGGCTGCTGGGTCCCTGAGTGGAATCTTGGAGATGGGCTGGACATGATAATTCAGGTTATGAAAGAGGAAAAAGCTTCAGCTGGGCAGTCATGGGACTAGTTGCTGTAGTCATAGCCAGCAAGGTAGTAGAGCTAGCTTTTCATTTTAACAATTTTCTGTGGTACATGGAGAAAAACTGAAAAATTATTCCAACCTCGAATATGGTTGGAAATGCTGGAGAAAATGTTAAATATTATGTCAATCACAGCTTTTTTGGAGAGGTGTTTCATGGAACAGCTGTGTAACTATTTCAGTCACCTTTTTTCATATCTTTAACTTGTTTAAAACCATGGTTTTACCAGATCAAATAATGGTTATTAGGTAAAGCACAGTAATCAGATCTTCTCATCCTTTACCAGGCTATTAAGGTCCTTCAAACTGTCTTACAGATGTGCTTAAAGTAGAATTTGATTCCACATTCTTTTTTTTTTTGCTTTTGCTTTTTAGGCCCCACCCTCGGGGCATATGGAGGTTCCCAGGCTAGGAGTTTAATTCGAGCTACAGCTGCCGGCCTATGCCACAGCCACAGCAACACCAGATCTGAGCCGTGGCTGTGACCTACACCACAGCTCACGGCAACACTGGATCCTTAACCCACTGAGCAGGCCAGGGATTGAACCTGCAACCTCTTGGTTCCTAGTCACATTAGCTTCTGTTGCGCCACGACAGGAACTCCATGATTCCACATTATTATTCTCAAATGTTCATTTATCTGAAGTATGACACTTAATTTAACAGTTTAGAATGTATTAGGTGGCAGTACAGCAAAAGGAAGAACAATCTAGATGCTTTTATTTGCAATCTTTTAAGGAATATTGGTTTTGTTCTTCTCTGAAATATAAATGGCTTGAACGGTGTACTTTTGTTAAAGAGTAATCTGAACTTATATTTTATAAGGATCCTGCTTACTACCTACATTTTATTTTTAAACATACCAAAACTCCCAATAGCTTGTGACCAATTTCTCTTCCTATATTACAGCACTTAAGAGGAGAGTCCCTGAGCACAACGACTATCACTATCACTTATAGAACCACGGGTTTTTTTTTTTTTTTTTGGTAAAACCTTGTGTTTCTGTAATATGAAGAACTTTTACTACTCTTTACCATCAGCCCACAAGATCAGTAGGGTAAGTCTTACATATGTTTGTGAAATCTCCATTTCTGCAGAGTCATTAAGTGAAATATTCAGTCATTCAGCTGTGACAGGGATGAAGATTGGTTCTCTGATTAAGATTCCTTGACTTATAAGTACATGTGGCATCAATGGGTACCTTTTTGGAGTTGAAGCTATGTTTCATAGCTCAAAGTTGGGTTTCAATTAAAGAGCTCCCCTATTCACAATATGCTTTGAAGAATGATAAGCATATAACAACCACACAATAGCAGCAGCTAAATTATGCTAAAAATTCACTAAGAGTTTTATTCTCACATGTTCTTTGCTGCTACTGGACCTCTTAAGTCCCATGGGTCTCCCCAGAGAGATTTTCCTGAGAAGAATCTTCTCTGAATGTATGAATTTATGGTGATGGCAGCCTTAAAACAACAGCTTATTCTGCAATAGGCACAAATTGGTGAGATGAGACACTTATGTGGGAAACTAACATTAACTTCTCCAGTAATATAAAATAGCTTCAGTTTAAAGAGCTTGGCAGGTTTCTAAGAGTTACGCAGAATTCAGTCATTTCTACAGCCACCCTTCCACTAAAAGTCTATCTTCTCTGCATGATTCACCAAACTTTCCAACTGAGAAGAGAGCTAGTGAGGTCAAGATATCTTAATGATATAAATGCATATCTGGATGCTAGTCAAGAACAATTTATTCATAAAATTTCTCTGAGAGGAACAAGACTCACATAGGATGTGGGTTGGGGAGAGAAGCAACCCAGGATACAATAACAGATAAATGTTCTTATACTGGAAGTAAAAAAAAAAATTAGGATTGCCCGTTGTGGTGCAGAGGAAAGGAATCCGATTAGGAACCATGAGGTTGCGGGTTCGATCCCTGGCATTGCTCAGTGGGTTAAGGATCCAGTGTTGCAGTGAGCTGTGGTGTAGGTCGCAGACATGGCTCAGATCTGGCTTTGCTATGGCTGTGATGTAGGCCAGCAGCTGTAGCTGCAATTAGACCACTAGCCTGGGAACCTCCATACACCGTGGGTGCGGCCCTAAAAAGACAAAAGCCAAAAAAAGAAAGAAAGAAAGAAAGAAAGAAAGAAAGGAAGAAAGAAAGAAAGGGAAAGAAAGAAAGAAACTATATTTGGGGAACACAATCCTGGTTTTGAGCCTTAGCTTTGCTGTAACAAGCTGTGTTACTTTGAACTTCATTTTGTTAGACTCAGGTGTTTTATCTTTCTTGTTCTATACAACTTGAAGGAGGGGGCAGGGACCAATATGAGTAGTCTCAGAGAGCAGTCCTAGAGAAAGTCCCTAACTTAAGACAGCAGTCTCCAACCCAAGAACAGGAAGAGACCACCTAAATTTAAAGGACTAAAATTGTCAGGATGTAATATTTGATTAAATTTGAAGAGGAATTTAAGGAAAAGGAAAGCAGGGCAACTCTAGGGTGACTTGTAGATTTCTAACATATGCAACCTGGGTGGTACCAGTCACCTGGAGAGAAACAGAGAAGAGGCAAGTTTGGCCCTGGCCTCTGTGCAAATGAAAACTGGAGGTATGTCATAACAAGTCAGAACCACATGCATCTTTTCTTAGAAATTTCTAATCTGGAAATGTAATGTTCTAAATACTGTATTTGGTAAGGTCAAGAAACACTATATGGGGAGTTCCTGTTGTGGCTCAGCAGTAGCAAACCTGACTAGTATCCAGGAGTTGCGGGTTCTATCCCTGGCCTCATTCAGTGGGTTAAGGATCCCACATTGCTGTGGCTGTGGTGTAGGCCGGCAGTTGCAACTCTGATTTGATCCCTAGCCTGGAAATTACCATAAGCTGCAAGTGCAGCCCTAAAAAGACAAAAAGACAAAAAAAAACAAAAAAAGGAAGAAAGAAAGAAAGGCTGTATGCCTGTGGGCTCTTGCTGGTGGACAATGTTTAGCTCTTTGGGTTGGTACCCTAGGTAGGTTCTTAACTTTTTTGTGCCACTGATCATTTTGGCTGCCGTGTGAAGTACATGAGCCCCCTTCTCAGAAGAATATTATAAATGCATAAAATAAAACACAGGATTACAAAGAAAACTGGTTGTAGTGAAATGAAGGCATTTTAGGGACTGAGGGAATTTATAATTACAACTATATCCTTCAAAAGAATTAGGGACAGGAGACAGAAAGTGTCCTGCCAAAAAAATTACCCTTGCTGATACTTGAACAAATATAAGGAAACAAGTCAAATCCAGCTCAAATGGCAACTGTTTGGTTCCATTTTTCTCTTAGCTGCCAAGTTAGAGAGAGACTTTTATAGTACAAAATTTAAGCTTGCCATTAAGTGGTACCCAGAAAGCAAATTGTTTTTTAAGGTTAGGAGGAAGGTGGCTCACAGAAACAGACTTGTTCAACTACTCAAGGGTCAAGGACTGAAGAAAACAAGAAACAAAAACCCATCTCTGATTCACCAATATTTTCCCATAACAGCAGAACAAGACATCTCAGAAGCTTCTGTATCTTCACTAGGAAACAGAAAGAAGGCCCCCGGAGAAAAACTTGCACAGATAACAAGAAGGATGGGAGGCCAAATTCAGCTTAAGAAAATAGGAAAAGCTCTGCAATGCTATGTAAATTTACAAAGAAGAACACATATGAGGTAATAGTTAAGACTTAGATAAGTAACTACACGCCCCCCCAACATTTGGTATAATTTGGAGGAACATAATGAAATAAGATTTGTTTGGGTGACAGCTGATTACATTTAGAGATCTAAAAAAATAAATCTCTTTCTTTTTAAACTCAGAAATGTGTTAAACTGACTCTCTAGACTCAGAACAAAATTCATGATCAGCTCCCCCAAAGGCAACACAGACAGTTCCTGAATTAGGAAGGTTTGACTTAATGATTTCTTGACTTTACAATGGTGTGAAAGCAATACTCATTCAATGCAAACTGTATGTTGACTTTTGATCTTTTCCAGGGCTAGCGATAGATGGTATAATCCTCTCTCATGATGCTGGGGAGCAGCAGACACAGCTCTGAATCGGCCACATGATCACAAGGGCAAACAACCCACAGACTTTTACAAGCATCCTGTACCCATCGACTGTTCTGTTTTTTACTTTCAGTACAGTATTCAATTACCTGTGATATCCAATACTTTACTATAAAATAGGCTTTGTGTTAGATGATTCTTCCCAATTGTAGGCTGATGTTAAGTGTTCTGAGCACATTTAAGATAGGGTAGGCTCAGCCATGATGTTTGCTATAGGTGTATTAAATACATTTTCAACTTATGATGGGTTTATCAGCACATAACCCCATTGTAAGTTCAGGAAGATCTGTAATCATATACTTATTTTTGGAAGCAAGTGAGGAAAAAAATCCACTCTTAAAATGCTGAATCATAAATACAAATATCAAGGTGTGATAACCACACCAAAATAAAATAAAAAACAGACTCACAGACACAGAGAACAGACTTGTAGTCACCAAGAGTGGGAGGAAGAAGTGTGATGGATGGGGAGTTTGGGGTTGGTAGATGCAAACTACTGCATTTAGAATGGAGAGGCAATGAGGTCCTACACACACACAGGGAACAACTATATCCAGTCTTTTGGGATAGAACATAATGGAAGATAGTATGAGAAAAAGAATGTATATGACTGGGTCACTATGCTGTGCAACACAAATGGTCACAACACTGTAAATCAACTATACTCTAATGAAAATAGAATAAAATTAAAAAAATAGGAGTTCCCGTCGTGGCGCAGTGGTTAACGAATCCGACTAGGAACCATGAGGTTGCGGGTTCGGTCCCTGCCCTTGCTCAGTGGGTTAACGATCCGGCATTGCCGTGAGCTGTGGTGTAGGTTGCAGACGCGGCTCGGATCCCGCGTTGCTGTGGCTCTGGCGTAGGCCGGTGGCTACAGCTCAGATTCAACCCTTAGCCTGGGAATCTCCATATGCCGCAGGAGAGGCCCAAGAAATAGCAACAACAACAACAACAACAAAAGACAAAAAAAAAGACAAAAGACAAAAAAAAAAAAAAAATTAAAAAAATAAAGCCATACAATACTCTTGAAGTTTTTCCATTACATCCAAATCTGCAGACAAGAAAAAATACATTTCCTTTCTTTATCTTTTTTTTTTAGAGTAGGTTCAACTTTACTAGATCATTTGACTTTTATTCTGTTAAAGGATTTCCTGTTACTCTAACATATACTTTCCTTGGAATTCAGGATAATCATAGGAGGTACATCAGGCATCAGAGATCTTTCAAATCTCAGGCTACCACAGAATGGTTGTTGGACCTTTGATGAGGCACCCGACCTCTCCTAGCCTTGCCTTCGAAAGGGGGCAATTAGCACTGACCTCACAGAAGTAGCTCAACGTTACTGCACAGTGGCTGGAACTGGGTGCTAATTCACTGCCCTCACCAGTGTATGACTTGCCTATGGTCAGCAGTACATGGTCAATGCCACTTTCGCCACACATAGAATGAGTAAGTCTAAGTCCCTCTCCAAAACTCACCATGGTAGGGCTGGGCACAGAGGCTTTCCTCTGAGCCTCCTTTCTTCCAGACGTCAGATGAATTGGTACTTGCTATGGCGTGTCCACCCTTCAGAGCCAACCTGTACTGGGCAGCTCCATACAGAGAGTGGTCCTCACATTTCCACCACAGCATGGCATCGGAGTCACAGCTGAACATTCTTAAGGAATCCGTGGGTTTGGTTATGTCTAGGCCAAGGCACTTCTGGGATTGCAAATGAAAGAGTCGATGCTGAGATACCCACTTCCAAAACATGTCCTTGGTTTTGTCACAGTCCTTTGCCACTATCCAGTCGTTCAGTGGTGTGATGCACTTGCCTGTGTTTTCATTGACGATGGTGAATGAATCCTTATCTGAAACAAGACAGGCAGAAGACATTTCAGGGTTCTGAATTATATGGTCGATGTGCCCTGGCCTCTGCTTGCTAAGGAGAATCTGAGCATCACTGGACTTTTCCCACCCTCCAAACTGTATAAACGGTAATGTCCTACACAAGGTCGGAAGACAGCTGTAAGTCAGAGAGGCAATTCAGTGTGGGGTAAGAGCATGGGCTCTGCCTGGGTTTAGAGTCTGTGTGGCTTGTCAGTCATGTGATCAAGGCATCATTTACCTGCTGTGCTCTAGCTTCCTCTTTCGTAAAACAGTACTTCACAGGGTAGATGTGGGGATAAAATGAGCGCATATATGCAAAGCACTTAGAATAGTATGTATATTTGTGACTGCCACTTAATGAAATATTTGCCCCCCCTCATTTAATGAGATGAAAATTCTCCTTAGTTTTTATCTTCTTTAGATAGGTGGTCTGTGGTTTATGAAAAATATTCTAAGCCAATAGTCCTGTCTTGCTTAAACTTTGGCTACTACAGCAGGGTAAGTTATTATATGGCATTAATGTGTCTGAAAGGAGATGAGGTAGAAGTAAAATAGTGGGGTAAAGGGATGAGAGGAAATGGAGGTCTGGGTTCTGAGGATTGGGGGGACCTGTAGCCAGCTCCACTGTCATACTTCCAAAAAAGGTGACAGGAACCCCCTCTCAGGGAAGGGCTGTGGAGAATGACAGTCTGGATCACCTAAGGAGGCCAAGGCTGAGCTCCAGGAATCACCTATGTCATGGGAGTCAAGATTTGACAGCTTTGGAGTTCCCATTGTGGATCAGTGGAAACGAATCCAACTGGTATACATGAGGATGTGGGTTTGATCCCTGGCCAGGCTCAGTGGGTTAAGGATCCGGCGCTGCCGTGAGCTATGGTGAAGGTCGCAGACTCAGCTCAGATCTGGTGTTGCTGTGGCTGTGGTGTAGGTCAGCAACTGTACCTCTGATTCAGTCCCTAGCCTGGGAACTTCCATGTGCTGCAAGTGTGGCCCTAAAAAGCAAAAAACAAAACAAAACAAAACCAATAGGTTTGGACATGTGGAAATTCAGAAGTCACCAGTGTGAGATGACGGCAAAGGGAGGGATCTCCCTGAACGCTCCCCTGGCAGTTGTGCATGAGCAGGGAAGACCTCAGTAAAGACAGAAACTGAAGTTCTGTTAACCTGGTAGAATGGGACCTCGGAAGAAAATTTAATTCAATTTTATGAACATAAGGTAATGCACTGTTCCTTGTGTACCCGAGTTTGTGGAGCAAGATTCATGTCTGTTACAGCAAACTACAATTGAACAATTTGCTTAGTGCTTTCACAAAGAAACATATATTGAAGGTATAGCACAGAATTTCATATTGATTAGAGTAAAGCTGAAATAGTCTAGACAAACATAAGCAGTTTTGTTAATGAACCAAAGAGTTCAGCAGAAGGAACTGTAAAATTTTAGTTCCCAAAAGGCACTTTCATTTTGATGCTGGCTTCGCTTTCAGTAGTTTTACTGACACTAAATAATCTTTTCTAATAATAATTCACAAGCTTGTGGAGTTAAAAAAATCTCATACGAAGGACTTAAGGGGAAATTTCACTATGCAAATAATAACTATAAAATCAAGTTCAATTCCAGCTTGAACTTTGGACGGAATTTTTTTTTTTCAACATAGTAGTAGCAGCACCAAGAGAAACAAGAACAAAATCCTTTAAAATGTTATGTCTGCTTTCAAATCTATTTTAAAATCCTGCCTAGGGTTGCAGTTAGAACTGTTTGGATGGCAGTTTCCATCCCTCACTCTTCTTTGACATCACTCTGCCATTCTCTATTTTATAAACACAGTTTGGGGAGATGTTAACGAAAAAGGAAAATGTACTATCTTAGATGATTATCCCTCTCATTTTCTCTAATGTCCTTCTCCTACATATCCAATAGCCACTCAGACCGTGATGTACTCCCTCCCACCTCTCTTGTGTTCCAAAGTATCAGGAATTACTGCAGAAGAAAAGAAGTCTGCTTCTTCAGGAGAGTGGGCAGCAGTTACTCCTGCTGAAACCTTCCTCCCTCCTGCCCTATAATCTCCCTGCTCTCTTTCCTGGGCACTTTGCTCTGAGCCCTTTGACCCTAAGTGGGTAAACTAGGCAAGCAGCAGCCTTGCCTACATTTGCAGTTTGGAGCTCAAGATTTTCTGAACTGCCTTTGCAGAATCCAATGGATTAGCTATAGCTCTTAGAATCATGAAAAGAGCATTGGAATAAGGAATCAGAGGTCTGAGATTGAAGACCTACTTTGGCCAATTAGCTGGGAGACCTCAGCGAAGTCTGTCTCCCCAGACTTCTAATTTCCAAATGTAAGATAAAAGCAGTAAAGTATAAGATATCTAAGTCACTTCCACTGCTAACATCCTATACTTCCACTAGTTCCCAGGTTTCCTAGCCTTGCAGGCTTTACAGGTCTATGCTAAGTTCACTGCATATTGTTCTTGAACAAGATGGCCACAACTTTATTTTGCCATGCTAGCAGTATTTTGAATCATGTTTGGGTGTGTGCACTCAGGTGACAGTTCCGCCTTATAAATACACCTTGAAAGAGAAAAAAATTTACCTTTCCCATTTACTGTATGTTTAACTTTTAGGACACCCATGGCCTAAACAAGCTTGTAGGATTGTGAAGGACTACAGGAGAGGTGTGGAATAGTTGTGGTGAAGAGGAGTTGCTGAGCTTCTTACCTAACTGCAAACATCTATGATTGTAGATACTTGCCTCACCCTAAATCTTTTAACCAGGTCTGTAATATCAATGCTTGACACCTATGGTGGTCACCTAGCAGATATTAATTATTGATATGATTTGAGGAAACATATGAGCCTTCATGCATAATGTATGTGTAAGCAGTCACACATAATACATAACCTAGGGAGGGTCTTATGGTCTCATGACATTTCCCAATATTTTCTTTATCCTTAAGAAGAAGCTGTTTGGTCTGCTCTAGTCTTGCTATCCTGCCAGGAATAAAGGTTGAAGAGGGGAAGAAGGACTGAGGAAGTATGAAAATAATTTCTTATTTAGAAAATTTGTTCAATAAGGGTATCTAAAATATTTCAGAACTGTATTATACTTTGAAAAGGTGATTGCAGAGCAATTTATAAAACAGATTCTTTATTGATAGCCATTTTCATCTTATCCACTTTACAACCTTATACTAGTCTTAAATGTAATTTTAATGTTTACCTCCAAATACAATATTTGTCTAAAAGGCAGAGGTTGATGAAAAAAAGCCTCATCATCCCTAGCAGCACTAAAATATATATATTTTTTCATTTTATATAAACATTCTACTGGTGTTTGGGAGGAAATTGCTACATAGCATTATCTAAATTGAAAAAGAATTTTTAGAACATCACAGGAAAATGATGCCTTATTGTCTGATTGTTAAGTAACTCTTGCACTACAAGCCCTTAAACCAAAGAGCTCTGCACATTCCAAAGAGCAGCTGGATGTCAACATTTTGGAACTATAATCAAATGGAGAGAAGATGGCTTGGGAAGGCAAAAAGGGTGAAGATTCCAGCTTTTTTAGCTTCAGGGGAACTTCCACAGCCCATATTGTTGAGCATTTTGTGGAGTTACTACCATGTGTGCAGTGGGTACAGTAGGAGAGAATCAGAAGTCTGGATGTGCCTGTTCAAAAACAGGTCCTAAAGTGAAAGTTGGGCCCACTGGTGGCAGGGTACTAGGAAAGTCATGGGGTTCAGGTTGGGTGGTGTGGGCTGGTGAGAACCTCAGGAATCCCTGAAGAATTAGGTTACTTCAAGCTGTTTGGTCTCCAAGGAGGCAAAAAGGAAACTAAGCAATTGGCATTTCCCCAAGGACACAGAGATGCTCCTCCAACATCTGAGCAACAGAGACCACCTGTGTAAACCTAGCAGCATACAGCTGATGAAGTGCATACTATCACCAGCATCATGAAGCTGATACATTGCCAAACAAGCTACTCAAATGGCTGGGGTTTCAAAATTCCAGTGCTTCCCTTAATATGGACACAAGTCTAGTCTGAGGATGAGGGTGAGCTGACCAGAGCAGCTGCTCAGGGTGAGGAAGGATGTAGGAAAACAGCTACCTGAGAGGACCTAGTATAGGAACAATGGCGTTAAACTGGTGCTCTTTGCTTTGGGTTGATGAGAAAGGCCAAGGATTTACAGAGATTGCCAAAAGTAAGGAAATCTTGAGTTCTACGGGAGAGACAAAACAGATAAGACTAAAGCGAATGTAGATGGAAATAAGAGTTTAGTGGCTGAAAGGTTAGTGTATTTTGACAATAGTGACTGCAGTGAAAATTTTCTCCCTGGTTTATCAGGCAGGCAGAAGAGAATTCTCACAGCAATAAAGGCCACTAGTTTCCAACATGGAGGATCAAAGAACGAAGAAGTGTCAATCAGAACAGGGTCAGCTGAGAAGTTCTTGGTGTAGATGAGTGATGCCACTCATACTCCCCATAAAGTGTAAATCAGACAGTAACTTACTTTAGCTGCAAAGAAAGTGCCACAAGCAAAGGGAGGTTTTTCAAAAACTCCCTAGACTACCTTTTACTTCCTCATTCAGACAAGATGACAGAAGTGGTAGGTGGAGACGGCTCACTGATTGCTCATTAAGCTGCCAGGATAAGAAACAAAGTCCTCAGCACACCTTTTGCCAAGGCAAAAAGAGAAAGTAAAAGCAAATTTCAGGTGCTGCCAAGGGGGGTGGTGGGGCAGGCACCACCCAGAGCATCAGTGTCTGGTTTTGGTCCTGCTTCTCAAGTGAGAGGCAGGAAGTCTCCCAACAGGGAACTCGAGCTCCACTGCGGGACCTTCGCCCTCTTGGGGTCGTTTGGAGCCTATAAGACAATTAGAAGAAAGGGCTCTGCCTGAGGCATTGGGGGAGGGCATCATAACAGTCACGGCCATGGTCACTGTAGGAGACATGGCTTTTTGACGTGCACCACAGGCACAGTGAAGTCAGGGAATCTTTAGTTATTCTTGAAGCTGTGGCAGAAAGTTCCTCTTGACAGTAAGGGCCAAGGTGACCAAGGAGCGAAGGAGGGGCGAGATGGCCTGGATGAGGCGTGGGGAGTTGGGGGAGAGGTGTTGAAGAACCCTATACTCCAGGGAAGTGTGATTCTAGAGGAGACAGGACGAAGAAGGACTCCAGGACTTGTCCAGAAAAGAGTCTGGTTGCCTTCCCTCTGGCGGACTCCTCGCCTCAACACTGGAAGCGCCCTGCCCTCCCAACGCCCCTCTCGCCCTCCTCCCGGAACCCCGAGGGCAATGGAGCGCCTTCTTCTCAGACCACTCTTCAGCTCACTTGTCCCATTCCAGACCCCAGAGCAAAGCAAAGGTGACATGACCCCAGAACGCAGCCCTAACCCGAACCGAGGAAAGTCGGCCGACGTGACAGCGTCGAGGCCCCTAGCGGGCCGGAGGGCGGACGCGCCCGCGGTTACCTGCGTGGCCAGACGGCTCACCCAACGCGAAGCAGGCGAGTAGCAGCACGAGCAGCTCCGCCACACGGCGAGGGGTCGCCCTGCGAGTCGCCATCCAGAGCAGGTCCAAGCGGTTCAGTCGGCTCCCCGGGGGCACACCGCACCTGCCCCTCCTGGTGCACCCAGTCAGCCCCACCGGTTCACTCGCCCCAGGCCTCCCAGGGCGCCCCGGCCCCGCCCCTGCCGCCTTCGGCCAATCAGATCAGCACGTCCTTGGTTCCCCCGGGCAGGGCTGGGCAGGGCGGAGCTGGGGTGGGAGCGCAGGCAGGATGTGTAGCGGGAAGACAACCAGCAAAGAACTCTGCGCACCTGCGCTGGGCAGCGCCCCCCAGCCCCAGCTCCCCCCGCGCCCCGCGTCCCCGGGAGGCGGGCTGTGAGCGCGAAATCAGAGAGCAGAGCGGTGCTCAGACTACCTGGTCTAGGGTTCGTGGGCCCAGCCGCTTGTTCAGTAAAGCTGAGGAGACGCAGCACTCTGGGACATGGCACTGTCCTGGTGGATGGTCAGTTAGGACAGTTAGTCTCTGCGTAAAGCACCTCAGTCTGGGATAACTTCTTTTGCACCGCTGGCCTTGCCACATCCCTGGTACCTCAGAGAGGGAAACGTGCACCCGTCCTGTGGCGGCTGTGGTCGAGCCAAAGAATTCAGTCGTCCTTGGCAACGTCTTGCATATTTTGATAGTGCAAACACAGGTGAGGTAATGGCGCAATGATTGACCCAAAGTTGTTAAAAGAATTAAAAGCAAGAGCTACTCCAGTGACCCAATAATACGTCCAAGGATGACTTAGACTTTATAACCATTTGGTCTTGCAAGTAAGCTCTTTTCTTAATAAAACAATAAAATAATAAAAATAATCAGTAGAAATGTAGAAGTCTGCATCCTAAACTGGCAGTTGTGAGAGCAGAATTTATCCTCACCCTGTGGGAACTGCTATCATTATAAATAGAGTGATCTAAGTTACCTGGATATGAATGTCCTATATTTTTAAACCCGTGCTTATTGAGCACATGGTATGCCTGGGATGGCCTCCATCCCTTTGCCCCAGGGTGAATGCTTCCAGGAGGTGGTGACATCAAGTTTACCTTTTCTAATTCCAACCAGCAATTCTTCACTGATGGCTCCCAAATCTCCCTTGGCTCTGTTCTCTCACCAGGCCCCTGTCTTCCGGATCAGTGTGTATATTGAATACTTGCCAGCACAGGACCTGAGCACCTCCCAAGATAAGGTAAAAGGACAAGACTCTTCCCTTTTCCAGCTTACTGAGGCACACAGTAACTCAGGGACGAATGAATGGGGAGACTTCACAAAGCTTCAAGGCAGACAGCACCTCAACTGAGCCTTGAATAACGGGTAATGGGCAGTCATCTGACCAGGCATAGCAGGTGGGAGGAAAATAGTGACAGAACAGAAGCAATAAAAGGCAAAGCAGTGTCAGGAGACAGTCAAGAGTCCAGCATGGCTGTCCTGCAAAGTGTGTGTGTGTTGAAAGGAGCTGTGATGGAGGCCTAAGTGGAAATGACAGCAGAAAGGTGAGTTGGGACTATTTTTCGAAGTGCCTTTGAATATGATGTTAAAGACATTGACTTGATTCTCCAGGGAATGGGCAGTGGAAAGTTCTGGGTGAGACAATCTGCTATAGCTCTGATTCCCTCCACACCTGTGGCTGCTTGTCCTTCTGATTCTTGCCCAGCTTGGAGCTCCTTGAGAGCAGTGGTCTTCTTCATTAATACTGAGCACCAGGCCTGTCCCACAGTGAGCTTTCAAAAAATACTAGTTTAGTTAGTTAATGAATACCTAGAACTGCTGCCTTAGCCTAGGGCCATATGAGCTCCAGCTTGCATTATATTGCAATAGTTTGTCAACTGACCTCACTGCTAACTGTTGGTATCCTCTTAGGCATGTGAAGCTTTCTAAACATGGTTTGAAACATGCTACCTTTCTTTCACTCACATCCTTTCAGTGCTACTTGCTTATAGCAGGGATTCCTAAGTGGGAGTTCAAGGGGATTGTGAACTAAAATTGCATGCACCTTTATGAATGTGCTTACTTTTTTTGATGAGGAGGTGTCCAAGGCTTTCATGAGAGTCTCAAAGAAGGCCATCCTTCCAAGCAGGAAGAAAATTCCATCTAAAATAAAGCAAAAAAACCCGCCCCCCCAAAAAAAAAACCAACAAAAAAATCCCCCCAAATAAAGCAAGCACCCCCCCCACAAGTCAACACTTTGTCTTTCATTACCTTCCTATATCATTCCTTGGTTCAAGCCACCTATCTAAATCTGTCTTGTCTTTTCTTTCTCTTTTTTATTTGCCTTTTCTTTCTTTTTACAGCCACATCTGTGGCATATGGAAGTTCCCGGGCTAGGGATCGAAGCAGAGTTGCAGCTGCCCACCTACACCACAGCCACAGCAATGCCAAATCCCAGGTGTGTTGCAGCTCTCAGCAACACCAGATCCTTATTTAACTGGCAAGGCCAGGGATCGAACTCGCATCCTCATGTATAGAATCTCAGATACTAGGCAGGTTCTTAACCAAGTGAGCCATAACAGGAACTCTTGTCTTGCCTTTTCTTATCTCTGCCCACGTATTTATATTTTCCCCTATCAAGAATGCCACTTTTCCCCTTCCCTTATCTCAGTTTCACCTTTCCAGTTAAGGCCCTGCTCAAATCTTATGTTTTATAAAAAAAAATATTTCTAGACTCTCTCTAAGCCTTGGGGATTACAAACACTGGTATAAGGTACATTCTGTTCACTTGGTACTTAAGACCTGCTACTTCCTGCTGCTATTTTTTCTGTAGGTACATGTGCATTGACATTCCACCTACGTTATAGATCCTAAATAAATATCGTCTAGCGTAACAGTAGAAAGCAGTGTATCCTTAGTCCCAATGTGAATGTTACTTCCTCAAAGAAATCTTTCTTGACTCTGCAGGCTAGGTGAACTTCCTCTGTGACAGTTTCTTCTCTGCATCCCACACTTTGTCTTGATAGCACTTAGCCCAACTGCTTGCTCATTTGTTGAATACTATCTCCCTCCCAGGCCACAGGACCCACGGATGTGGTGACTGTGTCTGTTTTAGTCATTTCTATCTTCCCAGTACCTAGCCTGTGAGTCGCTGGATGAATGAATGAATAAATACTTGGTAAATGCCTCATAAATGCAGGTAATAGGAGGTCTAGGTATTTGAAAGAGGGAGGAATCAGCTAGTGTGAAAGAGAGAGTCTGCACACCTTGGATGAGTTACAGTTGGTAGATAGAAGTGGTGGGGAGGACCCTTCAAGCTGAGGCTATGATGTGAGCAAAATAACAGACACCTGCCTCCTGTTGGGTGCCAGGCCATTTTGAAGAGCCTTTCGCATATGATCTCTTACCTATTAATCATTCTTTGAGTTACTACTATTATCCTCATTCTACAACTGTTAATTACTGTTATGCTCATTGTGGAAACTGAAATAACACAGACAATTTCAACCACTTGGTCAAGGTCAGTAGCCATAAATGAAGATACCAAGATGCAAATCTTGCCTGAGTGTATGTGATTGTTACTATTATTTTATTCCCAATTACAAGGAGAAGGAATACAAGGTTTTAAGACCTCTAGAGTCATGTTTTTAATTATAAAGTATATCATACCTTAAAAAGTGTAGCTATGCTTGTGGGCCACCTCCTGATCATATCCCCCTTATTCCCACACAGAAGTAACCATTCTTTACAGTTATCATTCTTTACAGTTGCTCATATAGGATTCATTTCTTAAATAAAACATAAACTTTTCAAGTTTTTGAATTTTATGTAAATGGAATCATTTCAAGTTTTTTTCCTACTTAGCCTTTTTGCTCAAAATTACACTTGTGACATTCATCTGTGTTGGTGTGCGTGGGTATAATTTATTCATTTTTACGTGGCAACTGATTATAAGAATAAAGCACACTTTATCCATTCTCTTGTTGGTGGACATTTGGGTAGGTTCCAGCTAGGTGGCTTGCTATCCTTAGCAATGCTTCTGCAAACATTTGTGTGCACATTACCTGGTGCACCTTGCTAGACATTTCCTTTTTTTGGTGGGGGGGCGGGGAGGCAGCACGCACAGTGCATGGAAGTTACCAGGCAAGGGTCGAATCAGAACTACAGCTGCTGGCCTATGCCACAGCCACAGCAACATGGGATCCAAGCCATATCTGTGGCATACATCACAGCTCACGGCAACGCCAGATCCTTAACCCACTGATTGAGGCCAAGGATCGAACCTGCATCCTCATGGATCCTAGTTGGGTTCATTAACCACTGAGCCACGAAGGGAACTCCCTTGCTGAACTTTTCTGAGGGTGTGTTCTTAGAAGTGGAATTCCTGGAGCGTAGGGTATGTTCAGCATCAACATTATTAGATGATGTCAACATACTTTCCAATCTTTACCCCCAGTGGTGAGCACACATGTTCCCAGTGCTGAATCTCTCCATCAGTGTTTGACATTTTAACATCTTTGGTGGGAGGCAAAATGATATCTAATTGTGGTTTAAAGTTGCATTTCCTTGGTTACTAATGAGGTTAAACATGTTGTCTTAGGATTATTGGTTATTTGTTTTTCCTTTTCCAATTCTTGAACAGGTTACTTGCCTGTTTTTCTCTTAGATCCCTTCCTTGCTTTGACACCCAAGGGGCTGCTGTTCATCTCTCAGTGTCCCTCACCCACTGCCTTCAGATTAGGTTTGGCTAATGGGAGTTCCTTATAGGAGATGGAAGTTTGAGAAAGGGTGACCTCAAGGTGTTTCTCTCTTTTCTGCTTTGTAAGTATGTCTAGCAGTGCTGTGTCTCTTTTATGGTTTCAAGCTTCTGCCTGGAGACCTCACCCTGTGGTCCAGTTCCCACCAGGCAACCCCTGCCTTTCTCCCAGCTCCTTTTGCATTATTCCTCCTCCAAGGTTCTAGCTCCCACAGGGTATCCCTGGCTCTTGGCTGATAACATCAGTCCTTTTCTATCCCTCAGGCCCCATGGGTAGTAGCAGCTTCTTGTACTTGTTACTTTCTGGGTAGCCTCATTAGCACTTGTTTTTAGCTCTTCCAACACCCCATAACTAGTTATTTGCCTATATTAAATTTCTTCTATTGAACTACCTAGCATGGATTTTGTTTTCCTTATTAGACCTTGGTGATACTGATTCGACTTACAAAAAAATCATCCCTGAGACAATATCCAAAATTGAGTAAGATGTAAACAAGAAAAACTGCAAATGGAGCATATTCAACTATACAAGGAGTTGTGGCCTAAGGAGAACTGGCGTGGGATGCATTTAAACTGATGATGCCTACAGATGGTCCCAGGTGTAGTAAGGAGGACCCAGGAGGCTCAGGCAAGGGCTTGATCTAAGAATAAATTTTAAACAATTCCCATTACACTGTGATAATAAAGATCTGCATTTATTCCTGGTCATAACTAAACTCATGAGAACTATAGTCATGGACATAGACCCCAACGGGCAAAGATGAGGTTGTGATTCATCCAGTTAACAAATAGAAAACAGAATTAAGCAACTCATCTTGTTAAATTAAACTGAACTTCTGCAAACTTTAAACTGTAGAATTCTCAGGTGAGGAAATGTTCTTCTAAGATGTGTCCAGTACATTGACACAAGAGATGGGACGAGGAGTCCGTGTGGTTGATTTATTCACTAGCTCAGCTTAACTTCATGCACAGACACCAAGGAACCATGGAATTACAGAGCTCATAGAGATCTTAGAGCGCATTATCTGCCCTCTCACTTTATAAGAGAGAAAACTGAGGCTCAGAGGGTTCAGTGATCATTGCGGATACAAGAAGCATTAGAAGGATTAGATGCTAATCCCTGAGATTCATAGGAAGAGTCCAAAACACCAATGAGAGCACCTTAGGGCTCGTAAGCTGCTTCTGACTGGGGACAGAGGTGATGGTGCAAAGGTGGGTCGCAGATCACGAGGTTCTTGATGTTGGTAGGGGTGTGTGGGAATGTTTCACAAAGATCAGTGAGGTGTTTCAGGTAGGAGTGCATTATCTCAAGCATGGTGGGAATTCTCTAGGAAACATTTTCATTAAAGGTGCATGCTTTGAAGAATGAGAAAATAGTTGTCGTGGTACCCATGACTTTCTGGATGTGGGAAACGTGATGAAGTAAGTTAGTTTTGACTTTGCCAGAGACATGTATTCACTCTGTTTTGTCACAGAGGCAAGAACTGAGATGTGTTTGCATTTTACTTCTGTAATTGGAGGCTCTGTCCTCAGATTAACTAAATCCATTGGCCAAATCTGTTCTAAGAAAACAACGGTTCAAATGATAAATAACTAAAGCCCAGGAGTCCTTGCTCCTCAGGGAAACTGATCAGGTTTACACTTTATTTTTTTTTCTTGCCAAATATTTTTGTTTCATTTTTTAAAGTTTTATCGAAGTATAGTTGATTTACAAGGTTGTAATAATTCCTGCTGTACAACAAAGTGATTCATTTATACATGTACACACTTGAGTACATTTATTTCCCAAATTTAGCTGAAGATAAAGCTCAGGTTTTTCAGCTTTGGAAATCATAGGTGACGTGACCATATACCAAAGCTGACTCATAACCCAGGGACAAAGTTCAGGACCACCTAACCTGTTAGTTAATGGTGAAGAATTCTGGGTTACTAATTTTTAGAAATGTTTATAAGGTATAATAGTGAGAATCCTACTAAGAAATTCCAGTACCAAGAGGTATGACACTATGATATTACTGTATTTACCAATTTTACTGTTTATTTGCCTTTTGTCAAATCTCTAATATCTCCATGAAGCAGATGGTCCAAACCTTTTCCTCTTCAGGACCCAGTACCATTTACGCCCTGGGCTTTCTCCATGGAAAAGAATGAGCTTCTTACTTCCCTGATAGGCTAGATAGAGGCCCTGCTATGAGTTCATTAGGTCTCTGTTTTTCTCTCTATAAACATCTTTTTCTCAGCCTTGGAGGAAAAGCCAATCCCTCTTTCTTAATGTACCTGTGCTTCCAATTATACTCCTCCCCTCTTTAGTATTTTTTTGTCTGAGGATATTTAAACCTTTTTATAAATTTTTAACTTTTTTACTTTAGTGGGTAGAAACTACACCCAGAGTAGAGACAACTACTGTTCCCATTTCCCTCCTTCAACAGTTATCAGTATGTGAATAGCTGTTTCTTTTGTGTTCTGACCCACTTTTCACTCTTCATGGATTATTTTGAATCAAATCTCAGATATCAAATATTACATCAGTAATATGTCAGCGTACATCTCTAAAAGATAAGATTGCATAAAATACCTAACCATGGTACATTATCTCACCTAAAAACATTGGCACCAATTCCTTAATAATTTTGCCTATCCAGTAGATGTTCACACTCCCCCAATTAGCTAGTAAATGTTTTTTGTTTTTACATTAACAGCAGTTGCTATATCTCTTAAGTAGCTTTTAATCTCTGGATACCCTGTCTTGCCATTTTCCCCCCTTGAATTGTGTGAGGAAGAACCAGCTGTAAAATTTCTCACAGTCTGGATTTTGATTATTACATCACTATTGTGTTGTTTGATATGTCCTCTTATTCCTCATATTTCCTATAAATTAGTAGTAGGCTTTATAAGATTCAGATTCAATTTATTCTTTTTTTTTTGGCTGCTCTCTGCGTATGGATTTCCCTGGCCAGGGATCATATCCTAGCCACCTACTCTGCAGCGGTGGCAATGCTGGATCCTTTGACCCACTGTGCCAGGCTGGGATCGAACCTGTGGTCAAGCACTCCAGAGACTCTGCCAATCCTTTTTTTCCACAGTGGGAACTCCTCAATTTATTTTTGATGGTACCATTCCATATGTGTTGTACTTTTCTGTCAGGAAGCACATAATGTTATGCCTTTTTTTGTTTGGTGATGTTATCAGTCACTGATGATCATTACCTGGATCCTTTAGTTCATTGAGAATTAGAAAATGGAGATGTCCTACTTCTATCTTTTTTTTTTTTTTTTCATTTAGTAACTAGATGCTTCTTGAAAGAGAAACTTTCCCTTACCAGCTATGTTGTTAGCTAAAGCTACAGATTATACAGGAAAGGCACGAAAATGCTTGATTCTTTCCATTTATCAGTTTTGAAAGTAAGGAGGTGGTTCCCTAGCATCTTCCAAAGGTGACCAATAAGATTTTAGTTTTTTTTAATCATTTAGATGTATTCGATATGTTTCAGTCCCTTTTTGCTATTATATTTATTGATGTTCCACTTTGGCCAGTAGAGACATGGCCACAGGAGTCATTCATAGTTTCTGCGTGATCTGGAATGACAAGATGTTTCAGCTTCAACCTGTACACTTCCTGACCCAGAGCTGCTTCTCTAAAGATCTTTGCTACCTTAAGTGGTAAGTATTTAGAGACCACAGCTGGGTACTAGGAGTACTCATTCCTAATAGGTTGGTCTTTATTTCCATCATGGGTTTTGAAATCAAAACATGCATCCTCACCTCACTACTTGCTAACTGTGTACTTAGGCAAGATACAATCATCCTTCAGTATCTGCAGGGGATTTAGTTCCAGAATTCCCCTCAAATACCAAAATCCACATACAGTCAAGTTCCTTATGAAATGGTGTCATATTTGCATATAACCTATGCATATCCTCCTGCATACTTTAAATCATCTCTGGATTTAATATCTAATGCAATGCAAATACTATGTAAATAGTTGCTATAGCATGTGGCAAATATAAGTTTTGCTTTTTGGAAGTTTCTGGAATTTTTATTTCAAATATTTTCAATTTGTGCTTGGTCAAATCTGTGGATGCAGAACCCATGGTTACAGAGGGCCTACTGTTCTTAATTTGAGCCTCAGTTTCCTCCTTTGAAAAAAGAATAGATAACCTTCCTTAGTCATGAGATTATTACAAGCCTTAGGTTTCCTTGCACAAAATAAGCAACCAATAAATAGTAGCTATTAATATTTTATGTCTCCGTTACCACAGCTGTGCATGTTATCAAATAGAGGGTCTCATTAAGCAGATCCAATATATATTTTCCTTATTGATTTGTAGAAGCTTTTCGCATATTTTTGAAATTACTCCTTTCTCAATTGTAAATGTTACAAATATCTTCTCTTGCGTGGTTTATATTTTTAAGTTTTAAAAACGTTTAAATTGTTTATATGTGTTGTGTTTTATAATACATGTATATGTGTGACATATACCACATATATAACTACATATAGTTATACTTCAACTTAGGAATATATATATATATATTTTATCCAGTGATTTAGTGTACAACTTAATGAATTATCACAAAATAAAAACCTAGGTAGAAAAAATCATCCATAACAAGGCATATTGATATCATGTACTCCTATATGATGTAATTAATAAGACTTGAGTTATGTGGTATTTTTTCTCAAAATCCATAATTTTGGTCTAATCATGCAAAGACATCAGATAAACCCATTTTGAGGGATATTCTTGACCACTACTCTTCAAAAGTGTCAAGGTCATGAAACCTAGGGAATGACTGAGGAATTGTCTCAGAAGGGAGGAGACTGAATACAAGGTGGTGTCCTGGATTGGATTTGGGGGAAAGGAAATCAGTGAAAATACTGGGGAAATCCAAATAAAATCTGTAGTTAGTTATCTGTATTGTACCAATGTTATTTTCTTTGTTTCGAGGTGGATTTTATTATCCCTTCTTTAAAGATGAGGAAATTGAGACTTAGAGAGATTAAAAAATTTGTCCAAGGCTAGCTGGTTAGCAGATAGCAGAGCTATGACCCAAAGTCAGCTAAGAGCCACTGCAAAACTCCCCCTTCCCCATTTTGTTATATAGTTTGTCTTATTTTTTAGATTTCACATGTAAGTTATAACATACTTATAACTTATATTTGTCTTTCTCTGTCTCACATTTCAATAAGCATAATACTTTCAAGGTTCATCCATGTTGCAA
Organism: Sus scrofa; assembly: GCF_054392235.1. Classification (NCBI taxonomy): domain Eukaryota; kingdom Metazoa; phylum Chordata; class Mammalia; order Artiodactyla; family Suidae; genus Sus; species Sus scrofa. The sequence continues at coordinate 81,107,354 of NC_139397.1, forward strand.
GTGGCAGAATTTCATTCTTTTTAAAAATGGCTGAGTAATATTCCATTATATATATGCCACATCTTCTTTATCCATCTATGGTTGGACACTGGGTTGCTTCCATACCTTGACTATTGTAAGTAATGCTGCTATGAACATTCGGGTGCATGTATTATCTTTTCAAGTTAGTGTTTTTGTTTTTCTCGGATATATACCCGGGAGCAGAATTGCTGGATCATATGATAGTTCTATTTGTAGTTTTTTGAGAAACCTTCATAGTGGAGGTTTTCTGTAAACCAATTACAATCCCACTAACAGTCTACAAGGGTTCACTTTTCTCCAAATCCTTGCCAACATGAATCATTTGTAGATTTTTTGATGTTAGCCATTCTGACAGGTGTGAGGTGATATCTCATTGTGGTTTGGATTTGCATTTCTGTAATAATTCACAATGTTGGTCATCTTTTCATGTGCCTATTAGCCGTCTGTATATCTTCTTTAGAAAAATATCTATTCAGATCGTCTGCCCATTTTTTAATGGGGTTGTTTGTTTGTTTAATAGTGAGTTGTATGAGTTGTTTATATACTTTGGATTTTAACATCCTGTTGTCATATCCTTTGCAAACATTTTCTCCCGTTCAGTAGGTTGGCTTTTTGTTTTGTTGAAGGTTTCCTTTACTGTTCAAAAGCTTTTGAATTTAATTTGGTCACATTTGTTTACTTTTGCTTTTGTTTCTTTTGCCTTAAGAGATAGATTTAAAAAAAATGGCTGCAATTTGTGTCAAAGAGTGTTCTATGTTCTCTTCTAGGAGTTTTATGATTTCAAGTCTTACATTTAGATCTTAAATCCATTTTGAGTTTTTGTTTATTTGGTATATGGTGTGAGGAACAAAACTTCTTTCTTAACTGTAATACTTATGTATTACATTCAAAAATTCAAAAAATTTTGATTCAAAAATCTTTCTCCTCACACCTACCCCACCTCATTGCCTTCACACTCCAAAGAGTGTTGAGGACTAGAAAAGCTCCACTCCAAAGAAAACAGAGATAAATGAATATTTGATGAACATATGATTAGGAAACTAGTGATTACATCACTCCTTGAATGCACGCAAAAAACTTTTTCCAAAACGTACAGCTGGGAAAAAAATTGCTGGATATTAAGGTATGTGTGTTCAGCTTGCTTTAATGTTACCAGTTGCTCACTAAAATTGTATCAGTGTGAACTCTGCTTTCCCTTGCTCTGAATTGTTATCAGCAACTGGTTGAACTTCTATGTTCATTGCCTTTTGAGGCTTCTTTTTTGTGAGGTGATAGTCATTATTTTGCTGTCTCTCGACTGATTTGTTTGTATTTTTCTCATTGGTTTTTAGAAGTTTTTTTTTTTTTATATATTCTGGATACCAAACACTTGTCAGTTATATATAGTACATATATCTTTCCCACCTTTGAGGTTTATCTTATTTCTTTAAGGTATCTTATAGACATTTTAAACTTTAATTTAGTCAAATGTATAAACCTTTTTCCTTTATTTTTTTGGCCACCCCTGCAGCATGTGGAAGTTCCCAGGCCAAATATTGAACCCAGCCTACAGCAGCCACCCAAGCTGCTGCAGTGACAATCCCAGATCCTTAACCTGGTGGGCCACAGAGAAATCCAAACCTTTTCCTTAATGATGGATACTTTTCATTCTTAAGAAATCCTTGGAGTTCTGAGCTGTGGCTCAGTGGTAATGAACCTGACTAGTATCCGTGAGGATTCGAGTTCGATCCCTGGCCTTGCTCAGTGGGTTAAGGATCTGGTGTTGCTCTGAGCTGTGGTGTAGGTCATAGATGCAGCTAGGATCTGGCATTGCTGTGTCTGTGGGATAGGCCAGCAGCCACAGATTCAATTAGACCCCTAGCCTGGGAACTTTCATATGCCGCAGGCGCAGCCCTAAAAAAAAAAGAAAGACAAAGAAATCCTTTTCTACTTGAAGATTGTAAAATTATTCTGTATTTTCTTAATGCACATTAAAAAGTTTCCTTAACACATTTAGATCTTTAATCCACCTAGGGTATACTTAACTATATGGTGAGAAATATAAATCATTTTTTCCCTAAATGTAATTAATTATCCATAGTACTCTTGCAAAAAAGGTCAAGGGGAACAATAATGCAAGTCTGAATTTTATTTATTTTTTATTTTTTTTGCTCTTTTAGGGAAACACCCATGGCCTATGGAGTTTCCCAAGCTAGGGGTCAAATCAGAGCAGTAGCCGCCAGCCTACACCACAGCCACAGAAACTTGGGATCTGAGCCTTGCCGTGACCTACACCGCAGCTCATGGCAACACCAGATCCTTAACCCACTGACTGAGTGAGGCCAGGGATCGAACCTGCAACCTCATAGATACTAGTTGGGATCGTTACTGCTGAGCCACAGTGGGAACTCTGCAAGTCTGAATTTTAGGGGCAGAAGTGGTAATGGGGATAAGATAAATGTGAGATACTTTTCAGAAACAAATGATTACTCCCTTTTGTAAGAAAAAGACCCAGTTGGGCTTCTTGCTTTTCTTCTTCAAGATGAATGAGAAGCTCTGAAATAGAAAGAAGCTAAGAAGATTTTAACCTATGGTAGTGAAAAATAGGAATCTCAGGAATGAGTCATTGGAGTCTCTGCTCCTTCTTTTGGAAATCAAATGGTTTCCTAAAGTCTAGTTCAGATAGGTAGACCTCTTCCTTGAGGCCAACCCTGGTTCTATCAGTGAGAGTGAGATTGTGTGACCTGTTTTCTTTGGTATTACTGTTATGCACATGCTCACCATTCCCACAGGAGCAGGCACCAAGTCTTAATGGTTTTTATTCCCTATTCTCTGGCACAATTCCTTTTAATGAATAGAAAAAGATCTTATCAGGCAACAATGGATGATAATTCAAGAATTCAAAAATTAAAGTCTTCATTTGTTCCATAAAGGACACTGGGTTCTTTCCCTTCCCTTTTGTAGGTAGAGTTTGGACCACTGTGCTATGTGAGGTAATCTCAAACAAATTGGAGTAGAATTATTTTCTTGGCGGGCGGCTTGTGGAATACTTGTGAACTTTTCTTATTTCCTTCAAAAATACCTTGTATATTTTGTGATTTCTTTCATTTGATGGCTGTTTCATAGTGTTACTATTGTATTCTGACATCTGAGTGTGAGTTAAGGTAAGTAGTGATTGAGTCTACAGGATTTTTTTGTGTTTTATTATTCTTATAGTTAAATGATTTAATCTGTAAATTACCTACCAGGTTGCTGTATGTAATTTACAGAATGTAAGATACCTAACAATTCAAAAATTACAGACAGAATACAATCAAAACTAAGGTGTCCCCTTGCTACCTTGTAAATAGCTCTAATCAGTTTCTGCCCATGGGTGGTCAGACTTCCCCTGTGAGTGAGTTAATGGAAAACTAGGGAGGTAACTATTAAGGTTCTTAAACATGGTTCAACCTCACATTGCTTTTAATGAGAAGAGTTGTGTGTGTGCGTGTTAGCATGCACACTCGTGTGCACATGCCTGCACATACCTGTATTTGTCTTTCATTCCTGATTCATTTCTGCTGTACCACATTGGGAAGTCCTTATCTTTCACATTTTAAAGTACCGTTTTATGATTGCAAATGATACATCATCATTTGGACACTTTTTCATTATTTCCACATCATTTCCACTACAGAGAGCACTTGGTTCCTTCAATTTGACATACACAGTTTGCAGTTTTTGCCTGTACTTATTGTCATCATGCAATATTTATGCCCAGCAGGCATTATCCAAATAAATACGAGTGTTTTCTCAGGAGAGCCTCTCTGGCTCTGAGATCTGCTTCTCATACTCAGAGTAGCTGCTATGGTTCCTGGCCAAAGCCCTTGATAAAGTGTATGCACAGGTTGTGATGCTCTCTTCCACGTGATCCCACAGCCCTGATCACAGCTTGTTCGATCAAGGATGGGCTTCTACCTCAAAGACAACCAGTTTCTACATGGCTTAGCAGAATACAAAATGGCCTTTTCTGAGACAGGTTCCCCAGCAGGCCCTGGGATAATTTGTGTGGAAGTGCCTTGGTGAAAAAAAATCTTCGAGTAGACAGTAGTCTCACTGTCACAGGACTCTTAAGCAGTGGAGACAGGGGACAAGGAAGGAAAATAAGACACACAAGGGTGGAATATCAAGCAAAGCCCCACAGAAAGTAACTTTGTAGCAATTCTATAGAGAGGTTTGGAGACATGTAGGTCACATCACAGACAATCCATCCTATCAGGGATAAGGGAGCTGGTGTATTTATACTCCCATACGCATCAGTCTTTGGCTGAGAGCTGACAAGGGGGTGGAGGGGGATATAAATTCCCAGGTACTGTCAGTTCTCTGTGTATGCAGAAAAAGCTGTGCCTTATGCAACCTGAGGGCCGCCCTTTGGCAAACAGATGCAGGTGCTGGCTGTCAGGAGTGGAAGCACCCCAGGGCTAAAGTATGCTGACATAGTACAGCCATCTGAGGGGATCTGCACAGAGCACTGTCATTGCCTTCCACAGGCCTGGTGTCAGAAGTTGCTCAGCAGGGACTCTTGTGATTCAGGGAACTAATATAATCCTCTCTCTTAGGGATCTGGGGATGACAGACATAGAGAGAAAGCATTCATGAGGTAACCAGATCTAGGAGCAAGAGGAAGCAGAGAGAGTTGAATAGAAGCAAAAGTTTATAGAATTCATATTCTTTGTATGTGGGCATTGGTCCTGGTTTTACTCAGTAGTACTCTCATTCCCTTGGGGAAATGGTCTTTCATTATTCTATCACTGCTTTTGGTAATGACAGAATACCTTAAGTATAAAGATAACAGGCATGACTCCTCCACAGAAGATCCAGATAGTCAAATCCTTGAGTTCAACTACTTTATCATTCTGCCTCTGCTTTCGCTTTTCCTCACCTGTCTATCTCAGGTGAGGTGTGGATTCCAGCTGGAACTATTCACTAAATGATCACTGAAATTATCCTTCTGTGATCTTTCGTAGGGGTGGTGGGTACCTCTGATGGATTAGTCTAGAAACTGAAAGCGTTTTTGTAACATTTCTCTACCTCACTGGCAGGGCCAGCTTCATGGTGGGCAGTAGGTAGTTGCTACAAACTGTGCTTTGGCACCAGTCCTGGGACTACAGATACCTCAGCCTCTCATCTTCCATTCAGCCCCCAATTCCTCACTTATTATGTATTTGAGTTCAGCATATTGGAGCTATTAAAATGAAAATATTTTCTGGAAATAACCCACATTGTTTAACAACCTAAGTTCATGTGCTCATGTACAGAGATGTGGCTAAAGAATTGCAAAACTGTATTTCCACAGAACAGCAGTTTCTTACAGTCTAGGATAATTCTTAAATCTGTCTTAATAGTGAAACTTGCTAGAGAGAGGAATTAGGCCAGATAAATATTAAATTAGCACAAGAACTGCTCACTTAGTGGTATTGAGGTGGGCATTTTTTTCTTCCTAGGCCTTCCAACCTTATCTCTGTATTGGATATCTGGTTAGGTATAGATGAGATCAGGGAAGGAGAAAATGACTCACAAAGCTAGTATTGCATGTGAAAGCAGACGTAAAAACAAAAACAAAGCAGTTAATCTTAGAGCCCAGTATATGTGGAGTTGAATTCAGAATGGCAGGTAATCTAGGTCTTCCCAAACCAAATAGCCATAAGCCATTGCATGCATCCTGCTGCACCAAGGCAGTTGTTTAATATCTGCACCACTTCTAGCCATACTAGTATCTGGGAGCTTTCAGGAGTAATGATGATATGACTACATTATATTTTTTAAAAAAAGTAACAATATTAACTAACATTTTCTGAGCACCTACTTTGTCCTTTCCTTTCCTTTTCCTTTCTTTTCTTTTTTGGCCATGCCCACAGCATGTGGATGTTCTTGGGCCAGGGATCTAACCCACACCACAGCAGTGACCTGAGCCACAGTAGTGGCAATGCTGGATCCTTAACCTGCTAGGCCACTAGGGAACTTCCTACTTTTCTTATCTACAAAATGGGGCTAATAGTATGACCCACTTCATAAAAGTATTGTAAGAATTAAATGAGGAAAGCAGTTATATTAGCATCTGAGACAGTTCAGATGCTATCATCCACTGATATTTATTATTATTATTATTGTTGTTAGGTACTCATGTCAGTATTAGAGATATAAAGATAGACAAGATATCTAAAGATAGACAAGATAGCATCCTTCTCTTCAAGTAGCTCTGAGCCTAATAGAAAATGAGGCATCTGAAGAAGCATTTATGATTTAGTAGGATTCAGTGAAACAATAGAGACACATTAATACCAGAGTCCTGGCTTAAAAGAGGGAACAGATAATTTTGCTTAGGTCAATAGTAGAAGATTTTCCAGCGTGGGGGGACTATGGGAGAGCAGTGAAGGGCTTTCCAGGAGTGAGGCTGGTATACGCAGCATCACAAAGGTATGACACAGTGCAGAGCATTTGGGAGCTTGAGTGGATATCCAGGAGCAGAACAAAGTCTGTCGGTGTAGAAGCAGGCAACGGTGATGCTGGATGGTGAGGTGAAGCCATGTCAAGAATAGGTTTTATATGCAGCATTCAAGAGCTTCCACCTTATCCTCTGTCTACTGCTGACTATTGGCCAAAAACAACAATGAAGAAAGATGTAAGCAGATTTACATTTTCAAAAGATAGCAAGATGACTCTGGCAGCTGTGGATACATTTAAAGTTAGTAACACTGGAAGTGAAAGGCCAGTCGAGTTAAAATCCCTCTCGTCCTGACTCGGAAGAGGCGACACCCCAAATCACTCACGAGAAGCGGTCTTGATGCAAACAGCAAGAGGATTTTTATTCCGAGCGCGCTGGGGCCCACAGTCGTACGCCACGCAGGGGTAGAGGACTGCGGCCCCGAGTGTGGAGTCGGGACAGCTTTTATGGGGTTCACAACAAAGCCCGCGCTTTTACAAACTAATCATTTTTAAAATATCGCAAACCAGTCAATTCAAAACTTCGAGAGCCCGCGCTTTGTGGACCAATTAATTTTAAGTTGTTCTGGAGTTACATGTTTGTGCCTGTCTCTGGGTGGGGGAGACATATTGTCACCAAGATATATTTATCAGGATTTTCAACATTTTGTGGCACGCCCGATCTTACTGGGGTCCGTTAGGCAATTGACTTCTCCTCTTTTTATCTTATGCAAGCAGGTTTACAGAAGCCAAACAAGCAGTTAGGAGCAGTTTCAAGAAGTTTCAAGCATAGAGGCACATACTCAGGGGCCTGTTTTTCCCCTTCCACAAAGTTTTGTACAGAGCAGAAAGCAAGCCCTAAAACAGCAAAAAGTATGATCTTTTACCTATAGGGAACAGGGTCTGGAATTCGAGGGCATTTAGAGCTTCTTATTAACTTCCTGGGTTCTGGGAGAGTCAGGTTGCATTTTCATCCTTTCATTCCCCACTTCTTCTCTTGTTAATAGTTCTAATCTTAGAACTAGGAAGGCTAAAGGTCAGTTTCTTCTTAGCTTGGAAGGCCTTGGTACTGCTGTCTAAGTACCATGATCCGAACTGTACTCATTTGTTCTCTAACAAAGGCAACAAACCGATTAATTAAGCAAGGCCCAACTGTAAGCAACAGGAGCAGTATTACTAGGGGTCCTGTTAGAGCAGAAAGCAGGGTGGTCACCCATGGGGACTTGTTGAACCATCCCTCAAACCATCCTTGGCCAGCCTCTTTTTCTTTGTGACGTTTTTTTAACCTTTCTCTGAGCTTGTTCATGGAGTCCCTGATAGCTCCTGAATGATTCACATAAAAGCAGCATTTCTCTTTTAAGGCTACACATAACCCTCCTTTTTTTAGAAATAACAGATCTAACCCCCTTCTGTTCTGTAGAACCATTTCAGATAAGGAGGTTAGGGATTCCTCCAGGTTACTGACAGATTTTTCTAGGGCTTGGAGATCTTCCGTTACAATTCGATGTAGGTTACTAAGTCCTTTCTCCAGCTGTTGCGGTCCTGTGATTAGGGCAGCCGTTCCTGTTCCCACGCCTGTAGCTACTCCCAATCCGAGCATTACAGCTAGTGTCAGGGATATGGGCTCTCTTTTTGGCCGATTATATCTATAGTCATATTCATCAAGGACTGCTTTTTCGGGATAGTAGTACACCCGGGGGACAATTTGGACCATAACGCAAAAGTCTTTAGTTTGGTTGAAAACCAAGGTGGAAACACAAGGGGTTAATCCAGTATTACATGCCCACCACCTGTCATAACCAGGTACCAGATATTGACTCTCAGAGGTTCGATTAAAGGCTTCAGTGTGGTTACAAAGGTGTTGGTGGGATGGGGGAACCCTCCCTATGCAGGTGCCTTTTTCAGAAACCTCAGTAAGGGTAAGCTTATTTTGGGATCCCCATGTACATTGGTCTCTATGTTCCTTTGTCACATTGAATTTCCCTCCTCTAGCCATTCCCTCATAGTAAGGTGGGCCCGAAGCTAAGCAAAGCCAACAAGAAGAGGTAGCCTCTGGAGTCGTGGAGTTAAGAGCTTGAAAAGCTCCCTGGATGAGGCTAAAAAGTTTCGTCCCTGTTTTAATAGTGATGTTAGGCTCAGTGGGGACTGATCCAGAGGTTGTATTGTAATCAGAGGGGTTAGGAGATGGCCTCTGTTCTTGGATTGGAGGTCCTTGTTCGGCCAAACCCTTATTTGGTCCTATAGCAACCGGAGGTTCCATCTGAGTTTCTATTCTGAGGCGAATAGTCAGAACAGATCCTTTCTTTCTCCCAGAGCCTCCATAGTACACTATTCCCCAAGACATACCATTTACCCACTTTTGAATATTTTCTTGTTTTTCTTTTTCAGTGAAACTTATTTTTAAGTAATCTAGGTCTAACGAATGACAGCTTATTTGCTTATTTCGTACATCTTTTTGTACCCGCTGTTGTCAATCTTTCCATCTCCCATGGCCATAATTAAATTGATTATAACTGGTAGGATTGTTAACAAAAGAGTAACTTACTCTGTCTTGCTGAGAGACTGGCCATTTCCAATTCCCATCATTAGAAGTTACGCAGCTCCATTGCTTGCAAAAGAAATCCTGAGGATTTCCACAATATTTTTCATTATTTGGGGGTCCTGGGCAAACGTAAAACCCGTAAGCACGGAGTACATCGGGGGGTGTGGCCTGGTCATTGAGACCAGGGATTACTGATCGAAGGCAGACATATAACTCAGGCCATCAGGTCCCCAAGGGAGCCTCCCCTTGAGTGCTGTTAATATTAATACCTGTACCGGAGTCAGTAAGTAACCAGGTGAGAGATAAGGGTTTATGGGAGTTCGGGCTGTCCACAAGGCGTTTACCATTAACTTGAGGAGTTATTGACAGAGTAAGGAACCACGCGATGGAGGCGAAGCTTAAGGGGATTTTCAGTCTTTTCGGCTTTCCACCCTGAATCGGGAGGTGGCGCCGGCTTAACGTGGGATGCATGGATCCAGGTGGGGATTCCTTCGACTTTCATAGCCGTTGGTGTGGTCAAAAGTACGAGATAAGGTCCCTTCCACCGAGTCTCGAGGTTTCCTGCACGGTGGCGTCTAACATAGACTGAATCTCCAACTTGGAAGCGATGTGGAACTTGCAAGTCTCCTCCTGAGTAGGCCTCCCGGAGCTGTTTCCATGCTCGCTGCCTAGAGAACAAAGGCTGGGAAAGCAGCACATCAGCACTATGTGCAAAGGCAATTTCTGCCAACGGGGGGGGTCCCCCGTAGAGCAATTTATAGGGGGTCAGCCCAAACTGTCCAGGGGTGTTCCTCACCCTAAAAAGCACAAAGGGCAGGAGAGCTATCCAATCATTAATGCCAGTCTCTGTGGTCAATTTGGTAAGGGTCTCTTTAATGGTTCTATTCATCTTCTCTACCTGTCCTGAGCTTTGGGGTCTGTATGCACAATGCAGTTTCCAATCAATCCCCAATATCTTGGCCAGTCCCTGACTTACCTGGGCAACGAAAGCTGGACCATTGTCTGACCCTATTACCTTAGGTATTTCAAATCTTGGAAAAATTTCCTCCAGTATTTTCTTAGCCACCACGGTTGAAGTCTCTTTCTTAGTAGGATAAGCCTCTACCCATCCTGAAAAGGTGTCTACAAAAACCAATAGATATTTGTTTCCGTATTTAGCCGGCTTCACCTCAGTGAAGTCCATTTCCCAGTGAGCGCCTGGGTGGCTTCCCCTTAGTCTCTTTCCTGGAGGTATTCTGGAAGGATTAGCATTAACCAGCTGGCAGGGCACACAATGTTTGACCACCGAGTCAGCCATTCCTGGTAGCCTCAGAACATGATAAGGGGATGTTCTGACCAACTGCTGCAGGTGTTTAGTTCCTAGGTGGGTTAGACGATGTATCTGTTGGACATATTTTAACCCTTCTTTGTGGGGCAGGATTTCCTTCCCATCTGAGGTATAGCAGGTCCCCTCCGGAGTTTCAGAGAACTGGTCTATCTTTTTTATTTCTTGCCAGTCTTCTAGGGTGTACTGTCGTCCGGGTTCTGGGGCTTTGGGTGTTTCTATCATAGGCAGAAGGTTAACACCCTGGGCTGCCTGCTTGGCAACCCGGTCAGCCATCTGGTTCCCTCTGGATATGGGATCTTTGGCTTTCTGATGTCCAGGACAGTGTATAATAGCTAGCCTTTTTGGCAAATGTAAGGCTTCTAATAGGCTTAGAATTTCCTCTTTGTTCTTTATTTCCCTCCCTGCTGAGGTAAGCAACCCCCTTTGTTTATAGATGGCCCCGTGTACGTGTGCAGTCGCAAAGGCATACCTGTTGTCTGTATAAATGTTTATGGATTTCCCTTCGGCCAGCCGCAAAGCTTGCGTGAGGGCCATGAGCTCAGCCTTTTGTGCTGAAGTTCCTTCCGGCAGGCTGCTGGCCCAGATCGTGCGGGTCCCGTCCACCATCGCCGCCCCAGCCATCCTCTTACCTTCCACCACATAGCTGCTTCCGTCAGTGAACCAGGTTAACACTTCTCCAGTCAGCGGTATGTCTGTAAGGTCCTTGCGGACCCCAGTCTCCTCAATCAATAGTTGATGGCAATCATGAGTCACTGGTTTATCAGTCTCTTCAGGCAGAAGAGTGGCAGGGTTGAGAGCGGCTGGTGGAGCGAACGTGACCCTCTCTGTGAGAAGCAGGCTTTGATAGTGGGTCATGCGGGCGTTGGTCATCCATCGGTCTGGGGGCTGCCGAACGATGTTTTCCAACGTATGGGGGGCTATTACAGTTATATTTTGTCCCAAAGTCAATTTGTCAGCGTCCTTGACCAGTATGGCCACAGCTGCGATAGCCTTCAGGCATATGGGCCAACCACTGGCTACAGGATCGAGCTTCTTTGACAGGTAGGCAACAGGTCTCCTCCATGGTCCTAGAGTTTGGGTTAAAATTCCCCGGGCTACTCCCTTACGCTCATCCACATAAAGGGTAAAGGGTTTAGTCACGTCAGGGAGGGCCAGAGCAGGTGCGCTCAGCAGGGCCTTTTTGATAGCATCAAATGCCTTCTGGTGCTCAGGAGCCCAGGAGAATTCCCCTTTTTTTTTGGTTAGTGGGTAGAGTGGGGCTGCTAAGGTCGCAAACCCCGGGATCCACAGTCTGCAAAATCCAGCTGTCCCCAAAAATTCTCTCACTTGTTTGGCTGTGGTTGGGGCCGGTATCTGGACTACAGTTCTCTTCCGTGCCTCCGTCAGCCATCGCTGCCCGCCCCGCAAACTGTACCCCAAGTATGTTACCTCTCTCCTGCAAATCTGGGCCTTCTTAGCGGAGGCTCTGTAGCCTAGGTCAGACAATTCCAGCAGTAGTGCCTTCGTACCTTCTAAGCAGTCCTGTTTGGTGGCTCCCGCCAGAAGTAGGTCATCCACGTACTGGAGGAGGGTCACCTGGGGGTGTTGGATCCTGAAGTTGGCCAGGTCTCTGTGTAGGGCTTCGTCAAAGATGGTCGGGGAGTTTTTGAACCCTTGGGGCAGTCGAGTCCAAGTGAGCTGCCCGGTTCTTCCCGCACCTGGATCTCTCCATTCGAAGGCAAAAAGTGGTTGGCTAGTGGGATGTAGTCTCAGGCAGAAGAAGGCATCCTTTAAGTCCAATACTGTATACCAGCTCCGTTGGGGTGGGAGAGCACACAAGAGGTTATAAGGGTTCGGGACTGTTGGGTGTATATCCTGCACCCGTTTATTGACCTCTCTCAAGTCCTGTACTGGTCGATAGTCATTAGTCCCAGGCTTTCTAACCGGTAGCAGGGGAGTATTCCAGGGAGATTGGACAGGAACTAGGATGCCCTGTTGGATTAATCTTTGAACATGCGGCCGAATTCCTTCTCGAGCTTCTTTACTCAAGGGGTACTGTCTGACTGACACTGGTGCAGCACTGGCCTTCAGTTGAATAACCTGTGGGGGAACTTGCTTTGTCAAACCCATCCCTGCGGTTTTTGCCCAGGCTTGGGGAAACTGTTCCAACCAGAATTGTATATTTTGATCAGGCTTTACTAGGGGAGAATATAGTCGATATTCGTCATCTAATTGGAGGGTCAACACAGTGATAGGTTTGTTATTTGCAGACACTTCTGGTTTCCCTTGTTCAAAAGAAATTTGTGCTCCCATCTTGGTCAGTAAGTCTCTACCTAAGAGGGGTGCTGGGCACTCAGGTATGACCAGAAACGAGTGGGTTACCCGTCCCACTCCCAAGTCAACTGTTCTTCGGGTAGTCCATGGATACTGTTGTTGCCCTGTGGCACCCATCACCCAGGATTTTTTATCTTTTAGTTTTCTTAATGGCTGTAGTAGCACTGAATGTTTCGCTCCGGTATCAACCAGAAACTCAACTGGTTGCCCCTCCACCTTTAAAGTTACCCTGGGCTCGGGGAGGGGGTCCGAACCCCGTCTTTCCTAGTCTTTATCTTCTTCCAGAGCTAAGACCTTCAGTCCTTTGTTTCTCTTCTTGGGGCAGTCCCTTGCCCAGTGTCCTTTTTCTTTACAATATGCACATTGGTCCTTGTCGAGTGGGGTCCTATTGCCCAGGTTCCCTGACTGTCTAGGGCCTGACCTAATTTTCCTAAAATCTCTCTCTCTTTCCCTATTGCTTTTTCTTTCAACCACTGCAGCCAAGATCTTAGTCAAATTCTTCTCTTGTCGTTTATTACGTCTTTCCTCCCTTTCCTCTCTTTCTTTCTCTTTTTTTTGTTCCCTTTCTTCTTCTGTCTCCCTTTTGTAATACACTTTCTCTGCCTCCTTCACTAGATCACGTAACTCAGCCTCCTGTAACCCTTCCAGTCTCTGAAGCTTCTTTCTGATATCCAGGGCTGACTGTCCTATGAAGGCCAGGGCCACTGAGGCTTTCTGAGCCTCCGAGGTAGGATCAAAAGGGGTGAACCGCCTGAAGGCTTCCATGAGCCTCTCAAGAAAAACTGAGGGAGGTTCATTCGGTCCCTGCATCACCTCTCTTACCTTAGCCAAGTTAGTGGGCCGTCTTGAGGCGCCCCGGAGACCCGCCACCAGAGCCTGGCGATAGATTTTCAAGCTCTCCCTACCTTCAGCCGTGTTGTAGTCCCAACCGGGGCGAGTCAAGGGAAATCCCATGTCAATCTCATTTTGCAACTGCGTGGGTCGCCCGTCGGCCCCAGGAACATTTTTTCTAGCCTCTAACAGAATTCTCTCTCGCTCCTCGGTTGTGAAGAGTGTCTGCAGCAGCTGTTGACAATCATCCCAAGTAGGCTGGTGAGAGAACATAAGGGACTCCACCAACCCCGTGAGGCGTTGGGGATCCTCCGAGAAAGGGGGATGGTTAGTTTTCCAATTATAGAGATCTGCAGAAGAAAAGGGCCAATACTGGAGGGGCTGCAATTGGCCCCCCGGTATGGGAGGGCCGTACGTGCGCAGCGGTAATGTCGCGATCTCGTCTGTCCGCTCCGGGGTGGCGCCCCTCCGGCTCCGAGTCCCTGCAGCAGGTCCCTCCACCGCCGGAGCTCCAGGAGGGGCAGAGGGTCCCCTCGCAGCACCCTGTGCCGGATAAGGGGGTGGGGGAACAGATTGGGGTTCCGGCCAAGCCGGCGGCTCCTCAATCTCGGGGTAGATATGAGGAGAGGGCTTGACTTTTTCAGCCGAGTGTTTGTTTTTCTCTCCAAGAGCCAGAATTCGGGGACCTGGCTTTCTTGGCTTATTCAGCCAAGGTTTAACCCATGGCGGAGGATCCTCTGCCAAATCTTGCCACGTAAGGATATAGGGCTCCTGATCGGGATGAGAGCCGGGTCCAGTCTGAAAAATAATTGCTTTAACAGCCAGGATAATCTCAGAATTAAAGGTCCCCTCTGATGGCCATCCAACATCGAATGTCGGCCATTCAGAGACACAGAAAGTCTGCCAAGGTCCCTTCTTAACCTGAACTGACAAATTATGAGCCCTGGATTTAACTTCAGTCCAATGGTCGAGAGTCAAACTAAGAGGGGTCGTCACAGTCTGTCCCATATTAAAACTGTAGACAAGGACGCACAAGACAAAGACACACAAAACAGAAACCAACAGATCCAGACACACGCGACCCGTCCGCGTCTTCCACAAGCAGGCAAAAGAGTCGGACGGCCGCGGAGGGGGAAGCTTTCGCTTCAACAACAGAACTCGGTCCTCTGACCGACAGAAGGAGACCACCAGGCGTCCCTGGCTCTCCCCACCTCCCGGGGCGTCCCCCAGGGTGGCAGCCTGTGATCCTCCTAGCACGTCTGCTGATCACAGTCCCCCAGTCCTTACGGTCTGAGAGGACAGCTGCAAACCGAAAGCGCGCATCACCGAAAACAGACACTCAGAACAGAGACGCCAGCCGACATACACACTCACATGTTCCAAAGGGGATCCCTTTACCTCCAAGTCGGTTCTCGGGTGTGAGGGGTAGTCGCGGGTTTCCCGGCCAACGCACCAAACTGAAAGGCCAGTCGAGTTAAAATCCCTCTCGTCCTGACTCGGAAGAGGCGACACCCCAAATCACTCACGAGAAGCGGTCTTGATGCAAACAGCAAGAGGATTTTTATTCCGAGCGCGCTGGGGCCCACAGTCGTACGCCACGCAGGGGTAGAGGACTGCGGCCCCGAGTGTGGAGTCGGGACAGCTTTTATGGGGTTCACAACAAAGCCCGCGCTTTTACAAACTAATCATTTTTAAAATATCGCAAACCAGTCAATTCAAAACTTCGAGAGCCCGCGCTTTGTGGACCAATTAATTTTAAGTTGTTCTGGAGTTACATGTTTGTGCCTGTCTCTGGGTGGGGGAGACATATTGTCACCAAGATATATTTATCAGGATTTTCAACATTTTGTGGCACGCCCGATCTTACTGGGGTCCGTTAGGCAATTGACTTCTCCTCTTTTTATCTTATGCAAGCAGGTTTACAGAAGCCAAACAAGCAGTTAGGAGCAGTTTCAAGAAGTTTCAAGCATAGAGGCACATACTCAGGGGCCTGTTTTTCCCCTTCCACAAAGTTTTGTACAGAGCAGAAAGCAAGCCCTAAAACAGCAAAAAGTATGATCTTTTACCTATAGGGAACAGGGTCTGGAATTCGAGGGCATTTAGAGCTTCTTATTAACTTCCTGGGTTCTGGGAGAGTCAGGTTGCATTTTCATCCTTTCAGAAGGGCTATTGGGAAAGTCCAGCAAGAGACAGGAGACTGCTAACTAGGACAGTAACAGTGGGAATAGAGAGGAGGTGAGAGATAAGTGAGATCATACAGGAAAATAGAACATCGTAAGCTGCTTTTGAAAGGGTTAGAGATAATTATTATTTATAGTACAATTAGGTCTCTTAGTTATTCTAAAGCAAGTTATTTTAATGACTCTCAATCCATGTACAATTGAGAATCTTTGAATTTCTCTTCAAATTGTATCCTGCGGTCTTGAGTTTTGTACTTGCCAGCCAAACTTGTATGCATTTAAATTGTAAATAGTGGTAGAGAAGAATAAAGTCAACAGTAAAGCTGCAGTTGTCAGTGTAGCCTGTCTTGTATTTGCCATAGTCCATCACCGCTGAAAGGTGTCAAAATGAAGAATTTAGGAATTTAGTCAAGATAAAAATTGGAAATTCTGGATAAAAATGGTAATGGTAATATGTAATGATTATATCGATATGTTAGTGAATAGCTCCATTAGACTATCAGCACTATTTGGAAAGCTGTCAATATCATCTCATATTTAAACTATTTAAGTGCATATTTAAACTGTGCAAATCACTTGCATTCATTTCATGGTTAATCAATCCAACCTGAAATTGTTTGCCAAATAATAATGGGATTTTCCCTAACAGCCAGATACTTAAATCACTAGATACCAAATTATGGGATAGAAAAATCAATTCAGCATCCCAGTTAATTATCGGTTTAAAACAATATTGAGTTGAGTCCTGGCACACACCCTTTAACAGCAGATGTCTTTGTTTTGGATCATTTTGATGATCTCGGTAACTCTTAGCATGATAAACTAATGATGCAAATTATTTTTTCATTTTAATTTTAAATTGTGGATGGAGCTATTGGCTTTCAACATAACAAATTTTTCTGTTGCAGCCAGAACATAAATTAGAACAGTAACAGTGGAGAAGGAGAGCAGGTGACATATTCCAGAGCTATTTGGAAGGTATATCTGAAAGTGGAAAGTGGGAGTTGAAAGAATAAATTCCAGGCTCCTGAAGTGGGCAACTCAAATGACAATCCCATTTGCTGTGATACAGAGGCAGGAGGAGGGGAAAATTTAAGGGGAAGACAAATTCTGTTTTAGATTTGGTCAATTTGAGGTATTTGTGTTACAGATATAGAGAAATTCACTGAGCCTGTAACTCAGGAAGGATGTATGTTGGAGACGGAAAGTTGAGAGTCATCAGCATACAGAGAGTGGATAAAGTTATAGCACTAAGTAAAGAAGAATTTTAGGGAATACTAACATGGAAGGAAAAGGAGAGAGGAATAAGAGAGAGGAGGCATGAAAACAGTCAAAAAGAAAAGGTGGCCAGACAAACCCCAGTGAAGGCCATCAGCAAAATAACTGGCCTGTACTTAAAAATGTCCAAGACAGAGGACAGAAGGACTTTCCCAGAGGAAGCCAAAGAGATTTATGATCCTGATCTTGGACTGGATCCTGGTCTAGGAGCAAACCTTTTTCCTTTGCTGTATGAGTCAGCATGAGGACAACTGGTGAACTGAATGAAGTTTGTAGATTAGAAAAAAAAAAAAAATGGAGTTCCTGTCGAGGCTCAGCAGGTTAAGATCCCAACTAGTATCTACAAGGCTGTGGGTTCAATCCCTAGCCTCTCTCAATGTGTTAAGGATCCAGCATGCCGTGATCTATGGTGTAGGTTGACGACTCAGCTTAGATCTGGTGTTGCTGCTGCTGTGGCTGTGGTGTAGGCTGGCAGCTATAGCTCTGATTTGACCTCTAGCCTGGGAACTTCCATATGCCATGGCCCTAAAGAAAAGAAAAGGTGGAAGAAGATAGCCACCAGACTACTTACTTATTGGAGATAGTTTAAATCAGTGTAAATTAACTATAGTTCAATTACAATAAAAGTAAGGAGGGATCCAGCTTTTTAAAAAAGGTAAAATGTGGAGTTCCCATTGTGGCTCAGCAGAAACAAATCTGACTAGCATCCATGAGGATGCAGGTTCCATCCCTGGCTTCCCTCAGTGAATGAAGGATCTGGCATTGCCATGAGCTGTAGTGTAGTTTGCAGATGCGGCTCAGATCCTGCATTGCTGTGGCTGTGTTATAAGCCAGCAGCTACAGCTCCAATTCGACCCCTAGCTTAGGAACCTCCATATGCCACAGGTGTAGCCCTAAAAAGATTAAAAAAAAAAAAAGGAAAAAAGTTTATTACTTTTAACAACTCAATCACTGGGGGCCTTGATGGGGACAGTGTCAATACTATCCCCTTGATGGGGACAGTGAGGTGGGGGGGCAGCCAGGTGTTAGATTTCAAGGTGTAAGTAAAACCAGGTTATGTTTAATACACATTTACTTCATGCCAGATTCTGTGCCAACTAAGCACATTTCATATAACTCTGAGAAATTGTGATTATCCCCGACATAAGGCAATAATCAGAGACTTGCAGAGTTTGAGTGACTTGCACTAGGTCACATAGTGGCCCTAGCAAAATTTGAACCCGTGTTGATAATCTCACAAGCTGAGCTCCATGATAATATGTTCTAATATCTCCCAGTGTGAGGTTAGTCAGTGGAGATGGAGAGACTGAAGGCAGAGAACCACTCCTACAGGTAGCCAGGTGTCTCGCCTAAAGACAAGAGCAGAAAGACAGGGAAATGGCTAATTGTATGGTTAAAAAGGCTCTTTCTTTTTTAAAGAGGGGTGAGAATTGAGCATTTTTATATTGTAAGGGGAATGAGGCAGTTATGCAAGGCAATTATGCAAGGCAGATGATAATTGAGAACAAAATCCCTGAGACTCTAGAGCACAGGCGGGAAATTCAGTCTTGGGCAGGAGAAGATTTCCTCCTCCACTAAGGGGAGGAAAGTGGTAGAAACTGGGAACAGGTACAGATAAGTTGGGACATTTTATCTGGGGAAGAGGTTGGGAAGGCAAGGAAATTTCATATTCTTGATATTTATTTTCTCTGTAGAGTAGGAGACAAGACCATTGCTTAGAGTATGTGTGAGGTGGAGAACAAATGGGTCAGGTCTGAAAGGAATATTATTAAGCTTTAAACAGTAGCTAAGGGGAATGGGAGCTGTAGCTCACCTAGGACTTGTCAGAGGCTATGAACTATTCATGCCACTACCTGCATGGTTTAGGAGTTTTCCCCCCAGTGATGTCTGTCAGCTTGGACCTAAGAACCTGACGGTTGGATTGGAACAATGTTGGGATTTTACACTGTTTACAAAGGCAATGGTTGAAGACAAGGAGGCAAGGGGATCAGAGATTCCAAGAAAAGTGGAGGGAGCTGATAGACTGGAAAAAATTGAGGTATCAGAATCCTGGAAGTCTTAATGAGGTTACTGATTTGGCAGATGTAGGGGGAGCAGGAGAATGAGGAAGCTGAAGGGGAGAAGAGAGTCGGATCCAGGCATTTGAGCCTTCAGAGTGGGCCCAGTTATCTCCCATCTTCCCAATGACCATCCTTCTAAATGCTCTCCTTTGTGACAGAACTGGAAATTTGAAAGTTACTTTTCTCAGATTCCCTTGCCAGTGGAGTTTCAACTTCACATCCTCATGTGAGAGGCACTGGTTTGAGATTTGCAAGGTAGAAGAGGAAAAGCCATTGTTTTCCAGCTGCAGGTCTGTGAAAGTTCAAGAGCATCTGCGGATGGCAGGTATCTGGGCAGACATGCTAAGATTCCCAGGCTTCTTCCTGAGAATCACCCACTTTTGGTGCTGCACAGGGCTGAGATCCTGAGTAGCGGCTTCTACAACGTATGCATTTCAAAAGGTCTTGAATTCCAACAGTGGCTTCTCTGACCTTTGCTTCCCCTTTGCTCTGACCTTTTCCCTGGACCTTCTAGAGACTGTGTAATCCTCTAATTTTTTATATCAAATCCCTTTTAACTTGATGTGTTTAGAGAGCTTTTTGTTTTCCGGACAGAGCCTTGGCTAATAATCCCCCCAGTTCTTCATTTAGGCTGGATTAGGATCTTTTCCACGATCATACCAGTATTGTTCCAGATTATCATGTCTGTCAGGATTTTTAGTTGCAAGCAACATAAAGAAAGTATAACCAATTTAAAAAGAAAATAAATTTTTTGAATGGATTCCAGGAGCATGTGGAATTGCTGGGAGGACTAGGAAGCTGGGCTTTGAGAATGAATCTAGGCAGTGGATGGGAAACAGATCAAATTATGTTACAGAGCCAGTGCCATGTCTGTCACTGCTGCAACCAGTAGTAGGTATGCCTAATTGATGACTCTAAATCATGCTCCTCTGTCCTGGATGTAGAGGTGGCAGGGAAATTGAGGATCTGATCTTTAAGCTTTTGGAGTGATAGCTCTGCCTTATAATTCAGAGGAACTTCAAACAGTAGATTCAAAAGTTGGGAAGCCTCCTGATTGATGCGTGTCTATGCTAACACCCAATTTTTGCGTGCGTACTCTTGTTTATACCTTTTCTCTGGCACACTCTCCAAATGCCCATCATCCCCACTGTGTGTTCTTATTCTTTAAGATCCAGCTTCCTCCTGGAAACCTTCCCAGCTGCAAGTGTCTGCTTCCCGCCCTGAACCCCTCTAGCAATTTGTATCTTGTTTGACCCTATTAAATTTTAACTTATTGATATTTTCAGTGAAAAATATTAAAGCGATAGCATATTTAGGTTTGGAGGAACATTAGAGGCCATCTAATGTGGCTAGCTCATTAGCTCACTGAGGTCATGGCTTGTCTTACCAAAATTTGTAAATTCACAATTCCCAGCAGAGTACTTGCTTATGGTAGACACATCATAAATATTAGTTAAATCAAATGACAGGAATGATACCAAGATTTGCTTGTCCTCATTTCCATTTTTTCTTCCAGCCATCTTCCTCCACCACTTGCTTGTCTTTGACCCCAACCCTTCCCACATCCTATAGTATCGTATTTCACTCCTTGTATTTCACTCCTTTTCTTTTTCTGCAATTTTCAATCACCCTCTTTATAGATTCCTTCAAATATCCCCTGTTCTAAAATAATTTCTCTTGGCTATCTTTTTTTTTTTTTTTTTTTTTTTTTGGTTTTTAGGGCTGCACTTTCGGCATATGGAAATTCCAAGGTGAGGGGTCAAATTGGAGCCTTCGCCACAGCCACAGCAACACCAGATCTGAGCCAGGTCTGTGACCTACACCATAGCTCATGAAACTCTGGGTACTTAACCCACTGAGTGAGACCAGGGATTGAACCTGCATCCTCATGGATACTAGTTAGGATCATAACCCGCTAAGCTACAATGGGAACTTCCTTGGCTATCTTTCTTTCCACTTTAAAAAAAAAAAGTTTATAACAGACAATTCTCCAAAGAAGACATACGGATGGCCAAAAAACACATGAAAAGATGTTCAACATCACTCATTATTAGAGAAATGCAAATCAAAACCACTATGAGGTACCACATTATACCAGCCAGAATGGCTGTCATCAAAAAGTCTACAAATAATAAGTGCTGGAGAGGATGTGGAGAAAAAGGAACACTATTATTACACTGTTGGTGGGAATGTAAATTGGTGCAACCACTGTGGAAAACAGTATGGAGATTCCTCAGAAAACTAAAAATAGAACTACCATTTGATCCAGCAATCCTACTCCTGGGCATCTACCCAGAGAAAACCATGACTCGAAAAGACACATGTACTCCAATGTTCACTGCAGCAACTGTTTGGAAACAACCTAAATGTCCATTGACAGAGGAGTGGGTCAAGAAGATGTGGTACATATACACAATGGAATATTACTCAGCCATTACAAGGAACGAAATAATGGCATTTGCAGCTTTCACTTATCATGCTAAGTGAAGTCAGTCAATGAGACACCAACATCAAGTGCTTTCACTGAAATGTGGAATCTGAAAAGAGGACACAATGAACTTCTTTGCAGAACAGATACTGACTCACAGATATTGAAAAACTTATGGTTTCTAAAGGAGACAGGCTGGGGGGTGGGGGGAAGTACTGAGTGTTTAGGATGGACATGCTTTCAAATTTGGTTGTGATGATTATTGTACACCTATAAATGTAATAAAATTCATTAAGTAATTTTTTAAAAAAAGTTTATTTATAGCCTGCATGTTGTCACTTCATTCAGCCACTCCTTTTTCTTAGAGTCTGGCTTATTTCCTCTTGAAGGTGCTCATGACTGCAATGGGCTGATCCAGAACCGTTTGCCCACATCCTCTTTGGCTTCCTAGTTGTTTGCCTCTGGTGACCACGTGACCACTGCTCTCTCCTCTTTAGAGAGACTGCACCCTTTACTCCTCTGCTGCCTTTCCTGCCCTTCTCTCCTCTCTCCCTCTGTCTCCCACCCCAGCTGCTAGCCTGCTGGCATCTGGCCTGCCCTCTGCCAGTTAGAGGCTCCTGCCCTGGGCAGTCAGAAAAGTTTTCTGCAGGTGGAAGTGGCACTACAAGTTTCCCACGGGTCATGGTGCAGTGTGGGCACAGTGGAGTGTGCTCTGCAGGCAGCAATGCAGTCAGTAGCTTTCTCACCGAACCGCTCCTGTGGCCTGTGTGATCTTGTCCCCACTCACAGCTGCTGGCCTCATTTGGTCTTTGTGTTCTGGATCTGGTTTTCCCCTTTCTCACTCTCTGTGAGCAAATCTATATCCTATCAATAAATTCTTCTGCTTAGGTGAGCCCGAGTTGGGTTTTGTGGTTTGCTCCCCAAATCCCTGGCTGGGACTTTTCCTTTTCTTCCTTTTTCTATCCCCTAAGTGAAAGTATATTCCTCCCAGCTCTTTCTTTGTCTGTCTTTTTCCACTAGCCATACTTTTTTTTTTTTTTAACGCTAGCAAACTCACTTAGCAGACTCACCTGCTTCTCAGACATAGGTTATCACCTTAATGCTGACTTCTCCCAAATCTTTTCCCAAGTTTCATCTCTTGAGCTCTAATTGCATCTCATGTTTCCCTATGCCCACCACTGCATGTCCTGATGCACCCAAATCGATAAGGCTAAAATTCAGACTCACCAATTTTTATCTTGCTAATAAACCCATGTCTCCAAACTTGTGTTTTTCTCGCTGAACACCCAGGCTTTGGATTTTTCTTTCTGTGCCATTCCTCATATCCCCAAACAATACTAAGTTCCTTTTATTTTTTTTCTGGACAAATAGCTTTCAGATCCTTTCTCTCCTGCATACTGTCCTTACCTTGTCATTGCCTGAACACTTGTCATATGCTCCCTACGGAGCTGCTACCTCCGATTGTCCTTCTGAATCAACTTGACACATGTGCTTGGATTAAATTTCCCCAAACACAGTTTTGGACATATCACCCTCTCTTCCGCCCCTTCATACATCTTCTGTGCTCCAGGCTAAAGTGAATACTCTAGAACCTGACTCTCAAGCCATCCACAGTTAGATCCTCACCTACTTTGCCCTTCTATTCTGTATGCTTTATGGTCCATGATCATCTTCCATACTCTCCCATTCTCACACCTTTGCTTAGGGTGTTTTCTTTACATGGAATCTCTTTCTCTGTATAGCTCAACCTGAGTCAACTTGAGTGCCAAACCAAATGCCATCCTCTCCCCAAAGTCCTCCTCCTACTTCCCCTGTAAAGTGCTTCTCAGCCTTTAGTATGCATATGACTCACTTGGGCATCTTGTTAGAATACAGGGTTCTTGTCAGCAGGTCTCAGGTGGGATATGGGATTTGCATTTCTAACAAGCTCTTCCTTGATACTGAAGGCCCCTGGGCCACACTTGCAGTAGCAAGGCTGTGCAGAGAAGTGTGCCTTTTCACTGAAACATAGGGCAGGATACCAGGGCAGGAACTAAATATTGATTATCTACACGCTTTTATAATCTTTCAAGTACTCACTTGCCTCCTCAAAGGCAGAGACTGGACTTGGCATGTTGTTAGCTTGGTTGAATACAGTAACTTGCTCAATTTATTTTAAATAAATTGAATATGCTTCTGATATCACCTTCTCTTTTCCACTCCATGGTTACCCTCGCTGCTTAGTTAATTGGATTACAAATGGATAAATATGTGGGAAGAAGAAGGTGCTCCATGTGTGATCTGCTGTAGGAAAGGATGACCCAACATTTTTAAAGATAATGCTAATTTAATTGCTGTTATAGCAGGGATTCTTAAATGCAAAAAACCGAACCCACTCTAGCTTAAGCAGAGAATTTGTACAAGTATATTAGGCAGCTCACAGAAGCGTTGAGAGGGTCAGAGACTACAAAGAAAAAGCAGTGCGTGAATTATACCAGAGGACTAATAGCCACACCCTTTGGGCATAGATTCAGCAGCTCACTGCCTATTTGCCAGTAGTTCTGGAACTTCTGCCACTTCAGCTGTATGTACTTCAGCCATAACCCTCACCACTGTGGATTCTGTGCAGGGCCTCCTTCTTTTTGGTTTGTATTAATTTCCAGTGTGTAACTAATTACCAGAAACTGAGTGGTTTAAAACTGAAAGTTATTTGCTCACAATCCAGTCAGACATCACTATCACAGGTGGAAATGGAGGAAGGTGTGTCCAGGGCTGTGCGCCCTCTGGTGGCTCTAGGGGAGAATCCATTCCTTGCCTTTTCCAGCGTCTGGTGGCTTCTGGAATTACTTGGCTGCACAACTCCAGTCTTCAAGCCAGGTGCTTCAAATTCCTCTCTGTGCTGTCACTGGACTGTCTTCTCCTTGTACGTGTCCATCTCCCTCTGCCCTCTTCTTTTAAGGATACATGCAACTTTGCATGTGGCCCACCTGGATAATGCAGGTTACTCTCCCTGTCTCGATACCTTTAATTTCACCACACCTTTGAAATCTTTACCTTATAAGGTAACATTCACAGGTTCCAGGTATTAGGACCTGATATCTTTGGGAGCCACTATTCAGCCTGCATTGAGGTCTACTTATGTACATCTCATTGGTGGTGTTTGCTTCTGCACTGAGGTCTACTTATGTACATCTCATTGGTGGAGCCCAGGTCACATGTCTGCTCCTGAGCTGCAAGGGAGGCTGGGAAGTAAGCTTGTCAGGGAAAGAGTTCAAAGATGATAGATGGACAAAATACACATCACTACCAACTACAACCATCCCAAAAGCATCATAAAAATGAATGTGGTGCCATAAACTACTTATGGCTGAATGTTTTGGGCACCAACTATGGACAAGGAAAACCATCAGTCTGGAAAATCATTTTCATTGACTTGGGGAGGGGGTAGACAGCAAAACAAAACAAAACAAAAACCAGGAATGGCTTTGGGCTGTGTTCCTCTTTTGATCACAGGAAAAAATCTTCCCCAGGACCCTAATATGGGCAATTAGGTTAGATCCTATATTTTATTAAGAATAACATTGGGTGGACTTCCCATCATGCTCAGTGGTAATGAACCCAACTAGTATCCATGAGGACTCGGTTTCAATCCCTGGTCTCACTCAGTGGGTTAAGGATCTGGTGTTGTCCTGAGCTGAGGTGTAGGTCACAGGCATGGCTTTAATCCTGCATTGCTGTGGCTGTGGCATAGGTTGCAGACACGGCTTGGATCTGGCATTGCTGTGGCTGTGGTGTAGGCTGGCAGCTACAGCTCCAATTAGACCCATAGCTGGGAACTTCTGTATGCCATGGGAGTGGCCCTGAAAAGACAAAGACACACACACACACACAAACCAAAAAAGCAAACACATGTGGTTATAATGTCACGGCAAATCCCATTTCCTACCTGATTTGACATAAATCACTCCTGTGCCTAGCACTGTCCAATACTTGTATGGCTATAAGGACTTAGGCAATAGGAGATGGACATCTTCTGTTTCTTTGACTCCCCGATAGGTGGTTTTCAAGCAAACCTGAAGTTCCTTCTTTTACTTCTTGCCTCTTTTTCCATCATACTCGTGTGCCTCCATGTCAGTAATTCATTTTCCCAGCTCCTCTCACCTAGATACCTGCTAGAAATAATGGTGCTGACTCCTATTTGCCTAATCAGTTTGTCAAAAAAATTTCAAATAATCTGTTAAGTAATGCCATGCCTTTACAGTGCCACAGTGACAGAAGGCATCTTCCAAGTGTGCCAGTGTCCAAGTTACTGTGGCAGGAGCAATAATTCTACATTTTGAGTTGTATGTGTATATAAGGGAGGGAACTGTGCAAAAGTTACTGAGATTAGCATATATAGCAACTACATAGATGTCAATTTAAATACATCTTGGGCTCTTCAGTATAAACAGTCTGATGAGGACATTGTATTGTTGACACTTTGCTGAGGTTTCTAAGACACACATAAAATTCAATGTGTTCCCTTAAGCTTTTTTTTTTTTTTTTTTTGAATCTGGCAGCAAAACAAAAACTTTCTTTAGGAGGCCTAGAATCAAAGTGATGGGAAAAAAAACTATGGAAAAGAATTATTCTTTTCTTTAACCTTGGGGGCTTCCTATTTCTTTGTTGAGAGATTTTGTTCAGGAAGGGACATTATGATCTGATTGACAATCATCCCAGCTCCTCCACACACTAACTGAAAAGTTTGGGGCAAATTCCTGACCCTTTTTGGCACTCTGTTTCTCATTATAAGATGAGAATAATAACCATGTCACCTTCTTATTCCCCAGCCCCAGTTACTTTCTCCTTTCTTGGATATGATTGGCATTTTTAGAAAAGTATATTTTAGTGCTTGTCTCTCCCTCGGGTTCTAGAGTGTTTTGTGTATGTCGAACATTCACACAATGTCCATCTCTGTTTTGACCCCAACCCTCTGATTTGATGTGACCTTTGTGATGGGGGGAGGAAAGATGAAGGAGAACTGGAGAGGTTTTGGAAGCTTCACTCTATGAATTAATACTCAGCTTCAGCATAATGTTGGTATTTGATCAAACATAAAAAGCTTCAAGCTTTTAATGTCCTGCTGACACCAGTATCAACAAAGCATTGAAGCGGAAGCTTTCTGGCGGCTGATTAGAGTGAGATTTTATTTCACTAGCTTTAAGACTAAGTATACCTTTTAGTAGATTTTTCTCAAGGATAAGCTACATCATGCATTATAAATCAAATTCAAGAGCTTTAATAAAGGACCCTTGATAATTTGGTAATATATTATCACTATGTTTTGGAAAGGCGATAAATGACTGCCTTTTATAGTGTAATTTAAAATAATAATATGGATTACAGTTGTGTTCAGTCATGAAGGTATAATTTAACAGTTTGGGCTTATAATAACCTTTTTTCCCTTGACAGTGTCCACTCTTATTTTAGCCCAAGAATGGCTTACTTGGGAATGATTTACTGTGCTTGCTTTTAGAGTCTAGTAGGGCTGAACATGTGTTTAATTGGAATTTTATGTTGTTGTCTTGACAAAGCTTCACACAAAGAATGAAATCGAAAGCTGGAGGATAAAGACTGCTAAAATTGAGCTATTCCAATATCAAAAGCATGACCCAATGTTTGCAAGCTTGCTGTACCCTAGGGGCCCTCTAGGAAAAGGCGGGCTCATTAAAAGTGGAATTGAGGAGAGTTGAATGAGAGAACTATTTATAAAGGTGTGGGAGGGTGCCAGGGAACAAGGGAGAGTGAAGCACCTAGCAATTCATGCAGTAGAAGCCTTTACACCCCAGGCCTGAAGAGACAAGTGGTTTTGCTGTTCTTGGATCTGGAAAAGACTGCAGCTTTGGGAAAAGGGGCAGGTGATGGGTGCTGTGGCCTCAGTGGAGGAATATGGCTACTGTTCCGTTGCATAATTTAGGCAAGGAGGGAATTAGAAAGTTGAACAGCCCCAGTTTTTTTCCCCACCTTTGAATCCCCCTGTGGAGTCTCCTATTAGGCTGGACACAACCAAAGCCAAAAGGCAAGGAAGTGATATAGTCTGAGGCACAGACCAGGGTGAAGACATGTAGGGTGTGGGTTTGGAGGAATATCCAGCACACACACCAGACTGGAAGTGAGGAAAGAAGAACAGAACTGATGCTAAGGGACTTTGCAGTTTTATCTCCTATGTATGTGTTTTTATCTCCTATGTATGTGACCAATTAGAACCTAAACTTCAATGATCCTCTAGTTCCCATTTTTTCTGCTTTCTAGCCATTGCTCATTAAAAAAAAAGGGGGGGGGCTTTCAAAGTTCTCTTTTTCCTAAGATTCTGTGATTTTCAGAGCTGTTTGTTCTGCATCTTTTTTTTTTTTCTTTTTTGGCTTTTTAGGGCCACACCTGCAGCATATAGAGGTTCCCAGGGTAGCTGCTCCCAGGGCAGCTATAGCCCCGATTTGACCCCTAGCCTCGGAACCTCCATATGATGTGGGTGCGGCCCTTAAAAGACAAAAGACAAAAAATAAAAAATAGAAAAAAGGACATTTTGTTGGGAATGGACATGGAACAGAGGAAGTTACACTTATAGCACAATTTAAGATGGTTTAATAATACATCCATTTCATCTACGCATGTGTTTGGAACCCTAAAATCCTTGGGTCATACATACTGCTAGGAGACTTGCCATTACAGATGGAAATACATTCTGGCCAATATCCATGTCCCTCCAACACTGTCAAGGACATCTGTCTCTGAGCCTCTCTGTTCTGTCTCTGAGAGACAAAAATATCTCTCACATTTTTGCTAATTGTCCTAGTTATTTTAGTTTTATAGTTTAATTAAATTATAAAGCATAATATATTAGTATAAAAAGAGACTTCTTTTATGAAAATTAAAAGCTTTGCAAAGACTCAATAAAGGTGATTAGTTAAAAATTCTGCTGTTGAGCATGACAATTATAAATATGGGGGAAAATTATAAAAAATTAGGGCTTTGTACTCACATTGACTTACAGATATCTTTAAATTTTTACTCCACTAAAGGCAGTGAACCCAAAGATTGTGAAAAAAATCTTAGTGGATATATTTTATGCATGAGACCAACAGACAAACATATTGAAATGAATGATACTGTCCCTATCCGAAAAGATTTGTGGATGTTTATTTTTGTGTCTAATGGAAAATAAGGAGTTCCCGTCGTGGCACAGTGGTTAACGAATCCGACTAGGAACCATGAGGTTGCGGGTTCGGTCCCTGGCCTTGCTCAGTGGGTTAACGATCCGGCGTTGCCATGAGCTGTGGTGTAGATTGCAGACGCGGCTCGGATCCCGCGTTGCTGTGGCTTTGGCGTAGGCCTGTGGCTACAGCTCCGATTCGACCCCTAGCCTGGGAACCTCCATATGCCGCGGGAGCGGCCCAAGAAATAGCAAAAAGACAAAAAAAAAAAAAAAAAAAAAAAAAAAAAAAAGAAAATAAAATGCTTAAGATAAGTATGCATCTATCACTTTTTTTATGATTCCTTGCTTTAACTGATTTTTTTTTTTTTTTTTTTTTTTTTTAGGGTCTCACCTGTAGCCACATGGAGGTACCCAGGCTAGAGGCTGACTCATAGCTGCAGCTGCTGGCCTTCACCACAGCCATAGCAACACGGGATCTGAGCCACGTCTGTGGCCTACACCACAGTACAGGGCAATGCCAGATCCTTAAGCCACTGAGAGAGGCCAGGGATCGAACCGCATCCTCATGGATACTAGTCAGTTTCATTTCCTCTGAACCACAACGGGAACTCCTAGCTGATGTTTTTGATTCCCTGACTAGAGGTCTCTACTGAGTCAGATAAGAGTGCTACAATGCAGAATGAATGATAATAACTATAGGATAATTATAGTGGCTACCACCCATGGAACTACATTTCTTAACAAATATAATTTATTATTATTATTGTTATTATTATTATTTTGCTTTTTAGGTCCTTACCTGTGGCATATGGAAGTTCCCGGGCTAGGGGTTGTAATTGGAGCTGCAGCTGTCAGCCTAACCACAGCCATAGCAAGACAGGATCTGAGTGTGTGTGTGGCCTATACCACAGCTCACTGCGACACCAGATCCCCGACCCACTAAGAAAGGCCAAGGATCAAACCTGCATCCTCATGGATTCTAGTCAGATCATTTCTACTGCACCACAATGGGAACTCTGACAAAAATAGTTTATTATTAAAATGTAACATGAAATTTACTAATAGGGAATTACAGATTATCCTTTAAAAGCAAAACAAACAAATTGGCTTTCTTGCTCAGTCTCTCTCTTTTCTCTCTAAAGTTCCCTTGGGAAATTTAAGTTGCAGGACCAGTTCCACGGAGTTTCTACTGAGTGCCAGGGTCACCAAGTTCCTTGATCCTTCCCTGTCTCCAGGAGGCACTGATTCACTCAGATGCACCCTCTGTTGGGCAGGGAGCAGAGATGCATCTCTAGGTGTCATGGGGGAACGAAATAGCAATAAAACAATTTGTGTGGGACCAGAGGAGCCCTTGCTTGAAGTCTGTGAGTGCTGATAGCCTGGATAAACAATACATCTGTTCAGGGATGCTCAGTCTGGAACAAATTTCTGCTTAGTCTCCACAGAATCGAATTTCAAATCGAGAACTCCAAAGCTCTCACATGAGGTAACACTTTCTAAATCCCCATCCTCCCTAGTCCTTTCAGGGAGTTTTCCCTGATTCTGCCTTCTGGTTCAGGGTTCTCGCCTCTAACCAAAGTCTACAAGGGTCTAAGGGTCCTGCTGATTCCTACGTCTTTCAGTTGGGCTTCCAACTCCTGCTAAGCTTTATTGTCTGAGAAGGTGAAGAGTAAAGTTTAAACAACCTCCTGGGGACATGACCTCATAGATTTGGACTGAAGTATCTCAGGTTAATTCATAAGCTACCCAATGAAAACAATAATAAGGTCACAATTTCAGTGTTGGGGGAGGGGGGCAGGAGAAACCATTAGAATTGTACTTTAATAATTTGTCATAATACATTCAAAATATATTTGAAAAATAGCCAGGATAATATATAATGCTTAAATTTAATGTAAATGAGAGATTTAATGAGATAAATGGAAAAGAGCATTTCTGTATTAGTTTTAAAAATCAGTTTCCATTATTAAATAGCCCAGGAAACAAATTGAAAATAGCATAGATTTTTTTTTCTTTGCAAAAAAAAAAAAAAATGGTATTACTACTCATAATTACAAGAAAAGGATGACAGTGTTTTAAATGAGTTAACTTTGGCCCATCATGCTTACTTCATGGTGTGAAGAAAACAGCACTTGAATGATTTTTTCCCTTAATTTGTTCTAAATTATAGCAAAGTGCTCTGCAAGAAGCAAGTGCTTGTGTTAATTAACTCTGAATAAAGAAGGTCACTGGTATACATAGTACTCATTTTGTGGTTTTAGTTATAGATTTTTCTTCTGCAATTAGAATTCTTCATTAGGCACTATAAACACATGCAGGTTTTCACCTTTTTATCTAGCATTTCAGATTTAGGCACTTTTGTTATTTTTCTCTAAAAAAGTTTAAAATGCAACAATACTAATGGAATTGAGTTAAGAAATAAAATGTATGGTTCAACATATTTATAAGTATGCCTAAAATATTGACTTTTCATGTAAGCCTGAGTATCATCGCTGAATTTTTAAAACTGCATACTATTGCACTTCAAATTTTACAACATAAAAATTAATAAGTCTGAGTTTTCAGTCATTTTTTTTTTTTTTTGAGTTTTAAACATCGGAGATATGGAGTTCCCGTTGTGGCTCAGTGGTTAATGAATCCAGCTAGGAACCATGAGGGTTTCCGTCCCTGGCCTCACTCAGTGGGCTAAGGATCTGGCGTTGCCGTGAGATGCGGCTCGGATCCTGAGTTGCTGTATCTCTGGCATAGGTCGGCAGCTACAGCTTTGATTAGACCCCTAGCCTGGGAACCTCCTCATGCAGCAGATGCGGCCCTAGAAAAGGCAAAGAGACAAAAATAAATAAATAAATAAATAAACAAACAAATAAATTAATTAATTAGTTAAACTTTGGAGATAAAATTCTAAATGCTGTAAATTGCTGTAAATTATTCAAGATACCAAAACTTTCATCAGGCTTTAGGGAACCCTGAATGGCTAAGTCAATGTTTTAAAATAGATATAACTTTTAAATTAAAACTTTTTATTTCTAATGTTCAGTTATAAAAGCTTTAGGTTTTTTTTGCATAAGCCATTATTTTTATGCCTAAGAATTAAAAGCAATCCATGGCATGTGACAATTGTGTTGCTCATATAACACATGATGTAATATAGATTGTAGACTGAAGTTGTTTATGGAAGTAAATGTTAATACCATAGTATGATCAGCAATGCATATTTATTTCCCCTTTCCATTCCACTCTAGTAATAACTAGGAATAACTATGAAACAATTTAGCTTTAAATGGATTAAGCCATAGTATAAAGATATACATAGTATAAAGTATAAATACTGTGTTCCATTCTTGTGAGTTTTTTCTGAGGATTCTAAACTTACATATATGTAAATTAGGTCTATCTTTTCTTCATTATTGGACTCAAACTAAAAACTTTCTAACTCAAAAAATATCAAAGAAATCTGTTTTATCTAAAATTTCTTACTATTTAATAGGCATTGCTTTCTGTTAAGCCTCTTTCTCTACCTGACAGAATTAATCAGTACCCCATTTTTTCTGATATTTTCATCCTGGTATTAGGTAATAATATTATGTAATACCACATTGTATTACACTTACTATTTATATATTCCTCTTCCTCTGAGACATCATGAGCATCGAGATGGGGTTTTATTCATATCACCAGCTCCAGCACCTAGGGCCCTTTCTGGCCCACAGTAGGCTCTCAATAAATGTTTACCAATCTGAATTGCTTACTGATACACTGAAGTGCTGTCCATTTATATAATAGTGCTTATAAGATATGTCAAAGGATGTTAGACTTCCCATCTAGGTGTTTATTCTTTGAATCAGCGGTTGGCACACTTTTCCTATAAAACATGAGATGGTAAATATCATAGGGTTTGCTGGCCATTTACTCTGTGTTATGACCACTCAGCTCTGTTGTTGTAGCCTGATCATACACAGTGGGTGAATGAAGGAGGATGGCTGTGTTCCAATAATTTTATTTACAGAAACAGACAGCAGGCTGGATTTAGCCCTGCCCATCATTGTTCTGTATCACTGTTTTGAGGGGGTCGAGGAAGAGAAATAACGATTCTCATCATGTATCATAATAATCACCACAAACTTTCTAAAAATGTTGGCAATGAGAATTAGGATGGATGTAACATTCTGAAATATCTCCCAGTTTTTGTTCCCTAAGAACAAAGAGGAAACAAAACAAGCTTTGTTTTTTTCCCCTTCTGTACCCTGTCTACCATGAAGACTAAGCCATGAGGTTGAACTGGATAAGCAGGAGTAAGAGGATTAAAAGTGCTTGGGAGGTGAAATACAAGAAGAGTGTAGAGGCAAGAAAGCAAATAGAAGTAAATGTGGGTGATGACAAGACGGATTCATCCAAATCCTCCAGTGGGTGGGCTGTTAGATTGAAGAAGAGCTGGGTTTTTGCCTTCTTCTCATTTGAGACAGGAGAGAAAGGCTGTCATAGAGCAGTGGTCCTCAAATGTTTTTGCTTGCAAATGTCTTAAAATAATTTTGAAAACAAGTGTATATCCCTTCACACATTTACAATTTTTTTTATATTTCATTCATTTTATTTTTAAAAATTATAGTTGATTTTAAACTGTTGTGCCAATTTCTGCTGTACAGAAAAGTGACCCCCTTCATACATTTCTAATTTGACATCTAAAATTTTTACAATTAGAATGCAGTTTTCATCACATTATAAATAATGGCATTATTTTATTTATTTATTTTTTGCTTTTTTAGGGCTGCACTTGCAGCATATGAATGTTCCAGGCTAGGGGTTGAATCAGAGCTGTGGCTGCCAGCCTATGCCCCAGCCACAGCAACTCAGGAGCTGAGTCATGTCTGTGACCTACATCACAGCTCACAGTAGTGCCAGATCCTTAACCCACTGAGCAAGGCCAGGGATTGAAGCCGCACCCTCATGGGTACAAGTTGGGTTTGTTACCATTGAGCCATGATGGAAACTGCAAATAATGTCATTTAAATTAAAGTATCATGTCACCCTTTCAATATAACCAATGGAATCTAATATCATAGCAGATTTTTTTAATTAAAAATTTTTTTTTTCTTTTTATGGCTGTACCTGTGGCACACGGAAGTTCCTGGCCTAGGGGATGAATTGGAGCTGCATCTGCCAGCCTACACCCTCAGCCACAGCAACACCAGATCAGACTTATGCCATAGCTGTGGCAATGCCAGATCCGAAACCCACTGATCGAGGCCAGGGATCGAACCCATATCCTCACAGAGACAATGTTGGGTCCTTAACCTGATGAACCACAATGGGAACGCCTCATAGCAGATTTTTAACTGTTCATTTTGAAATAATTTTAGGCTTAAAGAAAAGTCATGACAAAGTACAGAGATTTCCTATACACCATTCACCCAACATCCTTTAAAGCTATACATCACGTAACCATCATACTAAGAAATTAATACTGAAACAACACTATCAACTAAACTGTAGATTTTACTCTAATTTCAAATTCCCCCATAATGTCTATTTTCTGTTCCAGGCTCCAATCCAGGATTCCACTTTGTGTTTAGTTGTCATGGCTCATTGTCCTCCTCTAATCTGTTTCCTCAGTCTTTCCTTAACTTTTGTGACCTAGACACTTTTGAAGTTAGCAATTATTTTGTGAGATGTTCCTAATTTGTAATTCTTTTTTTTTTTTTTTTTTTTTTGTCTTTTTGTCCTTTTTAGCCACGGATGGAGGTTCCCAGGCTAGGGGTCCAATCAGAGCTACAGCTGCTGGCCTACACCAAAGCCACAGCAACTTGAGATCCAAGCTGTGCCTGTAACCCACACCACAGCTCATGGCAATGCCAGATCCTTAACCCACTGACAAAGGCCAGGGATGGAACCTGCAACCTTATGGTTCCTAGTCGGATTTGTTAGCCACTGAGCCACGACGGAAACTCCTCAATTTGTAATTCTTATTACATGGAGATTATGCATTGCTGGGGAGGATACCAAAAATGTCATGTGCCCTTCAAAGGGCATCATATCAAGGGGTACATGATCTTGATATGGCTTCTTACTGCTTATATTAACCTTGATCACTTGATTAAGGTTTCTCTATTGTAAAGTTGGTACTTTCCAATTACAATTAATGATTCTCTCAGAGGCAATAATTTAAGGCTATGAAAAATTCCTGTTTTGGAGTTCCTGTTGTGGCTCAGTGGTTAACAAATCTTAGTAGGAACCATGAGGTGGTGGGTTCAATCCCTGGCCTTGCTCGCTGGGTTAAGGATCTGGTGTTGTGGTGAGCTGTGTTGTAGGCTGTGGATGTGGCTTGGATCCTGCCTTGCTGTGGCTCTGGTGTAGGCTGGCGGCTGTAGCTCTGATTAGACCCCTAGCCTGGAAACCTCCATATATCACAGGTGTGGCCCTAGAAAAGACAAAAAGACAAAAAAAAAAAAAAAAAAAAAAAAAAAAAGAAAAATTCCTGTTTCTCTTTAAATGTTCACCCATGAATTTTAGCACCCACTGGTGGATCTTGCCTGCAGCAATAACTTCTGTTCTGTTTCCCTAATTTTTGTTTCTCTCATTCCTTCTATATTTTATAATTGAAATTCTTCTGCAAAGAATAGTTGCTTCTCCCCATTCATTCATTCATTGATATCAATATGTTCTCATAGATATTCTATGGTTGTAATCCAATATTATTATCATTTTGTTACTTGAGGTGTTCCAACTTCGGCCACTGGGAGCTTCTTCAGGTTGATCCTGCATCCTCTGGACATGGCTATTATTTTGTGAACATTTCCTTACTTTCTGGCATCACAAGATATTCCAGTTTTATTTTGTATTTTTCCTGCCCCAAACCTGGAATCAACCACTTCACCAAGGAGTCCTACTTTTTTTTTTTTTTTTTTTTTTTTGTCTTTTGTCTTTTTTGTTGTTGTTTTGTTGTTGTTGTTGTTGTTGTTGTTATTTCTTGGGCCGCTCCCGCGGCATATGGAGGTTCCCAGGCTAGGGGTCCAATCGGAGCTGTAGCCACCGGCCTACGCCAGAGCCACAGCAACGCGGGATCCGAGCCGCGTCTGCAACCTACACCACAGCTCACGGCAACGCCGGATCGTTAACCCACTGAGCAAGGGCAGGGACCGAACCCGAAACCTCATGGTTCCTAGTCGGATTCGTTAACCACTGCGCCACGACGGGAACTCCAGTCCTACTTTTTTTGATTGGTAATACCATGACAATTTGATTTCTATCACAATCTATTTTAAAATAGAAAATACATACAAACAAGCTCTTAGCAGTCAGAGATTCTTGTTTTCTCTTTAATCTTTTATTTCTGTTCTGTCCTCTACAGAATTTTAGCCTAATGTAATATGTTTTTGTTCTTGAAAGTGTTTTATTCATTGCCTTATCATATTTGCCTGAGGTAAAAAAAAATGTATATAAGCTAAAGCCATTTAAAAAACTTTCCCTGTGAACATAGGCTGTGTTATATATTTTCTTTAATGTTGAGTTGCCATTTTAATTACTATTAGTATACCCAGTTGATCAGAACAATATGAATGTATTACAGTGGTTAATAAATAATTATCACACACATAAAATGTTATAGGTAATTCATCTCCTAATGAAATGGATGTATCATTGACAAATTAATTAATATTAATTTAAAATTTCTAGAATGAGTTAGGATTCAACATGAATTCAATCCCCCCCACACACACCTTTTTTTGGTACCTACATGTGCTGAGGAAATCTGGCAGAGATTGCTGGTGCTCACTGTAATCTAATAGCCTCCCCTTCCTGAACCCACTGGGAGACCTCTCTCCTTCCTTGCAATTAGGCTGGACCCTGTGACTAATTCTGTCCAGTGATATGTGAATGGGAGTGCCCTGTTGTGCTTCTGGAGCCAGAAACTTATATTCCTTTTAAAAATGACTATTCCTTTTAAAAATGACTATTAATTATACATGTTACTCTTTCGCTGATAGGCATCTTGTTTTACCTGGCATACAAAGTAAGGTTGGAAAAAATAAAATATTGTTAATGTTATTTTACTTTTGTCAGTACTTTCCTTCCTTCCTTCCTCCTTCCTTCCTTCCTTCCTTCTCTTTCTTTCTGTTTTTTTTAGGGCTGCACCTGTGGCATATGGAAGTTCCCAGGCTAGGGGTGGAATTGGAGCTGTAGCCGCTGACCTACACCACAGCCACAGCAATGCCAGATCTGAGCCACATCTGCAACCTACACCACAGCTCACAGCAACGCCGGATCCCCAACCTACTGAGTGAGGCCATGGATCAAACCTCGTGGATACTAGTTGTTTTCGTTTTTGCTGTGCCACAAAGGTAACTCCAATATTATATTTCTTTTAAAGTGTCTTTTTCTTAATATTTAATCAGAACACTAGAATTGCACATGTAGTTCATTTAATTTAATGAAAATGTTCATCATAAAACATAACTGGTAAAGCCAATCTACACTGTCAAATGAGCCAAATAAGACAATATTCAGGAAAAAGTCTGATTTCATTTTTCAATTCAAATAAACATGATAATACTCATCCTCACAGCTGAGAAATGTCAGATAAATAAAGCACAGAGCTTTGCCATGAG
The DNA here is from genome assembly GCF_054392235.1 of Sus scrofa. Lineage (NCBI taxonomy): Eukaryota > Metazoa > Chordata > Mammalia > Artiodactyla > Suidae > Sus > Sus scrofa. The sequence goes on from NC_139397.1 coordinate 81,144,549, forward strand.
TTTTTCACCAAGATAAAGTTAACACTTCAGGTTCTTATCAATAGTTTCACTCTCTTTATTTTACTTTCCCTGTATTTTCTTTCCAGAAATACAGTCTTTCATAATACACAGGGGCTGGATGAGATAAAGTCTCAAAGGAAGGTAGTTATTATATATAATTTAGACAATCCCGACATGGGGCAAAATAATTTTTTTTTTTTGTCTTTTTTTTTGCTATTTCTTGGGCCGCTCCCGCGGATCCTATGGAGGTTCCCAGGCTAGGGGTCCAATCGGAGCTGTAGCCACCGGCCTACGCCAGAGCCACAGCAACGCGGGATCTGAGCCACGTCTGCAACCTACACCACAGCTCACGGCAACGCGGGACCGTTAACCCACTGAGCAAGGGCAGGGACCGAACCCGCAACCTCATGGTTCCTAGTCGGATTCGTTAACCACTGCGCCACGACGGGAACTCCAAAATAACCCATTTCTAACTCATCGCTTCATCTTTAACAGAAAGCTTTAGCAATACAAGGAAAGACTTGGGGGTTTACACAGGTTTACAAATTCCTTTATTAAAAAAGTTTTACTGACGTCATTATTTTGAAATTTTTTCTCTGTCTGGTGCTATGGAAGATTTTCCCAAGATAAGGCATCATAGTAGTATTTGGAGTGAAAGCTATGTCTTTTTTTTTAAAGGTAGAAATGGGCATTTCTGCAAAAGGAGATGATAAAGAAGAACCAGCATGACACCTTGATTTTAGGCTAGTCAATTCTAAGAAGGAATAGGTATGAAGGTTAAAGAGTCTGGAAACTGAGCTCCTTAAAAATAGCCATGCCCCTGTATCCCTTGGAAATCTTTATGTACTGCTAGGGTTCATGTCCTCAACTTAAAGACCGTTAACTAGAGGTCCTATTGTTGCTCAGTGGTAATGAACCTGCCTAGTATCCATGAGGATGCGGGTTCAATCCCTGGCCTTCTTCAGTGGGTTAAGGATCTGGCATTGCTGTGAGCTGTGGTGTAAGTCGCAGATGTGGTTCAGATCTGGCGGTACTGTGGCTTTTGTATAGGCTGGCAGCTACAGCTCTGATTTGACCCCTAGCCTGGGAAATCCCATATGCTGTACCTGTGGCCCTGAAAACCAAAAACAAACAAACAAACAAACAAAACCCAAAAACAAATGAAACAAAACAAAACAAAACAAAAAAGTCTGTTAACCTACTGACTATATTTCAGTAGCCCACGGAAGCTACGTAATTAATCATAGACAGATCTCTAACTTCTGCCAGGCAGAGGTAGACCCAGTAAGGTCACCAAGGCCTTAGGAGATGGAGGCCCTCCTATGTAGGAAGAGCCTAGACCATGAATGACTGCATAGAGCAAAGTCTTTCCTCATGCCCATGTTGGTGTGGATGAATAATAAACCTTTGCCGTGTTAAGCCAATAATATTTTGAGACTGTCTGCTACAATATCAAGCCTCCCCTGATTCAGAGAATCACTGATGGTACTACGTGGGGTCTCACTACTTCAGAGGTGGTGTGACTTTATTGCCAAGAATTGCAACATCCAGGTAGGGAATTAAATGGGATTCACAGTCTCTGGGGATGAGGCAATGCCAGAGAGAGCCAGGATGGGGCAAAAACAAAGAGACTAGACCAACTACAGACTTCATAGAGAGGCCAGCAGAATTCCCAGGTGTGAGACAACTACCCTTGGTGGACACCAGGTAACACTTCCAAAGTCGGTTACTGCTACTCCCTTCAGTACCACAAGGACACAGCAAGTTCTCATATATCCAACCACAATTTTGAGGAGGGAATGGAAACTCTGGAATACTGTTTATCTAAAGAGAACACATAATCAACTCTGATGGAGGTGGAAAAAGACTGCTGAAATTGGAAGTGCCCAAGATATTTTCAATTGAAAAATTCAAGATTTTCCATTACTCAGAGTTATAGAAAATAATTGCAGCTCAATATAAAAAAACCCCCAAACAACCCAATAAAAAATGGGCAGGAGATTTAAATAAACATTTCTCCAAAGATGATGTACAGATGGCCAAATACGTATGAAAAGATGCTCAGCATCACTAATTAGAGAAATGCAAATCAAAACTATGAGGTACCACCTTACACCAGCCAGAATAGCCATCATCAAAAAGTATACAAACAATTATTGCTGAAGAGGGTGCAGAGAAAAGGGAATCCTCTTACACTGTTGGTGGGAATGCGAATTGGTGCAACCATTATGGAAAACAGTATGAAGGTTCCTCAAAAAACTAAAAATAGAACTACTATATGATCCAGCTGTCCCACTTATGGTCATCTATCCAGAGAAAACCATGACTCAAAAAGACACATGCACCCCAATGTTCCTTTCAGCACTATTTACAATAGCCAAGGCATGGAAGCAACCTAAATGTCCATCAACAGAAGAATGGATAAAGATATGGTACTTATGTACAGTGGAATATTACTCAGCCATAAGAAAGAATGAAACTGGTATTTGCAGCAACATGGATGGACCTAGAAATTACCTTACTAAGTGAAATTAGACAGTGAAAGACAAACATCATATGTGAAATCTAAAGAAAAAAAAAGATACAAATGAACTTATTTGCAGAACAGAAACAGACTTACAGACTTTGAAAAACTTATGGTTACCAAAGGGGACAGATGAGAAGTAGGGAGGGATGGACTGGGGGTTTGGGATTGGCATATGCACACTGAGGTATGTGGAATGATTGGCCAACGGGGACTTGCTGTGTAGCACAAAGAGCTCTACCCTATATTCTGTGATAATCTATGTGGGGAAAGAATCTGAAAGAGAATGGATGTGTGTATACACTAAATATGTTATACAGCATAAATGATCACAACCTTGTAAATCAACTGTAGTTCAATAAAAACTTAAACAAAATTTTAAAAAGAAAATAATTGATTTTTTTGGAGGAGGCACATTAATTGTGTGTGAATGAATTTGTGACCCTGCTACTTTTTTTTCTTTTCATGTGTAGCTATGAAATCTAGCTCAGATTAAAAAAAAATAGATGTGGAAAAAAATTTTTTAAAGTGTATGTATATATGTGTGTGTGTGTGTGTGTGTGTGTGTGTGTGTGTATATTCTTTTTTTTTTAGGGCTGCACACCCAGCTTATGGAAGTTCTCAGGCTAGGGCTTGAATTGGAGCTACAGCTGCCAGCCTACACCACAGCCACAGCAACGGTGGATCCAAGCCATGTCTGCAGCCTACACCACAGCTCACAGCAATGCCAGATTCCTGACCCACTAAGCGAAGCCAGGGATCAAACCTCCATCCTCAGGGATAGAATTCAGGTTTGTTTCTGCTGCGCCACAATGGGAACTCCAAAAGTGTACATATGTTAATTCAGTACTTCCTATTTCTGAACTTTCAGTAGTAGAAAGTAATGAGTGACCTGTCCATGGGGATGTGGTTCAATACTAAATGTCAAAGTATCCAGCACTGACAAGCAGTACAGTTTTTTTTTTTTTTCCTGCAAAACCACTTTACTAATGACATACTTTGTCAAATTTTTATGTGTGACTGACTATTCCACTTCAATATACCTTGACTGGAAGGCTAACTGATTAGTAGTTTTTACCAAGTCCACTGAAAAGAACAGAATTTTAATTTCCCTTGACAGATTGTTAAATTGGACTTTTAAAACATCTGGTCAGAGTTCCCGTCGTGGCTCAGTGGTTAACAAATCCAACTAGGAACCATGAGGTTGCGGGTTTGATCCCTGGCCTCGATCAGTGGGTTAAGGATCTGGTGTTGCCATGAGCTGTGGTGTAGGTCACAGATATGGCTCAGATCCTGTGTTGCTGTGGCTCTGGCCTAGGCCAGTGGCTACAGCTCCGATTAGACCTCCATATGCCCTGGGTGCGGCCCTAGAAAAGACAAAAAGACTAAATAAATAAATAAAACATCTGGTTAGTCCATGCCAATTATTCTTTTGAGTCATAAATATACAACTGCCACATAATGTAATATTCTTTAAAAAAATAAAGTCCCAAACAAACAAAATTATGGAAATAGGTTGTCTCAGTGTGTAAACTACACAGCAATAGCAAAGAGCCACTTTCGAAAGTTGTATTAACTTGTTTCAGGCTACAAGGACTTTATTCTTAGATTATCTTCTTCAAATTGTATTTTTAATGATGGTTGTCCATTTAGAAACGTATTTACACTTCCTCCCAAGCTCCACCTTGTGACAAGTGGCACCAGTTTTGAGGCAGCTAGTTGTAATAATTAAAATGCGCTCTAGGAAGATTTCCCCAAGTTTCTGTCAGAGGACCTTATTTATTCCATAACCACCTGGTATTTTCTTCTTATGTACTTCTTTACTGGTTTACTGTCTGTTTTCCTTCACTGGCAAGAAAACACTCACCCCAATAGCTCCAATTTCTAGAATGGCTCTTTGTTCTTACTAGGAACTTGATAAACATTTATGTGAGGAGTAAACTTTTGAATATTGATTATGAAGTCCTTTCTCTTTATAAGAAATTAATGAAGGACAATCAACTCTGTGATTTTAACTTATAGATGATATTGTACTTTGACTGCACTAACTAGTCCAATGCATATGAAGTTGGTTCCCCCATAACGTAGGGTTTTTTTTTTTTTTTCCTCTTTTTAGGGCTGCACCTGAGGCACATGGAAGTTCCCAGGTTAGAGGTTGAATCAGAGCTGCAGTCGCCGGCCTATACCACAGCCACAGCAGCGTCGGATCTGAGCCACATCTGTGACCTATGCCACAGCTTGCGGCAGTGCTGGATCCTTAACCCACTGAGCCAGGCCAGATATCAAACCCACATCTTCATGGATACTATGTCAGGTTCTTAACCCTCTGAGCCACAACAGGAACTCCCATAAATTATAGTTAACTAAATAGAACTCCCCAAATAAACTACTTTATATAGCAAAGGTATCTAGATCATTGTTGGAGAGTAATTTATTTAATATTTCTCCACATATCCTCTAGTCTGGTTCTAATGAAACTGTAATTCAGATCTTTAACTTTTACCCTTTAAGTTCAAGTTATATTTTATGTTTTGTGGTTGTTTGGAATGGTATATATTTTATACCTTTAGATTTTAATAAAGCTCATGAGTTTTAACAGTATTAACATGTCAATAAATTCCTTTGAGCTTATCTTTAAGGTCTTTTTAATTATCCAACTTTGTCATTTAGTTATTAATGATTTTAGGCCATACTGCAAGCTTGCTAACCGAGATCTTTATTATTTAAAGAAAGATTATTTTTCTTGTCCTTTAGTTTGAGAAGTCAGAACTAATAAAAATGAATCTTACCCTAAATACCATTATAGAGTCCAGAACCTGTAAGTTTTAAGCTTAGAAGTAAGTGATTTTCAAAACTTGCTTTTACACTGATTGAATTAAAAAACAAACAAGAAACTTCTCAGAAGCCTTTCCTTTTTCTTCTCTTATATAAGTGTAGGGTTTTAAACTTTGTTTTGCTTCCTCTCTCTCTCTTTTAATGGAATGAGTGTGGGTAAAGGTCTGAATAGGGGCAAGATAAGTTTATAACCCCATTTGGTAGAAGCATATTAATGCAAAAACTATTCACATTGGTTTGAGAGATTTCCTTTGGGAGTTGCTTTTAATAGTTCTTGTTTTCTGAATAATAACCATTGTAAAATTTCTCCTTTTTAAGAATCATCACAGTTTGAGGAAATAAATAAATCAACACCCACCTGATTTGGTTACAATTCAAAGCCAATAATCACTTTGAGAATAATTAGAATGGTAACACAATTTACATTACAGTGGCATCTGGTCCTTGAAGGAACGTACTCTTCTTTACTCATTCTCATGGTTGGGGCATTCCTCTCACTTCATTATTACTGGTCATTCTTCTCAAGATCAGAAATGAGAATATTTTCTTCTAAATTTACTGTACTAAAGTTAGTTGTAGAATAATAAGAATTTCTAAACTCTGAAAGTCTCCTGAAGATAATGCTATTGTGCTTGTATATGCAGAAGGAAAGTGTGGAAATTGCCAGAATTACCATCAGTGTCAGTGCTACCGCAAGAGGTATAATGCTGTGACTTGGTCCTGAAGAAGATGGAAAAAAAAAAAAGAAAAGAAAAAAGAAAACTTCAGTGACAATGAAGTAACACAGATAGTGTCACATAGTTACTTTCTATTTTTATTTCTATGAAAGATCATATTATTCTCTACTGTTTCAAACCTACCTTTTCCTAGATGCTCCTCTAGTGTGTGAATATCTAAAATCAAATACAAAAAATACTGAGATGAATTTTTCCTTTTAATTTAACAAAGTTATGTCATTTCTTATAGCAGGGCTCAGAAAACAGTGGCCCTTGGATCAAATCTGGTCACCTGTTTTTATTTTTATTTTTTGGCTTTTTAGGCCCTCACCCACGGCATATGGAGGTTCCCATGCTAGGGGTGGAATCGGAGCTGTAGCCACCAGCCTATGCCACAGGCACAGCAACGCGAAATCTGAGCCACGTCTGTGTCCTACACCCCAGTTCACCACAACGCCAGATCCCCAACCCACTGAGCAAGGGCAGGGATCAACCTAGCAACCTCATGATTACTGGTCAGGTTTGTTTCCGCCACGCCACAAAGGGAACTCCCACCTATTTTTATAAATAATATTTTATTAGAACTCAACCACACTGATTTGTTTCCATTGTCCGTAGTAGCTTATGTGCTAAATGGCAGTGTGACAGTTACTATCTGGTTCTTTACAAGAAAAGTTTGCTGACCCCTGATTATTAGTAATTATTAGTGCTCACAAACACATTCCCTATTTTTTTTTTTAAGTCAAAGAATCCCCATTCAGTCTCAGCACTGTGCTGCAATACAAAATAAAATATAGTGTCTGCCTGCAAGGAACTCACTTTTGTTCAGGATCTGATGTGGAGTTTTGTCCAGGAGTGATAACCTCCCTGGCTTTTTGCAAAGGTTAAAAAAATCAGCACCGGAGTTCCCGTTGTGGCTCAGTGGTTAACAAATCTGACTAGCATCCATGAGGATGAAGGTTTGATCCCTGGCCTTGCTCAGTGGGTTAAGCATCTGGTGTTGACGTGAGCTGTGGTGTAGGTTGCAGACATGGCTCTTGGATCCTGCGTTGCTGTGGTTGTGGCATAGGCTGACAGCTACAACTCCGATTAGACCGCTAGCCTGGGATCCTTTATATGCCAGAATGCGGCCCTAAAAAGAAAAAAAAAAGAAAAAATATCAGCACCTTCTCACATTTTAGATCTCAAGAATCTTAGGAAGTGAACAATAGCTCCTCCATTTGACAGTTGGAGGGTTCCTGTTTGAGGATTTTCTATTATAAGAATGTATCCTTTTTAAGTGGACTTGATATCAACATTTGAACTCTGCTATTTCTGATCTGGGTAAAGATCCAGAGAAATATGTAGAGAATGACCCAGAAGAAGAACTGCAAAGGGTTTATGAGTGGAGGAAGTGCTTCAGTGCATTACTTTGCCCATTCACTCTGAAAAAAAGTCAACATTGTTACCAATAGCAAAGCCACATTAAAAAAAACCCTGTGATTTTGCAATTTAAAAATAATATTGTATAACTTTGCATAATGTTTTTGAAAAAAGCATGTATTATTATGAATGTAAAGATCCTTTTCAAAGAAAGGCTGTTGAGGGAGTCTTTCTTCTCAGGATGGAGTTCAGGTGGAGTCAGAAATGTAGTCCTTCATGTATCTCTGTGTGGACAAGTACTTTTCTCACCTGCAAAGGGGGAATACTGTATCTGCTCCATTGCCTTGGAAAGTTGCTGTGAAGGATGAAGAGAGGTGTCCTATGTCGTAAGGGAAGCTTTAAAGTCCTGTGCAGACAGGAGATGCTTCTGATTTGTTCTTCACATCTGAATGCTCATGGTTGCTTGGGTGCACTATTTATTAAGCTCAGTCTTGTTTTCCACACAGAGTTGATATCCACATTTTTGGAGCTTCAAACTTTGGTTCCCACACCTATCAGTTTTTGCTCCTTCATTCCCAATATCTAATCAATCACTGAAACCTGATGAATCTCTTTTCCCATTTCCACCCTCCCTTTTTGCTCCTAGTTTTATCACTCAGATTAAAACTGTCTCCCTTTACATCAGATGGTGAGACTCCACTGTGGGCATCTACAGACCACGTTCAGCTCCTCGAGGCACTCTCTGTGGAGGCATCCTACAGTCAATACAGCTTTGTTGCCGTCACCACCTAGCAGGAGCCAGTCTAAGCTCTTTCTCAATTTCTGCCTTTCATCATACTGGAACTTTGGTCCAATATTCCTTCCCTCCTTCGTCTTTTATGATTTCAAAGCCTCAGCCCTTCTCCCAAGCCTTCTCCAGGATCCCAGGCCACATCGACCCCTCCTTCTTTATAATACTGGAATCTAGAAACTGTTGTGACTATTGTAAACTCCTTCCCACTGTTAATGATCCTTGTTAATGTCCAGTCTTAGAAATCTCTATTATTTGAAGCTGACTAGAATTTTTCTGGATTAGATTTCTAAAGTTATTTTTTTTCCTCCATAGACTAAATATGTAGTTCAAGATGAAGTTCAAATATTGCATTTATAACATACAACAGCTTGCACCAGAGAATCACATATACTTACCCACAACTTACCTACATATCCACCTAGACCTGAATTATATTTCCTGGAATCAAATATGAAGCTTGAAAATTCTAAGTAGCAGTGACCAGAATGAGGGTTGCTAGTTTACATTTCTAGTTCTATTTGCTTGAAGTAAACTGCTTCTTTGCCCATTAACAGCTAGGGTGACACAAGATTGTCATAGTCTTTGTATTGACTTGTGATTTTTTCCTTTATATCAGAGAAAGAAGAAGCTGAAAAGTTCTCTGACTTGTTTGATATAAAACAAGATGATCATGCCAGAATCTATCCAAATACTGTGAATATTTGGATTTTAAAAGCTTTCAGTGCTCAAGAGGTGAGTCAGCTTTAGTCAGGGTAGGATCAGAATGAAGAAGTACCTTCTAACTTTACCCACCTGCTTCCATTTTACATATAAATCCCTTTTTGTCTTGACATGAGGATAACTGCCACACTCCTTCGGGAATCCTCAGGGCAACACACAGATGGGGTTTGACATGGCCCATCTCTGGCTTCCGAATACCCCAGTTTGACTGGTCTGTGGGAGTTCCATCAAACCACTTTATGGTTGTAGCTGTAGAAAAAATGCTAACTTACTATGAATTATGTGGACGGTTATCAAACCTACTAAGTCTGGAATGAACCATAAAAAAGCAGCCCTAAATTTAATGAGCCTCTCTCTTTATCTGATGCATTCAACTCAGTGGGTACAGTCATGGCTCGACATCAAGAGGTAGATACTAGTGAAGTTGCCTCATGAACAACTCTCTTTATTTTAGATATAATTGTTCTACTTTAGTTAACTTAAGATCTCATGTTTCTTAATGTAACACTTGGAATTTTGAAATATTCCTTATCATTATAACCAATTTAAAGAAACCATTTGAAGTCCTAACTTCTGTATCATTATAAAATGGTTTACTTTCTAAAAGAATTTTACAGTGAGTTTCTTTAAAAAGCAAGCCAGTGGTGCAGGGTGTGGGCAGCGGCAGAGTCCATCCACATGTAGGTGGTAAAGGGGTGCATTGTCTGAAAAGGCTTTAAAACAAACAATAAAATTAAGCAAAAGTCTGTCAGCTTTTTATTATCACCATGTGCTAGAAACTTTAAGCAATGGCAGGAGCTGAAATACTCTTCCTTGCCAGGGTAGACATATCCTCCAACTTGGTATACCACTGTAACAAGTTCTCCATACCAATTAAAATAATTTTCTTTATAAGTACTTTCAATAACCATCAATTATATTAAGGGGAAGAGATCATGCTCTCATCTGATTACAAATTGTGGTTTAATGAGTAGGAAGTAACAATTCTAATAGCATTATTTATCACTGAAACACTCCCATAACTCTATTGTGCTCTTCTAACATTTAGGAACCAGGGGTATTTTCATATGCTTTAGGGTCTATGACTAAGTCTGTGAACACAAAATTACTACCAAGCATCTTCATGATGTGAGATTAAGTTTGGTTTTATGGTTTGTTTGGTTTTTTCAATTTTTAAAATTTATTTATTTATTTTTGCTTTTTAGGACTGCACTTGCGGCATATGGAGGTTCCCAGACTAGGGGTTGAATCGGAGCTACAGCAGCTGGCCTACACCACAGCCACAGCAACGCAGGATCCGAACCACATCTGCGACCTGCACCACAGGTCATGGCAACACTGGATCCTTAACCCACTGAGTGAGGCCAGGGATCAAACCCACAACTTCATGTTTCCTAGTTGGATTCATTTCCACTGAGCCACAACGGGAACTCGTGTTGTTTGTTTTCATTTTTGTTTTTCTGGGATTATTTCAAATGACAAGAGGATATAAAAAAGGGTTAGCAGTACTGTCTTTGGAAGACATGGCTTTAGGATTTATGCTATTTTTTCATGGCAAAGGTATCCAACAAGAGTTTTCTGGTTTGCAGATGCCATTTCCACCAACCTTGACCACCCTCTATTTATTTATGCCCTCTCCTCTTCTTTACCCAAGTCACTTACTGTCACCATCAAACTGAGCATTGAGCCAAACCATCTGGACAGAAGAAGTGAAGGCAGAAAGCTCTTCTAGGAGAAATGAATTTTCAGCTTCATCTTTTATTGTTAAAAGATTAGATCCTATGAAAGAGACAGATAGCAAATGGAAGTATTTGTGTTTACATGTAAATACTTATTACTAAAATAATGTTCTCTATAGCATAACTCATAAAGCTTAGGCTTTGGTGCATGTAAATCAATGAAGTTAGAACACTCCTTCATACCATATACAAAAAATAAACTCAAAAATGGCTTAAAGATATATATAAGACATGACAGAGTTCCCATCGTGCCTCAGCGGTAATGAATCTGACTAGTATCTATGAGAATGCGGGTTCAATCCCTGGCCTCGCTCAATGGCTTAAGGATCCGGCATTGCTGTGAACTGTGGTGTAGGTCCAGATGTGGCTGGGATCCTGCGTTGCTGTGGCTGTGGTATAGGCTGGCAGCTACAGCTCCAATTCAACCCCTAGCCCGGGAACTTCCATATCCTGCAAGTGAGGCCCTAAAAAGACCAAAAAAAAAAAAAAAAAAAAAAAAAGACACCATAAACACCATAAAACTTCTAGAAAGAGAACATAGGCAAAACATTATCTGACATAAATTGTAGCAGGGTTTTCTTTGGTCAGTCTCCCAAGGCAAAAGTAATAAAAGCAGAAATAAACAAATGGAACCTAGTAAAATTTGTAAGCTTCTGCACAGGAAAAGGAAACCATAAAAAAAAACACCTATGGAATGGAAAAAATATTTGCAAATGAAGTGACCGACAAGGGATTAATTTCCAGAATACCTAAATAGCTCATCCAGCTCAATATCTAAAATACCAAACAACTCAGAGACCTAAGCAGACATTTCTCCAAGGAAGACATACAGAGGGCTAACAGGCACATGAAAGGATGCTCAACATTGCTAATTATTAGAGAAATGCAAATCAAAAGTATATTGTAGCATCACGTCACACCAGTCAGAATGGCTGTCATCAAAGTCTATAAATAATAAATGCTGGAGAGGGTCTAGAGAAAAGGGAACTCTCCTACATTGTTGATGGGAATGTAAACTGGTGGAGCCACTATGGAGAACAGCACAGAGGTTCCTTAAAAAACTAAAAATAGGGAGTTCCCGTCATGGCACAGTGGTTAACGAATCCGACTAGGAACCATGAGGTTGTGGGTTCGATTCCTGGCCTTGCTCAGTGGGTTAAGGATCCGGTGTTGCCGTGAGCTGTGGTGTAGGTTGCAGATGCGGCTCGGATCCCGTGTTGCTGTGGCTCTGGCGTAGGCCAGTGGCCATGGCTTCGATTCGACCCCTAGTCCAGGAACCTCCATGTGCCGCAGGAGTGGCCCAAGAAATGGCAAAAAGACAAAAAAGAAAAAAAAAAACCTAAAAATAGGGTTAAGGTGATCCAGCAATCCCACTCTAGGGCATCTATCTGGGAAAGATGAAGACTCTAATTCAAAAACATACATGCACCCGGTGTTCGTAGCAGCACTATTTACAATAGCCAAGACATGGAAACAATCTAAGTGTCCATCAACAGATGAATGGATAAAGAAGATGTAGCATATATATATATATACAGTATATATACAATGGAATATTACTCAGCCATAAAAATGAAATAATGCCATTTGCAGCAACATGGATGGACCTAGAAATTATCATATTAATTAAGTCAGACAAAGAAAAGATGTCATATGATATCACTTATGTGTGGAATAAAAAAGCGATAAAAACAAACTTATTTACAAAACAGAAACAGACTCAAAGACATAGAAAACCAACTTATGGTTACCAAAGAGGAAAGGCAGGGGGGATAAATTAGGAGTATGGGATTCAAGTTCTTTTGTTGTGCAGTGGGTTAAGGATCTGGCCTTGTCACTTCAGAGGCCCAGGTTTGATCCCTGGCCTGGGAACTTCCACATGCTGTGAGAGCAGCCAAAAAAAGAGAGAGAGAGAATAAACAACAAGGACCTACTTATAGTACAGGGAATGATATTCAATATCTTATAAGAACCTATAATGGAAAAGAACCTGAAAGATTGTGTATATACTATACTATATATGTATACATAGAAATCTCTTTGACGTACACCAGAAAGTAACTCAACACTGTAAATCAACTATACTTCAATAAAAAATAGAAAATTCAAAATTTACATCGTAAATAAGTGATTTTTGACTAAAAATTTTATCTTTTTTTTTTTTTTTTTTTTTTTTTTTTTTTTTTAGGGCTGCACAGAAGTTCCTAGGCTAGGATCAAATTGGAGCTGTAGCTGGCCTACACCACAGCCACAGCCACATCAGATCCAAGCCATGTCTGCGACCTGCATTTCAGCTTGTGGCAACACTAGATCCTTAACACACTCAGCAAGGCCAGAAATAGAATCCATGTCCTCATGAATTCTAGTCAGGTTTGTTACCACTGAGCCACAACGGGAACTCCTTTTGACTAAAAATTTTAAAGTGATATGACTTTTATGAAAAGATACAAGCTTATACTTAAAGCATAGAATATTTAGGGAACATTAAAGATTCATAATTCAAATTCATTCAAAGGGAACACTTTCTTAGGAGAGTGCAGTATTATGAGACATCATCTTGGGTTTTTAATTTTGTATTGGACATTAAACATATTAGCCAATCCCAAACAAGCGAAATCAATAATACTTATTTTTTCAATTGTTTTTGTTGCTTCTATAGTCACTAAGTAATCAAACAAATGAATAAAACTACCTTGTTCACTAAAACATGAAGAAGAAATACATTGAAAGCATTTTACCAGCACAAAAGAATTACCTTCCTTTTTGCAAAATTCATGAGCAGCCTCAAAACTCGTACTGTCTAGGACTGTAGAAAAACTGTAGCAATTACTTCTGAATTTTATCCAGGGAATAGATGTTTCTGAGCACAACTCTGGGTATCTGGGTCTTGTTTCTATGAACAAAATCAGTTATGATTTCAGGGGGGGGGGTGACTGTGTCCATTGAGTGAGATAAACATTGCATTGCATTCTACAAAAGACCAAGATAAATATATGTAACGAGATTTTCATGATAATACTCAAAAGAGTGGATTTAATAGAAACAATTACAAAATTAGGAATAGTTTGTACCATGTCTGGGAGAAATAATCTTTACCTACACACAACAGGACATATTAATGCATAGCTTCATAGGCTCAATTTGGGAGCTGCCTGGGTGAAGGTGTCTCTCTTTCATATTTACAATTAGTACCTAAAATTTGGGAAAAGGGGAGGATGTAATTCATAGAAATACTGGCAGCTGAATGAAATTGGCAAAAGGCACTTCCAAGTGTACAAAATGTGTTCCACTCAGTGCTGAAGATAATAAAATTTTACCTGCTCATCAACCTATGAAAGAAAATAAAGTATTCAATGAAGTATCATAACATAGCCCAACATAGTGTTGGTGGCACACTGGTGAGCATAGCTGCCTTCCACAACAGCACAACAACACAACCCAACACATAACTAAGGGAAATTTGTTTCAGAGGCCAAGCATGAGAGGCAGACATATCCACACAGATTTCCTAGGTGTGTGGCAATGGGGATGTTACCTATCCTCCTCGCACAGAAAGGAGAGCTAACAATAACATCTTTCTTACAACTTAAGAAGTTTAGGTGAGCTAGTGCTTGACGCTTAAGCCTCAATAATGCAGTGTTACTTAAAAAAGAACGATAACTTTATGATGTTTTAGAATAATTAGCTTTCCCAATATATATGGTAATCATTTATATTTTTTGTCCTGAATTGTTTTGATCAGAAGTTAAGTAATATGCGTGCTATTTGACTTATAGTATCCAGAGTGTAAGTAAATACATGCACACTTACTAAATGAGAGATTTCAAAAGAAACCAGCTAGTGTTAAGGAACTCTCTTTTTGTTCAGCACTGCAATCAAAGGAAAGGGGACCTGGTGTAATAGGATAAACACAACAGAGAGGAAGGAAACTTAGCTTCTATTCCTGCTGCTGTTGATGGACATCTATTAGACCTTCAGAAAGCTGTTTAATGCTCTAAGTTTTATATTTAAAATAAAGTTTACCTGATTGGGCTAGGTGAACTTTAAGTGTAATGAGATGCTATTATTATCATTACCGATTTACATCTATAATATAAATATAAGTATTACCATGATGATGATGATGATGATGATGTGATGGCTCTGGAATCCTATTAGTCTTTGACTTAAACAAATCCTCAGTGGTATTCAAGTTCCTCTACACATGCTCCTAACCTATGTTTCTAGCCTCATTTCCTACCTCTCCCTTGCCCAAAACCTGTGATGCAGAAAAATCTTGACCCCAGCTTTGCCTTATACACGCCCAGTCCTTTTTTCCTCCCATGTCTTTGCCCAGACTTATCTGCTGAGAATGCTTCTCCATGTCCCATCACTGCCTGATTATATCCCATCTATTCTTTAAGGACAATGTCCACAGTCATCTCCTTTGAGAAGTCTTTTTACTTTCCCCCAAGTGGATATGATGTGCTCTTTTTCTTGCTAGCTCCCACGGAGCTTGCTCCGCCCCTTGTCATTTGGGAGCCCTGCCTTGTGTAACAGTTATTCAACTGCACGTCATCTGCCAGATCAAATGCTTCTTAAGAGCAGATACTTCTTATGACCCTTCCTTATAGCTCCTGCTTAGCACAGTACCTTCTTTGCATACAGTTGGTGCACAGCACATATTTTTTGAATCGAGTAGAATGGAACCTACCCGTGAGCACTTGACAGATGGCTCCTTGCAGATATGACTCGCAGGCTGTGCTACTCCAGCGCCCACTGGTGTCTGCGAAAACACAGTCACCCAGGAAGGATGACTCATCATCTTTCCAAAAACTGAAGGAAGATTTGGTGCCATCTGACCATTCAAAGTGAAGACCATTCTGTGGAGGGAAACTGAGCCATCATTTCCTTGGCCATGACTGCTGGTACTATCACCCAGTGCTGTCTGAGCAGCCCTCACTCCACACATAGATTCCTATTTCCATATCTAGACTTATAGTTCAGGGGGTCCAGGACAGCTTGTGAATGTGCCCTGAAAAAAAGGACTATCTGCCACAGGCAACATCCTTTTTAGTTTTGGGGAATCTTTGGCTCCTTGCCACCATAATTTCCCAGTAAGCAGTCTGAGTGAAGCTGAATCAATATCTTCTTCTTTACACCAAAATAAATTTAAGATTGATCTAAGATTCAAACATAAAATTGAAAACATAAAAATGCTAAAGAAAACTTGGCTAAATATTTTATACTCTTGATATGAGGAATATCTTTCCAAGTCTGATAAAAAAAATCCAGAGGCCATAAAGCAAAACTGCATAAATTTGAAACATTCTGTAATACAAAAATACAATAAACAACCATGAAGTACCATCCTTTCAACTACCCCACTGTCAAGGATTAAAATTTTGACATTCCCAGTGTTGGCAAGGACATGAAAAAAGAAGATGTTAGCATACATTGTTGTTAGCATGTAAGTTGGCACCAGTTTTGGAGGGCAATATGGTACCACTTGCTAACAGTTAAAGGATACACAGTGGCTTCACTTCTGGAGATTTATCCTACTTGTGCAAAGATATTTTTGTGCATTGTTTGGATTGTGAGAACTGGGAAGAACCCAAATGTCCATTCACAGAAGAATGGTTTAATAAATTATGGTATATCCTTACATGCTGCTATCGCAAAGAATGTGTTAGATTTTTATGTGCTGACATGGAAAGTCATACAAGATATGTTAAATAAAAAAACAAGTTTAAGGACAGAATATATAGTATGAACTCATTTGTGTTTAAAAGCCATATTTATATTAACCCATTAAATTGTATATATGTGGATACACATTTATATACAGATCTCTAAATGACACACAAGCAACTGTTTTTTTGTGTGTTTGCTTTTTGTTTTTGTCTTTTGTCTTTTTGCCTCTTCTAGGGCTGCTCCTGCGGCGTATGGAGGTTCCCAGGCTAGGGGTCTAATCAGAGCTATAGCCACAGCAACGTGGGATCCGAGCCCTGTCTGTGACCTACACCACAGGTCACAGCAGCGTCGGATCCTTAACCCACTGAGCAAGGCCAGGGATTGAACCCGCAACCTCATGGTTCCCAGTCAGATTTGTTAACCACTGAGCCACAATGGGAACTCCAAGAAACTGTTTATACTGATTGGCATTGGGAAGTAGAAATAGAAATCAGGATAGAATAGATTTACTTTTTACTAATCTGAGTGTGTAACCTTTTTTTGTTTGTTTTTGCTTTTTTTTTAGGGCTACACCTGCGGCATGTGGAGGTTCCCAGGCTAGGGGTCCAATCAGAGCTACAGCTGCTGGCCTATGCCACAGCAACATCAGATCCCAGCTCAACAACGACCTACACCACAGCTCACGGCAATGCTGGATCCTTAACCCACTGAGCGAGGCCAGGGATTGAACCCACAACCTCATGGTTCCTAGTCGGATTTGTTTCTGCTGCGCCATGACAGGAATTCCGAGTGTGTAACACTTTTATTTTAAAAAATAAAATTAGGGAGTTCCCGTTGTGGCACAGCAGAAACGAATCTGACTAGGAACCATGAGGTTTCGGGTTCAATCCCTGGCCTCGCTCAGTGGGTTAAGGATCCAGCGCTGCAGTGAGTTGTGGTGTAGGTCAAAGACGGGGCTTGGATCTGGTGTTGCTGTGGCTCTGGTATAGGCCAGTGGCTACCGCTCCAACTAGACCCCTAGCCTGGGAACCTCCACATGCTGCGGGTGCAGCCCTACAAAAAAGACAAAAAGACAAAAATAAAAATAAAAAATATTTCTTTCCAAACCATGTTCCTAGAGGGGGAAGATAACCCATATGTTTAATTCTAGAGGGTACTTAATTAATAAATAACCAGATTTCTAGACAGGAAACATGATTCACTTTTCCCTAGAGATTTCTTAAATGCAACAAATTACCTAAATGCAGGTGCTTGAGTTTGGGATGTGTTCTAATGCACAGATGAGGCAATATCCTGAAATTTCTCAGAAATTTTTGGAGAACCTTTGAAGGGCATTCATTTCCAGAAATTAGGTAGGTAGATGTTTACTCTAAAAAAAGGACACTTTCGGAGTTCCTGTCATGGCTCAGTGGTTAACGAACCTGACTAGCATCCATGAGAATGTGTTCCATCTTTGGCCTCGATCAGTGGGTTAAAGATCCAGCATTGCCATGATTTGTGGTGTGCCAGTTCGACCCCTATTCTGGGAACCTCCATATGCTGCAGGTGTGGCCCTAAAAAGACAAATAAATAAATAAATATAAATAAAAACAAAAAAGGACACTTTTATTTTATAGTCATATGCTGCTCATAAGCATGGTCAGTAGTTATATAATCCAATTACTTAAATGTTACATTTACTATTATTTCATGTTTTTTTTTTTTTCTGTGCTCTGTGCTCATTTCAGTAGCTATATCATTAAGGCTCTATTATTATGCAAGGATTGTCCATGGGATTCTGGGACACCTACTTCAGTGAACAGTCCAATCCAGTGGGCGTGTCCTAGCCGATGGAGCATAACAGTGAGGAAGGACTGGTGGTACTGGTCTGTAATGCTGACCAGATCTGCTCCATGCATCAGGCAGACTTTTAGTGCTGTATACCAAGTCATATTCCCATTAATTATTTTGTAAGTTCTGTTTCCGTATTCTAAGGTATTGGGGATTGGATACATATCAGATGTATTTACACTGTGTCCAGAAGTATCTAGAACAAGAACAACAAAAGTTATTTGTAGCATCTGGTTGAGAAAGGGGGAGGCATGATTCATGCTGAGGTTAACATTGGAATTTTCCTTCCCAGAACTACTTGAAAATGAAGATAGTATCTGTAAGCATAGGTAATGCTAAAGAATGAAAACACTTAGGAAATTTAATGAATGAGCTTGTTTTTTAAAAATATAAACATATTACATCATTTCTCGATTTCCCATCTCGACAGTTGCTTATCAAACTGACTACTTTTTGGTGGAACTGATAGTGATCTCCTTAGGCAGATTTAATTTTAGCAGGTACAATCAGCCTAACACATGCTGCTGGCAAAACTTAGTACTTACTAAGACAATACTAACATATATAATGTAGTTGAATAATTTATACAACCATATTCCCAAATGTAACACTTCATTAAACTTTTGAGAGTATATGATAGTTGTTATCATGTTTAATGTTAACAGGTATGATTTCTAAAAAGAAGTTTAAAAATAAGTTAATAAATGCTTAGAAATAATTCAGTTCCTATTAACCATTACTATTAATGTGTAACCTAGAGTCAAAATTTATAAATTAAAAGACAGGTTTTCCCACATACGATAATTAGTGCTTCATGTTCATGAGTGGCTGTGTTACATACAGATATTTCCTCTTTAATATGTGCATTTGCCTTTTTGTTCTGTACTGTATTTAGGCTAAATTTAGGAATCCTAAAGCACAAAAACAAAGTAAGAATTTCTGAACTGTCTGTTCCAAAGTAGCTGGGATTTCTCTCTGTATATCGGTTTTATCAAATTTGGGGTTGGGAAGGAGCATGGTGAGGTGTGGATAGGTCTGAAGACCTGGGACTCAATCCCAGCCCTGACCCTAAATGACTTAGAGACCTCAGTCAAATTAGCTGCTCTCTCTAAACTTAAAATTTCTGGTCTGTAAGAGATTACTAGGGCTTTCATTAGTGGGGTGGAGGTAAAATTCAAGGAGATAGTCACGGAAAGCACTTACTTTAGGATGTGGAACACAGCAGGCACTAAATAAATGTTGCTTCTTGCTTTCCTCTTCTCTTCCTGTCCCACTCTCCTCAACCCCCCAAAAAATGGCAGAGTGGGGATTTGGCTTTTCCTAAAACTGTTACCTCAATATAGCAACAGTAATAATGTAAAACCAAAGTGAAATTAATCTATTCACCAACTAAATTGTGATGGAACAGACTTTCATAACCTATTTTTCTTTGCTAGAAGTCTGTCAGTTGATATACAAAGTCTAAATATTATTTATACTACCAAAGTAGCTATTTAAAAATAACAGTGTGTTACTTTGCTGTACATCTGAAACTAACACAACTTTCTAAGTCAACTATACTGCAATAAAATTTATTTTATTTTTTTAATTTATTTTTTTGTTGTTGTTGTTGTTGTTGTTGTTGCTATTTCTTGGGCCGCTCCCGCGGCATATGGAGGTTCCCAGGCTAGGGGTTGAATCGGAGCTGTAGCCACCGGCCTACGCCAGAGCCACAGCAACACGGGATCCAAGCCGCGTCTGCAACCTACACCACAGCTCACGGCAATGCCGGATCCTTAACCCACTGAGCAAGGGCAGGGACCAAACCCACAACTTCATGGTTCCTAGTCAGATTCGTTAACCACTGCGCCACGACGGGAACTCCAAAATTTATTTTAAAATTAAGCAAATGATAATTATTAAAATTAAATGTATGTGACTCAATATCAATTTAAGTATTTTCCCCACTAAGTTGTGCACCCGTTATTTCCACAAAATGAATTTCTCCTATGTAACTGATCTCATCAGGTTTCATAACATAGGTGATTTTGAGCAATATGATTTTTTTTTTTTCTTTTTAGGGCTACACTTGTGGTATATGGAAGTTACCAGGCTAGGAGTTGAATCACAGCTGCAGCTCCCACCCTATACCACATCCACTGCAATGCTGGATCCTTAACCCACTGAGTAAGGCCAGGGATATAACCTGTATCCTCATGGATACTAGTCAGATTCGTTACCCCTGAGCCACAATAGGAACTTCTGAGCAATATGATTTTGCCATCTGCTGATCTTAGAAAGATCCATTGGAAACCAAGTTCAAAATTGGGGATTTTGACTTTTTATTCAGATATCTTTCTTTATTCTTTTGGGCAGATCAGAGACTTTAGGTTCTAAGCCCAAAGTAAATACATATTCCAATGGCACATAAAAGAGAGGAGCCAGAATTTGGGTATTCATTTTAGACTACAAGAACTTGTATAGTTGAATAATAATGCATTTAAAACAATAATAATAAAAAATTGTTTGTTAAACGTATGTTTGGAATTTCCTAAACATTGTTTATACGTAGTATATTATTATTGTGGTGTATTTATTATTCCATTTTACAGATGCAGAAATCAAGGTTTATAGAGGAGACTTGGCTGACAATTTATTTACAGAGGTAGGGAAGGAACCCAAGTGGGATTTGAATACTACCACCCCACTACTCTATTCTATCTCCAAAAGAACCTACATTATTATTCCTAAAAATATGGAAGAGGAGTTCCCATTGTGGCACAGCGGAAATGAATCTGACTAGGAACTATGAGGTTGCAGGTTCAATCCCTGGCCTCGCTCAGTGGGTTAAGGATCAGGCATTGCCGTGAGCTGTGGTGTAGGTCGCAGACACGGCTCGGATATGGTGTTGCTGTGGCTGTGACTTAGGCCAGCAGCTACAGCTCCGATTCAACCCCTAGCCTGGGTGCAGCCCTCAAAAAAGACAAAGATAAATAAATAAATAAATAAATAAATAAATAAATAAATAAATAAATAAATAAAAAAAAATATGGAGTAGAGAAAGTGGTCAGAGAGTACCTTTGAAGAAGAGATCAATATCATAGTCCTAGAGCAGGAGCATTGTATTTAACTGAGAGACTTCACGTGTGTTACTTATTTGTTCCTGAGCCTCAAGTTCCTCAACTGTAAGATGGGGAGATTTTTACCTACTGCATAGAATGGTCTTGAGGATTTTATGGCATGATGCTTATAAAGCTAAGGCACAGTGCCAGGTGCATAATAAGTATGCAAGTAATGATGTAGTGATATTATTTCTTTTCCTATAAGACTCTGGTCTTCTCATAATATTCTTACTATAACTAATCTGGCATCTTATTTCAGTTCTTGACCATTATTACACTCAGGTGATAACTGTGAATTAGGAAACAGTGTTTCCCTGGAACTGCTTTTCTGAGGATGGCTTGGTACTCAGTATCATCAAAAAGTTCACATGTATGCAACAATAGGAGGTATAATTCATATTCCAAGTAAGCATATATTTCCTAAGCTGCCTAGAATTCCACACAGCTCCAGGCACACATTATGGACCTCTAGG
The DNA here is from genome assembly GCF_054392235.1 of Sus scrofa. Classification (NCBI taxonomy): domain Eukaryota; kingdom Metazoa; phylum Chordata; class Mammalia; order Artiodactyla; family Suidae; genus Sus; species Sus scrofa. The sequence goes on from NC_139397.1 coordinate 81,166,315, forward strand.
GAAGCCTGGGGCTCAGTAAAAGCATAAGATGTGAGCTATTGTTGTTGTTGTTTTTATTACTCAACATTATTTACCATGTACTCACACCGTTCATTGACCTCATTGGCTACTTATAACACCATAGCTTTGGTATTTCATATTAGAAGTCACTGAGTGTTCTGATCATCAGATCCAGACATGGGCTGCATGCCATATTTAGCCACAGAGACCATTTGAAGGTTCCAAGAAGAGTAAGTATTGAGTTGGTTTATTTACTTGACTCTTTTCCAACAGTTCTTTCAATGTCTTTTTTATTATCTGAACAGACATACAATCCAGTAAAGGCTTTTAACATGACCAAAATGGATGCATAAACTTGGTCATCCTTCAGGTGGTCTCTGGAGTCCTTAGAATCCCACAGACCTAAGGTAGAGGAGATAAAGTGACCATGTATATGTAAAGTTTAAAGAATAAGTGCTGGCACTGTTAGCTATGAGACTATCACTTACACAGCATGTTAAACAAACATGGAAGAAAAGAATGAGCCATGGAAATGAAAGGAATAAAAAAGCAAATATTTCTTACCCTGCATTTTTTCACAAATAAATCCATAACCTTCTTCTCTACAGTCTTCAAAATACCATTTTCCAGTGAAGTGAAAATTAGGATTATTCGACAGCAAGGCACAGAGAGGAATGTGTTTTTGAACTTTGGTGGGGTTATGACTTGGAAGCTTCGAAAGAATACATGTTTTTTTAAAATGGTAACATATAACATTATTGTAACATTGAGATTTTTATTAAGGATGTAATTATTAAAAATTCAACCACCATTATTCCTTTATTTGCATTTAATAAACCTATTTGCAACTCACCTCATTACACACAAAATAAATAATTATTGCAATGACTAAAATAATTACATTAATGGAACATATCAAAATTATATGAAATTACATTAACACATTATTAAAAATTAATATATTAATAAGTGACTAATAAAAATTTATGCCTACAAAACATAGGAAGTAAATAAAACTTCAGTAGACAAGTCTCAAATAGGATCTCTCACTAAAATGATTTCCAAAAAATAAATCTTAAAACTTACATTTACTATATCAAATGGAGACCAATTAGAATATGACACAGGCCTTCCATTTAGCCATTTTTCATAATCACCATTTTGTAACCCTATCCACACATTAGTGGTCTGGCCAAAAAGATTCATAGTAATGAAAGCTGAAAAATAAGAATACGTTATCAAATTTAATAGCATATAAACCATTTGGGTAATCATCAGATTCTGTTTATAGCTATGATTTTATTTAAATGACAGCCAAACTTAATTACGAATCAATTGTAGGAGTTTGTTACTTTGTCCTTATTAAGGTAATACAGTCGCTTTCACTTTTGTTCAGTTTAAATTGACAGAAATTAGCTGGCTAAGCCTGGGATTTCATCATATCATTAATAAAACAATTTCCAGTGTTCATTCAATGCCTTTCTAAACAAGAGGGTTTATCTACTATACTTAAATCATGCAATTATTGCCTAAATAGCAAATAAAAGTGTGTAGGTAAATCCAAAGGATCTAAAAAATTATACCGTGCAATTAAAATAGACTACTCGGATTATTTTAGATATTTTGAAATACTAATTGTAAATATGTCCTTATTCTTTCCACTACTCCTGGTGAGACAAAAGGCTCCAGGAAATTAGCACTTTGTAAGCAATGGAGTGTACTGACTTTTACAGATGTCGTGATATAAACTTTATAGGTCAAAGTGAAAGCGTCCATGTCACCAGCAATCTAGTACTTAAAATGTGGATTTGGAAATGTTAGGATTTTTGAGGAATATTATTGGTGCTTGAATAAAAATGGTGATTTTTGCCTGATTGGCCATTGAGTACCTTGTTCCACTTCATTTTCAATGGCGACCAGTGTCCCCCCTTCTTTAACACAGAAATTTTGAGCAGATGTCCAGTTTTTCCAATCGCCTGGGACTTTGGGGATTTTCATCAAAAGGCACTATAAAAAATGTCCAAAAAAACCATTAATTTCCATATTTTTCCCAATGAATTAAAAGTTGCCTAAAAACACTGAGGAACAGCCTTGAAAATTTTTTATAATTTTCTTGGACAGAAATGACTCCCCCCCGCACCCCAGCTGCTCCAAAAGGGTGAAAGAAAACCCAAGAGGACCAGCTTTTGGGGTTAGGCAGTGCCTTTTGTGCACCTGCATCAGGAGGGAACAGAGGCAAGGGTGTGTTTTGTCATGTGGGATGTCAGAACAATGTCTTCTGCTCAATGAAAAGCAGTATTCCTCTGAGTTCCCACTGTGGCATAGGGGAAACAAATCTGACTAGGAACCATGACACTGAGGGTTCGATCCCTGGCCTTGCTCAGTAGGTTAAGGACCTGGTGTTGCTTTGAACTGTGGTGTAGGTCACAGACGCAGCTTGGATCTGGCGTTGCTGTGGCTCTGGCATAGGCTGGCAGCTGCAGCTCCGAGGGGAACCTCCACATGCTACGAGTGAGGCCCTAAAAAGACAAAACACCAAAAAAAAAAAAGAAGAAAAATAGTATTCCTTCTAAAAAGGAGCTAGCCTGACTGCAGAGTTTATAGTAGAGGATTTAATCTAAAAAAAATTTCTTTTAGTGGCAGTTAATAACTTTGTTCAATTTTATTTATAAATATACTTCCTCACTTTGAGTAAGAGAGGAATACTGGGGAATTAAACCACATCAGGGAGTTCCCGTCGTGGCGCAGTGGTTAGCGAATCTGACTAGGAACCATGAGGTTGTGGGTTCGGTCCCTGCCCTTGCTCAGTGGGTTAAGGATCCGGCGTTGCCGTGAGCTGTGGTGTAGGTTGCAGACGCGGCTCGGATCCCGCGTTGCTGTGGCTCTGGTGTAGGCCGGTGGCTACAGCTCCGATTCGACCCCTAGCCTGGGAACCTCCATATGCCGTGGGAGCGGCCCAAAGAAATAGCAAAAAAAAAAAAAAAAGACAACCCCCCAACCTCCCCCCCCCAAAAAAAACCACATCAGGTGTTTAAATTGACTAAATACTTGGAGTCAGCCATGTGGTCCAAAAGTCAATGAGCAAGATCCAGAAAAGAAAAAAGAAAAAAAAAGGAGCCTGGTGGGAAGAGAAGCAAGGGCAGGACCAAGGAAAGCTAGGAGGAGAAACAAATGGGAGGGGCGCCAACAGTGTCAAGTGGAGAAACTGTGGGGGTTGGCAGTGAGAGTTGATAATTATCCATGAGAGAATCATGTCTGTGGCATGGTAGGGATTACTCATTATGGGATAAGAAGATAGATGTTAACTGTTAGGCAGGGCAGGCAGGGTGGAGGAAAAGTATCCCCCTCACTAAGCTCAGCAAAATGTAAACATGTTAATAAAACCAGAAGGAGCTAGGGGAGAGGGAGAGATAGAAGAGAAAGGCTACAACAGATCAGGCAAAGTTCCAGAGGAGTCAGGAGAAACTTCATGCAAAAAACATTCCATGTGGATTATTCTCTCATCAATGAATACAGACAACGCTGGTCCTTGATAGGTTACATCTTGAGATCTGCCACTGAGTAAATCCTAGCTACAAGATTATTCTAGGCTAGTGTGGAAACCTAACCTTGAGAGAGCATCCTTCTCCATCCTTCTTTAATATCCAAATTTCTTTCCCTTCCCCACCACGATAAACTCCTTAAAAAGTGGAGAGACTAAGTGTTGCTCCAGTTTCAATAGGACAACAAAGAAGGCCCCCAATAAATATTTGTGGAATAAAATAAAAGTCAAGAGGCCCTGAAATAATTGTCGAATGACATTCCGGGATTCTAGATGTAGTCCAGTGATATTTTGCTCTCCAAGTGATATTTTGGTAATATCTGGAGATATTTTTGGTTGTCACAGCTTGAGTGGGGGGATGCTGTTGGCATCTACTGGGTAGGGAACAAGGATGCTGCTGAACACCCTATTATGCCCTGGTCAGTCACTCCTAACAAGTAATCACCTGCCCCAGGTGTCAGCAGTCCTCGGGTAATTCTTTTTAGAACTCAGTCCTGAACGTGTCACTCTTTAAGCCCTTCAGTGATTTCCTATTGTTCTTAGGATAAAAACCAGAAATCCTGATCTAGCCTGAAGTTGAGGTGCCAACTAAGAGAGGAAGTACATTTTCACTTCTTCAGGTCCCCTTTACCTTGTTTGCTTCACAAAGAAATGGAATTGGCTTGAAAGGATTTTAATTTTATAACAACTATCCCTTTATCTATTTCCTTTCATTCTGCCTCTTTCCTCTAATTACAAATTCCAAAGAGTGGCACATACTAATTATTAGGAAGTCTTATCATTTAATGTGAATTCACCTTGTGTTCAGATAGTTGCACTAATGAACCATTCATAAATACCAATGAACCTCACGGGTTCATTTAGTTTAATAAACCTCTCCAGAGAACACACACACACATGGTCCCCCTCCCCCCAGCACCACCACCACCTCGTTTGCCTCAGCCAGGATTTACTAGCTTGACTACAGGAGTGTAGCCTCCCATTACCACAACTTCATTGTTTCTAAAAGTATAACATGTTTACTAACACATTTTGAAATGGTGTCATTAATAATTAAAGCAAAGCAGCCAGATGAAGTACAACACCCTTAATTTTAAATGTTTATTTACCTACTCATTTGCAAAATGTGATCAAGTTTAATGCATCTCTGGTTATTACCATGAATTAAGGATATCTTACTGTATCCCAAATGAATTTCGAATATAAAATTCTTTTTTGTCTCGAAGTCATTTCCAGTTCAAAATTTGAAAATGGAATTCATGATCTCCTCCAGATTTGGTCCTTTTCCAGTGTTCCTACTGACCTTGATTGGCATAGTCAGTAGTACATTTGAATAAGCCTGTAACCAGGGAGTCTTTCCACCCTTCAGTTACCTCTATTACCCCTTCCGTCCTACCATCTGGGCATCAAATGACTGAGCCCTTCACCAATCTCCCTATGCCCAGTGCCCCATAGTCTCTGCAACCACAATCAGCCCAAATGGCTTATCTCTTGCTTAGACTATTGTAATAGATTCCTAACTACTCTTACGTTCCTCATTTTTGCCTTCCCTGCTGGTACTGCAGCCTGAATGATTTCTTTTCTAAACTCAATCTTGATCATTTCCCTCTTTAGTTAAAAACACTTTGGGGTTTCTCATTGCTCTTAGGATAAAAACCAGAAACTCTAACATAATATTGCCTACTTCTTTCATCTCCCTTTTCACATTCTAGTTCTCTATGCTTCAAAATGTCACATTTCTTCTCATCACAGGACTTTAACACATGCTGTTTCCCCTACTTTTAATGTTTCCTGTCTTGATGACCTCAGTCAGGTCCTCCTGTTACATACTTTTACAGAACTGTGTAACTCTCCATCATTTATGTCACAGTTGTAAATTATTTTCCTGATTGATTTACTAATGTTTCTCCCCCTCGAGTCTGTAAGCTCCAAAAGAGAAGAGATTGTATTTATTTCTCCTCACCATTGAGTCACCAATATCCAACATAAATGAATGAAACGAATGAGTAAAATGATAAAAATTTATATAATTTAAAAGAGGAGTGAGTTTTTTCTTAAGGAAAACCCGTTATGCATGAAACAAAATGTTGGCTAATATCAAACCGGATGTTGGAAAGCAGCCATTAGCACTAAATCCAAGTCTGGTCATAAAATATATATAAGTAGAAGCACAAGAGTTAATCTAATCTCTCTCTTTCTCTCCACACACACACACATGCACACGCACACGCACACACACACACACACACACACAGAATTTCTTCCTCTTACACACAGCTCTGCTGTGACAAGTATCTTAGATGACTTCTTCTCAGGGCAATCCCTGATAAGGCTCTTTTACATAATCAAACATGGGGGAAATATGAGACTGAGAAAAAACACTTAACTTCTGGTATCTCAGTTTTGAAACTTGTAAAAATGGATAGTCAACCAAGTAGGATTTTTTCTTAGAAATAACCAATAAAAATTCGTCCTAGGAAGTTGGCAAACAAGAAGCAAATTTTAATGGAACATAATGTATTGATATTCAGAACTCTACATGAGGGAGTTCCCGTCATGGTTCAGTGGTAACAAACCCGACTAATATCCAGGAGGACGTGGGTTTGATCCCTGGCCTTGTTCAGTGGGTTAAGGATCCGGCATTGCCGTGAGCTGTGGTGTAGGTCACAGACTGGGCTTGGATCCTGCATTGCTGCGGCTGTGGCATAGACTGGCAGCTGTGGCTCCGATTATACCCCTAGCCTGTGAATGTCCACATGCTGCAGGTGCAGCCCTTTAAAAAAGAAAAAGATAAATGAGTAATGTCTGTCATTGCTCTCTACCAATTTTCTTTTCTTTCTTTCTTTTTTTTTAGGACTGCACTTGTGGCATATAGAGGTTCCCAGGCTAGGTGGTCTAATAGGAGCTGTTGCTGCCAACCTACACCACAGCTCACAGCAATGACGGATCCTTAACCCACTGAGTGAGGCCTGGGATCGAACCCACAACCTCATGGTTCCTAGTCGGATTCATTTCCACTGCACCACGACGGGAACTCCTCCTACAAATTTTCCTTCTGTACCTTTTTGTTGTTGTTAGTTAGAACCATCCCCACTGGGCTTTCCATACCCCAGCTTTTAAAAGAATTATTTCATTAAAGTATAGTTGATTTACAATGTTGTGTTAATTTCTTCTTAGAGCAAGGTGATTCAGTTTTATATATATATATATATATTCTTTTTCATAATCTTTTCCATTATGGTATATTACAGGACATTAAATATATTTCCCTATGCTATACAGTAGGACCTTGTTGTTTATCCATTCTATATATAATAGTTTGCATCTACTAATCTCAAACTCCTAGTCCATCCCTCCTCCACTGCCCCCTGCCCCCCTCAATCACAAGTCTGTTCTCTATATCTCTAGCTTTCCTAATGATCTGATAAACCCACTTATTCCAAAGTGTAAATGACAGATGAGACAATCTCAGAAATATTTCCTTAAAAGTTAATTAAAAGTGTTAAGGCAAAGGAATGAGGCTCCACTGGTGGGATTTTAGCTGCTACTATGCAGGAGAGAGAACTATGGGTGGGGAGACCCTGCTTGGGGACCCTGAAACCTCAGTCTGTAATAGGTCACCCTCTCATGAAACCTGCTGTGACCATATCCTTAGTAATCAAGTCCTCTGAATGATTCAAACACTAAGTTGTGCAACTGTGGCATTGCCAGGCAAATAAATACTGGCCGCATGTGAGAATAACTGATGGAGCTTTTAAAAAATACTAATGCCTGGAGTTCCCGTTGTGGCACAGCAGAAACGAATCCAACAAGGAACCATGAGGTTGCAGGTTCGATCCCTGGCCTTGCTCAGTGGGTTAAGGATCCAGCGTTGCCGTGAGCTGTGGTGTAGGTCGCAGATGCGGCTCGGATCTGGTGTTGCTGTGGCTGTGGTGTAGTCCAGCAGCTACAGCTCTGATTTGACCCCTAGCCTGGGAATCTCCATATGCTGCGGGTGCGGTCCTAAAAAGACAAAAAAACAAAAAAAAAAACTAATGCCTGGATCCCATTAGATGAATTAAATCAGACTCTTTAGGATGTCACTTGCACCTCGATATTTTTAGAAAGTTCACCTGGTGATTTTAAATAATCATCAGGGCTATGAACCACTAATCTCATTATTAGTTATCAATAAAGATTTAAAAACCCCTAAGCTACAGGAGGGTGTTTTAAGCTGTTCCATAGTTAGCTACAGAAAGTCTTCTCCTCCTATGTGTGCATGTTTGTGCTTTACTCATGCCCCTTCCTGTTCCTTACAAAGGAAGCACTGACTTGCACTTTTGTCCTGGGTCTGCTGGGCCATCCCTGTTCCCATGCCCATGTGTGTACATGCTCCCCCCATGCCTACACAGGAGGAAACATGGGACAGAGCTAAGCAGTATGGATAAGAAAGTTCAGGGAAAGGGCAATGGCCAAGGGTGAACCAAAAACAAACATTCTAAGTTTCTAAGAATTATTTCTCTAATGCCAAGGATATAACTTGCCTTGAATTTCCTTAACATAGCCTTTTTATGCCTGGGAGGTATTATGATTAATAAGAATAGTTGTGCTCATGCTTCGGAGTTGCTCACTCTCTGTATCAAAAGTGTGATTTTGAGACAAGATAGGCATTCTTTGTGGCTGTTCCCCTCAGAGCACTCCAGGATGCCTTTGTTCAAAAAACTGTGAAAAACCATCAGGTATAAGACTCAAACAAAAACATTCCAAAATCTAAATATAAGAGCTAAAACCATAAAGCTCTTAAAAGAATACATAAGAGGTAAATATTTATGACCTTGGATTTAGCAAAATATTCTTAGATATGATACCAAAAGCATGAGCAACAAAAGAAAAAATAGGTGAATTGAACTTCATTAAAATTAAAAACTTTGGAGTTCCCATTGTGATTCAGCAGAAACGAATCTATTATCCATGAGGACACAGGTTCAATTTTTGGCCTTGCTCAGTGGGTTGAGGATCTGGCATTGTTGTGAGCTGTGGTGTAGGTCACAGATGTGGCTCGGATCTGGCATTGCTGTGACTGTGGTGTAGGCTAGAGGCTACAGTTCCGATTGGGCCCCAAGCCTGGGAACCTCCATATGCCAAGGGAGTGGCCCTAAAAAGACAAAAAAAAAATTAAAAGCTTTTATGCATCAAAGGATATTATCAATAAAATAAAAAGACAACCAAAAAATGTGGGAAAATACAAAACATATAATTGATAAGTGTTTTATATCTAGATTATATAAAGAACTCCTACAACTCAACAACAGAAAGACAACCCAAATTTAAAAATTGGCAAAGGACCAGAATAGACATTTTGCAAAGACAATATATAAATAGTCAATAAGCACGTGAGAAGATGCTCAACATCATTATTCATTAGGGAAATGCAGATCAAAACCACTAACATTAGACTCTAGTGTTGGCAATAATCAAAAGACAGGTAATGACAAGTGTCGTCAAGGATATGGAGAAATTGCTAACATACACTGTTGGCAGGACTGTCAAGTGGTTCAGCCCCTGTGTAAAACAGTTTGTTCTTCAAAAAGTTAAACATGGAATTAGCATATGATATCGCAATTCCACTCCTAGGTATAATACCCTAAATATGCGAAAACAGGGACTCCAGCAGACACGTGTATGCCAATGTTCCTAGCAGATTTACTCAAAATAGTTTAAAAGTGGAAATAAGCCAACCATTAACAGATGAACAGATAAACAAAATGTGGCATGGAATATTATTCAGTCATAAAAAGGAATCAAATTCTGATACATATTCTAATATGAGTGAATCCTGAAAACATTATGCTAAATAAAATAATCCAGCCACAAAAGGATAAGTATTGTATGAGTTCATTTATATGAAATATGTAGAACAGGCAAATTCACAGAGATGGAAAATAGATTAGAGCTTACCATGGGCTGGAGGGAATAGAGAGCTATTGCTTAACAGTTACAGAGCTTGTTTGGAAGGATGATAAGCTTTGGAAATAGAAGTATTGGCTGAAGAACATTGTGAATGTAATTAATGCCACTGAACTGTACACTTAAAATGGTTTAAAAGGCATATTTTATGGTATGTATATTTTACGATAATAAAATAGCTAATTATCAAAGATTTTAATAAAAGACTTAGTAATACTCAAGTCCTATTGAATATTTTCTATGTTTCTCATTTTGAAATGTATAAGTAATTTACAACTGGTAGAAAGATTTTATAGTTTGAGAAAAGAAGTAGACTGAAGGTATCAACTATTAAAAATAATGTGTCAATATTTTGTAACATTTCAGAGAATGACTATGTTATTCTAGAAAATATTTCACAGTGCTACCATACTGATTGGATCACAGGGCTAAGGTGATGTAATTCTTAAGTTCTTATATAAAGTGGCAGCTGTAGGAGAGGGACAAGACTCAGGGTCAGGAGGTTCCTGCTGTAATGCAGTGGGTTAAGAATCTGATTGCAGTGGCTTGGGTGGCTGCAGAGGTGTAAGTTTGATCCCCAGCCCCGCACAGTGAGTTAAAGGATCTGGCATTGCAAAGCTGTGGTGTAGGTCATAGCTGCAGCTTGGATTCAATTGCTGGCCCAGGAACTTCCATATGTTGTGGGTGCACCCATAAAAAAAAATAAATAAATAAAAATAAAATAAAAAAAGACTCAGGGTCAGAAAACCTGAGATTGATTCTCAGCCTGATACTTACTTTCTCTAAGTTTCAGAAAAACCACACAATTTTATTTGCCTCAGTTTCTCATATGTAAGATGAGATAACAATTCTGTGTGTTTTAAAAGTCTAATAAAATGAGAAATACACATATGTAAAGTTGCCAGCAGAAAGCAGCCACAAGGTGGAAGAGACCTGAATGTCCATGGATGGATAAGTGGAAAAACAAAATGTGGTATATACATACAATGGAATAGTATTCAGTCCAGAAAAGGAAGAAAAGTGCTATGACATGGGTGAACCTGGAGGACATTGTGTGGAGTGAAATAAACCAGTCACAAAAAGGATAAACACTGTATGATCCCATTTACATGTGGTATCTGAAATAGTCAAAAGAATAGAGATAGAAGGTGAAATGGTGGTTGCCAGGGGCTGTGGGGAGGGAAGATGGGGGTGTTGTTTAATGGGTTTAGAGTTTCAGGTTTACAGGATGAAAAAGGTCTGCTGAGTCATTGCACAGTAATGTGCATATACCTAACACTACTGCACTGTGCATTTAAAACTGGTCAAGACAGTAGATTATATATTAGGTGAATTTTACCACAATTAAAAACATCAGTGCCAAATATGTACTGGGTACTCAATAAATGTGTGTTAAATCCAAATGGCCCCACTTCACAGATTAACAATGAAAGGAAGATCACAAGGGAGGAAATGCCCTCCCAATATGACTAAACATATAGACTTAAAACTGGCTGTCCACGATGAAGGAGTAATTTCATATTACCATAAGAAATTACGACACAGTTTGAGTTTTTAATTATTGAAAAGTTAAACATTTATAAATTGAGATGCATTTTAATTACTTCCACCTAAGGCCTATAAAGTTATTTTATTTGAAAGCATAAGGAATGGAGGGGAAGTCTCAGCCTTAATTGGAGGCAGTATCAGAAATAGTAAATCTGGCTTATAATATCCCCACTGGCCATTTAAAAAAAAATTCAATTCTGCATGGAAGCATCAGCTTTATGAGGCTCAAGACAAAGTTGACTGAGCTATGTTATTAGTTGGTCAGTTCACAAGGCAGGCAGAGCTGTTTGCTGGCCCTAGGCAGGGAAGACACAAAAGAAGATGGAGTCTGGGCCCTCTGGAGCTGACTGCTCACTTGGGAACAGAGCCAAGACACACACACACTCAAAGGCACAGGCACAGGCACGCATGCACGCACACACACGTCACTGCTAAAAAAAGTCATGAAGCACAATGATTGATAATGTCAATAGCAAAAACTCAGTATACAAATGAAGGGTGGTGTCAAGGCTGTCTTTGACAAAACCTTTTTATTTCAAGAGATTTGTCCCTAAATAGAAAACTTCTCAAATCTTGAAAATTGTGATCAAAAAAATTCCAGGTCCAGTGGACCACTCAATGGTATTTCAAAGCCACACCTACTTTTTTGATTACTTTTTAAACTAAACATCTATGAAAGAGAAACAAAAGCAACTTTTTGAAAACAAGTTTACCTTATAGTTAAAATAGAGCCATCCTTTGGGACATGTTCCATGCTGTTTTGGTGTATTGTTCTCTTTCTCTATGACCCAAACCTTTTTTCGCTTACAGATGCTAGGCATAGAAACTGAACACTCTTCACTAGCCCACAGTCCTGGAGGAGAAAACAGGTTAGAAATTACCCAAAACAAAGGTGACACTATGTAGGCATTCTCTATCGGTCACTATTTTTGTTTTTAATTATATCTGTAATTTTCCATACTTTGTTAAATCTAGAAATTGAGCTAAATTTAACTACTGATCATAGAGTTCTCTAGTGACAAGAGCTAACTGGGCAAGGTGCCAAATCAGTAATTCTAATTCAAAAATGTAGAAATTTTGCAAATGCAGAAAAAAAAAAAGGCTAAACAATTACTGCAATTGAAATCACAAAATTAATTAAAGTTCTAAGAATATTTGACTTGGTGAGCAAAAGAAAATTTTGTTGAGTAATAGTTTTGTTTTTAAAGTATTCGACTTCCAGGTAAATAGAAGAAAGAGTCCAAGACAATATGTCATCATTTCTACTTTATAATTCTTAAGAAAAATGTACTAATTTAGAAAAAATAACTGAGGAACTTCTAAGGAAGAAGCTCTTCTCAACACTGACCCTAACAGAACACACACACTTACAGATGTGCTTTCAGGAAGATATACCCCAAAGTCCTTAGTCTCTTGGAAAATGTTTTTCAGTTTAGAAGAGCTATATTTTCAGAGTAAAGGTTATAGAATGCATTTCATTAGCATTCAAGTTATAAATTCCAGAATAGGGCAGGGATGCATTAAATTGCAAGGGCAGATTCATTTTTCTAGTGTGAGTAGGATGAGCCAAAAAGATATTGGCATTTTGAAGGAGGGGCTGGAGTGCTATTTTCAATGCTGATTAGCTGCTATTCTTTCTGAATCACAAAACAACCTTTCTGTAGGCTGTTGTGACACCTGCTGGCAAAAGCGTGCTGATTAACAACATGGTTTTTCCTCCTCTAACTTTCTCTGTGGCTGCCCTTACACCACTAGAGATTGCTTTCCGTGTTTATCCCTCTCCTGACTTGGGGTATAGGTTCTTTTCAAAGCTGTTAGAATTGGAAACATCATTATCTTTTACTGGATAGAAAGAGTGGGGTGGGCATAGTGGACAATCAACCCAAATAACACTGTACTGATGAAGAGAATTAAAAAACCCGTCTTAAATGTACATGTATTTCTAAATCCATCGGGCAAACGGTGTTCTAAGGCAAGCAGCAATTAATACCAGGTGTTAAAAGATTACAGAATTCAATGAAAAATTTTCTTAAATGGGAAAGTGGAAGTAAGTTTCAACAATTGAAGTTCTGGCCAATTGTAAACTGGATACTAGAAAGAGATAAAAATATGAGTCCACATTGAAATTTCACAGAGAATAGAATTTATCAGGCATATTTTGACTAATTTCCATGGGCTCATTTTTGTTGCTGTTTTGGTTCAAGAGGAAGGACTTATCTGGATGTAGATTATTTTCAAGAATATGAATGCATGGAATAAACTGTTGGAATGATCATCCTTGAGAATTAAGACTGATGAAATTAAACATATTAAGTTGAAAAGCAAAATACCAAACAAACCTTTCTCACTGAGCTAATGCAATGAAAAGGAGACTTCAGGCCTCCTGAAAATTTGTTCATATTATAAAACCAAAAGTAGATGAATAAAGTAACCTGTTATGGATGAAATGAAGGCACATCTCTGGCTTTGATTACGCAAAGATCCTTCTTTTCCTTTGTCCCAGTTCTGGTATATTACTGGCGATCCATCTCTCCAGCTGCAGGAAAATTAAAAAATTAAAGGTCTTTTCTCATTCTGCACTTCAATCTCCAACATCGTTTTTAGAGTTCCAGGGTAAGGACTGAAGGCATAATATATTATTGAATTAAAAAATAATACTCATGTCTTTGGTTAGGGAAATGAAAATTTATAAGTTAAAGAGAATGTTTGAAGGCTATTCAACAAATTAACTACTAAGATCTAGTTCAATCATTCTGCAAATAAAAACCTGTCAAATAGAGTTAGATGCAAATTAATCTAGGTCCATACCGAAATTCATCATTGGTTCTTTCTTCCTGAAGTCCAATCCACCAATTTACACCATATTTTGATAGCTATTTAAAAAGAGAGAGAGAATGTCAGCATTTACTCGTTTTCCCTTTTCACTATTAAGATTAATGGGATTGTTGTTAATAGCTTTCTATTCTTTAGAATTTTACCCAGTTATCTAAAGAAGAGGACACTGAGGCCTAGCATCCTGAGAAAACATGGAACTTCATTATTCTAAACTACTCCCTCCTCATTATGGAAGAAAATTGGAATCAAATATTGAAAATGATTTTAGTTTCATACAACTTGCTATAACTTTGTTCCAAGTCTTATATATTTAAAAGTAAAATTTCTAACTCTTATAATTGGGATTTAAAAAGTAACATCGTGAGGTAAAAGAGAATGTGGATCCCCCCCCCCCTTTTTTGGTCTTTTTAGCCGCACCTGCAGCATATGGAGGTTCCTAGGCTGGGGTTGAATCACAACTGCCAGCCTACACCATAGCCACAGCAATGCTGGATCCTTAGCCCACAGAGTGAGGCCAGGGATAGAACCTGCATCCTCATGGATGCTAGTCAGATTTGTTTCCGCTGAGCCATGATGGGAACTCCCTTGCTGGACTTTTTTTTTTTTTTTTTAAATTAAAAATTTAGTGGTTTATTCTCTCAGTGATTTATAGAAGTATACTGCATATGCTACAGTACTTGAAAAATAATTCAAGGAATTCTCATTGCAGTTTCAGCGGGTTAAGGACCCAAGGTAGTCTCTGTGACGATGTGGGTTTGATCCCTGCCCTTAGCTCGTTGGGCTAAAGATCCAGTGTTGCGACAAGCTGCACTGTAGGTTGCAGATGTGGCTTGGATCCAGTGTTGCTGTAGCTGTGGTGTAGGCCTGCAGCTATAGCTCCAATTTGACTCCTAGCCCAAAGATTTCAACAGTAAAAACAATTTCTATTTTAGGCATTACTCTGAATGCTAAGTTTTAAACTAAGTATTGGCACCCTCCCCATGCAAATAGAAACGACAATATAGGACAAAAGAATACTACCGTATTTCCAGTGTTTGACAACTAGAAAATTATCCTTATATATCTTACTAATTTATACCATTATTTATCAAATAGATCTCAGTACAATAAAGAAGAAACGTGAAACGCGATATGCATGCACACGCACATACACATACACACATTAGAGCAGATGTAATACTGGACTTATGACCCAGGAAATTGAAATTCCCTCTTTAACTATAAAAGAAGAAGAGGCAGTAAGGATTTCTCTAAGACCTCTAAATCAATATACTATATCCTGTGTGTGCTATGTGTGAAATGTAACTTAATTTTTTATGCTAAAAGCTTGTTAATTTGAAGGCATTATTGAAATTTGCACTTCCATTTCTTCTATAAGGACTTGGGAATGTTTTTAAGATATTTTTTTTTCCATATGAATTTCAGGTCATCAGACCACAGAACCAAATAGCATTCTAACATTCTAATTTAACCAGTGTGGCTGTCTGCCATATCAGCAATTTGAGAATAACGCAAGATGGTGCAACTATAATTTTGGATCCCTGAGGTGTTGTTCCATGGACGTGTTCTTACATGCTGAATTTAGATTCCTATTGTCAGACTTTGGAATGGGTCCATGGGGACTGGCTGTGAAACTCAGTGGGAGAACCACAACAATTTCATTCAATCTAAAGCGGTCTCATGTGCAACAATAGTGGAAATCATGGCCTGATTGTTCACTGCCCCAATTAAGGACCTCTAAAGAGAAATTATAACTACTGCATCCTAAGTGGCATATTTATTACCACTTCAATTATAGCATGGTAATCCTCCACATGGCACATCAAAACCTGTTGAGATATGGAACAAAACCTCATAGGACAACCTCCAAGACACCCAGAGTGAAAAATCCATCTTGAAAAATAGAGGTTGTAAATTTTAGTTTAAGTATGAAACCACAACAGTAGACATTAATATTCTTTTTTTTTTTGTCTTTTTTTTTTTTTTTTGCTTTTTCTAGGGCTGCTCCCACAGCATATGGAGGTTCCGAGGCTAGAGGTCTAATCGGAGCTACAGCTGCCGGCCTATGCCAGAGCCACAGCAACTCGGGATTCCAGCCGCATCTGCAACCTACACCACAGTTCACGGCAACACTGGATCCTTAACCCACTGAGCAAGGCCAGGGATCAAACCTGCAACCTCATGGTTTGTAGTCGGATTTGTTAACCACTGAGACACATTGGGAACTCCAATATTCTTTTGTATGAAGAAATGTGATATAACCATGGACTTTGTAATATCAATTGTGTTTCATTACAGACAAGCAGTTGTTATAGATAGCATCATATGGGAAGAGCACTTAACAAAAAGAAATAACCTACAGCAGTAGCCAATATATTAATCTACTAAGCAATCTATGGAAGAACAACCTGCCATCTCTTAAAATGTTTCCATAAAGTTATTTTAAAGATTTAAAACTTCAGATTTTGGAGGGTGACTAATAGACGATATATTTTTGTTATAAATATTTTGAAATAAAATTTAAAAAATGAGTAAATCATAGTTTTGAAATGAAAATATTGCACAGCACAGCATAAAAATGTCAGTTCATGTCTAACAACTCCTAAAGTGCTGTGGTTTTAAAATTTTTTTTTGCATTGATCTGACCAACAACATGACTCAAAAAACTGGTACTCAAAAATTCCCTCTCATCATGCCCTGTGGTCTTACGTTAGTCAAAGAGAAAATTCTGACTCATTTCTTTTCCAAGATGGAAACATTACATTAAAAAAATTCTACTTTTCAGGTTTTAAAAAATGCATTCAGCTTTCTTTCTCAATAATTAGTTCTTCAATTCCCCAACTGAATGTTATTTTTGTCTTTCATATTTCTGCGTTACTATTCTTTGTAGAGGAGCTATACAACACATATGTAACTTTAAAAATATTTAAGGGAGTTCCTGCTGTGGTGCAGTGTGTTAAGAATCCAACTGCAGCAGCTAGGGCACCACGGAGGCACAGGTTCCATCCTTGGCCCTGTACAGCGGGTTAAAGGATTTGGCGTTGTTGCGGCTGTAGCATAGGCTACAGCTGCCACTCAGATTCAATCTCTGGCCCAGGAACTTCCATATGCTGTGGATGTGGCCATAAAAAATTACTTAATCCTTATTCTCCCACAATTATAGGATGGGTATGCCACAATGAGTGGTATGATCCTACATGTTTAGCTCCTCATCCTGGACTTCTGGACTGACTTGTTCCAGCAGGACATTCCTAGGTATGCAGTTTCTTATTTAAGAAACATAAATGGTCACCATAAATACCACCATTACCGCCAACAAAAATTGCCTAACAGCTGTAAATTATGCAGAAGGAAAAACTGCTTTAGAAATATACAGCATTCTTTTTTCTAAATCGATACCCTTTCCCTTTGGTTCTCTTGCCCCATTCTCCATCTCCACATTGTATACCCTCTGATAATTTTCTTCTGTGCTGTTAGATCAGCTGGCCACTCACCCGTAATACTGACAGGGCATTCTGTATTAACTTGGCTGTAGGCTGGGTAACAATTTTGCCATGTAAGACACCACAAGGGTGTGTCTGGTTTCAGATAACTAGATCTGTTCCTCAGCTAGATCATGGCACTGGATAAACTTATCAAATGGCCCAGCCTATGAGGTTTTATTGTTCCCTTCAATGGGAAGCATTAACTCCATCATTCCCACTGGCTTCCCAACAACCAAAGACTGGGAGAGTGAATTAAGGGAAAGATGAAGAAAGAAGACTTGCAGAGGTTTCAAAAGAGCTACGATCAAAGAAGCCCTGCACTGTTCGTGTCTGAGATGGCACTGGCAGCCATCTTTTGAGAAGCGATTTCATTTTGTTTTATTTATTTTTAAATTGTAGTTGGTTTATAATATTATGTTAGTTTCAGGTATACAACACAGTAATTCAAAATTTTTATAGATTACATTCCATTTAAAGTTATTGTAGGGAGTTCCCATTGTGGCTCAGTGGTAAAGAACCTGACTAGCATCCATGAGGATGCAGATTCAATCCCTGGCCTAACTCAGTCGGTTAAGAATCTGCCACTGCTGTGAGCTGTAGTGTAGGTTGCAGACATGGCTCGGATCCCGCATTGCTGTCACTGTGGCTTGGGTATAGGCCGGCAGCTGCAGCTCTGATTCGACCCTTAGCCTGGGAACTTCCATATGCTGCCATGTGCAGCCCTAAAAAGTTAAAAAAAAAAAAAATTATTGTAAAATAATGGCTATATTTCCCTAAGCTGTACAATATTCCCTCTTAGCTTATTTATTTCATACATTGTCAGTTATACCTCTTCATCTTCTACCCCTATTTTGCCCCTCCCCTCCCTTCCTTTCTCTCTCCCCACTGGTAACCACTAGTTGTCTACATCTGTGAATCTGTTTATGTTTTGTTATATTCATTTGTTTTATTTTTTAGATTCCATATTTAAGTGATAACATACAGTATTAGCCTTTCTTTGACTTATTTCACTAAGCATAGTAGTGCTTAGGTCCATCCATGTTGTTGCAAATGGCAAAATTTCATTTTTTATATCACTGAGATATATTGTTTATTGCATATAATATGCCACATCCTCTTTATGCATTCATTTGTTGATGGACACTTAGGTTGCTTCCATATTTTAGCTATTGTAGATAATGTTGCAATGAACATTAGGGTGCATATATCTTTTCAAATACTGTTTTAATTTTTTTTTTCAGATATATAGCCAGGATTGCAATTGCTGTGTTTAGTTCTTTGAGGACCCTCCATTCTGTTTTCCGTAGTGGCTGTGTCAATTTACATTCCCACCAACAGTGTATAAGGGGTTCCTTTGCGGGGAGGGATTTTAGAACTAGCATTTTAATGTGAGAAGATACTGTTCTGCACTGTTCTGCCAGCAGTGGTTTTTAAAAATGACCTTGTAAGTCAAATGACCTGGGTTCACTTCCAAATTCTACTACTTAACTGCTATGTAACAAAGTTGCTTCACCTCTCTGGAGTCTTAGCTTCTTCATCTGTAAATGGATGATGGACTTCCCACAGAGAGTTCTTGGAAACATTAAATGCCAGTAAAGATTAGTACTTAGCAGTGCCTAACACTGTTACAATAAGTATTGGCGAAATATAAATTCTTTTTGAGACGTGCACTTTGCCATGTCAATGGCTTGGTTTTTAGCCATTCACCTGATTGCTTGTTATTGCCACCGGGGATAAGGATTCTGCCATCTAGCTAAAGAAACATATTTTCTGATGTCATGACATGTAATTTGTTGATATCTAATATTATGGTTTGGCTTGAATGCTCCATTTGTAGGAGATGAAGGGTGGTAAAATAGTGCATGAACCAGTGGTGGGGAACATCTGGTTCTTGTCACTGGTCTGCCACTGAGCCTCTTTGGGACCATGTGGATGTCATCTAACCCCTCTGTTTCTTGGCTTTTCCATCAAAACTCAGTAGTAGTCCCAACCTGCATGTACCTCACATTCTGTACGAAACAGAATGACAGAAACAGGAAAGCCACATGAGCTGTGAGGGAAGGCATTTGTTTTATAAGTCAAGGATGCTTTAACATAGAGTTTCATTTTAACAGTCAACCTACAAACATGTAAAAAGATGACAGAGTGAGAAAGGGTTCCTGGAGACCATGAAATAATATTAAATTATGAAAAAAGAAAAAAAATGCATTTTCTTACTTTCAGTGATTCCCTAGGGTAGGGAAAATGGGAATGAGGTTCTACCTCCTTGGTAATTTGTATATACAGATTCACTGACTATATCATATTATTTCCAGCTTTTTAAAAACCATGACTTTACCTCATTTTTGTGTCCTTGACATTTTTGTGTCCTTGACAAATACCATAATGCCTGAGACATACCTAATGTTCAATAAATACTTGTTGAAGAGACACACAGAAAACCTACACTATTCCTTGGCACTCTATTTCATTATTTAACAGATTTTGCATGATCCTTTCTGATTAGCCTAGGATTAATCCAGTCTTTCTCTATTGTAAGTTGAAATGGAGAACCACTTCTTACCATATTCTGTACAGAGTCTTAAAAATGTTATATTCCTATGAGTAAAATATGAAACTTTGAAACAGCCATGCCTCTCCCTGTACTCCTTGTCCCTCATCTGTGCTTCATTTTCCTCCATGGCATTTATTCATTTATCTTTTTCTAAAATCTTATGTAATTCTATTTACTTTTATTGTTTACAGTCTTCCTTCCCAGACTAGACTGTAAGCTCCAGGTAGGGAGAAATGTTGGTCTATTTTAATCACTGATAGAACCTCAGTCCCTAGAAGAGTAGACTCTGAATAAATATGTGTTGAATGATGGAATGAACCAAAAACAATAAAACTCTTACTCATCATTGTTGCTAAAAAAAAAGCATAAGAAGTGACCAGTATAGTAAACTTGTGTTTTCATTATTTTCTTTAAATCTCTACAACAGGAAGAAAAACAATTCTTAAAAATCTCGGGCTTTTAAGGAGACTTAAATAAATGTCTGAAGTCATATAAAAACAAAATCCCACAAGGACAGAAGAAGGAGCTAAGCTCTGAATTTCTCATAGTGAATCTTATGTAAGTACCGCTCTTATTTTGCTGTGGATGAATTCTTGCTCATGTGCAGAATGAATAGTGAGAATATCACTGCGCAGCCAGCCACAGACAAACTCAAAAGAGGACCATTCTGAGGCAGAGGTATGAAAAAGGTACTCTGCATCCTGATAAAAGAGCCAGGGGGCATCTGAAAGAGAAATAAACAATTTAGATGATGCAGCAATTATTGAGCAATATAATGCAGACTTAAGTAGGGTATGTTATGATTACTGTAAGTGTGTAATTTGATCACTCAGCATTAAGAAATTGTGTATGTATCCACTCACTCCCACACATAAGTATATAACTTTCTTATTTTCCTTGGTCTTTTTCATATAAGAAACATTCAAATGTATTCAAAGATCTGGGATAGAGGCATATTTTAAAAACGTGTCATGAAAACTGAGTTAAAACTGATTAGTCTCTAGTCATATTTAATATTTGTTAATTTGATTATTAATGATTAATTTGTTAATTTGAATAAATTAGTTCTAGATTGACATAAGAAAGCAACTCAATTGGAGGAATGTAATAACACAGTAATGGTACATGATAATACATAATTGGAAATTCAAGAACTTCTAGGATAGTTCTTACCATACTGGTACCAAGGTGGAATCTTGGGTCTCACATCTGCAAAGTGAGAGGAAACCGGCTTGAGTGACCTTTATTGACAGGTGTGCTATCTCTCTTGAGTGACCTTTATTGACAGATGTGCTATCTCTGAATTGCTTCAGGTCTTAACACAGTATTTGGACTTTGCTTTTTAAAAGATCATTTAAGAACCAGGTACTTCTTGTTGTTTGAAAAGTGATTAGTCATCATACCCTTGAGGAGGCCTCAAGAGAGACCTGGGGAGTTCCTGTTGTGGCTCAGCAGAACGGAATCTGACTAGTATCCATGAAGATGCAGGTTCAATCCCTGGCCTCGACCAGTGGGTTAAGGATCCAGCATTGCCTTGAGCTGTGGTATAGGTCACAAGCAAGGCTTGGATCCCAAGTTGTGGCTATGACGTAGGCCAGCAGCTACAGCGCCAATTCGACCCCTAGCCTGGGGACCTCCATGTGCCATGGGTGCGGCCCTAAAAAGACAGAAGGAAAAAAAAAAAAAAAAAAAAAAAGGCTAGACCTCTGGTTGAAGAAAAAAGAATGTGAACACTTGTTGAGGGCCCACTGTGTGTCACACACTGTGCCAGGGGCTCTCACTTACTCATTTGATAAGTTATTTTGTTTGCTTGTAATGGCACAGTGACATTTCTTCTAGGTTGTACTTGCAAAATATAATATTCCATAACATAGGCAGTTATCCTCATTTCCTAGTAACTAACAGCATACTGCATTGGTGTCATCTTTCTCATTCCCCCATGATACATTTTTTTTCCAAACGTGCAACTGGGTTCATTATGAAGGTTATTGGGACTATGGTCCAGAGCGCTTAAATTTTAGACTGCTGTAACAGTTCACTTGGAAAAGTGCTGTAGATTATCAGAAAGCCAACAAGTAGTAAAGATCTTATTTTTACCTCTTGGAATTTTGCATATCCATTCACGTTTGGAACCACAGTGTGAAGGCAGCAACGTTTTATTTGCCTTATAAATAGCACAATCTCTTGCATCTTCTCCAAAATAAGTATTGTCTAAAAATGAAGAGACAACCTGCAGCAGATGAAGTTCATTATTCCTTAATAATGATTCCCCCACAAAAATGTCAAAAGATCAAAAAGGCATCCTTGTAAATAAATCACAATAGGAGTTCTCGTCATGGCTCAGTGGTTAATGAATCCAACTAGTATCCATGAGGACGCAGGTTCGATCCCTGGCCTTGCTCAGTGGGTTGAGGATCCTGTGTTGCCATGAACTATGATGTGCAGGCCAGCAGCTACAGCTCCAATTCAACCCCTAGCGTGAGAACCTCCATATGCCAGCAGGTACGGCCCTAAAAAGACAAAAGACAGTAAAATAAAATAAAAAATAAATCACAGTGGACTTCTAAAGGAAGTCTGGTTATGATGCCAGTTAAAGGTGTCCCACATTTGTGAAGTGAAAAGCAAGCTAATCAAAATCTTAGCATTTTTTTTTTTAAAGAGGCATATTATTCCTTTTTCCCAAAGAACAAATGAGATGAACTTGCACTGTTTTCTTACTTGCAGGATTAGGTTAGCCCTGGGATCCTGGGTGAACTTCTTTCTCAGAGGCTCAAGGGTCTGTCAGAATCAGGTCTGACCTCTGATGCAGATTCTTTCGCACAAACATGAAGCTGGTAGTCTCTAATCACTAAATTCTAAGTCAACCCTTGCTTTAACCAGGGAACTATCCAATACTTTCCATGAATGATCACATAACAAGGGTATTAACTAAAGATTCTACTTTCCCAATGATTTAATAACTAACTGACAGAAAAGTGGATGGACCACAAATAAAACTGAGGTAAAAATGTGAAAAAAGAGGGTTTTGACACTATCTATTGCCCCCCTCAAACATGTACACATTCATGCAACAATTTATCTAACTTCAATATATGTATGGTCAGATTCAGAGAATGGCATGAGTTTGATATTTATTTTTGTCCAGAGGGAAGTGGTGAGGGACTCAGTCCACTGGTTGGTGACTTTATCTCATTGATTCTGAACCAAATTGTCTTTACTCTCCTATGACTATTGAGTTTGTTTTACTAAAACACATTCTCAACTTTTACATCTCACATTATATTTTCCAAGTGCCATTCTGATGCTAACCTTCCAACTGTACCATATGGTGGCTGCTATTTAAGGGGCAGATCAACCCTGCTAGGCACCTTCTATTTGCTGGGCCTTAGTTTCTTCATCAGCCAAATAAATGGGTGGGGCTGGGTGAACCCTAAGATCTTCCCACTCTCTGGTCCTGATGCCCTTTTCCAAGAAGCAGTACTGGGGTATTTTTCTTAAATAGCACACTCTTATTATTTTTGTTCCCTCTATAACCATATAGCATTTCCACACATCCCTTCTTTGCTACAATCTCTGTAGCAGGCCTAGAGATCCCTTTTTTCTATTGATCTTTACTATTTCAAAGTTCGGCTGCTACTATTTTGCCAATGAGGAGACATTATGACATTGCGGCTTTGGAAGCAGACAACCTGTATACAAACACTGTCAATCTTATATATTATTTTAGGGAAACTACTTAATTATTCTAATTCCTACTATATGAATCATTATGAGGATGAAATGAGATCATGTAGGAGTGCACTCAGCTCGGTGCTGGGAACTCAGCAAACAGGAGCTGCATTACATGCTCACTGCAGGCTGTTGCCAGCACCCAGTTCACAGGTGAAACTGAGTCACTTGGGTTTGCACATGCTCTTGGGAGGATCTCATTTCAATCTGGGATACTGCTTCTGTTTTTTCGTTTTTTGTTTTTCTCCCCATTATGAGGAAAATCTGAGAAATCCTCCTTGCGCCTGAAAAACAAAAAACAAAAAACCAACAACAGAAAAAAAAACTAACCACCACCACCACCACAACAAAAAATCTCCCCATAATTGTGAGCTCCTGCCTTCCTTCAGAGAGGTTTTTAAACATGTGAGGCTAAATGAAAAGCAAGTCTTTTTCTCTTTCTTTGGCTGAAGAGGAGATGCTATTTCTAAGGGTGGCATTTCTGTCCTTTGAAAGTTAGAGAAACTGAAAATGTTTCTTTTCCTTGTGACATGGACTCACTCACACAATCACGTGCTATGCAGAAGAGGGAGGGTGAGGCAAAGGAAGCTTGGTAGTATTTTAAAGAATAATTCCTTCTCTGCTGGAGATTCTTCACATGGGAGATGGCTGTGGGCTTTTCAGAGATTTTGATTCCTTTTTAGGATCAGATCTTACAGCTGGCCTCAGAACTCTCTGGCTAGCAACGTTTTCTCAGGACTTTGCGGAAATAACTCTTTTGGCATTGGGCTCTGATGGTAGTTTTTGATTTAGGTCTGAGTCATGGGGAAGATGGTCATTGTTTCCAGGTTCTCCGGCTTGGTTTAGCCAGTGGTCCGGGGGCCACCTGCTTTGAATTCATTTCCTTTTCTCTAATTTGGAAAGACTTACAGGAGTTCCATCAGACCACTCCCAAGAGCCAGCATTGAGTGGGTTTCTTTTATTAAATCCAATCCAGAACTGCCTTTCTTCTGTCCTATGAAGAGAAGAAACAAAAACTTGGTCCTTCCCATTGAATTCACAACATTATGTACAAGGTTTAAGAAATATTTTGAAGTATTTATTTGTGCAGGAAACCACTGGTGCTATTGGAAGAATTCAAACACTTACTGGACACATCCTATAAGCAACACCTGAGCTATGAAATCAACCAAGAGAAGATTAATTTCACTCCCATTTCTCTTAGTTTGTACCGTGTGCTCACTGGTGATGGGCAGTTGAAGAAAGAGTCAACCTGTATTGAGTGCATGGGTTTCTCATATTCTTTAGGAAAGGTAATGACTTTCAATTAGGACAAGAAAACATGAAAGCAACCTGGTAAGGACTTTTGGAACACCTGTTCCCCAGAGGACTATTTATTGACTACTTTACTATTTGTACTCCTTTACTGTGTTTTAATTTGTTGCTCTTTTGTCAAATGTGCATGTATTCTCTGAAGGTTAATCACCACCATGCCCATTTAATAAAATGTACACAGCAGATTTTTTCCCCCAAATCTCAATGTAAATAACTCCACAGAGAATCAGTCCGAGGCGTGGTACATTAACTTCAGCAGTCACCACTGGTTAGTCTTGGCGAGAAGCCCTGCAGATGAGCCATCTTCCTGT
Organism: Sus scrofa; assembly: GCF_054392235.1. Lineage (NCBI taxonomy): Eukaryota > Metazoa > Chordata > Mammalia > Artiodactyla > Suidae > Sus > Sus scrofa. The sequence goes on from NC_139397.1 coordinate 81,191,578, forward strand.
CTATTAGGTGGAGGGCGAATACGTTAAACTACAGAGTACTCAATAAATCAAGCAATAAAGCCTAATTGTATAACAAACCATCTCACCAAGATAATTTTCTGAGAATAACTTTGAAGAATTAAAGATTTAAAAGATTCAGAAGTCATGACAGATGCTTTATTTTCTTTAGTGCAAAGGAGCAAGCCTATTCTGAAGCATCCCCTCCTCAGACGTTTGAGCTCCTCTGCCTGAACGATACAAATGAAAATAAAAGGTGACTCAAGAAAATCTCAGAATCACTGAGGCCTGTTGGTCACTGCCATGGTCATAACTTACATTTAAGGTTGTGGGAAGGGGAGAATGCTGCCTTAAGGTGAAGCCGGGCGTATTAATCTCAATGGCCAGGCTGAAAACCCATGTTCTTCTCCCTGCGTTGAGAAGTTTTTGTTCCTCTCCTCTCTGAATTCAGAGTTCTACATTTTCCTGCATATACTAGCTCCTGGAAGATGAACTGGTATTTATTTGCTCTCCATCAATTTCCCAAAATTGTATAATTTTAACTAATTACTATAATATGAATATAATAAGACAGAAATAGAAAAGCAGTGCCATAGGAAGGAGAAGCAGCGTATGTACCAAACATGGGAATTGACTTATTTGGTATAATTAAGCATGTGATTTGGCTGAACTCCCTGGCAGTCTGGGAAAAAAGTAAAATATACATTATATAGCTTTTATTATTAGATGCTGAAGATCAATAATTTTGGAGATACTTCTTAAAATTCTACAGGACATTCCATATGTGAGAATTTATACAAATAGAAACAATATAATAATATTGGATGTTACAGCAAACTTGGAAGCAAACCTCCATATGAAAGTATGTTTTGCAATTTCAGAGAAGTGAAGCCAACTTATAGAACAATGGGTACTATCACATAGCTCTTGGATCTGAGACCACACCAGGCTAACAATCCAATCCACCAGGAAGCTTTTTGAACTTTTCTTCAGCCTCAGAGAATCTGACTGAGCAGATCTGGCATGACAACATAGGGCTCTGGATTAAAAAATTCCCCAAATAAGTGTAAAAATCAGCCAGATTTGGGAACTATGGTCTCAGGTCAGTAGTTCTAGCAGGGACTAGCAGTTCCATGGGATGTTGATAAATGTTCTCAAAAATAAGAGTTTTGTAGTCAGAGAAATGCTTCCTTCTAGAGTCTTTGCAATGCTAATGTATATGGTAAATCCCAAGATTGTGCATTGCTTGGAAACATATTTGATCCCTATTTCCCCACGGAGTACTTCCTGAGGCACACACTGGGAGATGCTCCCACCTTTGAGGTCATTTTTGTAGATGCTAGAGTGAATAATTTGATAGATGTTACCCAGTAACCTTTTTAGGAGGGCTCCTAAAAGAAACTTATGGGGAAGGCCAGGATTTTTCTCAAAAAGCAGTTCTGGATTTTTTCTGAGATTCAGGCAAATGTTTCACTGAGACTTCAGATTTCCAGAGCTTGAAGCAGAGTACTTGGTATTAAATGCATCTGTGTTAAATAAATGTATGGAGCCATAGAGGTGTGCCCCCCTTTACATCACAACATCCCCAGGGGCAGGATTTTGTTGGTCATATCTATTGGATTCTCCAGCCAGCTATGCATATAATAGTGTCCCTTCCATAGAAGATATTCCCAAAATAGATGCTAAGTGACAAGAGCATTCTATACCTGACTTGTATTGTTTGGGCTTACTAAAAGTTGATCTTTGAAACTAACCTCCAACAATGGAATGGGTTTTATCCCAAGTAATGAGCACTTTGAACCTGAAAGGAATTATGCAGATATAGATGACCATGGGAACATAGTAGAAGAAATGTCCTTATTGGGTTGGAGGTAGCACAAGACCTCTTTCTTCAAGTTTAAATTTGATTGCTTTTCTAATTTCATGGCATTCAATATTCTGCACACTTGCAAGACAGATGCAAATGAGTGAACGCCTATCTCCTCGAATGTAAAATTAGAAAGTTGGATTGGAATTTTTAAAAAAATTAGTGGAACTTTTTTTTTGTTTCAAACAAAATCTCACATGGACTCCTGTTATATAACAAAACAACTAAAAGTGAAGTTGGTTGGACCTGATATGGTGAGTTGTCAGGGAACTAGGAACCAGGAGATCTGCCACCCACTTGGTCCTCCCTGCTCTGGTCCAGGACCTTCAGGAGCCTTGGACAATACTTTGAAAACCATGGGGCTAGATAATTTCTGAGTTTGGCAGAAAAGCTCTAAAATTCTTATTTGAGGCACACAGAAAACATTGCAAATGTCAAAACAGTCATCATTTTGTTCTTTGTTTTATGGAATGAGAGCTTGGTGCACTATAAATATAAAACTATAGGTATATACTTTTCTTCCACAACTAGTAGCTAGTTGGTTTTAGGCTTACAACAAATATTTGAGATTTTGAATATCCCAAATAACTCCAATATTTGGGCTACTCATCCCTAAGAAGCCGTTACTGGGAGACAGAATATTTGACTGCAATTTTTCAAAATTAATAAGTATTTACCGATTAAATTTTGAATATAAAAGCTCATTCACAAAATTCTCTTCCTCAATATGGGCAAAGCTTGCAAGATGAGCTCCAAATTCTTCACAGAATGCTTCGGCTTCTCTCCATGTTCTTTTCATCAGGACTTTTTCACTATGAAATACCTATGTTATAAAAGTAAAAAAAAATTGATAGGGTCATAAATAAAGTGAGGCTGTTTAATTCTGGACAAGAAGGTTGCAGTAATATAATTGTTGTCATTATTCTACACTAAAAGCTTGACCCAGTAGGGAGAAATAACATTTATTGAACTAAAATATGCCTAGCCATCATAAAACTATTATTTCATTTTATTTTCACAACAAATTCATGAGGAGGATATGATAGGCTCAGTTTTATAGATGAAGGACTCTTTTCCTTGTTGAGGACTCTTTTTTTCCTCCTAAATTTCCTGTGATTGGTATATACTTGTCCCTTAGTAAAAAGTTTGTCAAGAGATGAGAAGAGTCAGGCCAAGAGGGATTACAAATTTCAGGTCACATAGCCACAAACTGGCAGAACTAGGATTAGACCCAGTATTCTGTGGCTGAATGAATCTGGCTGACCTATGGCAAGAAATGAGAAATGAGGAGTTCCCGTTGTGGCTCAGTGGTTGACGAGTTCAACTGGGAACCATGGGGTTGTGGGTTCGATCCCTGGCCTTGCTCAGTGGGTTGAGGATCCAGCATTGCCCTGAGCTGTGGTGTAGGTTGCAGACGTGGCTCGGATCCTGCATTGCTGTGGCTCTGGTGTAGGCCAGCAGCTGCAGCTCCAGTTCGACCCCTAGCCTGGGAACCTCCATATGCTGAGGGAAGCGGCCCTAGAAAAGGCAAAAAGACAAAAAAGACAAAAAAAAAAAAGAAATGAGAAATGAAACCTGGGACCTAGGGCAGGAATATTTCTAGGGTCTTTGGTTCTTAACTGTGCCTAAATTCTCTGCTGTTTCTCAGCTATCCTCACAGTAGCAGGAAGAAGTCAATCAAATGGAGGGTCTGCTTTTTGACTTTATTTAAGGTCAAGGATAAGGAACCAAAGACCCAGAGCCTCAGATTCTGGGCCTCTGCACCCTCCTCATTTTTAACTTCCCGACACTTATGCTTGAGTCTGATGCTAGGCAGGCACCCTGCGGCCAGGCTTCACCAGGTTCTGATTTGCTGAGACCAGAATGAATAACCTTGCCAGTCCCATGGACCATAGCACAGCTTTTCCATCTTTTAAATTATATGTCAAAACTCACCTCCTCTGGGAACCTTTTCTCAAATCACTTTAAATTCATAAGTACTACTGCTATACCCATCAAACATACATTTGTTGACACATCAGGGTGATATATAGTAGAAAAAGCACTGGACCGGGAGCCCCCAAACCAGTTATTCCAATTCTGTCAGTCAATAATTATGATCTTGGGCAAATCATTTCATCTCACTCATTCGGTTCGCTCATTTCTAAGTTTTAACTTATTGCTCTGTGAGGTCACTTCTGGGCCTATTATTCCATGAATTTAATGTAGGATTATATGTGTGTACACTTAAACTGAGTGCATTAACAGGTGTTTCAGGTCATTCATGAGACTGCAGTGTCTCTAGAGATGAAGCCTGTCTCCATTTGGCTCTGCATGTGCCATGGGCCAGAGAAGAACTTTCATCCAGGATTTTGAAATCTCTGTTTATAAAATGAACCAAAGACAAAACTACATATGTTTTTGTCATTCTATGAGGAAGACTGTAGATGACTGATTTAAATTTAGGCTCTAAAGCTGATGTGTAAAAAGATGTTTACATATATATATATATATCCTTGATCATCAAAAGCTTAAAAAGATATTCTTGGCAGCAGAACGGTGTTATTCCATAATAAGGACTTTATTCATTTGCTTATAAACTGTGGAGTTGTCCCATTTCAATACTCAGCACGTGTCTGCCTTGCTCATTTGATATATGCAATTGAACAGTATTGACTAGGACCTTGAAATCAGTCCTTGTGAGGAGGCCTTCAATGTCACTAGGGATTTGTCAAGCTTTTGACTTAAAATTATTTTGGAATATAACTGAAAGGATAGAGACAGCCAAAAAATTAACTTAGTACCTGCTGTGTGCCAGGCACAGTTTTGGAATAAAGGAATTTGGGACACATGGACAGAATTGAAATAATGTTGGTCCCAATGAGAATGCCCGTGTAAACTTGACATCACCTTGAAGCAACTGGCCAGGCCAGGCTCTGACTCCCAGTCCAAATAGCAGGGGTGAAAGGGCCATCTCTCTTCTTGCTCAGTTTTCTCCCCATTTTCCACTGGCTGCTTGCACAGGGACATTGCCTTAAAGTATCTACAGTCCTTCACTTCCCAGCGACCAGGGGGACTCCTTCCTCTCATGACAACACAGCCACCACTGTAGCCTAAAAAGCAGAAAACAACACTTTTTAATTCCAGATGACTAGAACATTTTGTGCTCAGAAGACAGCTCTTTAGAGTGTTGAATAATTGACATCTCATAATGAAGCACCCAGACAAGAACATAAAGATGAAAAAGGATGCCTTATGGGCATGATCATCTCATTTTTCTTTATCTCTGAAGAAAAGAATAGAAGATGGAAAAGTGAGAGAAGAGAGACTATGAAGTCTTAAATTTGGGCATTTTGAGCTCAGACGGCAAATGATGGGAAACCAGGCACTGTTCTATCTTGGGACCAAAATATTCCCTACATCTCATCAAATGCCAACATCCCTGTACCTTTGAGGAGAAAAATTTAACTCCCTACTTATTGAGGACCTACCCTGTACACTGTGCTTTGAAAACCTACTGTGAAATATCAATGTTGAAAAATGCATGGTGCTGGTCCTCTGAGAAGTAGATTCAATAGGGAAAAATACATAAATGATAGAGTAAGGCAGACTTCGAAGTACACAACAGAAAACCAAACTGTACATTGTGGGAGAGTGGAGAGAATATGGTATATTCTAAATGGGGTAAAATTCTGGGGGCAGGAATGGGGGCAGACATCAGGGAAAAGGGAAAGACCATCACGTTATGGACAAACTCCATTTTATTCTTTTGTGTATTTTTGAACATTTTGGAAAATGAAACATTTTTCCATAGAAACAATTTCTATAAGAGTCTCAAGTTGATCATCAACCCTATACAACTCACAAGGCAGCTGAAAAATACATGTCAAACTTCAGTGAATAGTAGAAAACAATCTCATTCCAAAAATAGAATAAAAGTTGAGTAAAAATGAGCTTCTTTTTTCTTGAATCTAGAGCGTTCATTTAATAAACTAAATCAATGGTTCAACAAGAGCAAAATTGTGCATCTTCATCTACATACCAGACTAGGCTGTATATTATTAGCTGCTAGAGAAAGAAGACAAAACAAAACAAACAAAATCCAACTCTTAGTTTCATGTGAGACACAGACCAATAAACAATTAATTGTAGCAAACAATGTGTGAAGTGCTGTAGCAATGGTGTGATAAAATTTCTGTGGGGAGATTTCAGAGGGGGTGATGGAGTCTACCTCTGCGCTCTATAAGCAAAGCATTTGCAGGAAGTGGCATTTGAGTTCATTTTTGAAGAATGAAAAGGAGAAAAGAGTTTTTAAGGGATGCTTGTAAAAAAGCAAGCAATCATAGATGAAGCATCTGAAAACTTGTGACAATTCCGGACCTAAAAGCACTTTAAAAAACATAGTCACTTGTTATTAGGTATTTGTCTTGCCTAATTTCCTTTCAGAAATAATGGCTCCAATTTTTGTAGATGTAGGGTAATTGGCATGATCCTTGCCAGCCACGTTTTTGTTCTTTTATGCTGAAAGAAAGCCTAAAGAAAAGGGAAATGAGGAGTGGAAATGAGAAGGAAGAAGATAGGGGAAGATGGACTAAGAGCCTCTCCTAAAAGAATGAAAAAGAGTTCGTAAAAGAGGAGAAAAGAATAAAGACACTCAAAAACGAGTGTCTGTGTCTTCAGTAATCCTGTGTGCACACCCTGTGTTAAGACACCACGCATCACGGCCGTCTGCAGGAAGCTCACAGTCCTATGTGTGCTTGCAAGCTGATGCCTCAAAGAGACCCACAAAGGTCAAAATGACCAGTCATAAACAAGAAAATATGATTGCATGACATAGAGAAGAAATGGCAGTCAAGAGAGGTCCATACAAAGGCCATCAGTTGTCTCCACTGGCCAGAAGAGCTAGTCGGTGTTCAAGATGGAGGACTTCCTCTCTCCAGGCAGGGGGAGAGAGGAAGCGTGCCACTGCCCCTGCCATGAATGGAGCATGGCAGTCCTGTTGAGTGTAATTTTGGTATGCAGCCCACAATCTCTGTGCAGTGAAATCCTAATGAAGTTGAAATGTGGAAATCCATGAGGAAGCTGGAAAACTATATATGAATGGAGTTGCTCTAATTGAAAGAACAGGGAAAACATGCACTCCCACCAGATTCCTCCATCCTTCCTTCCCAGCAGCCTTTGACTTGAGGCCTGAAGTCTGGGGTTCTAGTCCCAGCACAACTAGTTAGTATCTCAAAACTCAAACAGGTTAATTAGTCACAGAAAACCTTGTCTAAAACATGGTGCAGTAATTCTTTTTCTTCCATGGGTTTCAAGAAAATTGAATAAAGTGATTTTTTATTATTATTATAGTTGATTGACAATGTCCTGTCAATTTCTGCTGTACAGCAAAGTAACACAGTTATATACACACACACACACACACACACATACACACACACACACACACACACACACACACATATATATATATATACATATATATATATATACACAATTTTTTTCACATTATCCTCCATCATGTTCCATCATAGGTGATCAGATATAGCTCCTTGGGCTATACAGCAGAATAAAAAGCTCCCTGAAAGATATGAAGGACTAAAACCATCCCTAAGATGTTGCTTCTATTCTTATTTTGCCTGATTTCATTACAGAAGCTGGGATTTTTTGTGGCACAAGTTCTGCCTGCATGTTCAAAGAATTTTTAAAAAGCTCAAATCAGCAAGTTTAAAATGTAATATACTTTTTTGTTGGTCTTGCATTTTGTCTTACTTTCCCACATCAGACAATGATTAAATAGCTTTGGTTTTAGACACTGGATATTCAACTCATCTTCATTAGTGAAGAAGGAGATATTTGTGAACTGCTATGAAGATGAAAAGTGCTGCAGGGGTGTTATTGGTATTCTAAAGTGGTTAACTTAATGGAACATTTGACCTAAATTTTAGCATCTCAGCCCCAAAGAAGCAGTAAAGTGGTATAATAAAGGGAGACTGGGCTAAGGGAGATATAAACCAAATTTATAATCTTACGTTGTGGGGATGCTTGTAAAGCCAAATAATCAGAGCAGGGTGTGGGAAAGAGCAGAGGTGGTTTTCCTCCCAGAGAAATTGTTCTCAAGTTTGAGAACTCATTTCCCATTGGAGAAGAACAACTATCATCCAGTCCCTTAATGGTGAATCTCACGTTTGAACAGATTCTCTTTACTTGCCTTAACCTCCCTTTACCCCTCTTTACTCTCTCTGTCAAACATGAATGGGAACATTTTTGGTCAGTTAAGAAATTCCAATTCACTATTCTAGTCCCTTCAATTTTGGAAACACTATCTAGCCACAGAGTCAATAGAACAGGGCAGCTGGGAGAACTTCCATCTTTCACCTCTCCAAACAAATACCTGAAAACAAACAAGCAAAATCTATTTGTGGCCTCAAGAAAGGAGGGAATCATAACTGGGCCTTCAGACAATTATTTTCTTCTTCTTCTTTTGTCTTATTGTCTTTTTAGGGCCACACTCAAGGCACATGGAGGGTCCCAGGCAAGGGGGTCCAATCGGAGCTGTAGCCGCCAGCCTACACCACAGCCACAGCAATTCAGGATCCAAGCCATGTCTGCGACCTACACCACAGCTCACGGCAACACTGGATCCTTAACCCACTGAGCAAGGCCAGGGATCGAACCCATGTCCTCATTGATGCTAGATGGGTTCATTAACTGCTGAGCCATGACAGGAACTCCCAGACAATTATTTTCACTGAGGCTGTCTGCTTATTTCCTATTCCCTGCGACCATCCTTTCACATCCTTAATCTCAAGCCCTCAGCCCTAGCCATGTTCCATCTCTCTCCTCTCCTCTGCCACAGAGAAAAGTGAAGCTATTGGGGCAGGGACGGTGAGCTTTCATGGAGTTCTGCATATCTACCCAATACCATGTTAGGCATTTCACATGACTTTTTCTCTATTTAACTTCAAACATTCTTTGAGGTGGATAATTGTATCTACAATTTGTTAATGGAAAAACTAAGGCACAAAGGTGTAGTAACTTGTCTAGCTAGGGCTGTGTAGTTCCTGAGGGTTTGATCTGGAATTTGAAACCAGATTTAACTGAGTCTACAATGACTCAGAGTACAGAGAAGGTGGACATGCAATAAATAGCTGTTGAGTGTATGACTTAATTTCCCCCTCAGATTATGCTTCTCTCTTTACCCTGGTTATATGTCTCTTTGTGAGACCATCACATTTCCTTGAAGATCTACTATCACATCTTTATGAGCTACTTATATAATTATAAAAAGATATGGAAATACCAAAAGGGTGCTCAGAAATGAGGCTCAGTTCACCCTCATTTGTGTGTTAGTCACTTCAGTACTCTGATGAGCCTAAAATGGATAACTATCTATCTGGGGGCAGGACAGGCTTCTCCTTACCATGTGTAGGGCACTTTCAAGAAAACAGATCTGACTTACTCTACTGGGATCCCATTATCCTTGTCACTGACAGAAAATTTCCACTGACTTGGGACAATTGGGATAAATGCTCTGGAATTACCCCAGGAGTGAAACACAACTTTTCTGCAGTGGTATCTAGATCTGGAAATGCAAAACTTTGTTCCAGAGCCTGAGTTATGGATGGATGCAAAATTGTGGTCTCAGTTTCTTTTTCTCTATGAAATACCTGTGAAACTCCAATATAACTTGGAAAAGCTTTTTTTGAATGTCTTAAAGGATGGGTTAACTTGTTTTCTTTCACCACAGAGCAACCTTCATTTATATTGAATCTTTAAGTACAAAGTACATGTTAGTTTCTAATGCATTAGCTTCTCTCCAAATGAGAAAGGCCCTATTTATCATCTTGCCCTTTAATCAGTGGCATTAGTTAGTATGGATTAAAACTGTTTTTTCTGTTTTATCTGAATGATTACTTCCCTTAAAATACCAAGTGCCATAGTCTCTTTGTTGTTGTTTTAGTAAGGACAGAAGGAAATTACCTCTTTATAGAAATAACCTAGCTATGAAGCTATGAAAAAATCCCTAATGAATCAATGGATCTAGACATAAATCATTAATGGCTTCCAACATTGCAAATAGTGAAAAAACTGGATATTTTGTGCCTCCAGATGGATTACACAACCATCTGTGAAATGGTCTTTCCAAAAAAATAAGAATGTCGGACCTGAATCTGGCCTCTGATTCTAACTTTTTAAGAATAACAATGTCAATTTTATACAATATAAAAAGAATAGAGTAACACATTTTAAATGTATTATGGGGACCCATTCAAAAAGCCCAAACTGCAGGAAACTCTATAAGACCAACAACACATTTGCATCTGCAAATAATTTTTTTTTTTTATAATGGAAGGGACAAAGAAGAGGGAAACCGAGAGATTAAAACAGGTAATCTATCAACCAATTACAGTGAATGAACATTTTTTGGATCTTGATTCCAACTGTAAAAGACATTATATAATAGTTATGAGTCGTTTAGAAATTTGAGCATTAACTCAAATTATGGAATTATAGTAATTTCTTTTAGTTGTAATAACTACATTATATTCATGTTTCTAAAAAAGGAGTCTTTATATTTTAGAGCTAATACTGAAACATTTATAGATGAAAAATATGCTACCTAGAATTTATATGAAAAAATATGGGATTTGGGGGTGTAGTGGGAGTATGGATGAAACAAGATTGACCACACGTTGATAATTGATGACACTGGGTGATGGGTATGTATGGTGGTTCATTATACTATTTGGTGAACATAATACAAAGCTGAAAAAATGGCAGAACTATGATTCCATCACAGATTGAATATTTTTATGATATGACATAAGGACAGAGACTTTGCTGAGTTTATAAAAAGCTGCAGACTTTCTGTTCAGTGGTCAATTTATATAGTCAGTATGGTCTGGATTAAGATTCTGACATGGGGACCAAGTTAATGGATTCTTTTGTGACAGGCAGGGAAAAAAATGTGATTTAGGATGGTATTTCTGCGAACTGCAATTTAAAAGAAAAAAGGAGACACAGGGGCTTTTATATTGCTATTTTCTTCAAAAAAAGATTTACATTTTCATCTTATTCAGAGACAATTTACTCAATGTCAATCAGCCTGAGCAGCCAAACTGAGCATCACGATATTATTTTTGCTTCAGGGAAAAGAGAAAAGAATAGTGCCACTCAAATAAATTACAGCAGAAACTTAAGAATGACAAGAAGTTCTGCTTCAATTCTAAATTTTAGACATCCAAATATGCCCCCAGGAAGATAACATTAAAAACTAGAAATTTTGTCTACTCACAATGTATTAATTTATTTTGACAGGTATAGACATTCCTAACAAAATTCCAAAGTATATTAGAAATGATATCTGAATTTTTTCCCCAGTAGTAGTATGTCATGGAACTTTACTATTCTCTGTTTTTTAATAACACTCATACACTTATAGAATGAGAAGATTGCTTATTGAGTGAATGTGATGTTTCTTGTTTAGACTTATGCAATCTTTGGTTTCTATATAAATTTCCTAAACCTATGGTTATACACAAAAAACCTAATTTGTCCTAACTTCATGCATCTAATATGCATCTTGTAAAAGTATGTTTTTTTAAAAAAAATAATAAACCATATATTTTAAAGTCTTTTAGGTTCACAGAAAAATTGAGCGGAAAGTACAGACTTTCCATATACCTCACGCCCCACATACACTACTATTGACATCTCATACTACAATGATATATTTGTTAAAACCTACATAGACACATCATTATCACCCCAAACCCATGGTTTACATTAGGGTTGACTCTTGGTATTGTACATTCTATGGGTTTGGACAAATGTATAATGACATATATCTACCATTGTGATATCATATAGAATGGTTTCACTGCCCACTCCACACCACCCCCCCCCACCAGCCCCCTGCCGCAAATCCTCTGTGCTCTGCCTATAAACCCCTCCTTCCTCTAACCCCTGGAAACCACTAGTCTTTTTATTGCCTCCTTAGTTTTGCCTTTTCCGGAATGTCATTGACTTGGAATTACACAGCCTTTTCAGATTGGCTTCTTTCACTTAATAATATGCATTTAAGTTTCCTCCTTGTCTTTTCATGATTTGATAGCTCACTTCTTTTTAGCACTGAATTAATTTTCCATTGTCTGCATGTAACACAGTTTATTCACTCATCCACTGAAGGACATCTTGATTGCTTGCAAGTTTTGGCAAGTATGAATAAAGCTTCTATTAAAAATCTGTATGCAGGCCTTTGTGCAGACATCAGTTTTCAATTCACTTGGGTAAACATCAAAGAGTGCAAGTGCTGGATTATACAGTAAGGGTACATTTATTTTTGTTAAGAAACTGCCAAACTGTCTTTGAAATTGGCTACACCAATTTGCATTCCCACTAGCAATGTATGAGCGTTCATGTTGCTCCAAATCCTCACCAGCATCTGGTGTTGTCAATGTTTTGGATTTTAGTTATTTTAAAGAGTGTAGCAGTATCTTGTTTCAATTTGCAATTTTTCAATGACATATAATATTGAATATGTTTTCATATACTTACTTTCCATGTGTGTATATACTTATTGTTGTTGTTACTTATTGTTGAATTGTAAGAGTTCTCTGTATAGTTTAGATAACAGTCCTTCATTGCATGTGGTTTTTACTAATATTTTCTCCCCATCTGTGGCTTATCTTCTCATTCTCATGACATTATCTTTCTCAGAGCACAGGTATTAATGACATTTTAGTTTTAATGAAATCTAGCTCAGCAATTATTTCTTTCATGGGTTTTGCTTTTGGTTTTGTGTCTAAAAAGTCATTACCATATCCAAGGTCATGTAGGTTTTCTATTATGTTATCCAAAGGGAGCTTTAAAGCTTTGTGGGTTTTGTTTTTTGGGTTTTTTTTTGCCATTTCTTGGGCCGCTCCCGTGGCATATGGAGGTTCCCAGGCTAGAGGTCAAATCAGAGCTGTAGCTGCCAGCCTATGCCAGAGCCACAGCAATGTGGAATCCAAGCCACGTCAGCAAACTACACCACAGCTCACGGCAACGCCAGATCCTTAATCCACTGAGCAAGGGCAGGGATCGAACCTGCAACCTCATGGTTCCTAGTCGGATTCGTTAACCACTGGGCCACGACGGGAATTCCAGCTTTGTGTTTTATATTGAGGTCTATTATCCATTTTAAGTTAATTTTGTAAGTGTGTAAGCTCTGTGTCCAGATTCTTTGTTTGTTTGTTTGTTTTCCAAAGATCAGTTGACTATTTTTGTATCAGCATATTTCTAGACTTTTCATCCTGTCCTATTGATTTATTTGTCTTCCTCCCTCCAAACCACATCATCTTAATTACTGTAGATTTATAATAAGGCTTGAATACAATAAGGTAGTGTCAATCCTTTGACTTTGTTTTTCTCCTTTAATACTGGTTGGCTATCCTGGGTATTTTGCTTCTTCATATAATTTTAGAACCAGTTTGTTGTCAATATCCACAAAATAACTTGCTGGGTTTTTGACTGGGATAGCATTGAATCTATCAGTCAATTTGTGTAATACTGACATCTTGACAATATTGAGTCTATCTATGTACATGGAATCTCTATTTAATTCTCTTGATTTATGTCATTAAAGTTTATAGTTTTCCTCTACAGATCTTGTACATATTGTTAGATTAATACCTAAAAATTTCATTTTGGGGAGTGCTAATGTAATATGTTTTTAATTTAATTTTTAATTTTTTGTCTTTTTGGGGCCACACCCACAGTATATGGAGGTTCCCAGGCTAGGGGTAGAATTGGAGCTGTAGCCGCTAGCCTATGCCACAGCCACAACAACACCAGATCTGAGCAGAGTCTGTGACCTACACCACAGCTCATGGAAACACCAGATCCTTAACCCACTGAGCAAGGCCAGGAATCAAACCTGCATTCTCATGGATGCCAGTTAGATTCATTTTCACTGAGCCACAATGGGAACTCCTGTTTTCAATTTTAAGTTTCTCCTTTTCATTGCTGATGTACAGAAAAGCAATTGACTTTTGTACATTAATTTTATATACTGCTATAAGAATTAAAAAAGAAAGAAAAGAAAACAATAGGAAAGGAGCATAGTAAGCTAAGCAATACATAGATTAGATGTATTCTGGAAAGAAGTAGGAAAGGAACCAGGGTGTTCCCTGTGGATGCCCGATAAACAGATGCTTCCCTGCTCTGAAGGTTTTTCCTTGTGTTTTTCAGTCAATATTTAGCAAGAGAGTCAGTAAATTAACAATTATTGGCAGACTGGTTAATGCAGAGGGGTCAAAATGCAGAAAATCATCTATGCCCTGTGTGAAGATAGTAAAGCCTTGAGAGACAGTCACAAACACATGTCAGAAGGGTTTATAATAAAACATTAAAAATTTTCGTATCCTGCAAATTTATATAATTTATTTTCAGTTTTAGGAAATTTTTTATCGATCCTAATTTTCTACATAGACAATCACATCATCTATGACAAAGTTTTATTTCTTTTTTTCCAATCTGTTTGCCTTTTATTTGTTTTTCTTGTCTTATTGCATGAGCTAGGACTCCTAGTATAGTGTTTAAAAGAAATGTTGATAAGAGACATCCTTGCCTTGTTTCTGAGCTTAGTGGGAAAGCTTCTAGTTTTTCACCATTAAGCGTGATAGTGTGAGTTTTCTGTGGATGTTCTTTACGAAGCTGAGGAAATTCCCCTCTATTCCTTGTTTGTTAGATTTTTTAACATAAATGGATATTGAATTGCCAAATGTTTTTTTCTGCATCTATTGAGATGGTCATGTCATTTTTCTTTGTTAGCCTATTGATTTGATGGATAACATTAATGATTTTCAAATGTTGAGTCAGTTTTGCATACCTGGGATAGATCTCATTTGGTCATGGTGTATAATTCTCCTTATACATTGTTGGATTCAATTTGTTGATATTTTGTTGAAGATTTTTGTTTCAATGTTCATGAGAGATATTGGTATATGGTTTTACTTTCTCGTAATATCTTTGTCTGACTTTGGTATTAGGGTAATGCTGGCCTCATAGAATGAGTTATGAAGCATTCCATCTGCTTCTGTCTTCTGGAAAAAATTGTAGAGAACTCATATAATTTCTTCATTAAATGTTTGGTAGAATTGACCAGTTAAACTCATATAAGCATGGTGCTTTCTCTTTTGGAACATTATGAATTGCTGATTCAGTTTCTTTAATAGATGTAAGTCAATTCCAATAGTTTATTTCTTCTTGTGTGAGTTTTAGCAGCCTGTGTCTTTAAAAGAATTGGTTGCTTTCATCTAGGTTATCAAATTTGTGCACATAAAGTTGCTTGTGGGAGTTCCTGTTGTGGTCAGTGGGTGTTCTCATTGTGGGCTCAGTGGGTTAAGAATCAGACTAGTATTCATGAGAATGCAGGTTTGACCCCCAGCCTTGCTTAGTAGATTAAGGATCTGACATTGCTGCAAGCTGCATTGTAGGTTGCAGACATGGCTTGGATCTAGCATTGCTTTGGCTGCTGTGTAGGCCTGCAGCTGTAGCTCTGGTTCAGCCCTTAGCCTGGGAACTTCCATATGCCTAAGGTATGGCCCTAAAAAGAAAAAAAAATAATAAAGTTTCTCATAATACTCCTTTATTATCCTTTTAATGTCCATGGGATCTGTAGTGATGTCTCTCTCTCTTTTTTTTCCACTTATAATATTAGTAATTTGTGTATACTCTCTTTTTTCTTAGTGATCCTATCTAGAGGTTTATCAATTTCATTGATCTCAGAAAACCAACTTTTGGTTTATGGATTTTCTTTGTTGATTTCCTGTTTTCAATTTCATTGATTTCAGTTCTAATTCTTATTATTTATTTTCTTTTACTTACTTTGGATTTAATCTGCTCTTCTTTTTCTGGTTTCCTAAATAAAGTGGAATTGCTTTTTATAGTGATTAATTACTGATTTTAAATATTTATTCTTGTCTACTATACACACTCAGTGCTATAAATTTCCCTCTAAGGCCTGCTTCCTCTGTAACTCACAAATATATTTTCATTTAATTTAAAATATTTAAACATTTCTCTTAAGATTTTTTTCCTGTGACCCATGTGTTATTTAGAAGTCCATTACCTAATCTCCAAGTATTTTGGAATTTTTCAGATATCTTTCTGTTATTGAATTCTGGTTTAACTTCATGTGATTTGAGAGCAGACAATGTATGGTGTCTATTCTTTTAAATTTGTTAAAGTATGTTTTATGACCTAGAGTATAGTCTATATTAGTGAATGTTCCATGTGAATTTGAGAAGAATGTGTCATCTGCTGTTGCTCTTGTTGGATGAAGTAATATATAAATATCAATCATATCCATTGATTGACAGTGCTGTTGAGTTTAACTTTGTCCTTATTGATTTTATATTTGCTAGATCTATTTCTGATAGAGGGTTGTTAAAGTCTGTAACTATAATGGTAGAATTATCTATTTCTCCTTGCAGTTCTATCAGCTTTCCCCTCATATATTTCACTACTCTGTTGTTAGATACATACACATTAAGGATTGTTATATCTTTTTTAGTACTGACTCCTTTATCTTTGTGTAATGTCTATTTCTATCCCTGAAAACTTTTCTTGTTCTGAAGTCTGCTCTGCGTCAAATTAATATAGCGATCCCTGCTTTCATGTGATTAATGTTCACATGAATATCCTTCTCCATTCTTATATCTGTCTTTATTTTCAAAGTGGGTTTCTTGTAGAAAACATTTACTTAGGTCTTGGATTTTGAAGCACTCCAAAAATCTCTTTTAATTGGTATATTTAGTCCTTTGACTAATTATTGTTATATGTTAGACATAATGCTGTTATATATTAGTTGTAATACTAATACAACTAATAGTTCTCTTTCCTCAGGGAAGAGCCCGAGGCCTCTACCCCATTTCCTCCAGACACAAATTTAAAGGTAGCCTATTGCCTAATGTCTATTTGGGTAGTCCTGATTTGAGATCCACAGGTAAGAAATGCATCCAAATAGGGCTTACATTGAGGTAAAGGGATAGTGGATCTAGGTTGGTGACCTAAGATTAATACAAAGAACTAAAGCTTGTCCCACAGGGTCTGGTTCAAGTGTAGATTGTGGATGAAGCCGTTAGTTTCTCTGGAACGTACTAACCTAACACAGTTTCATGCTTTGGGATCCAGAGATGAGCACAGGAGGGTGAACTAATAGAACTGTAGCTCTGAAATCCTGGCTCAAGTACCACAGAAGTCCATGGAGGAGATGGACTAGCAAGAATGTTACCTAAGTAATTGGTCAACATGCCACAGCAAAGTCACTTGGCAGTGACTGTGAGCTGATTAGATATGCTCAAGTGTGCTCATTTACCATGCTCTGAAGTATAACAGAAAATTCTGGATGGAGTAAGACCCTAGGACTCTTGGACAATGAGGATGAATGGGGAGAAGACTTTAGGAGAGAGAAACTGAGCTTCCTGCTAACAAAGGCATGTGTTGTCTTAAGTAATGAATTTATACCTTAAGCTTGTCAAATGACTCATATGGATTACACTTTAAATATGACCAGCCATATATCAATCCCTGAGAACCTACAGTAAGGTTTTAGTTATTTAGGCATTAAGAAAACATTGAAGAAGAGTCAAAAGAGGTCTATCATGAGGTGGATGGAATTTTGAACAAAGAAAACAGGATGGAGAAGTGGTGTTAAGCCTCCTCTACTCACGGGGCTGACGTGCATTCCAGTGTGTGTATTGCACTGGCTCTGACTTCTGTCCTGCTGTCTTCCAAGTATATTCTCCTGTATTGTTTTGATCTTGAAGAGCTATCCAAAAATAAGTGTCCTTCGTTTTCACCACATTACTGATCAAACTGGTAATAAAAGCCTGTTCGAACCTTAAGAAGGAAAAAAGGAAATGGTTATAATAAGTTTCTGGGTAAAAAAAAATATATTAAAACGTAATGATGTGCACAGAATGGCACCAGTTAAGCATTTCTCATGAATTCTGTAGAATGTGGAGCAGAAAAATTCCCAAAGACACTGAACATTAATAAGTGCTAATCATCAGTGCAATTCCTGGAAATGTATGAGTGAGGAGAATTTGATTCTCAAAGTTGGGGCTCAGTTCTTTCAAGGAATAGAGTCCAGCTCCAGTTTCAGAGTGTAGGTAGTAAAGTCCAAGAAGCTAGCAATGTGTTCTTGGTGCAACATGTGCCCTATTTTGTAATTAGGTCACACGACACACACCATGCCATAACATGCATATGCTGGAGAGTTGACAGCAGGGAGAAAGAGGGATATTATGTTTTTCTGAATAAGCATCTGCCACCATATAGCTACATGCACCCACCCACCACACTTGTCTGGTAAGAATGGAGCAGAGATTGGAGTAGTAATTTTATGTCTCCCAAATCAGTTTCCAGGCACATGGAGTCACTGGCTTATTCAAATGTGTTCAGATGTGCATGCTCACTGAAGATAAATTTAAAACCCTAGGAACTAATCCAAGGAAGTACACCCACTATATTCCCCAAACAGTTGAATGAATTAGTGTTCACTGACTGGTGGCAGTGCTCCCTTCCCAGCATGAATACATCAAAAACAGATTCTAAACAATTTGTATACATACTTCCACATGAATACCTACTAGAAACATGTATTAAAATTTAACTAGCATTTAAATTTTAAGCTAAGGTGGAAATCATTTTGAAAAATTTATTTTTAATACATATATTGCTTTGAAGAAACACCTTTCAAACAGTGATAACTTTTGACCAGAACTGCTGAGTCATTGGGAAAGGAAAGGCCTGATGAAATTATCTAGAAAACCTAAGGAGAAAGCAAAGTAGACTTTTTAATCAAATTTTGCATTTTTTTTTTCATTACCACTCATCTGTAACTTGCTAAGGAAAGCAAAAGAAATGGGGTCACTCAAGAATAGAGGATCCCCAAAGGAAATAGGGGAGAAAATAGGGGAGAAAGAACCCAAAGAAGCAAGCTTTTAAACTGCCTTATGAACATTCCTAGCAATAGTTCGTGATATTAGGCATCTATGATACTCATATTTGTAGAGTGTATGCTTTAGTAAATATTTTCTGCAGATACTCTGTTGATAATCTAAATAGCATACAGTTGAGATTGGAAAAGTTCTTTTCAATCATATTATAGTGGCAGAACCCTATGTAAGCATGCTTCAAAAAGAAAGTATATAAAAGTAAATACTGTTTAGGTCTAGGTGCTGTGGTCTTCCTATACTTCCACTGGTTCATGCTCTCATAAGATTGGATCTGTCTTTCCTTCTCTCCTCTGAAGCTGAGTAGCATCCTTATCATGCCCAGCTGGTGCCTGAAACAGCAATGCTAGGGGGCCAACAAGACAGTGTGCCATACAGGCTATGGTTTGGACCACTATTTATTGTGCTGGTTCTAAACCCAGGCTGGTTCTTCCATTACCTTCTACTGTGGCATTTATCAGATAATGGAGAGAGATAATGTTGTCTGAGAGCTTGGCCTCTGGTATCATTATTCATGACAACACTTTGCTTTTGTGCCCTGTTGGTTTCAGATATATTTAGTCCTTTCTGATTTGCTATTTTATAACAATTTACCATTGTTCAAAACAATACAAGGGGAGTTCCCGTCGTGGCGCAGTGGTTAATGAATCCGACTAGGAACCATGAGGTTGCGGGTTCGGTCCCTGCCCTTGCTCAGTGGGTTAACGATCCGGTGTTGCCGTGAGCTGTGGTGTAGGTTGCAGACGCAGCTCGGATCCCGCGTTGCTGTGGCTCTGGCGTAGGCCGGTGGCTACAGCTCCGATTCAACCTCCATATGCTGCGGGAGCGGCCCAAAGAAATAGCAAAAAGACAAAAACAAACAAACAAACAAACAAAAAAAAACAAAAAAGCACGCTTCAAAAAAAGGTATTTTATACTTAAATCTCTAATTTAACATTTTATTTCTTCATAGCCAGTGACATATGTAGCTGAAAAAAAGATGTTTCTTTCTCTTCTGCGAATAACACAGCACTTAGCAGAAGGCAAAACTTAATGATTATGATTGTAGTACCTCAAACAAGAGATTGAAGAAACAATATGTGTTGGAAATAGCTTCAGTAGAAGGACATTTCAATTTAAAAAAAATTACACACATATATGATAATCTAGTTGGGGGGACTCAGCTTTGAACTGGGTAGTTGCAACTGTATTTCTCCCAATAAAACAATTATTAACATTTTTGATACCATTTTCAAATAACTAACTTTATTGCTGAATTAATACAAAAATGATAAACTGCTTTCTTTTATTTATTTATTTATTTTTAAATTTCCTTCTTTTAAAAAAGAATGGCAATAGAATATCAGTGGTTTTCAAATGGAGGCATGCATCATGGTCACTATTTGAAATTTTTGGTGGCATTCCTCAAGAACTAGAAATGTTAAGTTTTTGGATAGTGTTTCTTTCAAAAGACTAGAAGAAAAATATAGAATTAGAAAATACACCTAATACATACACAGGAAATAAACCTGGAAGAGCAAATTCTAAACTGTTAGTGATAGTTACCTTTGGGAAAGGGAGTGGGATTAATTGCGAGGCAGAAGGAGTGGAGGTAAGGGGGCACTTTCACTTTTTAGTTGATATTCTTCTGGCTTGCTTGAATTTACACCAATGAGACTGCTTCCATTGTGTAATTTTAAGAAGGGTGACCAAAATGTGTTTTGAAAAAGAAAGTTAACTGTATCCTACCAAAAAACCCAAATACACCTGTTAGAATTAATAAATTCAGCAAATTGCAGGGTACAAAGTTAACACACAAAACTCCATTGCACTTCTAAATACTAATGATGAACAATCTGAAAAGGAAAATAATTCCACTAATGACAGCATCAAAAAGAGTGAAATACTTGGTAAGGAACTTGACCAAGGAAGTAAAAGACTTGTACATTGAAAACCACAAAGCATTGCTGAAAGAAATGAAAGATACAAATAAGTGGAAAAAACTCCTATATTCATGGACTGGAAGAGTTATTGTTAAAATGTCCATAATACTGAAAGTGATCTACAAAATGAATGGAATACTTGTCAAAATACCAATGATATTTTTTATGGAAATAGAAAATTCATATGGAATTTCAAGAGATCCTGAACAGCAAAACAAACATGAAGAAGAACAAAGTTGGAGGTCTCACACTTCTTGATTTCAAAACTTACTAAAAAAGTACAGTAATCGAAACGTTGTGGCATAAAGATGAACATATAGACCAATGGGATAGAATAGAGAACCAAGAAATAAACCCTTGCATGTATGGTCAAATGATATTCCACAAAGGTGCCAAGACCATTCAATGAGGAAAGGCCAGTCTTTTCAATAATAATGTTAGGAAGACTGACAACACCTACAAAAGAATGCACTTGGACTCTTACCCTACACATTTTACAAAAATTAACCCAAAGTGGATCAAAGACCAAACATATAAACTAAAACTATAAAACTCTTAGAAGAAAACAAGGAAAAAATTTTCATGACATTGAATATGGCAATGTTTTCTTTGATAAGACACCACAAGCTCAGGCAACAAAATAAGAAAGGATAAATTGCGTTTAATCAAAATTAAAAACTTTTGTGCATCAAAGGACACTATCAACAGAGTGAAAAGGCAACCCACAGAATAGGAGAAAGTATTTGCAAATTATGTATCTGATAAGTGAATAATATCCAGAATATAGAAAGAACTCCTATATCTTAATGACAAAGAACAAACACTCCAATTCAAATATGGGTGAAAGCCTTGAATAGACGTTTCTCCAAAGAAGATATTCAGTTGCCAATAAGCACATGAAATGCTCAGCATCACCAGTCATTAGGAAAATGCAAATCAAAACCACAATGAGATACCACTTCACATCCATTAGGATGACTATTAGGTAAAAACAGAAAATAACAAGTGCTGGCCAGGAAGTGGAATAATTGGAACCCTAGTGCACTGCTGGTGAGAATGTAAAACTTTGTAGTTCCTATGGAAAACAGTAGGGGTGTTCCTCAAAAAATTAGAAATAGAATTATATAATCTATAAATTCCACTTCCAGATATATGACCACAAAATAATGGAAAGTAGGGACTTGAAAGATATTTGGACATTCATATTCATAGCAGCATTATTCACAATAGTCAAAAGGTAGAAACATCTGTGTCTATTGATGAATGAATGGATAAAGAAAATATACTACTGTGGAATGTACAATGGAATATTATTCCCTGCCCTAAAAAGGAAGGGAATTCTGACACATGCTACAACATGGATTAACCTGGAGCACATTACGCTAAGTGTAATAAACCAGGCAAAATAGGACAGCTACTATATGATTCCAGTTATGGGGTCCTTAGAGTAATCAATTTCATAGAGACAGAAAGTAGGACTGTGGACGTCAAAGGCTGGGGGCAGGGGGATGAGGAGTTAGTGTTTAATGGATATAGAATTTCAGGTTGGTAAGATGAAAAAAGTTCTGGAGCTGGATGATGGTGCCGGTTGCATAGTAATATGAATGTACTTAATGGCCCTACACTGTACACTTAAAATAGTTAAAATGATAAATTTTATGTTATGGATACTTTACTACTACTAAAAACAAACTGTAAAAGTGAGGGATATGGCAGGGCTGTAAAAATGTTTGAAAATAATGCACTTTTAAACTTAGGAGAACATAAGATATGGCAGCAGTTCTTACTTTTGGCAAAATTCTCAAAATCGAGTGTCATTTGGATTATTTTGTACAAATATTCTGTGGATGACTGATTCAAGCTTTAGATGTATATGCATTTAGTTATCCATGGTAACTTTGGAACCCAAGTTTTACATTTGTGCTCTGTCTGAAAGCAAAATGGCCAGGCCTGAAAACGTTTTGTAACACCAAGCAAATAAAATTCTGTTATTCAGTAATAAGGGTTTATTTTTCTTCCCCTCTCTACTCCACAAAGTGTTAAAAGTCCTAGGCCAGGAGGAGTTGCCTGATAACAAAAGAAATACGTAATTTGTAGCAGGTGGTTCTAATTGTGCCCATCAAATCTGTCGCTCCATTGTGCAGAAGAGTGGAAAATCAATTAGTGACTACAAGCTTGGGTACCGGTGAGTGACAGGAGTGTCTTAACTCAAACAGGAAATCAGTAATGGAAGAAAATGATTACCAAGGCTGCTAGTGGATATTCCTGGATCTGAGGAGACTTTCCATCTACTCCCAACCTTCTCAGACAAAAGATGTTGTTGAAAAATATTCCAATGTGTACTGTCACTCCAAGGACAGTGTGGTGTGGATCTTTGTTTCTTACCTGATAGGATCTGAATGAATAAAAATCAAGAGCATAGAGCCCTTCCTTGCCTCAACTTGCGTATCTTGTGTTGGAATCATTGCTTTGGATGTAGACATGTTTGCGAAGCAGTGTACATGCATGTAAACTGCCTGAGAGAGTGGACTCACTGGGACTAGTGTGTAGTCCCTCTGAGCTTGGATTGTGACTGAGTAGCATGCCAGAGCAAGGTCACCCAGGGGACCGAGGAGGGCATGAAAACCAATTTACCTATAGATTGCTTTAGAGCTGGGCCACTAATTAGCTTTGGCTACTGAATACAGCTCAGCAAAGAAAAAAATGTATAGTATTCACAGCATACTATTGTATTCAGTTTTGGGGGAAATGAAATAGAGGAGGGTTTTTTTTGTTTTGTTTTTTGTTTTTTCCCAGACACTTTCTATCATTTGAATGAGGTCCCCAAATGATTCTTAGAAAACGAAATGTTTGAACTGTAACAAACTTCTGCCTTACTTGGGGTCACTTTGCACTACGAATTATCTGGAATGTCACTTTGAGTTTATCCATTTATTGTGTTATTCCACTTTCTTCACTGGTTTCATATGTCTATGTTCTATCTCTTTGGTGGCTGGCCTGCAAGTGGCATTGGGACAATTACACTATGCCTTTTATGTCTTTTGTACAGCGTGCCAGTGTTTCATATAATGCCTCTCACAATATAGATGTTCAGTAAATAATTTTCAAATAAACTCTTGACTGTTGTTTTTTGCATAGTCAGATAACATATGAAAAGTAATTAACACAGTGCCAGGGATGCGATAGGCACTTGACGAATATTACACAAAAAAAGAAAGGAAAGAATAAGACGTAAAAGCAGGTAACATAATTAGACCCGTTTTCTTCAGTGAAAAACATAATTAATTATAATTAACAAAAGAGCATAACTTCATTGGTCAGGTTCCTGAATAAATTCCAATGTTGATTCATTAACTGGAGGACTTCCAGCCCAAGGGGCTCTGGAATCCCTTTGGGTGAGTGAATAGGTTGAGGCTAAAGGCTTCCTTCTCCCTGGTATTTACTCTGGGAAGGAGAAAAGTAGGACCGAAAACAACACTGAGATACATCAGAGCTGGTGCTATACCCCCAAGTAAAGAGTCTCCTGAGAATAAAATGTTTCACTAGGCAACTCATTTTAACAAATGCTGTCTATGTGTGCATGTGTGTGCGTGCGCATGCATGCACATTCCTGCGCATTGTTTGGAGGAAAGACTGGGAAAGAAGTTTGGAGGTAAGAGGACAATGGTACCAATTGTCCTGTTTCCTAGTCTTCAATGAATATTTTTTAAAAAAGCAAGTGACTAGCTTGGTGGATATAGTTTCCTGTGAAACCACTAAAGAGTTCTACCTTGTTTTGTCTTTAGCTTGGAGGAGTCAGTCTCCCAGCCCTCACTGTCCTCCTGGCATTGATAGTGACACTGAGGTCTCTTCTGATGTGGGTACTTTAATCCCCTGCTACATACGCTGCAAAGTGTATGGAGTGTAAAAAAAGGCACAGTTTCTCCGTATAAAGACGCCTGGGCACAGAGAAATCTAAATCTAAACACAGACCTGAGAAGCAATGGGGAAGCATTTGAAAATCCTCCGCGGCTTAGTTTTACTTTTGTTCTAAAAAAACCCCACATGACTTACAGTCATTACATTCAAAAAGTACTTCATATTTAATTTTTCTATTATAAGCACTTAGATAAAATATAAATACAACTGAATATATCAGCAAAGCTATTAATAAATCTTCATGGCAAGTAAAAGTCATCTTAAATTTTACTATTTGTTACTGAAAATTCAATTTAAGAATAACATTGTATGATTTAAATTCATCTCAATCAATAATTTAAATAATTTAATACACTAATATATAGTACCCTTCATATTTTGACAAGTTACTGCTTATGGCTAGATCTTATCATTCTGAGAGCCCTCATGTCAAAAAAGTACAGTATGTGTCTGATAGAAAATTTCGGTTTTACCTATTTGTAATGGTTACAAGTGCTGGAGGACAGTAGTAGCCACTGGAGGCGTGGTCAAAGCTTCGAAGGACGGTGTCAATTTTGTAGCAGAATCTGCCATGTCTCTCCCATCCCTTCAGCAAAGAAAAAGAAAATTAAGGACATAATATGATTTAGTTAAATAGAAAAAAAAATATATTTTTGGAATATTCTCATTTACCTCTTTCTTCTTGACTCACTTGACACTCAAAACTTGAATCTTTATCTTGATAGATTTATAATAGATTATTCTATCTGGTGATGCCATTAGCTACAGCCACCTCTACATTTATTTAATTAATTCTTAAAACCTATAAGTTTTAACGAACTTAAAATCTTAAAACTCAAGACCTCAAACAAATGAAAATTAAAGGACGCACACTCAAGCTCTCCACCCCACCTTTCTCTCTCTGTTCAGACTTATAGGATTTCATGTAAATGGTTCCTATGGGATGGTAGAAATCAAAAGTTTTGGGTTTTTTGTTGTTTTGTTGTTTTCTTTTTATGGCCATACCTGGGGCATATGGAAGTTCCCAGGCTAAGGGTCCAAGTGGAGCTGCAGCTGCTGGCTTACGCCACAAGCATGCCAGATCCAGCCGCGTCTGCCACCTAAACACAGCTCACCGCAGTGCTGGATCCTTAACCCACTGAGTGAGACCAGGTATTGAACCCAAATCCTCATGGATACTAGTCCGGTTCATTACTGCTGAGCCGCAATGGGAACTCCGAAAGTGTTGGCTTTGAGGACAGAATGCATGGGCTTGAATCCTGGCTCCACCATCATGTGACCTTATGTAATCTTTCCATGTCTTAGTTTTCACCTCGGCAAATGGAGATAATAAAAGTATCCATGGAGCTGTTCTGAGACTCAAAGGGAGACAGTGTGGGCAGAGACCCTGGAATAGAGCCAGGAACTCAATATGAGCAAAGGAGACATTCTAGATAACAGTGTACTGTATTTTTTTTCAACTTTCTTTCCCATTTCTTCATATCATCTCACTGAGATTCACTGAGATTAGGGGCGTGGATAAAGTCAGAAATTACTGTACGAATTAGTCTGGAATGCACTACTGGTGCAATCCAGCATGGTCTTGACTGGGTCAGCAAGCTTCCAAGCAGAGATTGGCTAAAATGTTTTTTTGGGAAAGATTATTCCTAAATCAATTGGCTGGACTTTTAGAGAGAAAGTGAGCAAGTTTTGGCACCTAGACAGAAATGACAAATGTGCAGCTGTATGGCTCAGATCTGGAAGTAAAGAAGGTTGCTCTATTCTTTAAAATCATACTTTATAGGAGACGTAGATTCATTAGTCCTCTATACTTCAACTGAATTATTTTAGTTCTTTTTCTTCCAATATTATAAAAACATATCACTTCTATCAATCTATTTTTATGTATTTGCCAGTTTTAAAATATGCTTCATTTTGTGTCACGCCCCTACTTGCCAGATTTTGATCAGATATAAAATGATTTCTGCTATGCTACTCAGAAAAGGTCTTGCAGTAAATCAGAGAAAAAAAAAAAACAAACTGATTTTAGAAATAAGCTATTTCTGTTCAAAACATTATTAAATGAGGTGTGGATCACAGGAACACCACATTCAGCCCCCCAGGATGTGCTCTGAACCCACCCCCTTAACTTCTCTGCCCGCCTTATCTGTGTGAGTAATTGACAGTGTCAGCCAGAGCCCCTCTGTGGGTCACTCCAGATGGAGCAGGGAGGTTAGACGGCTTTTGTATTTGGAAGGACAGGAGCAGAAAGGCTGATAATTTGACCTTTCTGACAAAGTATCCCTTCTTCATTAGTGGTTTTTAGATCACAGGCTGCTTGGCAAAACAAAAAAAAAAATCTGAGAACTAAACAGTCTCAAGAAAAGGAGGGGAGGGGATGTGGCATAGTAATAACCAGAAAAACAAAGACTCTTTACTACAAGCCTTTGTCCACACAATGAAAGTGGGAAGAATAATTGATTGTATTTGTGAATATCCTTTGTACCCGAGGTGCCATTTCATTTTAAATGTAATGATCATGGTGACAATACTAAAACAATTACTCGTATTATTTGGTACCCCAAAAACAGACTCAGAAGTAAGATTTTTAAAAATCTTTGCTTCAAAATTATTAAGGTTTATTTTATACGTTGATTTTGCATTGCAGACTGTTTAGAGAATTGCACTGAAGTAACTGGCTAAAAGAAAGAAAACTTTCAAAACCATATTCATATAGCTGCATGAAGGAATTAATGGCATTCTGACATGAAGTTAGAGAACTGGCTCTGAACTAAGAATCCTTAAATATTGGTAAGGCTGTTCAGAAAAAGGAAAGCAGTGTACAAAAATCTGAGTAGAACATCAGTCGTTTCTTCTGTGTAAGAAGTTAATTACCCTGTCAACACAAATAAAATATATTGAGTTGACCTGAAAGCCACATAGGGCAGATTTTTTTCCCCCCAATATTTCTGATAAGATAGAAATTAGATCATCAGAGATCAGCTATAATTAATTCAAGAACTATACTCATTAGATCAAATGTTTGATCACATGTCAGCCATGGCACATGTATTGTTTAGCTAAAGTATGAAGAGTGGTTAATATGCTTACACATTGATTAGTGAATCAAATGCAGTTTCTGGAGAAATGGGTCATCATTTAATTGGAACATAAGTAACTGGATTAGAAGAGAAAATAATTAAAAGAGAATTGCATAAAAACCAGGTTTGTGAAAACTTTGAGACTCATACAGCATAAAAATCTCTAATAGTTAAATCCAAAAACTGTAGGGGGTGTGTGAGAGAGAGAGGAAACACATGTGCTAAGGACATTGACAGGTAAATTTTTTGTAACTTACTGCAGAATATTGAATGTATTTTAAGAAGTTTAAAAGAGTATTTTCTACCTCTAAAATTTAAACAAAGTATTAAGTATTTTTTATTATTTCAAGTACTGAAAACAGTACTTTAAGTACCAAAAAGTTATTTAAAATACTAAAGTATTTTTTTGTTTTGTTTTTTGTTTTTTGTTTTTGTCTTTTTGGTATTTCTTTGGGTTGCTCCCGTGGCATATGGAGATTCCCAGGCTAGGGGTCCAATCGGAGCTGTAGCCACTGGCCTACGCCAGAGCCACAGCAACGAGGGATCCGAGCCGCGTCTGCAACCTACACCACAGCTCACGGCAACGCCGGATCCTCAACCCACTGAGCAAGGGCAGGGACTGAACCCTCAACCTCATGGTTCCTAGTCGGATTCGTTAACCACTGCGCCACGACAGGAACTCCCCACTAAAGTATTTTTATTATCCTTTTACCAAATAGTAAATATATTGCAAACATGCACTTCTCATCATCATCATATTTTATTCAAATATTCAAGTAGGATTTCCCGTCATGGCTCAGTGGTTAACGAATTCGACTAGGAACCATGAGGCGCAAGTCTGATCCCTGGCCTTGCTCAGTGGATTAAGGATCTGACGTTGCCATGAGCTGTGGTGTAGGTCGCAGACTCAGCTTGGATCCTGCGTTGCTGTGGCTCTGGTGTAGGCCGGCAGCTACGGCTCCGATTAGACCCCTAGCCTGGGAACCTCCATATGCCGCGGGTGTGGCCCTAGAAAAGGCAACAAGACAAAAAAATTTTTAAAAATTCAAGTATAAGAAAAGGGAAGGGGGGAGTTCCCTGGTGGCTCAGCAGGTTAAGGACCTGGTGTCATCACTGTTGTAGCTCAGGTTCGATCCCTGGCCTGGAAACTTCTGCGGCCAAAACAACAACAACGAAAGGTGAAAAAGAAAGCAAGACTGGGTGCAGGTGCAGAAGGTCACTCTTACTCAAAGGGATGCGTTTGCTTTCGCTCTGACAATCTTCACTGGAAGATAATGAAAACCATATGTGAGGCAGGGCAACCCATGACAGGCATTGTTTGTACAGATGGTATAACAGGATCATTTACATTTTTTTATCTCAAAAGAAAACTAGTCTTGGGTGGAAGTGGATGGTAAGACAAAAATCCTTCTCAGAGCTGCAAATCCTCCTGTGTCTCTTGCTAATAATTATCTGTTTGTTAAAAGTAGCCCATGCTCAGAACAAAAGGAGAAGGGAAGGAAAGAAGGAAGGAAGGGAGGGAGGGGAAAGAGAGGGAGGAGGCAGTGAAGGCAAGAAGGAGAGAGACAGATTCACTTTAAATCGATGGTGGATAAATCGTTATAGTTTTGAATCCCTGTGATGGTCACAGCTCTTACCTCTTGACAGCCTGATTCAGTGTCAGAAAGGACATGGCCTGCTTTCTTACAAACGTAAAAAAGTGTTTCTTCGCAATTTTTAACTTTCCAATCTCCCTCCTGAGGAGAAAAAAAGTTTCAAGATGAATGAATACAATCCATCATTGATGCTGATAATAAACATCAATTATCTTGAATATAAGTGGGATTAATAATGTGCTTTCAGGATGGGGTAATATGTCAGGACCTTGTGTTTTCATTAGAAAAGGTTGATTCTCTCTCTACAAACAAGTGAGAGGTCTGGCTTTACACTAAGCTGCTCTCATTTTTTTTTTTTTTAAGATGGGATAAGTAGTGATTGTCAAACTTTTGTGGGCACCAGAATCACCTGGAGGGGTTGCTAAAACACAGACAGTTGGGATCCATGTGTCTCATCAGTAGGTCAAGTGGGACCTGAGAATTTGCATTTTTACCAAATGTTCAGGTGATGTTGATGCTGCTGGGCTGGGGGCCACAATTTGAGAACCACTTGGATGAAATTATCTCCCTGACCAAGTGAGAATGCTGCTTCTTCCTCTCCTCAACCACTTCTTAGTATTAAATTGAATGCTTTGCTGCTTCTATGTATAAACCTGGTGCTGGGGAAATGCCCTAGATAACATTATCATAGCTGAACTTCATGTTCAACCCCAAGTGTCCTTCTTCATCATGAATTCTCCAAAGCCCTACTCCATTTCCTCTTTATATAATAGGCATATACCTTCATGTCGAATCCTAGTCCTAATGAAGGCTGTTCTCATATCCTTCATTAATAATGAAATACTGGCGTGCCCTCTGTGGTATAATGGATTAAGGATCTGGCCTATCTCTGTGGCATTTCAGCTTTGATCCTTGGCCTGGTGCGGTACGTATAACTAAAACTCAGCCAGTGAGTTCAGCAGCCATCAAAGAGCTTAGGTCTATTCTCTCTCTCTCTCTCTCTCTCTCTCTCTCTCTCTATATATATATATATATATATATATATATATATATATATATATATATATACATACACCTTACAAATGGCTTGGGATTAAGTGAATTCTGTATAATCAGAGGTTTTAGATAAATGAGAGACTAGAGCATAAGGGTTAGCATGATAGTAAGAGTCCATTCATGTGAAGAAAAGAGCAAGATTTTTCCATGGATTCCCAATTTTTTTTTTTTTTTTTTGTATTTTCTTGGGCTGTACCTATGGCCTTTGGAGGTTCCCAGAGCTGCAGCTTCTGGACTACACCAGAGCCACAGCAACTCGGGATCCGAGCCACATCTGCAACCTACACCACAGCTCACGGCAACACCGGATCCTTAACCCATTGAGCGAGGCTAGGGATCGAACCCAAAATTTCATGGTTCTTAGATTCGTTAACCACTGAGCCATGACGGGAACTCCTGGATTCCCAATTCTTAAAGAGGTTACACACTGAAGGTTTGGGATGGAAATGCTATAAAATTTGGTTGTGATGACCACTGCACAACTATAAAATGAAATAAAATTCATTGAGTAATAAAACAAACGAACAAACAAACAAAAAAGAGATTACACAAAATGTTGAGATCCTTTTAACTTAGGTGATGGAGCTTCAAAACCATCAACTTCCAGAGAGATTCCCAGACTCCTTTGTTCTTCCCCTCATCTTCGCCATGGTGGTCCATGGCACCATCATCCACCAAAATGGCAGGTGCTCAACTAGAAACCTATCTCTCTCTCACTTCACATCTACTTTAGCCACAGTTTCTATATGCTAGAGGATCCTTGAATCTGTCTTCTTCTCGTTCTGTTTTTTTTTTTTTTTCTTTTTAGAGCTATACCTACAGCATATGGAAGTTCCCAGGCTAGGGGTCAAATCAGAGCTGCAGCTGCTAGTCTACACCACAGTCACAGCAATGCCAGATCCTTAATCCACTGAACAAGGCCAGGGATTGAACCTGTGTCCTCATGGATACTAGTCAGACTGCTTCTGCTGTGTGGGAATCCCTGTCTTCTTCTCTCCATATTCACTTCCCTAATTCAACCACAGGAGTAGCCTCCAAACTGGTTTTTCTGCTTCTGTTTTTTCTCTCTCCAATCTATTGTCTATATAGAAGCCATAGTTACTCTTCAAATGTGAATCAGGGGAGTTCCTGACGGGGCTCAGTGGTAACGAACCTGACTGACTAGGATCCATGAAGATGCACGTTCGATCCCTGGCTTTGCTCAGTGGGTCTGAGATCCTGCATTGCTGTTTCTGTGGCTGTGGCTTTGGCTGTGGCTGGCAGCTGCAGCTCTGATTTGACCCCTAGCCTGGGAACTTCCTCATGCCGTGGGTATGCCCCTAAAAAGCAAAAAGCAAAAAAAAAAAAAAGGATCAGATCATGCCCTTTGTCTCCTTGAAGCCCCTTAGTGGTCCTATCCTGGACAGGTGAGGCTCACATTTCCACATTCTTCCTGCCCCATCTTCAACCACCTCCCTCACCATTCATACCTCCACACCACCCTGGTCTCCTTTTCGATAATCAAACTTGGCATACCTTGGTCTGCCTTTGGGCAGCTGCCACCTTCCTGGAATGTTCTCTTGATCTTCAAGAGTTTTTTTTTCTTCAGTCCCTGCTTAAATGTCATCTCTTCAGAGAGCTTCCTTGACTGTCCTGTCTGAAATATCTGTCCCAGTCCAAGTTTCTCCCATCTTGAACCTATTTCCTCAGAGTTATCATCACAACCATAATTGTCCTTATTTTTTTTTGATTGTATACACTTACTACCTAGCATGGAAGCCCTCTGAGGAACAGCCACTGTGCCTGTCTTGGTCTCTGAATGGACCAACTCCCTGGCATAGATGGCCCTCAATACAAGTTCAGCAAAGTAAGCACTGAACAAATGAATCAACTTACAGATTGCTCTGCCGAAACACACAGCTGGCTTCTATTTGGAAAAATTTGGGGCTCAAGTGCGTGCCAGTTAGTAAAGGTGACTGAGGAGCCATTAGACCATTCAAAGGAAACTGGGATTTTATTGCTGCTCAAACCAATCCATGTTTCTGATGCATTTTCTGTAAGACATAAATGTAAATTACTTACAAGAATCCTTGTATCTGCAAAGGAGATAGCACACAGGGGCTACTACCAATATATACCACTTGGCATGTGATTTCTTCTTTGTTTCTTCATGGGATGAAACTTATTTTAAGTTTTGGTATAGAATACTGCCTTAAATTTTCCACCCTTAATCTATCCAGCACTGCAGGGACAAGGCTTAAGCAAATCAGCTCGCTGGGACTCTAGTTTTCTTGCTACAGTGTGGAAGACAGGTCTGAAAAGTCTGGTTTTCTTTCTGGCTCTAAGAAGGGAAAATATAAAGTTCTGCTGGATTAAGAAAAGGGCACTTAAAAAAAACTTTTAACTTGTTTAATCTGTTGTTTAATTTACTTTTTTTCCCTTCTCCTTTGCCCATGGGAAAAAAAGGAGCAGAAATCCTTTGAAGCATTGTATGGGAGCCATGGGGTTGTTGGAAAAGTAAATAAAATAAAGCTCTCCATTCTAGGTAGGGTGAAAAGATCCCTGGTATCTGAGAGAGGTCCCAGTACCTCGATTATGAGATGGAGGTAGCCACAGGAGCAAAGGGTGAGGAAAATGACAGAAGGAGCTTAGTTTTCACTCCAAAGTAATACCTAACATTGAAAAGTCCATCAGAGGAGATGCTGGAGATTTTTTCCATTAAAAAAAATTTATTCTAAGTCAATGTTTTCCAGCATAATTCTATGTTAATATGTGACTTAGGATCTGCTGGGTGGAGCCCTAGGATCTTGGAACCTCTGAACATGTTACACAGCTTGAAAACCAGCATGCCAAACAACTGACCCATTTTCACTGGCTTTAAATGATTTAAATCCAATCATTTTTGTAAGGAATTTCCTTTAGTGCCTGGATTACATGGCCACAGCACACTACTGCTATCTAGTGCCCATAACACTAAATTACAGGTTCAGGTTTTTTTTATTTGAAGTTTCAGAAAATGAGCTTTGCCTCTTAAAAAGAAAAACAAAAACAGCCTCTAATATATCAGGAATATGTGAAATGTCACAAAGTTTCTGAACATGTGTTTTGTAAAAATCTAATCAATTTGCACTCCTGGATATTATTTGGAAATTCAGAATGTATGTGCTATAATCACCTTTAAACAGCTTATTTTTTTTTTCGACTCTGCTAATAAAGATGGTTACTATATTGTATTTCATACCTCTTAAACCAAAGACACTTGATACTCACCATCTCCAAGGAGAGTTACAAGAAACTCCACTTCTGCTAACGAAGCTATGTCTATTAATGCACTGTTATCAGACTGGCAAGAATGCAAAGCCTCATTCCAGGTCTTTTTCTCTTTCTGAAGTTTATAGCAATTACGATTGTGGGGATTCCAGCCAGGCTCACAGTGGGTGGCATAATATTTCCAAGCATCTTTTTCTTTGTAAACCAACAGAAAACAGTGTCATTTTTCACAATTATTTTAACATTACTTATTATCCCCAATATAAATTACCATAATATATGCTTATTTTTTTTTAATTTGAAAAACAGGAGTTCCCATCGTGGCTCAGTGGTTAATGAATCCGACTAGGAACCATGAAGTTGCGGGTTCGATCCCTGGCCTTGCTCAGTGGGTTAAGGATCCCTCATTGCCTGTGAGCTGTTGGTGTAGGTCGCAGACGTGGCTCGGATCTGGCATTGCTGTAGCTCTGGTGTAGGCCGGTGGCTACAGCCCTGATTAGACCCCTAGCCTGGGAACCTCCATATGCTGCAGGAGCGGCCCTAGAAAAGGCAAAAAGAGAAAAATAAAAAAGTTCATACAACCAAAGTGAGAGTTAGGGCTAGATATAAAATTAGCTGTCCATTAAAAAATCTTTTTACATGGAAAACGGAGTATTATGGAACACAGTTTAAATGATTTTAAAAGATTTTATATTACAGTATCAGGTGGGGCAGCTATTCTCTTCTGAAAAGAGTCTGAAATCCTGGCCACTTCCTCTGGAGCAGAGATGACAAATAGCTTTCATCTTGAGGGTCTGTCTGAGTGCCTCTGATGTCCTTCTGTGTTCATATAGACCCCAGGTTTGACTTACAGGAAAATAATGCCATGACGCTTTGACATTGGCAGGGAAGAAAGTTGTGTGCATGCCAATTCTATCTTTCCTCCTAGAGGAGCTTGCCCCCCAGCCTGGTGACAGCATTTTTATTTTATTAACCACAACTGAATGCCTCCCTTTAGCACTAATTCAGTTAGAAACAACTTCACTGCTAATTTGGGAAAGAAGACATTCTTTTCAAATTGCTTCTAGGACTCTGGCAGTGATTAAATCTTAATGGAAGAATGCTAGAACATTTAGATCTACCCCAGTAGATGTAATGAATTTAAAAATGTGGTCACAGAACACCTTTAAAAAATGAAACCTAAGCTTCACTCTAAGATAAAAAGATAAAAGGGGAAATTTTCTGACTGATGCAAAGTGGAGACAAGAGAGAAATCTGGGGACCCTGGAAGCACAGTTTGAAGACATTAGACTAGCCAACAAAAGTTTTTGTTGAACTTGAAACAGCAAATAATCCAAACAAACATAGCTTAACTGCCCTTCCTTCTGGTCTCTGACCTCAATTAATCAGGAGAGCAAATAAAATAGAAGAAGGCTGGCAGGAGGCAGTGCCGGGGAGGGCATAAGAAAAAAAAAAATGAAGACAGAAGAAATTGGACAGTGGAAGGAAAAGAGGGAGGGACAGAACAATAACAGCAATAGCAACATCAGCACATTCTTGATATAATGAAAATATCTCTACATAAAAAAGACAAGGTGCTTCTCCCTACTCCCATATTCTACAATATCCTTAGGTTTAGCTACTTACAGGTAGATAAAAGTTAATGCTTAATTGTAAGAGGGTGTGGAGAAAGGAAACCTTCCTTCAATGTGGGTAGGAATGTAAATTGGTGCAGCCACTAAGGAAAACAGTATGGCAGTTCCTTAAAAAACTACAAATAGAGTTGCCATATGATCCTTCAATTCCACTGGTGGGCATATGTCTGGAAAAGATGAAAACTATAATTCAAAAAAAATATTTGCACCCCAGTGGGTCATAGCAGCACTAGTCACAGTAGCCAAGACATAGAAGCAACCTAAATGTCCATCGACTGATGAATGGATAAAGAAGATGTGGCATACATACACAATGGAATATTACTCAGCCATAAAAAATGAAATAATGCCATTTTCAGCACCACAGATGGACTAGAGATTATTATACTAAGTGAAATAAATCAGAGAAAGACAAATATGATATCACTTATGAGTGGAATATAAAAAATGACACAGAGGAACTTATTTACAAACAGAAATAGACTCACAGATATTGACAATAAACTTAAGGTTATCAAAAGGGGAAGGGCAGGGAGGGATAAGTTAGAAGTTTGGGATTAACAGATAC
This sequence comes from Sus scrofa, assembly GCF_054392235.1. NCBI lineage: Eukaryota > Metazoa > Chordata > Mammalia > Artiodactyla > Suidae > Sus > Sus scrofa. Next base: position 81,227,449 of record NC_139397.1, read on the forward strand.
CCAATACCAAAAATAGATAAACAACAAGGACCTACTGTAAAGCACAGGGAACTATATTCAGGAAATTATAATAATCTATAATGGAAAAGACTCTGAAAAAGGATATATATATTTATATATATAAACTGAATCACTTTGCTGTACAACTGAAACTAATACAACATTGTAAATCAATTACACTTCAATTAAAAAAACTTAATTGTAAGGGATGAAATTCTAAAATGATAATTCAGATTACTATTTTAAATGTAGAGTTGTTTCCAATTATGAAGGTAATGATTCTTTTAGAAAACGGTTATGTTTTTATCTCTATTTCCCAAGTTAAGACATTAATTCCAGAGAAACTAAAAAAGGGGAATAAATTTTAAGAATAGAAATAACTGGGCTTCAGGTACTACACTGTATTGAGGTGGTATTTAAGTCTTAGGTACACATAAAAGTTTTGGTCATTATTTCAAGAAGGGTGTATTACTAACAAGAGACATAGGATGTGATAGGAAATCAGTGAAGTAAGGAATTATAAAACTATTTTCTAATTTATACATTTAATTTATAGGTAAATAAAACAACTAGAATAGAAAAGAAAGCATATCTTGTTTTTCCAAGGCAGAATGAGTACGAATGTACATTTTTTTAAAAAAAAGAGAGGGAGAAAATGTTTTCTGTACCTAGGTTATTGCTTTAGTTTTTAGTGAAAAACTAAATGCATTTGTTATTCTGTTCTTTAGACATTCTTTACACATTTTTATTCATATGAAAACTAGCCTTGGAATTCTCTTGTGGTGCAGTGGGTTGAGGATCTGGTGTTGTTACTATAGTGGCTTGGGTTGCTACTGTGGTGAGGGTTAAATCCCTGGCCCAGGAATTCCACATACCTCAGGCACAGCCAAAACCAAAAAACAAACAAAAAAACTAGCCTTAGCTAAATTTAAATTATGATTGGGATTAACACATACACACTGTTATCTATAAAACAGATAACTAGACCACCTACTGTACAGCACAGGGAGGTCTACTCAATTTTCTATAAAAACTTATATGGGGAGTTCCCATCGTGGCGCACCAGAAACGAATCAGACTAGGAACCATGAGGTTGTGAGTTCCATCCCTGGCCTTGCTCAGTGGGTGAAGGATCTGGAGTTGCCGTGAGCTGTGGTGTAGGTCAGACATGGCTTGGATCTGGTGTTGCTGTGGCTCTGGCATAGGCTGGTAGCTACAGCTCCAATTCAACCCCTAGCCTGGGAAACTCCATATGCGGTGAGTGTGGCCCTAAAAAAAGGACGAAAGACAAAACAAAAACAAAAAACTTACATGGGAAAAAAGAATGGATATATATCCATGTATATATATTATATATATATACATGGATATACACACACACACACACACACATATACACACACACGTATATATATTTCACTGATTCACTTTGCTGTAAACCTGAAGCTAAGACAACATTGTAAGTTAACTATACCCCAAAAAAATTAAAAAAAATATGAATTATTAGCAAAAAGCAGATTAATTTGAATATATTGAAAGGGCAAATAAGTAACTGATAAAAATGACTTAAAATCACTTACCAATTACTTCAGGATCAGTGTGGTTTAGATATTTTTTACATATATAAGGCAAGGTGGACTCACAGTCCCGACTTCTCCAGGCATTTGGCATAAATGCATTAAATGCTCCACAGTGATACTCAACAAATGGCTCAAAATTTATTTCTGAAAATGCAATATAAGTGCACTGAATGCTAGAAGCAAAAGCAGTGAGTTTAATATATACCAAAATGTAGTTTCAGGATCAAGGAGACAGCCCTTCTCTTTGGCATATGTAGTAAATCCTGTAGGATGTTACATTATATTTATGATTTTGCAGTTGGAGTCCAGGCATGGCAGTAAAATGACTTCCCAAAGATAGCAACAGCTGATTTTATTGTTTTAAGGTAGAGAAATATTTTGCAATTTGCGGCTATCTTTAAAATGACTGACTAGAATCTTGTCTTTGAGTCAATATCACCCTGAAGCCTTGACTAAAGAACTTACCTTCTTGGCTTCCATTTTCTTGTCTGGAAAAGCATGTCTTATAGGAATTCAATCAGACTTTTAAAATGTTTATAAGCCACTTTCACAAGAACATACTGTATGTATACAAGGGAAATACTGCTATTTTAGGCTGTGGGACGATGCCACTTGTTGAAGGTAATCAAGACGCTGCAGGTACCTGGGTTCCAATTCAGATAGTTGAGTGGCGTTCTGTCAGACCACTGCCAGCCAGCATTTTCATCCAGCTGATTCAGACCTATCCACACTTCCACTGCTTCACTACCCAGGTGCTCTGAAATAAGAGAAATACCGAATTTCAAAAAAAAAAAAAAAACAAAAAACAATGTTACATTTCTTTCTTGTTTTCCTATTCCTGGAGCATGGTGGTCTCCTGCAGACTCACTGACACCAGCTCTGAAGTGTTTAATCTAAGCAACCAGAAATGCTGCCTCTCAGTGGAGGTCAACCACCAAGTGTGCATAGTTGTAAATTTGAGACCATCTGGTTTGTGTGAGCTCATGCACTTGAGGATTTTGGAGGGTGAAGGAGGAAGTGTCCCAGTCACTCCCAGGAAGTGCCCCTCTGTCTTCCTTCTTTGGTCACATGTGCCTGTCGGCCTCAGTCTGGAGGTTTGTGATTCTAGCATGCTGAGGCCACCTCAGGCCCCCAGCAAGGGGAATAGGAAGAAATGCTGTTAAATCTGTATCATGGGTATGTGTGTGTACAGACATGATTTTCTGTAGTTTTAAATATTCTTTACTTTTATTTTAATTTTTTTGCTTTTTAGGGCCACACCCCATGGCATATGGAGTTTCCTAGGCTAGGGGTCTAATTGCAGCTACAGCTGCTGGCTTATACTACAGCCACAGCAACATGGGATCTGAGCCGCGTCTGCGACCTAGACACCACAGCTCATGGCAACGCCGGATCCATAACCCACTGAGGCCAGGGATCGAACCTGCAACCTCATGATTCCTAGTTGGATTTGTTTCTGCTGTGCCACAATGGGAACTCCACTTTTCAATATTCTTGAAATATTTCATGGTTAAAAAATGGAACAACTTAGAAGAGGTTTTCTTTCAGGATCTGGCAAGGAAGAGGAAAGCAGATTAAGTGTTACTGGGGACAGGAGTCAAGTCCTCAAATTTAAGGAGGTGTGCTAAAGCAAGCAAGGAGACGGCTATCTGGCTGGAGAGCCAGTGGGAGTTATCTGGCTGAGAAGAGAGCATTGTACAAGGGATGGGAGTATCCAGAGGGATCAACAGCAGGTTGCAAATTTTTCTTCAGCTTGGGGTGGGGGGGACAAGGTTTTCCGCCAGGCTGGACCCTTGGCCCCTGCTCCTAACCGCTGTGCCACAGCTCCTCATGTTTTAATTCTGTGCCATTTTTGTTAAAAATGCTAAGTATAAGCATGTGCATCCTGGAATTCCTTGGTGGCTCAGTGGGTTAAAGATCTGGTGTCGTCATTGCTGTGGTGCAGGTTCGATTTCTGGCCCAGGAACTTCTGCATGCCCTGAGTGCAGTCAAAAATAAACAAACAAATAAACAAATATGTGTGTGCTTATGTAGAAAAAATATTGTTATCGAACCTGTAGAATTAGAGGAAAAATTCCTTTGTTCTTTCTTTTTGTGCACTTGAATTAAAATAAATTATTCTAGAATAAACATGTACTACTTGTGTTATAATATTTGGGGGGGAAATGGTGTCAGAGACTTTCAGTGAAAGTGACTAATTTTGTGAAACTTTCGAATGTTGCCATTTAATTTTTTAATATATAAAGGACAGCATTGTTCCCTTATGGTTCATCTGTTTCAGAACCCAATTTATTCTGAGTCAGATGCAGAGGCCCTGCCTGAGACTAAGGTCCTAACAGATAAGAGTTATAAATAGGGTGACTGTATGTCTCAGTTTGCCTGGAAAATTCATGGCTTATGCTTGTAGTTCTAGAATAAGTATTAATGGTAGCCTCTTTTACTCCTAAAAGAATCTCAGTTGGATGATCAATTGTATAATCACCTAGGTTATAAAGATTAGTGCATTCACATCTCAAGGCTGCAGTACCTTCTGTGAATGGACATTTCAATACATCAGTGGAAATCTGGAAGAACCCAGCCATTTAAGGAAAGAGAAGGTGCTTCATAATTTTGAGGCTGTCAAAACCACTTAGCAGAAACAGCATGACATTCGTGGGCCCTGCCCTTCCAAGCTTCTGTGGCATAAGCACAGAATCTCTTCCTAATATCTATTCCATTAGTCCTTTCAATAGCACAATTTGATTAAATTATAAGATGAGTATCGTCATGACAGAAGGCAGAATGGAAGATGAATGGACAAGATGGAGAAATTTCCACTTTTTATATTGAGGTCAGTGCCAAGTGACACTTTCAAATAATCTACCTAAAATATTTAAATATTAATTATTCTTATCTGAGAGTTATTTTGAAGACCATCTGTGCAATTGTTTTAACAACACATATAAAAAAATCACTGTGTAATTTATAACCTGGGTTTCAAAGTACAAAAATAGTCTGTTTAGCTTTACAACTAAATTGGCTCACAATTCCGTAATAATAAGTTCAAATCTAAATTCCTTTGGATATTTCTTGTCATTTGTGGTAGCTTGGATAATTCCTTATACCATAGTTAATGTTCATCAGTGATTAGCAAGAAACAGTTGACAATTTTCATCATTAAAAAATACCTTGGTCAGAACAAGTTGCCATCTTTATGAATAGATGTCTGTTTTCCTAAACAGTCTCCCAAATCTCATTATAAAATTATGGTATTTAAATAAAAGTTTCTGACATATTTTATTTCTTTAGTCATTATTCAAGTTTGGTAAACTCAAGCCCTCTTATTAGAGATCCCAGCAGTCATGATAGATAACAATTGTAATTCGTTAATGGTGCACAAAATATTCTATAAAAACCATCACAGGCTCATAATGATATTGGAAATGGGTGTTTTCCTACAATATGACTCACTCAAATCAGTTTCAATGATAATTTCCCACTTTTGCATGTCTGTGGGAAAGGGGCCTCCATACACTGGTTATGCATTTGTTAGACTCCTTCTGGACGGTATTAATGACTTTCAGAAGCCTTAAAATATACTTCCTCTTCCACCCAGTGAATTCACTTCTACAGACTTATAAAGAAATAATTGGGGATCTATGCACAAAGGTATGTGCAGGGATGGTTTTTAATAGCAACAAATAAATAAAAGCAAAATAAAGAATTTTATCTATCTATTCCTATCTCATATTTGGTGATTAGATAAATATACTCTCACTAACCTTTAGTACTACAAAACCATGAAAAATTATAATGTAGATGTTCTTGTTGTGGCTCAGTGGTAACAAACCCAACTAGTATCCCTGAGGACATGGGTTTGATCCCTGGCCTCGCTCAGTGGGTTAAGAATCCAGCATTGCCATGAGCTATGGTGTACGTTGCAGACACAGCTCAGATCTGGTGTTGCTGTGGCTGCGGGTAGGCTGGCAGCTGCAGCTCCTGTTCAGCTGCTAGCCTGGGAACTTCCAGATGCTGCAGGTGCAGCCCTAAGAAGAAAAAAAATATACGATGTAGGTCATGTTTATAGACATGAGCAGATGTTCATTATATGCAGGTAAATTACGTAAGCATGTTACTAAACTGTGTGCACAGTTACTGTTAAATGGTTAGCACATTGAATGTTTGTTATGTGTGCCAGGCACTTTTCTAATACTTCATCTGCTTTGTAACATGTAATCTGCATGGCCAAAAAGGTGGCATTATTACCATTTCCATTTGATAGAGGGAAACAGTGAGGTTGAGCTACTTTACCTCTTTAGCTTTGTTAGTAAGTGATGGAGGTGGGATTCAAATCCAGGCCAGTGGCTCTTTGGTCCCTGCTCCTAATTTCTGTGCAACAACTGCCGCATGTTTTTATTCAATACCATTTTTCATAGGTACTTTGGATGTATGTATGTATTTATTGGGTTTTTTTGTAGATTAAAAACATGGTTATCTCTGGATTGTGGAACTATGAGAGATTTTTCCTTTATCTTTCTGTATACTTGAACTTTTAAAATTATCTTAGAACAATTTTATTGTTATTCCATAATAAGTATGGGTAATAAATTTGAAGTGTTAGAAACCTAATGAAAGTGACTGATTTTGTGACACTTTCAAATGTTTCTCCCCCAAATTTTAAATGCTGTTATGTACACATCTATAAACACATTTAATCTATAAACACATTTAATCTATAAAGGAGAAGTAAGTAGAGAGATTAGGTGAGAGGTGAAATACAAGACCCAGATCATTAACACTCTTTTAACAGTTTATGTTATTTTTTATAGCATTAGTTATCATATGTGTGATTTTGCTCTTCCAATTAAATTTTAAGTTCTTTGTCATCCACCAGGAAGCCTACTCCATACCTGCTCATAGTGACTGACAGGTAGAATTATGTTTAATTAGTAAAAAACGTAATTATTTATCAATGGAAACGAATGGCTAAGATCTCCGGCAATGCAGGATTTTGAACTTAAGTTTAGAAGTCTCCTAGACCCACTTGTTAGAGCTTCAGATTCTCCTGGGTCCCTTGCTGTGGCCTGAACTTCTCTTTTCCAAGGGGGAGAACATAAGAACAACATGACCAGGTGCCAAGTGGAATGGCCCAGGGTTCAGGTCAAAATTCTGGGTGTGAGTTTGGACCATGTTAATAAGGGAAAAGTATTTTCCAAGGGACTGTTTTTCCAGGATGTATTCCAGCATACATGGACATAACTGTAAGCAACATTTTGTGTCAATATCACTGGCATAATCCACCTACTTACTCCTTATGAAATTTTCTTCAGTCTCATCTGCAATACTTAATAAAGCACCTCCTTGCATCTGGCATGAAGAATGTGCTTCGGTCCAGGAGAGGGAGGAAAGCAGGTTGAATTGGTAGCAAATGTGTGAATTGAGATCCTTCTCCCAGACAGCGTCACAGCCCACCTCTGTAGATGCTGAAAACAAAATCCATGAAAGCATTAACTATAATCTTACTTTATCTATACACAAAGCGTTCTTAAGATGAATTTCAATGGAATTATTCCAACTTGCAACTCCTAAAACTTCAGCACACTTATCTATTCTTGATTAGGTCTTTATGATAAAAATCTGCATTGTTTTCCCATTGGCTCTTTATGGTAAAGCTTTTTCAAGGTTTAAAAGAAATTCAAGAAATCATCAATAAAGAAGCTCTGACCCTTTCTGAGAAAATAATAGTAGCCATTTTTAAGACAGGAAATATAAGTGAAGCATTTGCGAAAATAACACCGGAGTTCTTTTTTTTTTTTTTTTTTTTTTTTTTGTCTTTTTGCTATTTCTTTGGGCCACTCCCGTGGCATATGGAGGTTCCCAGGCTAGGGGTCCAATCGGAGCTGCAGCCACTGGCCTATGCCAGAGCCACAGCAACGCAGGATCCGAGCCGTGTCTGCAACCTACACCACAGCTCACGGCAACGCCGGACCGTTAACCCACTGAGCAAGGGCAGGGACCGAACCCGAAACCTCATGGTTCCTAGTCGGTTCGTTAACCACTGCACCACGATGGGAACTTCCGGAGTTCTTTAAAAAGCAGTCAGAACTTTATAGGAAAAGCTCTGTGACCTGAAATGTTTATTTGAGAAAGATACAAGTGTTGTTTCAAAAGGCTTTCCCCTGCAAATACCAAAATGCTACATGGAATAAAGGGGATACAGTAGAAATATGAGTCTGTAATGAACGCAAGTTTTCAAATAAACATTGAGAATAGGAACACTGATATTTAGTTTAAGCAAGTTCTTTCAGCCAAAAGGAGAAGCAAAATCCACTTGGAAAACCTTGGCCAAGGATTGTGTAGTATGCTTAAAAGCAAATTTTAATAAAGTATGAAATGTGGGCTGAAATCTGAAGTTTACTGAAATAACAGAAAATGAAGACCTAGTCTGGGTGCTTTGGCTGAAATTTTAAGTCAATCCCCAAGGTGAAATAAGCAGCCATAATAATTACCTGAAATCAAACTCAGCCAAAGAATTTCAGAACGTAGACAATGTGAACCAGGCTAAAGCATGAGAGTGACTGACGGTCAGGCAATTGGCTAAAATTGAGAATAGCCCTTCCCAAAGTGTGATGCATAGAATACTACAACTTCAAGAGCTCACCAAGAAAAGCTGGGACATAATACGCATGTAGCCTTCTCTGGAGAATTTACAATGTACACTAGCATGTTAAAGGCTCTGCGGAGTTCCTCAGAGGCTCAGCTGGCTAAGAATCTGGTGGTGTCACTGCGGTGGCTTGGGTTCAATCCCTGGCCTGGGAAGCACAGCCAAAAAATAAAAAGGCTCTGAGATGTTACCTAGTGAAGAAACAGCTTAATTTTAATTCAGTACACTTCGAACTTACTTGACAATGAAATCTTTTTTGTTTGTTTTCTTTTCCCCAGTACTTAATTAGATGGCTCTCTTGGGAATGTGGGAAGTTTGTTTTCAGGTCTGGTGGCAATGTGCCTTCCTCAGAACTGAGTTAGTTAATGAGAAGTTACTAATCTGCATGTAAATCTAAGGTTGTCTTCGTCTTCCTGTCTGACACATGTATTTATAGCAGGATCCCAGAGTGAAGGAAGGCGGAAGCCAGGGCTATCACCAAGGAAAACTATAGGAAAGGGAGAGAAAGGAAGGAGGACACGTTCAGTAATCATTTTGCCCTGGTGGCTGAAATTTCCTCATTGAGTTTGAGTCCTTAGAGATTGTCTTCAGTTAAAAAGCTATGCCATCCCTGAGACAGACAATGCCCTGAGCATTATCACACATTAGTTCAGCCCTGTTGATCCCGTGACAGCTGAGGCTACCAGAGAGGAGCAGGGGAGTCTACAACTTCAGGGTACAGAAAAATCATTTAGCGAATGTCTTCAAAATCACAGATTTCTAGTTCTCAGTCTTGGAGATTCTGAATTAGTGACTATTTTTGGAGTGGGATTCAGAAACCTACATTTTAAGCATATTCCTGAAGTTCCCATTGTGGTTCAGCAGAAATGAATCTGACTAGTATCTATGAGGACTCAGGTTTGATTCCTGGCCTCGCTCAGTGGGTTAAGGATCCGGTGTTGCCATGAACTGTGGTGTAGTTTGCAGACATGGCTTGGATCCCGAGTTGCTGTGGCTGTGGTGTAGGCCGGCAACTGTAGCTCCAATGTGACCCCTAGCCTGGGAACCTGCATATGCTGCAGGTGCAGCACTAAAAAGACAAAAAAAAAAAAAAAAATCCTGATTCTAATGCAGATGGTCCACAAAGCAAACACTGGGAAGCACTGGTTTGAAAGAAAACATTCGAAGCACTTTCCAAGGAGAGCAGGTATGAGTAGCCTTTGGTCACTAGAAGATAGTAGGATGTCAGAGCAGAGATTGGGGGAGGATGTCAGAAAGGGAGATCTGGGTATAGGGTACCTGCCTCTCCTCTGCCTTGGGGAAAGATTTGACAGTAAGTCTTAATTATAAACCTCCATGATAAGCTGTGTCATGATAAGAAAAGGTCTGGAGGACACTTCAGTTGATCTTATTCCCCATTTTTGTCAAGAGTCGCTCTTGCTCTCTCAATGGGACATGAATTGAGCTTCATAAACACAGCCTTTTGCAATAAACTGCCTGAATTCTAGGCATTAAACAGGATGAGAGACCTGCAGGTGATCCTGTCTATGCTACAAATTACACAGCCCGGCTTTGTTAGGTTTCCCTTGGCTTTGTAGTATCTATGCCAATTCTTAAGGTTAATCAAAAGGAAACTTCCAGTCAAAAGTTTGCAACTGGTGCCCATATTCTTCTAAAAAGTCAGTGCATTTGCCACGGAAATTTGGGTTTAACTGAAATATAAGTTAAGTTATATTAAGTGTGAGAAAAGACAGCCTGTTCAATAAGTGGTGCTGGGAAAACTGGACAGCCACATGGAAAAGAATGAAATTAGAACACTTCATAACACCATACCCAAAAATAAACTCAAAATGGATTAAAGACCTAGATATAAGACCAGACACTATAAAATTCTTAAAGGAAAACGTAGGCCAAACACTCTCTGACATAAACGACAGCAACATCTCAGATCCACCTCTTAGAGTAATCACAGTAAAAACAAAAATAAACAAATGGGACTTAATTAAACTTAAAAGTTTCTGCACAGCAAAGGAAACCCTAAACAAAACAAAAAGACAACCCACAGAATGGGAAAAAATATTTGCAAATGAATCAACTGACAAGGGATTAATCTCCAAAATTTATAAACACCTCCTACCGCTCAATACCAAAAAAAACCCAACCCCATCAAAAAATGGGCAGAAGATCTAAATAGACAATTCTCCAAAGAAGACATACAGATGGCCAAAAAACACATGAAAAGATGTTCAAAATCACTCATTATTAGAGAAATGCAAGTCAAAGCCACTATGAGGTACCACCTTACACCTGCCAGAATGACCATCATCAAAAAGTCTACAAACAATAAGTGCTAGAGAGGGTGTGGAGAAAAAGGAATCCTAGTACATTGTTGGTGGGATTGTAAATTGGTATAACCACCATGGAAAACAGTATGGGGATTCCTCAGAAAACTAAAAATAGAACTACCATTTGATCCAGCAATCCCACTCCTGGGCATCTACCCAGAGAAAACCATGACTCGAAAAGACACATGTACTCCAATGTTCATTGAAGCACTATTTGTAATAGCAAGACATGGAAATAACCTAAATGTCCACTGACAGAGGAGTGGATCAAGAAGATGTGGAACATATACACAATGGAATATTACTCAGCCATTAAAAGGAAAGAAATAATGGCATTTGCAGCAACATGGATGGACCTAGAAATTACCATGCTAAGTAAAGTCAGTCGGACAATGAGACACCAGCATCAAATGCTATCACTTACAGGTGGAATCTGAAAAAAGGACACAATGAACTTTGCAGAACAGATACTGACTCACAGACTTTGAAAAATTTATGGTTTCCAAAGGAGACAGGTTTGGAGGTGGGGGGATGCACTGGGAATTTGGGATGGAAATGCTATAAAACTGAGTCATGATGATCATTGTAAAACTATAAATGTGATAAGTTCATTGAGTAATATATATAAAAAATAAAATATGGAGTTCCCGTCGTGGCGCAGTGGTTAACAAATCTGACTAGGAACGATGAGGTTGCGGGTTCGATCCCTGCCCTTGCTCAGTGGGTTAAGGATCCGGCGTTGCTGTGAGCTGTGGTGTAGGTCGCAGATGCGGCTCGGCTCCTGCGTTGCTGTGGCTCTGGCGTAGGCCCGTGGCTACAGCTCCCATTAGACCCCTAGCCTGGGAACCTCCATATGCCACGAGAGCGGCCCAAGAAATAGCCAAAAAAAGACAAAAAATAAAAATTAAAAAAATAAAATAAAATATAAGAATGTGTACTTCTATGCAGTACATGCACCTGCTTCTCTAAAAGAGCTGTGTGTCACTCCATGGGTCTTACTGGAAGATGTTGTGGTAATAAATGGAATGAAAGTGCCACCCTGGGCCTGGGCATTGTGATTTGCTCTTCTGATCTCCATTCAGTATCAAAGGCTTTGTTTCCCCAGATGCCAGCAGACCCCTCTCAGTGTTAAGCCTTCTCCAGGATTGCCTTGGCTGAAGAGGTTCTTTGCTCATGGTGCTCTCCCTTCCCAAGGACAGCCTGCAAATAGTGACCAGTCAATGCATGGTTACAAGACCCCCTCCTCTCACCCCAACTAGGAGCAAATCCAGCTTGACAACTCCTCATAGGGTCTGTGCGGGTGTTGGCAGCCCTGCCTCCCAGTTCTGCACAATCCTGCTCTCTTCCTTTCCTTTCCATTTGTATTGATCCTGAGACCATTTCCCAGGAGACCTCCTGCACGGTCATCTCAGCCTCAGACTGCTCCCTGAGAGCCCACCTGCCACAGGCTCCCATCTTCGTCTGGGGCATTCGCATGTATTTACTCTTAATCCTCTTGCTTCTTCATATCAAATGTCTCTTTCCAAGTAACTAAAAATGCAAGATTGATGGCTAGCACTATCAATCGAAAAATTAGAATCTAAGGGCTACTATCATCTTGTTATATGTCTTTGCATCTTTGATTATCTTTTTTTTTCTTTTTTGTCATTTTTGTTCACCCGTGGCATATGAAAGTTCCCAGGCTAAGGGTCGAATTGGAGCTGTAGCCGCCAGCCTACACCACAGCCCCAGCAATGCCAGATCCAAGCCGCATTTTTGATGCACACCACAGCTCATGGCAACACTGGATCTTTATTTAACCTGTTGAGTGAAGCCAGGGATCTAACCCACGTCCTCATGGATACTAGTTGGGTTCGTTACTGCTGAGCCACAACGGAAACTCCAAATCTTTGATTATCTTTATACTATCTCTTCTGACTCTAAATTCTGAGCTCCTTGAAGGAAGCGACTATGTTGTGTTTATCTTTATCTCCTATTATTTGAAGAAAGATTGCCAAAAGTCTTTTGTACGATGGTGATTTTTTTTTCCCTTTCAAAATACACCTCTCTTCCAATGAACTGGACTACATTCATGCCAACATTGATTTGTTACAGATTATGACCAAGATGTAGCCATTTCTCCTTCTCTATTAACATGGATTTTTTTCATCTTCCCTAAGGATACAGCTTTGTCATTGTCCAAGGTGTACTCTTTCTTGCCACTTTAAAAAAATAGTTGGGAGTTCCCGTCGTGGCGCAGAGGTTAACGAATCCGACTAGGAACCATGAGGTTGCGGGTTCTATCCCTGCCCTTGCTCAGTGGGTTAAGGATCCGGCGTTGCCGTGAGCTGTGGTGTAGGTTGCAGACGCAGCTCGGATCCCGCGTTGCTGTGGCTCTGGCGTAGGCCGGTGGCTACAGCTCCGATTGGATCCCTAGCCTGGGAACCTCCATATGCTGCGGGAGCGGCCCAAGAAATAGCAAAAAAAAGACAAAAAAAAAAAAAGTTGAATTCTAAAAGAAAGAAAGAAGGAAAGAAAGAAAGAAGAAAAGAACTCATACTATTAGAGAAACTCTAAGCTACAAAGTTTCTACTTTTATCTCTCTTTGGTCTTTCATATACTCAGCAAATACTTATTGAATATGTGCTCCCTGAAAAGTGCTGTGTTGGTAAATTTCATGTAACAGGAGCTCCAAACCAGATGTCCTGCTACATAGGAATCCCTAGTACCTTACATGCTCCTTGGTAGCCCTGATCACAACTGAAATTAAATGATGCATTATGTGATTGCTTATTGATTGTTTGTTTTCCCTGATAAAATTAAGTATCAGGAAAGCATGAACCACGTTCCCTCTTTTTCGTGTTACTCAAAGCTTGCCTGTCAGCATTTAAAGGTAGTTGGGTAGGGGAGACTATGCTATCAAAGGAAGCTGAGAAGTGGTGGCTGCAAAAGAAAGAGGAAAACTAGTAGGTGTGGGTCCCAGATACCCAAGGAAAAAGATGGTGTCAATTCCGTTACATGTTGCTGAACCTTTGAATAAGACGAGAGCCGAATCCATTAGAGACTTTATGGGAAGTGTTTCAACAGAGGAACCCAATCATCTGCCTGCTCCGTGCCTACACCCAACAGATGAGCACCACCAAGGAAATCATCCAATCAATTTATCATCAACCATCCCCCCATGCTTCCTGGAACCATTACCAGCTTTCTCTGGTCAGCTTGATCTCACACCAACCACAGTGCTCCTTTCACATCTTTCCTGCTGCCCAAACCTCACTCTTTCTTCCCCCTCTTCAGGGAAAGTCCACACCCATTGGACCAGATTCTCCTCATTTCTCCCCCATCACTTCATCCATCAACCTTCTGGGACCTGTGCTATCCTTCTCCTTCTCTTCCCTCCTAAGGAGAAGCTGTCTTTACATCCAAAAAAGCCCAGTCTGCCCATCTAGGATTTGGATCCTATTTCCTATGCCTTCTGAAAGACCATATTTATTTCATTAATTGCTTTCACATTCCTGCACCTTCCACCTTTCTCTGTTAGATCATTTCCAGGTACATTCAAAGATGACCTAGCATCTCTTATCCTTAAAAAATAAGAAAGAAAAAATCTCCTTCCCTTGGCCTCCCCATCCCAGTCTCTGCTTTTTCTCTGCCCCCATTAGTCACATGTTTTATGCATATGCTGTCTCCACTTCTCATCTCCCATTTACTCTTTAAAAAAAATAACAGTTTTATTGTGATAATATTAACTTGTGTTTTTGTCCTTTATCCTATCGATAAGGGTATTACATTAATTGATTTTCATATTTTAAACTAATCTTGCATTCTTGGGATAAGTTCCAGTTGGTCATAGTGTACACTTACTTATATACGCTGTTGGATTCTGTTTGCTAGTATTTTGTTGAGAATTTTTGCATCTATATTCATAAGAGATATTGGCCCATAATTTCCTTTTCTTTGCTTTCTTTCTTTTCTTTTTCTTTTTTTTTTGCCTTTCTTTAGGGCCGCTCCTGCAGCATATGGAGATTCCCAGGCTAGGGGTCTAATTGGAGCAGTAGGCACCGGCCTACACCAGAGCCACAGCAACGCGGGATCTGAGCCGCATCTGCAACCTACACCACAGATCACGGCAATGCCGGATCCTTAACCCACTGAGCAAGGGCAGGGATCAAACCCGCAACCTCATGGTTCCTAGTTGGATTCGTTAACCACTGTGCCACGACGGGAACTCCTAATTTTCTTTTCTTATAATGTCATTGGTTTCAGTATCAGGGTAATGCTGGCCCCATAAAATAAATTAGGAAGTGTTCCTTCCTTCTTCTTCTGTTTTTCCATTTGATTGTTAACCCACTCAAGCTGGCAACTAGAATATATCTTTCCAATGCCATCAATAACCTTTGTGTTGCCAGATCTAGCAAGCACTTAGCTTCAGACCTTGTCAAATCAGGCTCTTCAGCAGCATTAGGCAAGCTGGGCTCTCTCTTCTTGCTGACATACATTTTTCTTTGCTTACCCTTCCACCTGGCTACCCTTCCACCTTTATGGCTGCCCCTTTTAGCATCTTTAGTTTGTTCACTTTTTATTCAAACTAAACATGAGATCTTAAGACTTGGCCCTAAGTCCTCTTCCTTTCTATTCTATACATGCTCTGGATTATCTAACCTAGTTTCATAAACCCCTTTTGTTACAACTCTCAAATATATATTGACCTTTATGTCTAACTGCCTAGTCCACACAACCACAGGACTGACTCACTGTTTTTTATTTTTTTAAGTAGTATCTATCAAAAATTGTAACTGTAACTTAACTTGAGCATTATACTTGAATATGAACTTCATTATGACAGGTGTCATGACTTTCATCTTTTACATTTGTGGTTAGAATCCCAGAAGCTAGCAGAATGCTTGGTGTATAGTAGGTGTTCAATACATATTTGTGGAAATGAATGAATGAATGAATGACTTGTGGAAATGGAAGTCAGGCATGCATCATTATAGAAGCTAAGAAGAGATAGATTTCTGAGGAATCAAAGCACTATGTAGAGGATGAGAGAGAGAGGTGTTTTCAGGAGACAGAAGTGGGGATGAAGGAGTTGTGTTATTTTTAAGGTATATAAAGACTTGAGCAGGTTTAAGTGCTAATGAGAAGGATCCATCATCATCTATATTAGAGTGGGAGTGTGCTTTGGAATCACCTCAAAGGCTCGTTAGAACAGATTTCAGAGGCTGCACTTCTAGAATGACTGATATTGGTGTCTAGGGTGTGGCTGGTAACTTGCATTTTCTAACAAGTTCATAGGGATGCCTGATGCTACTGGAACAGGGACACCCTTAGAGAAACAGTGAGATACAGGTTGGATGGGAGGCTCTGGAGTCCAGATGGGGGGATGTGTCCCAGGTAGGAAGAGAACCACCTGTACACAGGAAGGAGGAAATAAAGATGGGTACAGACCCAAGTAGGCTTAAAGGCTTGGGAGCAGGAAGTTGTCAAAACTTCTGTTCTGATGGATCCTGTTTTCTTTGAGAGGTAGGTATTGAAGTTGCCTCTTAAGAGTTGGAAAAGAGAACGTAGCTCAGGATTAGAAGTCAGGGGAGAGTAGAGAGGTTTGTATGGCTCTTGTGGGGAGTAACAGAGCAGCATGACAAGAGAGATACAATAAAATAGCTGACCAAGATGAGGTTGGCAGTCATGCATCTATATTGGTAACAATCTGCTCTGTTATGTCATTCAAGTTACTGATAAAAATTGTGGCAGGTGAATGGGGTTCAAGCACAATCAGATAATTCCAGATGTTGCCATCCTAAAAATATCTCAAACTAACTAAGTGTAACTCTCCAGCTGTGTAAGACACACAACCAAGATGGACCTAGCATGACCCAGAATTGCCCTCAACAAACCCAGAGAGATTCCTCTGTATCATCCTTTCCCTGAGGATCTATAGTGACAGATGTTTTATCATATCCCTCCCTGCTAGTGTGTTTTCGTATGTGTTTATTAGCACTAAATTTACATTATGCTCACTTACAATCAATTTTTTTTTTAAAAAAAGCATCATTCTATATTGAGATACTAAAAAATTTCCATATAAGAAAGATGAGACCCAGAAGAATAACTCTTTGTTTTAATTTACTTAGTCCTCTCTGTCCTATCCACTTGTTGACCCCATGGAAAGACCTATCAGCTTGCTCAGGTTCCAGTCTCCAGCACATTATTTTGAGTTGTGCTGGCCACCAGGAACCAAAAGTAACAAGAGAGGAAGAAAATTGTAATATAGCACTGTACAAATAAACATGCTCTCTGTTGGCTGTGGTAAAGGTCAGGAGAGTTGGAATCTGGCAGTCTGTCAAGTGGAGGATGCTTCTGAACTGTAGGAAGCTGAACAAATAGATAATCTGGGGAGTGAAAAGCCCTGGGCACCACTAAACCCAGGCTTCCACCTGGGAAACTGTAATTAGCTAAAAGTGCTGAGGGATGGTGACAGTGCTCTTTGAAGAATCTCAAGGAGACTTGTAGCTTAAAAAAGATCCCTCAGAATGAGGGTCATGTGAAATACATGTTAATTTTATTAGTATTGCTTTATTTACTTTTAATAATGGTATCTGTTGGAGATGGAAATGGAAAGAGAAGATGATGTAAATAATGTGACACCTGACTCAAGAATCCAAGGAGTGTAGGGATTACATGCACATACACCTACATACAGACATTCAGATTCAGGCAGAGAAGCCTGATGATCCGACAGTTTATAAATAATGAAACACTTTCATGCTGGTTGTTGAACAGTTGCTGTCTTGAGCTCCTCAAGTACCCCCTGCTACCCCTGAATACCCTCACATTATGGCAGCTAAGAGGTTAATACCAGTAGTGAACTTCCAGGACTCCTAATCCCCACATTAAGGTATCCCCTTGGACTGACCAGTAGCTCACACCATATTGGTGGCTAAATGTCTTAATATCACCCCTATATATAGATGTATGTTGCATAGAAATACTTGCATATTATTAATTGTCTGTGAATTACCTGCCACAGGATCACCTGGCCAACTCGTCAAAAAAGCAAATGCTCACTGCCTCTCTGGGACTGGGTGAGGATGCACATTTTTTTTTTTTTGTCTTTTTAGGGCTACACATGTGGCATATGGAGATTTCCAGGCTAGGGGTCGAATCAGAGCTCTAGCTATATAGCTATAGCTACAGCCACAGCAACACAGGATCTGAGCTGCATCTGCGACCTATACCACAGCTCACAGCAACGCCGGATCCTCACCCCACTGTGCAAGGTCAGGGATCCAACCCAGGTAATCAAGGATCCTAGTTGGATTTGTTAACCACTGAGCCACAACAGGAACTCCTGGATTCACCATTTAAGCTATCCCTCCCCAGGTGATTCTAGAGCATCATATCAAATACAGTCTGCATTTTCAGGCATAGAGCAAATCTGTCTGTCCTGTGTTCCATCTAGAAGTCAAGTTCTTCAGAGAAAGGGTCCCAGGTCCTAACACTATGCCTAGCTTAGTGCTACTGACAGATAATAAAGAGGAAGGATCACTGATTCAGAAGCATATGCTGAAAGGCTAAGTTAGGCTTCATGATATGATGATAACGGTAATCCTGTTGAGTACCATTAGATGCATCATCTAATTGCATCCTCTCAATAACCCTAATAGCTACTGTTATTATCTCCATTTCATGGTGTGGAAACTGAGACTCATTGTTGGGAAGGTGCAAGACTTCAATCTTAGTCTTACTCTTTCTTATTCACTAAACTGTGTTAGATCTTTAGGTTAGAAAAGATTTCTACAGTTAATTTTTTTCTTTTCTTTTTCTTTTTATTTATTTTAGGGCTGCACCCATGGCATATGGAAATTCCTAGGCTAGAGGGCAAATCAGAGCTGCAGTTGCTAGCCTATGCCACAGCCACAGCAACCACAGATCCCAGCCACATCTGTGACCTACATCAGAGTCACAGCAACGCTGGATCCTTAATCCACTGGGCAAGGCCAGGGATCAACACCTTGTCCTCATGGATATCAGTCAGGTTTGTTACCACTGAACCACAATGGGAACTCCTCTACAGGTAATTTTAAATTAGATTCTTTGGAGTTAATCTCTTCAATTTCTTTTTGTTTGAAATTTTTTGTGGCATTTTTTTAACCATTGGGAGGGAAGGTAGGCATGGATGGTGAGGAGATTATGAAAGTTATATTCTCTGTCTGGTAGAAACCAAGGTGGAAAGAAATTGAATATAGAAAGTAAAAGGTATATATAAATATTCCCCAATACTTAAGAACCACTGGAAACCTTTAAAGCTAAATGAAAATACAATAAAATAATAAAGTACTATCTGACAAAAACATTTAGAACATTTTGCAGCTGTCATCAGACCTTGAAAATCAAGTTATGAAGAAAAAAGGATTTTGAGGTTATAGCTAGAAATCTGGTAATACGGAAAGGAAATCAAGATAAGAACTCATTGTGGAGAAATAATGAGGGCAACTGAGATTTTAAAAAGATCATCAAGAGCCAGCTGATGCCTGGACTTGACAATAGGCAAGACAAGCAGCCAGGACATGGAGAAGTTAAGGCAGCTCAGCAGAGGAAGTGGATTGGAAGATAACTAAGAGCTTCATGTGTATTCAGGTTTGTTTTGAAGTATCCTGCCCGGAAGCTGGGATTAATGAGATCACTGAGCATTATAATTTGATTCCAGTTAAAGCATCCTTATGCACTGAACTTAATGAAGAATGGCTCATTAACATCTTTTGAACTTAAGGGAAAAAAGGAATATACATCAGAATTGTCTTTTCGAGGCAAAAACAAACACAAAATCACAATCTGGGTAAATGAAATCAGAGCACTTATTCAGACTTCAATAGATCAATCTCAGTGCTATTCTCTAGGCACAGATAACTTTCTAATCATTCTTGATTCATTCATGACATATGGGGAAGACTAGATTTTATTCTTACTGGGATCTGGGCAAAATCCCCACTTCTCATCTCTTTCATATCGGCTGGTGGTGGCGCACCACAGCAAGTTGTCTTCCCGCCCTTCCCGGGTACATTCATGGTGCCACTGCCGGTTATACTGGAAGGGAAACACGCAAGGCATCCCATGGGCATTCCCTTTGATTGTATACAGATCTAGGAGAAAGAAAAGGACAAAGTCAAATAAGTATGAGGGCAGCTTTATCTTTGGAAACTCATAGAATGAATGCATGTTTTATTGACTGAAAACCTACAGTGGGCAAAGCTCTGGCTTTACCAGAATAAATGCTCAGGACCTCAATGTCTAGTGTATGGACATGTGCAAGTGCTGTGCTAGGTTCCAGGGAAATGATAATAAATGGTTTGTTAGTATGACCATCTCATTGTTTATTTACTATGGTGCACTGCTACAGCAGCATACAGATTTGTGAATGGATGAGAAGGAAAATTCTATTTATTTATTTAATTTCACTATAGTTGATGTACAATATTGTATTAGTTTCAGGTATACAGCTCCAGGTTCTTTTCCATTATAGGTTACCACTAGGTATTGAATATAGATGGAGATTTCACTTTAAAATATCTTCCAGTCCCCAAATACATCAGCCATCAGCATCTGAACCCTGTGTTTCACGAACATTTATTAATTTATTCATTCAACAGGTATCTGTTGAGCATTTAATGTGTCCAGACCTGGGTTTAGGATATAATAGTGAATAAGTAAGTAAAAGTTCCCTTTCACATGGAGCTTCTATTCTAGTGGGGAGAAAAAAAAAGAGAAAACAAGTATACAAGTAAACATGTAATTTCAGGTAGTGATAAGCACCATGAAGGAAAACAAAATAAGGTAAGAACAGAATGACTGTGTGTGTGTGTGTGTGTGTGTGTGTGTGTGTGTGTGTGAAGAGGTGGAGGGGCACTATTTTTGATAAGGTGGTCAGTAAAGGCTTCTCTGAACAAGAACTGGGAGAAGCAAGGATTCAAGTCTTTGGAAAAGAGTTGTGGCAGAAGGAACAGCAAGTATGAGGGACCAGTAACAACAGCCCTGTGGGGTGGACCGGGAAGGTCAGGGAGGCCCAGTAAGGAGTGGAACCAGGGAAGCACTGGAAGGTGGGTCACAGAGGCTGGCTCTGCCAGAGCATGGACTTTGATGACCTCTACTTTGTGGGGTGGTGGGAAGCCACTAGTAGATTTTGATTGGGAAAGTCACATGATCAGATTTCCATTTTTAAAGACTCCTGGTGTGCAGTGTGGCAAGCAGACTGCACACAGGGAGAGAGAGTGCAGACTGGATGATGGGCTGGAGGCCCCTGCAGTGGAGATGAGATGATTATGCTGAGTGGCTTGCTGGCTACTTCCTCAGCATATTTCAATAAATCGTCATCCTTGGCCTTATGCAGGAAACAGCACCTTTTCATGACTCCACCGGGGCCTTCTATGGTGTGGGGTGTCAGGGCCATCCTCAATAAAGTCAACAGATCCTGGAGCGAAAGGGCTAGCAACGGAGATTTCCACCCTCGCCCACAATTGGCAGGTGGCCTGAGCTCACCCCATATCACCAGCCCTGGAGTTTGGAGCTGTTGGGGAACTACTGGTATTTCAGGACCCATCCTCTTGTTTCCTTCCTCTAACTTTTACTTAGTCGTCCCCCGCATGCATTGTGAGTGTGGGTATATGGCTAAAACTTTAACCTAAAACAAATGCCAAATGCTTCCTTAGAATTGTAGATTATTCAGGGTGCTGATATACAGCATAAGCTTTATTGTAGTGAGTCCTGAAAATGGGTTGCTCTTGGCTCTGTCTTTCTTCTTCTTCTTCTTTTTTTTTTTTTTTTTTTGTCTTTTTGTTGTTGTTGTTGTTGCTATTTCTTGGGCCGCTCCCGCGGCATGTGGAGGTTCTCAGGCTAGGGGTTGAATCGGAGCTGTAGCCACCAGCCTACGCCAGGGCCACAGCAACGCGGGATCCGAGCCGCATCTGCAACCTACACCACAGCTCACGGCAACGCCGGATCGTTAACGCACTGAGCAAGGGCAGGGACCGAACCTGCAACCTCATGGTTCCTAGTTGGATTCGTTAACCACTGCGCCACGACGGGAACTCCGGCTTTGTCTTTCTTGACTTGTTTCTTGTAGGTGCAGGAGAAAGTCTTGCTTTTGATCTTAGGAGTTCCTTACACTGCTTCCTAGAGTTCTTAGAAATAGAAGCTCTTATTCAGGCATAATTCTAGAGCACAATGAGGGCAAGAACCACGTCTGTCTTGTTGGCCTTTGAAAATCAGATGCCCGGTCCTGTGCCTGAGAAACAGCGCTCAGTAAATGTGGGATGGACAGGGAGAAGTGGATTAATGAACGAAGAGAACTACAGAACAAAACCTGACAAAGAGGTTTGAGGTTTCAGAAGTTAACTAAGCTACTTTCTTTCTCTTTCATTTTCTCTCTTTAAAAATGCCAAGTATCACAAAACCGTGGAAAATGAAAACACCCCCTCCTCCACTCCTCACCCCAGCCCCATCCAAAACCACGCTTTCTTACTCCCTGGCACACACCAAATAATCCCTGACAATAATCTGCCTTTAAATGCCATAGATGCCAGCCAGGCTTCTGGAGGCACTGAGATGCCCTGCAGACACTCTCTGTAGAGGGGACTGAGTTTCTACAATAAAAGAAATATTGGCAGGAAAGGCTGTTACATTCATCCTGACAAGCTTTTAACTTCAAAAATCTTTTCCTTCTACCTTTTCTTTCTCCCTCGTCTTTCTGTTCTTTCTCCTTTCCACTGATTCCCAAAGTTATTTAAGTGGTGTCTCTTCTTTAGCAGAATTTAGCAAGTCCATAACAAGACTCCAGCAGTCCCTTTAAGGTACACGAGTAAGCAACTAAAATATATTTAGCGGAAGTCCCTTGGGGTTCTAAGTGCCTTGTACCTCTTTTATGTAATTTATTTCACAAATCTTTACTTGTGGGCAAACTTACTAAGTATTTCATGAGGATCTTGATTGAAATTTTTGTTTACCTTTGTGCAGATAGTCACAAATGCCTCCACCACCTGACATGTAGGAAATCCACCTGTGGAGATATTTCCACGAGGCCACAAGCGTGTTGTCGTGCTTCACCTGGACCATGTACTGGAGTGGGCCTGTGATCATCTTCCTGTTACAGCGCCACTTCAAGGAAACAAGGGTGGAATCGCACTCGTAGATGCTCAAGGGCTGCTCCGGATTAGACACATTCAGGCCCAGGCAGCCGCTGCCTCCAATGTTATAGAGGCGGTGGTTTGAAACCCACTTCCACAGCATGTACTTGTTGGGTGGTTTGCAGTTCTCCAGGGTCAGTGTAGATTTGCCCGCTTGAATGCATTTCTCAAGGCTCTCACTTTGGATAATGAAAATTCCTTTATCTGAAATAGCAAAATAGAGGATATAGATATTAGCAAAATAGCAAAATAGAGGATATAGATAATAGCAAAATAGAATTTTCGCACACAATTAACTAGTGTCAGGAGGACCCCGATGTGCATGTCTGAGCTGTGTCACAATTGACAGCTATCTTAAACAGATCTGAAGTTGATGGGCGGGGTCTACCACAAGGGCTTTATTTGCACAGAACAGATGGTTTTCTTGGGAAGCGTAAACAGACTTCTTGCAGCTAATGGGAGACCTCTGGTCTAAGACTTCCATGGCCCCCCAGTAACAAGGGCTTCTTGCGAATCCATTCAGGAACTGTAATGATAGAGAAGGAACGTGTCACAACTGGAGAGAGAGTGGGGACTGGTAATGATACTCAGGGCTACGGGGAGGGACATGGGGTGCCCAGAGGGATGGTGACACTTTGGTTTTCTTCAGACAAGTGCTTGAATGTTAGGAATATCGCAGCTGAATCAAGAGCCACTGAAATGAAAATGAAAAGGAAAATTTCTACTATCAAGTGTCCTTCTTCCAAAGAATAGAACTCAAGGGCTACCTCATGTCTTGATACAAGATGCAATATGGTGAGAAAAAATGCTTCTCCACATTTGTTTTCTGTACTGGGTCCACGAGGATGGCCTCTTCCCTGGAGCATCCTTGTTGGATGGGACCAGCAGCAGCAGATGCCCAGGACACTAGCTGAGGCCCCTCACAGAGGTTGCAAGAGCACCCTGACAGCAGCGAAACCACACTGGCCATGTGGAGATGTGGAGAAAGCAGGCATTTTGTGATAGACCCCTGAGCCTCTGACCCCCTGGAGCCAGAAGAAGGGATTTGGGTGTGTTTCCTGTGAAAAAGCTGGCAGGGCTCAGCCAGCACTTGCATGTTATCTGATGCCCACTACCTGGCTTTTCCTCAAGTCGCCAGCCTGGAAGGCACTTATTACACCACAATTATGAGCATTTTTTTAAAGGTGGAAACTATATCTGATATTTTTCGTCTAAGTTCAGAGTGTCCTGAGCACATTACGGAAGTTCAGTAAATACCTGACGTTGATTAAACACACTGGCAGCTGATGCTTAGGCCCATGGTTGCTGGATTCTTCAGCTCAGACTATCTAGTCAGGTCCTAGAGCTCTTTTGTTCACCTGTTAACTTGACTCTTACATTTCACTCCCTGTCCATTCTTCAAAAATCTAAAAGAAGGAGTTCCCATCATGGTGCAGCAGAAACGAATCTGACTAGGATCCATAAGGATGCAGGTTTGATCCTTGGGCTTGCCCAGTGGGTTAAGGATCTGCTGTTTCTGTGAGCTGTGGTGTAGGTCACAGATGCAGCTCGGATCCTGTGTTGCTGTGGCTGTGGTGTAGGCTAGAGGCTACAGCTCCAATTTGACCCCTAGCCTGGGAACCTCCATATGTCATGGGTGTGGCCCTAAAAAGACAAAAAAAAAAAAAAAAAAAAAAAAAAAAAGACCTAAAAGTCGACCATCAGTTTCTCTTAAAATGGCTGTGGTTTAGAGCCCGTTGTATGGCACGGGCATAGTGGACACAGGCAGGCACCTTCTAGAAATTTAGAACAGTGCAGAACAGTGAGTGGGAACAACATTTCATTTTGGTACAAGTTCTTTTGGGTTTTCTAAAGTTGCTCAGGCTGAGAAGAACTAATTTATAGTAACCAAAATCACTTAAGACACTGTTAAAAAAAGATTGTCAATGTATTAATGGAAGCTATACTTCATTTAATAATTGATAACCTTACTTACACCATATATTTGAGAAGTTGAATTAGTTGTCAGAAAATTGCTTCGATCGCCATACATCAGAGCAAAAGAGAAAGGAGTGTGCATGTGAGTATATGGGGGGAGTGGCAGAGAATGAATGGTTTGGGGGGAGATTTCATTTAGATCAGGAAATTTGTTTTCCTAATGAAGCCGATGTCTGTGTGGTTATTAGTAATAGTCATTCAAGATCGAATCTACCTCTTGCCAATACGATGTGGACTCTGATAATTAACCTTCCCTCCAACTCTCTTATTCACCTTTTCATGCCTGGGTAGAATGTCAACCTTAATTTCTGTGGTAATCTACTAATTACTTTTCAGCCAGCCCAGAGTTCCATTAATTTTTCACCAAGGGATAATTATCTTTCTATAATTGCTCTGTAGTTTAGTGTCTATCTAAGATAGATCTTCAAATATATCCAGCTCTACAACTTATTAGCTCTATCTACCATAGCCCTCTGGGCCTCAGTTCATATACCTAAGATAGGTGGGTAGACTACCTGGCTGGTAGTTTAAGAGCTCTGAAATCAGGCAGACCCAGCACAGACTAGCCTTGTAACTTTGGGCAAATTTCTTGATATCTGTGAACCCTGCCTTTCCTCTTTCAACTGGGACTATGTATGCTGCCCTCATAGGGATGTTAAGAGTATTCCCTTTAATAATCCATGCAAAGTATACCACACAGTATCTTGGCATGGGAATACCTCAGTAATTGTGAGTTGTTTTTTTTTATTATTGTTGTTATTATTATTATGGTTGTTGTTGTTATCTTTCTGGCTTCCTGATTCTTGGTCTACAGATCCAGCCGTAGACTTGGTTGAACACCTGTAGAGTACTAAGTTGAGCTTTCCCCAGAGACTTCTGCTACTAGCACAAAGGCTCATTTTTACTTCAGTTTCTGTAGCACATAGTGGGTGTAGACTATTTAGTTTTAAACAGTCCTGAAATACGATACTATCAGTTTTCAGGGAGGAAGATTACTCTTCAAACAACTAGATGACACAATCTTTGCCTCATGTGTTCAAATATATGTGTGATTATGAATTAAGAAACTTAATCTGTTCATCTTCTACACTATCTACCTGTAACGTCTATACTGCAGCTCTTATACAAGAAAGGCAAGAATACCTGGTTTGACAAGCAGTGCATGGATGGGTGCGTGGATTGGTCTGTAAGCTAAGTGGATGTGAAAATTACATATTACTAGAATTTGAGGCGAATAAATAATGTTTTTGAATGTCCAAGTTATTAAGTCTTAAGAGAAAACGAGTGGTAGAATCAGAATTTCTGTAGTCTCACTGGTGATCATAAAACAACATTTCCAGGAGTTCCTGTCATGGTGCAGTGGAAATGAATCTGACTAGGAACCATGAGGTTGCGGGTTCGATCCCTGGCCTCCCTCAGCAGGTTAAGGATCTGGCATTGCCGTGAGCTGTGGTGTAGGTCGCAGATGCAGCTTGGATCCTGTGTTGCTATGACTGAGGTATAGGCTGGCAGCTGTAGCTCCAATTAGTCCCCTACCCTGGGAACCTCCATATTCCACGGGTGTAGCCCTAAAAAGCAAAAAAAAAAAAAAAAAAACCAAAAACACCAAAAGTTTCCAAGTCAGAATATATTAGACACACTTAATACCATGCTGCTCAATTTTAGAGTTCTATCACATTTCTATGCCTAGCTGCCTTTAGAAAGGCTTTGGAAAAGTTCTTCCAACTGTATCATAAACAAGTAGCTCTGGCTCACCAATAACAATAAACATGCCAAATCCAAAAGAACAGTATGCCTCATGAAGCTCAAAAATGGTCCAATCCCATTTTCCCAATAAGGTAAAAGAGAATGTAGTCCCAGCACGATTGATCTCTGTAAACTCATAGTTCAAATAGACCATAAGGAGAACCAATATAGTTATCAATTTCTGATTATGATCATATGTGTATATGAGTCATCTCTAACAAAAACAGCATGTGAAAATAAGCCACCAATCCTGAATGTCTGTAGACAGATTTCAGAAAGCATGAAAATCAAATGTGGGTGGAATCAAGATTGATTATATATGTCAAAGACATCAGTTCTGCTTGAATACTGATTAAGTGATTAATGAAGTACTGCCAGAATTACTAAATCTCTTTGCAGTAAAATGCTATTATACTTCCCTTCATAACTATAAGTTTAGGAGGAGAAGAAGGATTGATTTACTAGAAGTAACCTGTAAACTAATTTTCATGCTTTTTTTTGAAAAATGAAACCCATGGAAGATAGTGGAGCTACTTTCTACTTCTGAGTATCTTTTGTGAGGAGATCCCTTTATTATTAGTAGTAGTAGTATTATTATTAGTATTTTGCTTTTTAGGGCCACACCTGCATGGCATATGAAGTTTCCTAAGCTAGGGGTTGAATCAGAGCTACAGCTGCTGGCCAATAAGCAACGCCAGATCCTTAACCCACTGAGTGAGGCCAGGGATCAAACCTGCAACTTCATGGTTCCTAGTCGGCTTCGTTTCCACTGAGCTATGTAGGGAACTCCGAGGAGATCACTTTAGACCCACCCTTTAGCCCCACAGGATGACACAGACTTTTGTAAGGAATGGAAGGAGAATTAGTTTATTCATTTATTTATATACTCAGTCATTCAAAAAGCATTCCCTGGGGACTGACTCTGTGGAAGGCACAGTGTAGGATGCCAGAGATAGAGGAATTATTTGCCTAAGTATCTGTTCCTTAAAACTCCATTTGTTCTGGAATCGTGGGAATTCTCCTAGTTAATGAAAAGAAGGGAGATCCATCCGTTCCAAAGAAAACATTGTAACTGCACTTAAAATAAGCCCTTAAAAATGAGAGATGAAAAATAAAAAAAGAAAATAGACCAGAATTTAAAACAAGTGACATCATGTGTGGGGTGGACATGACCCCTCAGTGTCCTCAGACCTGTCTGAGTGAGAGTGTGTGCATAGGCACACACTTGCGCATTTTTCCGGGAAGAGACAGCTGCACAGCAGTGGAAGGAACATGGATGTGGCAGAGGGCAGAACTACCCCTACACTCAGAACCATGAACTTTAGAGCTGGCTGGGGCTGTAGAGCTCATTTAATTAAATCATTCTCATACATTTTTCTTCCCAAATCCATTTTTTTTTCTCTTTTAGGGCCTCACTTGTGGCATATGGAAGTTCCCAGGCTAGGGGTCAAATTGGAGCTGCAGCTGCCAGCCCATACCACAGCCGCAGCCACACCAGAGCCGAGCTGCATCTGCAACCTATATCCCACAGCTCACGGCAACACCAGATCCTTAACCCACTGAGCTGGGTCAGGGATTGAATTCACATGCTCATGGATACTAGCCGGGTTCGTTACCACTGAGCCATAACACGAACTCCCCAAATCCCTCTTTTTTTTTCTTAGAAGTTTTATACCCCTATACTCAGGGAGGCCCATCTAGGTCTAGATTTATTTACATACATTTATTTATAGCCCAGAAAGAAGAAAATGAACTGCTGTAGATTGTTGCCAAATAATTTGAAGTGGGAGACTTGAAATTTCAAACAAATTCTCATGGAGGGCCTAATGCAGCATGCGTTAGGAGCCAAGCAAGTAGAAGCTATAAGTGTCATAGTGTTTGTCCTCAAAGAACTAATATTATCCCTGTGTGTATATCATGACATATACAGGAAGAACTATAACTTAATGACAAATGAATTATTTTTATTTTTATTTTTATTTATTTATTTATTTTTTGCTTTTTAGGACCACACCAGCGGCATATGGAGGTTCCCAGGCTAGGGGTTGAATCGAACCCGCAGCTGCCAGCCTACACAACAGCCATAGCAACACAGGATCTCAGCCATGTCTGTAACCTACACCACAGCTCTTAGCAACGGTGGATCCTTAACCCACTGGGCGAGGCCAGGGATTGAACCTGCATCCTCATGGATGCTAATCAGATTTGTTTCCACTGAGCCACAATGGGAATGCCCCAAAATGTATTTTGATCTAAGATGTATAAGCATAATAAGGTAGACACCAGGAGTTAGAAGGGGTCAGTTTGGCTTAGAAGATCTTACCAATCAGTGAAACAACCTCTCTCTCACACACACACCCACACACACCCACACTTTCATTCAACAAACAGTTATTAGGGACCTAATATTTGTTTCAAATGCACATGGTTGAACTAGACCAGCATGGATGCCTGTGCTCACTACAGAGAGAGTTCAGGGAATGGAGGAGGTCTCTGGATGGACAGGTTGAGGTCATTGTGGACAAAGCAAAAGTCACCGCAGCTCAAGGATGATAAAAAATAATTAGCTCTAGAGTGACGAGAGCCTCACTATATAAAAGAGTTTGGTGGCTGTAGAATATGAAGCTGGAAAGAGGTAATTTAAGGTCATTTTAGAAAGAACTTAAATTTTATGCAAAAATTTGTGTATTATTCAGATGAAAGGGAGCTCTTAGAAGAAGAGAAGGCATGACCAAGGCTGTGATGTGGAAGACGAATTGGGGTGGCAAGTCATTCGACAAAAACATTTATTGATTGCTTTTTGTTTGCCCAGCATTGTCTGGGGAGAATACAGGTGTGAGACAAAAGCCCAAGTTCCTGCTTGGGAAGAGTTCTCTCATTCAGGTGGAATGAGAGCCCACATGCCTAATGGAGAACAGCCTGAAGATACTGCTTTGATCGGGAAAGGGAGACGGAGGTGCCAGTTGGATTGGGGTTGATGAGAAAGGAAAGGGAATAGTTAGACTCTAGTGACTAGAGGGATAATTCAAAGGGGGAAGAAAGGACAGGATTTGGCGATGGATAGAATGGGAAGATTCTGGAAAAGCAGTTATTTTCTGGCTTCAGGTATCTGATGGGTTGACAGAAGCCTGCCAATCCCTGAAGTACCATGAGGCTGGAGTCTAAAGCCTGGGGCTGCGATGACAGTTGGAAAAGTGCCAGCTGGGGGTTCCCATAGAGAGTTTCTCTTGAGGCCCTCCCACTTCACTCTCAGTACCCCTTCTAACTTCCTCCTATCTTTTGGTGTCTTCTTCTGCTTTAAACAGCTCCTCTTAGAACAGGCTGAGGTTTAAGTGTTACGTGACTAAGATACAGTTTGAAATGTTAAGCCTTGGTGAGGTGTATGTGATTTTAAATAAAAACAAAAACAAACCAAAACCAAAAACAAACTATAAAACAATTCCTAAAGAAATCCTCCTTTTGGAGTTCCCGTCGTGGCGCAGTGGTTAACGAATCCGACTAGGAACCATGAGGCTGCGGGTTCGGTCCCTGCCCTTGCTCAGTGGGTTAACGATCCGGCGTTGACGTGAGCTGTGGTGTAGGTTGCAGACGCGGCTGCGGCTCGGATCCCGTGTTGCTGTGGCTCTGGCGTAGGCCGGTGGCTACAGCTCCGATTCAACCCCTAGCCTGGGAACCTCCATATGCCGCGGGAGCGGCCCAAGAAATAGCAACAACAACAACAACAACAAAAGACAAAAGACAAAAAAAAAAAAAGAAATCCTCCTTTTATGGGGGATTTTAGGCAAGCAAAGGGTTTTCTGGTGTTCAATAAATGACACCTTGATGGGGGCCACCTAATCCAACCCACGCATAAGCCAGCCTCTGAGCCACTCCATGTTTAAGGGAACTGGAAGGAAAAGTTCAAATGCACGATTCACATCAAGAGCAATGTTTCAGACAAGCTATTGGAAAGCCACAGCTTGCCAGCTGAAATCCAATTTCAATTGCCTACCCCATTCCCCTGGGTTTAAACTTCTATTCCACACAGCTGGTGCTGGCCTGACCACTTCCTCCCCTGTGATCATCTCCTGAATCTGTCCAATTCCTTGCTGTTCTGACAGTGTCTCTTTTGGTTCGGAAGGGGTCTGGGGGTAGTGGGGAGGGTATCCCTGCCCTGAAACCAATCTAAAGGTGAGCGGCTTCTCTCTTGAGATGTATTGACATTTCCCAGCTACACAAATTGGGGTTTGTCCTAATCCAGTGACTCAGACTCAGATCTGATTGTGTTCTTTACTCAGATTCCTCTGTCGCAGGAAGAGATGCTGCGAGCAGCTGAATCAAGTTCTGTTCATGGCAGAATGATGCAGAGGAGCTGGATTCTTAATGTGACTTTCCAAACCAATAAGCAAAGAATTTCTTTTCTGTTTTGTTTTGTTTTGTTTTTTAGGGGCACACCCACAGCAAATGGAGGTTCCCAGGCTAGGGGTCCAATTGGAGCTACAGCTGCTGGCCTATACCACAGCCACAGCAACTGGGTATCCAAGCTGAGTCTACAACCTATACCACAGCTCACAGCAATGCCGGAACCTTAACCCACTGAGCAAGGCCAGGGATCGAACCCACATCCTCATGGATCCTAGTTGGGTTCGTCAATTGCTGAGCCATGACGAGAATTCCAAACAAGGAATTTCTGATGTTTGCAGCACGTGCATCGTACTTGAAAGGACAGAACCGAGTGAAAAGTATGTCTGTCTTTCCTGGCCCTCTCTGTATGAATATTTTCATTTTATCCCAGATCATCTGAGATATTGGTGTTTGTCTCTTGACAATCTGACAGTACCTAACAAAGCCCTTGGCTTCTAATCAATCAAGTAAAAAGCTAAGTACATTTTAAAACCTCCTTGTCTTGTCTCAGAACTTTCTTCTGTTTCCCTGCCCTCGCATCGTCCTTGACTTTGAGCCGTCTTTATTCTCCTGCAGCTTCTGAACTTGGATAATCACAACCTCCACAGGCCCATGGGACCCCTCTTGCTAAATCTTTTTATGTGTTCTCTTCCCCTTTTTTTCTAATCTCCCCAAATCGTCACTGCAAGTTCCACGAGGCACACATACTCTTTCTCACATGCAGGAAAAATGAAACCTGGCTTAATCAACTCCACCAGGCTCCAGTTTTGTCAGGATTCAAATTGCCTGTTACCAACCCCTATGTAAAGCACATTAACCCTTTCAGATTGTCCTTGCCACTCCCTGCCACTCTTCCTCCCTCCCCGTCCTTTCCTTTTCATCTGTCTGATTTAGCAGCAGCTGACCCTCACAGAAAGTCTCATCTCTTCTGAAGTCCCTTTATGTATCTCTGTATCTCGCTGGTGAATTTTTAAACTGAGTTGAAAACATTTTTCTTCCTTTTATTTTGGTTTTGTTTTGTTTTGTGGTTTTTTTAGGGCCACACCCATGGCATATGGAAATTCCCAGTCTAGGGGTCAAAATGGAGCTGCAGCTGCTGACCTATGCCACAGCCACAGCCACAGCCACAGCCATACCAGATCTAAGCCATGTCTGCAACCTGTACCACAGCTCATGGCAACACCAGATCCTTAGCTCACTGAACGAGGCCGGGGATTGAACCTGCATCCTCAAGGAGACAATGTTGTGTTCATAACCTGCTGAGCCACAAGGAGAATTTCCATATTTCTTCCTTTTGCATTTAGTCTATTCCTCCATCATTGTGGTCTTTATTTACTTGAAAGTATCTGACAGACCTTGCTGGTATAAAAATCATTATTCACAGTGGCTCTGTTATCATCTTATAGACTATTGAAAATATACCCTCTGAGTCACCAGGGAGCCTTGATACAAAACAGCATGCTATGGCAAGACACAGTGAGACAGACATTGTTGTACTTCTCCCACTGAGGCCTTTGTGTTGAAGCCCCAGGGGATATGCTTCAAAGGTCGGTCGCCCAAACAAACAAAAACAGAAAACACCGCCAACACGAAACCAAACAACCCTAGAAATGATGTGATGTTATTGAAAGCAAAAATGTTTACACTGAGCTATCCATCTTAACTGCTTTGAGAATATACCCATTTAAGAAAAAAAAAATTACTTAAGAGGGAGATAGAAATGAAAACAAAACCCAGCCCAACTTTTGATGGTAGATGTAGTGTTAGTCCCTGTATTCTTTGGCCAGGGCTGCTGTACCACAGGCTGAGTGGCTTAAACAACAGCAAAGGTGTAGTTTCATAGACCTGGAGGTTACAAGTCAAAAATCAAGGTGTCAGCTGTATTGGCCCCTTGGAGGCCTGTGAGTGAAGGATCCGTTTCAGGGCTCTTTCTTTGCCTTGTAGATGGCTGTCTGCTCCGCGTGTCTCTTCATATCAGCTACTCTTTAGAGCTCCCATTGTGGCTCAGTGGTAACGAACCCAACCAGTAACCATGAGGGTGCAGGTTCATTCCTTGGCCTCAGTCAGCGAGTTAAGGATCCGGCATTGCTGTGAGCTGTGGTATAGGTCACAGACGCAGCTCGGATCCTGCGTTGCTGGGACTGTGGTGTAGGCTGGCAGCTGCAGCTCTGATTGGAACCCTAGCCTGGGAGCCTCCATATGACATGCGTGTGACCCTAAAAAGACAAAAGACCAAAAAAAAAAAAAAAAAAATCCACCTCCTCCTTCTGACGATTATCTCAGTCACTATGGCCACTTTATAAATGTTAATAAGAGAAAAACAAAACTTAATTTGTACATGGATAGTGCAAAATAGCAACAAAATAAGACAACAATGTTTGTAGTTAGATTACTACTTTGAATTTCCTGTTTATATTTTCATAATCAAAAAGGAAAGTTCTCAAGAGCGGAATGCAGAAAGTCAGAAACAATGAAACTGTTTTATTAGCTTATTGCTTGGGAACTGTAGTAGTCTGGAAAGTATCATAAATTAAAAAGTCATGTGGCCACACATGAAAGCAGAAAGCTCTTGTCTCTTTTGTTTAGCTCTGTATGACAAAACCCAGTTTATAGGAATTTTAATAATATTCCTCCGTTTTTCTTGCGTGGCATTATAAAATATTCTACCCTTAAGGGACTTAATATAGGGTTTATACGTTGTTCTTTTCTTTGTTTCTTTTATGAACTAAAATATTTCTTTTCACTCTGATCAATTGAAAAATATAATTTATGGAGTTCCCTTGTGACTCAGTGGGTTATAAATTCGGCTGCCACTTCTGTGGCGTGGATTCCATCCTTGGCCCAGGAACTTCCACATGCCACTGGTGTGGCCAAAAAAGAGAAAAAAACTTATGTTCCTAGCTTTGTTTTAGAACATCTCCGAAAAGGCTTTCAAGGATAATTTCTACAAGAAAATGGAGACAAGGATCTATACATGTCTCAGATATATTACTTTGATAGATCATATGAGGATTCATCCCATAGTGATGGATTCAGAAGAGGCAAAACAAAGCAATCGTTTCTTTAAAAACCCCAAGATAAATGAGCAAATTGTTAGGTTGAGGATGGGGAGCCCAGGGGACAAGTGAACCCTCTGTGTGGCTCAGCCTTTATGGCCATTGGCTGGGAACCCGCACCGTGTAGTATCAGTTACTGCGACAACGACAATAGGAAAAGAAATTGGGAGCTTACTGGGAAAGAGTGGAAAGGGCCAGAGAAACTGGGGGTGCGTGCTGACTCTCAAAGGCTCACGAGGAAAGGAGCCAGTTAGAGAAACTGGGATGAGAAACATATAAAGTGCGTCTGAGAGATGTGGGTGGAGGTGGAAGAAACAGAGTCTGAGGCTTGGAGTGATTGATGGCCTGGAAGGGCAGCTAAACCAACATCTGATCGTGCTTTTACTTCAACTCCAAATCTCCAGATTAGGAGAATGGCTTATTGCCCAGGGATGTAAAAATTGCTTAGGAAAAAAAAAAATCAATGGCTTGCACATTTCTGCTTTGTGAAAATATGCACTCCTACATGTGGAAGTACAGGTTTAGAAAAGGGGGTGTTGAAGAGAGCAAGAGGCTGGGCTCGCTGGCCTCCTGTCACAAAATCAAGTCCCAAGCGCCCATCGAATAGCAGCAACAGGTCACAAGGCTATCCAGGGGTCCACTGCACTAATACTCAAGGGCCTGGTTCAAAGGTTCAAATCCCCACTCAACAAGTTCCTGTAGGTGCAAATTCCTTAACCCTCTTCATGTGTAAAAGAAAGGTCTGTACTAATAGCAGCTACTTGCTTGTGGTGAGGGGCATGCTGACTTTTGCATTAGAAATGGAAGCAAAGGGGAAAAGCTCAGAGTCACGACGTCTCCCCGCTTCTCGCCCCATCCAGGTGGTGGCTCTCATCACCCTCTTTCAGAAACTTCTCCTATGGGGCACCCTCTCTTCATTCCTTGGTACTGGGGTGCACAACCCTGAACCCCTGCCTCTCATTGACTACGTGTCTTCAGCAAGCACTCCCTTGTCCTCCCCACCCCAAGCCCTTTAACATCCACACAGATGACCTAACACTCCGGCCCAGTGTTTTCTCTAATACAAGTGGTGGCCCATCAGTGCATCATGACATCAATTTAGTATACTTAGTGTGTCCTGACCAGCATCACAAAACAAAATAGAGTGGAACAGAGTAGAAAAGTCACAGCACATCATATTAACTAAAGGTGTTTTGAAATGAAATATTTGTTTCAAAGGGATATGTCTCTACTGCTCTGGATGCTCCATTCCTTGACCTCCTCTGCTCCAGGGACCCTCTTTCACCTATTATCACTTTAGTGACCACTCCTGCAACCATACCTTGGACCCTGGTCGTTACTGAGAACGGATCCACTTCCAAAACCCATTATTTCCATTGTATGATCACCAGTCCTCCTATTCTGCCATTTCTCTCCAACTCTTTTGATGTCTTTTTTTCTTTTTTTTTTTTTGTCTTTTTGTCTTTTCAGGGCCGCACCCGCGGCATATGGAGGTTCCCAGGCTAGGGGTCTAATCAGAGCTGCAGCTGCCAGCCTACGCCAGAGCCACAGCAATGCCAGATCTGAGCCACGTCTGCGACCTACACCACAGCTCACGGCAATGCTGGATCCTTAACCCACCGAGCAAGGCCGGGGATTGAACCAGCAATCTCATGGTTCCTAGTCAGATTCGTTTCTGATGCGCCATGACGGGAACTCCTAATTTTCTTCCTTTTTAGCCCGTATTTCTTGAATCGACATTTTCTGCTCCTCCATATTCCCACCAGGAGTGACTTAGCTCAGGTCATCAGCGTCTTTCTTTATGGGCCATTGCTTTAACCTTATAGATGCTCTTTGCTTCCCTTCAGAATTACCCTCTTCCAATCCCAAACTGACCATTACATTCTTAAACATAGAAGTGTGATCCAGTTCCTTTTCATCCAAACTCACGAGACCCTTCTCAGCGGTACCCAATTTGTTCAAACAGAAGTTTTTTTCTCTTCCAAAGAGTGCCTCAAAATAAACTTGTCATTTCCTCCTCTCTCACTTGCTTTCAAATATAGACAGGCCAGTTTCTTAGTGACCCTCTTCTGGAGATCTGCTCCATCCACAGTCCCTAGTGGGGCAGCCCACATGCACAACTCACAGCCCTATCCCCCCAACCTACTAGCCATGGCAAGGCCTCTGATTCAAAGGCAGAGCACAGGGACCAGCCAGCCTGCTTTGACCAGTGTGGCCAGATTCCTCTCCCAGGAAATTAAGGGACTTTGCCAAAGATGCCATGGGAACTACACATGAAAAGTCCTGCAAGTCAAAGCAAAAGAAACCAGTCCACAGAAAGAGAACCAACCAGGGGCCACCCAGCAGCCCTTGAGACAGAGACACAGAGAAGGTAGTTGCTTCATCTCAGTGGCCAATTCTGTTTCCAGGAGGCCCGGCTGCACAGGAGAACCTGTCCATGGGTCTCCTTCTACCCTGACATCCAGGCCCACGTTTGTCTGAGTGACCTTCAGCGACCCTCTTTCTTGCAACCAAAAGAACCCATATGAGAACTCTCAGTGCACTGAACTACTGTTGCCCAACACGTGATTCTGTGCCTTTGCACATGTTCTCTGCTTTCCCCGAGTGCTCTAGGTCCCATGTGGCAACTGTCTACCTCTCCTTCAGGAAAACAAATGCCCTTTTGTGACTCCCTGGCCCTGCTCAGGCCAGTCCTTCCTCTGCATCCCTTTGCTCATCCTTGGTTATCAAAACATCTGCTGCACTGGTTTGTAATTGTTTGTGTTTCTGCATCAGAGTCTGAAGTCTC
The DNA here is from genome assembly GCF_054392235.1 of Sus scrofa. NCBI lineage: Eukaryota > Metazoa > Chordata > Mammalia > Artiodactyla > Suidae > Sus > Sus scrofa. The sequence goes on from NC_139397.1 coordinate 81,264,104, forward strand.
AGCCTCTTGGGAACAGTGTCATATCCGACTCATATTTTTATCTCCCCAGTATGGGGGTGAATAGCAGATTCTGTTGGTCCCGCATCCACACGGCCTCCTCTGGAGGTCACTGACCTGAGATAGTTCCTGTAGTCTGGCTGACTTTCTGTCTCCCTGCCTGATGGTGCCTCATGCAGGCCAAAGTGCCAGCGGCTTAGTGTCCCAGGAACACCCTCCCTTACTGAGGGGTGGGCGTTGGCTTCCTGCCCCTCGGTGAGTCCACTGTGTTCTTCACTGTTTTCTTTATAGTACCTCAGAGGGGCCCTTGTGACATTGAGCCAAAGTCACCTATAAAGGCTTTCTTCCCTTCCTGCCTCCTTTGTTCACTCCCTTGCCTTGCCTTCTGGAATCACCTCCCAAATGAATTATGGGCATCCTGATAAATTCAGGGATAGCTTTTGGGTGAACCCAAACCAAGAAGGGAGATAAAGCACATGATGCTTGACAGATAGTGAATGAGCACCTGAGGCCTTCAGCTCCTTACCCTTCTTCCTGCGGGCACAGGACGTTGAGGGACACCCCCACTCCTCTACTCTGGGTTCACTTTCTGCTTCCCAGATAGGGCCCCATGGTCAAGCACTTTGCCCTCACACTCATCAGCACCCTCACTTCCCTTGGTCACTGGCCATTCAGAAGAGCTACCCTGACAGTCCCCAAGGATTGACACAGCCATGGGCTCCCTCTGCCCCTGCTGCTGGTAAGCTGGGTGCTGCAGAGGAAGGTCTCCTACTATGCCTGTTGGGGCCATTTCATATTGATTGTTTTCAGCCCCCAAGACAATTTCAGAATCCTTTCACTTGCCCCCAGATCATTCCTTTAGCAACCCCTGCAGAGACCATGCCTACCTTCCCCCAGGATGCCCTGTTCCCTTCTTCATTCTCTCCTCTGCCCTCCCAGTATCTGGGGTATTTGACTGAGTGAAGTTATCAGGTTCTAGGTCTCGCCAGAAGAAGGACTCAGATTTCAGAACCACAGTGATGCCCCTGGGTATAGCAAATAGAGGTAGGAGAGAGGCAGCAGATATGCCAAGCACAGTGCTGGGCAGGGAGGTAAGTAATTGTTACAGGGCTGTCAATTCATCAAAATGGTCTGGACTGGCCAGAGGAAGATGGTATTGTGGTGATATTGAAACAAAAGGACAGTACTTGGGTAAGTGCTTTTCTAATTTTTTTTTATTTTTTTATTTTTTTAAGGGCGCACCCTCGGCATAAGGTAGTTCCCAGGCTAGGGGTCAAGTCGGAGGTGTAGCCGCTGGCCCACACCACAGCCACAGCAACACTAGATCCTTAACCCACCAATCGAGGCCAGGGATCAAACCTTCGTCCTCATGGATGCTAGTCAGATTCCATTTGGCTGAATCAGAACTCCAGGTATTATTATTAGTCCCATGTTTCATATTTGAAGAAACTGTAGAGAGAGCTTGAGTAACTTCCCCAAAGTCACAGAGTGGTAGAGTCAGGATTTGAACCAGACATTCAGGTTCCAGGGTCCATGAACTTAACTACCATATGACACTACATCTACTGTTTGTTTTTTTTTCCGGGGAGGGGGGGGTCCTTTTAGGGCAGCACCCCGTGGCATATGGAGTTTCCCAGGCTAGGGGTTGAATCAGAGCTGTAGCCGCTGCCGGCCTATGCCACAGCCACAGCAACGCCAGATCCAAACCGCGTTGGCAACCTTCACCATAGCTCAAGGCAACGCTGGATTGTTTAACCCACTGAGCGAGGCCAGGGATCTAACCCGAGTCCTCATGGATACTAGTCGGGTTCATTACCGCTGAGCCATGACGGGAACTCTGACATCTACTGATTTTTTAATACAAATTTATTGATGAATGATTGAAAAGTCAGCACAATACCATCCATCATCAGCCTCTCAAGACTGAGATGCTTATAATAAATAAGAAATCAATCAATAATACCTATCAAAGAAATTTCCAGATGGAAAATACTATGTATGTAATCTGCCTGGCATTATTAATTTCCCTTATTAGAGAATATGAAACTGACGTAGATGAATATTTTCTCCTGATTGCTCTGGGGATGCCAATCCTGGCTAAAAGTAAGTCAGAGTCATAGTTAAAAGTCAATCAATGTAGTACAGTGAACACCGTGGGAAACCAAGGCACCCAAACACAGCTAAAAAACATGGCTTTATCTTAGCTTCTACGTCTGGAAAATGGATGGCTGGAGTAGACCATGTCTCAGGTCCCCTCCAACACTAAGATTTTGTTTTTTCACCTTTGAACAAACAGGAAAAACTTGATTTTAAATTAACCACCTAGATTATACTTAAAATTCCACAGATGTGGGTGCTTGGAGTCAAGGAGCTGTGTGAGGATTGGAACATTCAATGCCACACAATCTCTGTGCTCTTTAGAAGTTAACAGCAGAATTTTCTTCTCTGAAGAATCTCAACGTCAACTTGTCAAATGATTTTAGGTTTGCAAACTGTCACCTGGAGTGTACAGGAGGCAGTGGATGATTTTAACTTCAGGGTGTCCTTTATTATTAAGAAGAGGCATGGATTAGAAACCATCTCAGCCGGGATTTGGGGCTGCTACATATAGAAGGGATTAGCCCTTCAGTGCTAACCCTGGCTCAGGGGATCACCAGTACATTCTTTCTGGGTGACTAGGTTCCAGCTTCTGTCCTCTGGGCTACTGCCCTCTCCCAGACAGACATCTAGTGCTCCGGCAAAAAGCCACATTTTAAAATGTAAAGGAATAAACGTGGCACAGTTACTGTTAGTGGAGATGGATCACCCCACAAGGTCAAATGTGCATGTGCAGCAGCATTTTTACTGAACTGACGAAGGAGGTAAAAGAGGTCTCTGACCTTTGGCCGCTTCAGAATAAGGATTGCTCAACTTGTCCCTGATAAAGCCTCCTAGGAATGCTAGAGAATACAGTCCAGAGAAGATTACCTCCAGAATATATCCACAATATGTTGAGAGAGGAAAAAATAAACACACATACTGGTGACCCCTTGTTTTACCCCTTCTAATTTTATCCTCAGAGACTGAAAGGATGGAGGCTGCCTGGAGACTCCTCCTGGATTATTTAGCTTTACCCTACCTGCCTCCTCCCTTCACAGAGGGTATTGCACTTGGCCGGGCTCCTCAGAGGTGGCCATACAGTTATGCACGATTGTGGGCTCCTGTAGGACCATCTCTCCTTCTGCCCCTGTATACACCCCTTTATAATCCTATTATAGGATTTATAAACGTTTAATAAACGTTTACATCCGTGTGCTTTGTGGGAGGATCTCACTGGCATTCCACCTGCCTTGCAAAGGATCACACTTAATGCTCAGTGGTCCTATGGATGTCACAAGCCCAATTTTTCTAAAGAGAGAAACTGAGGAGTAAGGAGGGTAACTTGCTCCAGTTCGCAAGTTCACTGGGGCCACAGGGGCTCCTCTTCCCCATCTGGTCTGAGAGGCATTAATAGAGAAAATTGTTTTCTCTCCTTCAGGGGAAAAGGGCAGAGTGGCCTGGCTTGGGGCCACTCTGCAGGTGGCGGCGTACACCCAGAGCGCTTGCTTTGGGAGGGGACGAAATGGAATATCCTTTTGCCGTCATTTATCTGAGAGATGGTCCTCCCAAATAAACAACTCTCATAAAGTTTACATTTCAAAGTATCTCCTACCCTCCTACGCCCAGCGTATCCCAGACCCCGCCCCTCGCCGCGCCCCCCGCGGAAGCCTGGAGGGGGCCGGGCTGGGGAAGGGGTGCAGGGCCTGGGGAGTGGGGTGCTAGGCCTGTCCCGGTGCAGGACTGGTCCATCCGGAGGGTCTTCTCTGGACTGTAGAGACGTGGTCCACCGTACAATCCCGGCCGCCCTCGTCCGCCCCCAGCTTCGCCCCTTCCTCCTCTTGACCACCCCCGCGTCCGACGTGCCCATCTAGTCCCTCCGGCCCGGGGGACACTCACCCTGCCACTCGTGGAGCCGCTCGGCTGTGAGCGCCACCGCCGTTCCCTCTGCGGAGCCCCGCGGCGTCCCCAGCAGCAGCAGCAGCGGCAGCAGCAGCGACGGCAGCGGCAACAGCGACGGCAGCGGCATCACTAACCACTGAGCTCGCCGGACGCTGGGGGTCAGGCCGCCAGAGGGGTCAGCGCTGCAGCCGAAGCGCCCGGCCCAGCGGTGCGGGAGGCGGGACTGCAGCCTCTTCCGCGCTCCACCCCTCCCCGGGGGCCTCGCCGCCCCTACGCCCGGCAGACCCCCTCGGTCACCCCTGTCGCCACGGCGTGAGGGTACTCGGGGTTATGGGCTGGAAGACGGGAAAGTCGCGGAGCTTTTCCCAGCCCTACCCACTCTGTCTTCGAGCAAGAGGAGGGAGAGGGGTGGACCATCTGCCGATCCCAGAAATTCCTGCCTTTGGGGTGGGGAGAGAGGAGGGGTGAGGCTGCTCTGTGCACGCTCCTCCTGCTTCCAGCCTTCTCTCTCCTTCCTGGGGGAGGCCGAATAGGAGTTGGGGGTGAGCGAGTTAAGAATCCCTGGGACAGGAAGTCTGACATCTGGGTTTGCAAACCACCCGGATTCTGGTAAACACTGCGGGTTTGGCAGCAGGCAGCTTAGAGTAAACCGAGCTGCTCCGTGGACCCAAGCGCTTCTGGAGCGCTTTTGGAGCGTTTTTGAACCTCTGCTCGCTTGGAATGTGGAGCCCAGAGGTCCCTGGGGGAGCACCGGGGTCTCCATCCTCCTTACTCCAGAGTACCCTGAAGGTTCTTCCATTTTGGGCTCCTTTCCTGTTTAAAAACAATCACCCCTTCCATCTTCTTGGATCCCCCAACCCAGCTAAACAACTGGGTTATCCTGTGTTACAGCTAGTATCACATTGTCCCATTTTATAGCTAGAAAACCAGTCCAGAAAGGCAAAGTGATTTGCTCTAAGGGTAACTTTTTTCACTTTGCAAAAGTTGCTCGGTTAACTAGGAAAACCTTGACTAAAATGTAGTCTTTCTAAATAAATAGTGGAACACTAGAAACATTAAATGTTCATAAGAACAGACCTTTCATAAACAGTCATTAAACAAAACATTGTTTATGGGAGTTCCCGTCGTGGCGCAGTGGTTAACGAATCCGACTAGGAACCATGAAGTTGCGGGTTCGGTCCCTGCCCTTGCTCAGTGGGTTAACGATCCGGCGTTGCCGTGAGCTGTGGTGTAGGTTGCAGACGCGGCTCGGATCCCGCGTTGCTGTGGCTCTGGCGTAGGCCGGTGGCTACAGCTCCGATTCGACCCCTAGCCTGGGAACCTCCATATGCCGCGGGAGCGGCCCAAGAAATAGCAACAACAACAACAACAAAAAAGACAAAAAGACAAAAAAAAAAAAAACAAAAAACAAACAAACAAAAAAAAAAACATTGTTTATGACATTAGTCATTAAAACATAAGAGGAGCGGGAGTTCCTGTCCTGGCTCAGCGATAACCACACGACTAGTATCCATGAGGATGAAGATTTGATCCCTGGCCTCGCTCCCTCAGTGGGTTGGGGATGGGGTGTTGCCATGAGCTGTGGGGTGTTGCAGTCATGGCTCAGATCCTGGGTTGCTGTGGCTGTGGCTGGCAACTATAGCTCTGATCGGACCCCTAGCCTGGGAACTTCCATATGTCCTGGGTGAGGCCCTAAAAAGACAGAAAAAAAAAAAAAAAAAAAAAAAAGAAAGAAAGCAAAAAGGAGTTTTAAAAAAAGAAAGGTGGTGGGATCTTAGAGGACCTTGCCTTTTCTCTGCTGCCTGTTGGCCAAGACCAAACCAGTATTTTTGAGTAACACTGTCAGCTATAGACTGAATTGTGTCCCTTCTCACACCTGCCCCCCCAATCATATGTTGAAGCTCTAACCCCCAAATGTGATTGTATTTGGACGTAGGGATTTTAGGAGTTAATTGGGGTTAAATGAGATCTTAAGGATGGGGTCCTAGCTGGGGTCAGCCTTATAAGAGGAGGAAGAGTGTAATCTCCCCACCCAGGCATTAAGGAAAGGCCATGTGAGGACACAGCAAGAAGGTGGCCATCTGCAAGGCAGGTAAAGTGACCTCTTCAAAACCCCATACCTTCAGTAACTTGATCGTGGACTGTCCAGCCTCCACAACTGTGAGAAGTTAAATTTCTGCTTGTTTAAACCATTCAGTCTATGATATTTTGTTGAGTCAGCTCCGACAGGCTAATAAAACTGTCTTAGCCTGGTTCCCCAGAAATTAAAGCTTAGGGAGAGATCCCTGGGAGGGAGTGGGATTGAGGATCAGAGTGAAGTAGGGAACAAAGGAAAGTAACTGGCTTGACCACGGTAGTAACAACATGTGCTCAGTCCTGCAGGCACCTCGGAAGGCCTCAGAACTGCCTGGAGCTGGGAGGAAAGGGGAAAACATTTATCCTTAGGCTGACCATCCCTGCTGGTTAAGGTGGTGCTAGGGATATTAATGCCTCTGGACACTTCCGAGGCAGTGGTAGGCCACAAGCGCGGTCCCATGCTTTGGCATCCAAGAAGCCCTGGGGCAGGCAGCAACAGGTACATGGTGTGGCCAGAGGTGAGGTCATAGCACATTGCCCCAGAGGGAGCTTATGTCGGGCTGGCTACTACAGAGGTGGTTGGAGCAAGAGGTGGGTATGGGAGGATGTGAGAATTTCCAATGTATGTTCAGAGTCAAAAGCATTTTATTAGAAGTCCACATCCTTGCCTGAAACCTGCAGAAAAGGGGTGCTTTTAACATAGTAGGCTATGGAGACCTCAATCATGACATGTTTTTTCAATCTCTCCTGTGGCCTCGGAACTACATTTTGTGCTATGGGAATAACCCCAACGTACATGGTTCAGCCCCTTCTGGGTGGGCTGGCATCTGTTTGCAGTAGCTGAGTGCAATCCAAGTGGCATGCTTAAGTAGGAAGTTGCAGCCCTGATGTTAATTTTTGGTGAGGTGCAATGCAGTGAGAGTGAACGGAAGAGAGGCAGGAGGAGCTGCTGGAGTGATGGTACAGGCTTAGATGTATTCCAAGAGGGTGAGGGGAATTTGGGAGGAAGAGGTTGTTTTAGGATGGGGAAAAGTTGTGAGAAAAAAAATGCAAGTGTTGGAGTGAGAAATGCTGATTTGGGAGAGAGTGAGTAGGGAGGCCTGGCTGGAGCCAAGGGCAGCAATTGGGGCAGCCTGGCAAAAGGGGTCAGTCACTGGGACACAGGGCTACCTCCCACTGGCTGTGGGATCTGGGTGAGACATTCACCTGCCATGGGCTTCAGTTTTAGCCTCTGTATAACGGGGAGGTGAGGGGACCCTTCCCGGACCCACAGCAGATAATATTCCAAAGTAGCAGAGCTATGAATATGAACAGGATAAAGAGGGGAAACCAGCCATACTTCATCTTCAGAGCAATTAGTGTAATGAAGAATGGTGCTGACAGCTTCCTGGCCTACTGACACTAAATTTCCTATTCGATGATTAGAAGACTCCAAAAGAGCTAGTTTTCATCTCTTCCTGCAGCACCGCTGCTTTGAGGTGGAAATCTGTGGCAAAGAGCTTTTAAGCCTTTGAGAAAATGATCCTTCCCCATGGCCCAGTCTTGCCTATGTTTCAGGTTTGTGAGGTAGGGTAGTGTGATGGTTAAAGTAGGTGCTTTGCCACTGACCAGCAGGTTACTTTGTCTACCTGAGCCTCAGTTTTCGTCTGTGGAAGATGCGGGTGGTATGATTTGCTTCATGGTGCAGCTGCAGTGAATGAGATAAGATTGTGCACTGCTTGGCACAGGGTCTGGCATGTTGTCAATGTCCATTTATAGGAGCTCTGGTTGTGTGGGGAGGGAGCAGGGCAGCAAAGAGCATAGCAAAGAAGGCTCAGGAGCAAGCCCTGCAGAGCTAACCAACTGACACAATGTATCCCACAGCCCTAGTGCTCTGCACCTGCAGGCCTGTACATCTTCCATCCTCTGTTTATCACTTCAAATTAGAATTGTTTATTCTCTCTTTTTTTGTCTTATTATTTTTTTTTAGGGCCACACCCTATGGAAGTTCCCAGGCTAGGGGTCCAATCAGAGCTACAGCTGCCGGCCTACATCACAGCCACAGCAATATCAGATCCTTAACCCACTGAGCAAGGCCCGGGATGGAATCTGTGTCCTCATGGATACTAGTCAGGTTTGTTACCGCTGAGCCACAACAGGAATTCCTAGAATTATTTCTTTATTTATGTCTCTCACATGAATGCGAGTTCCTTGAGGAGCCTACTACATTTTCCTTCTCTTTGAATCATCAAGGCAGCGCAGTTCCTGATGCTTAATAAACCCCCCAAAAACTCTTTGCTGAATGCATGAATGAAGGAGAGAAGGAAGGAGGTAGAAAAGAATATAGTGCTTGGAGTCATTTGAAACTCAAGAAAAAAATTAGAATCTTGAATTATATTGAATGCAAATAGTGAGGACAATTCACGGATTTAAAACAATGTATGGGTTATGATGAGGGTCAAAAGTAACAAATACATTTTGAGCACTGTAAAAATTAGGGTCTCAGCAAGAAGGAAGGGAGACCCTGATTTATAGAGGTTTGTAGGGAAGGAAATATTTGCAAAGGTATGGGCAGAATGAAGCGAACCCAAACAGGTTGGGAAAGATGTAGGTTCTAGCAAGTGCTGGAAGCTGTCAAGATGCCACCTTGTCCTGAAGGAACAGGGCAGAGAACAAGTTATAGAGACCTCATGAGAGCTGTACTCTGCAACAGGAAGCTCCAATAGTACAGGAAAGAGCTATTGCTACCAAACTGAAGCCTGTCAAGGAGGAAGCTGTGAATATGAACAGCCTGTGCTGTCTTCCCCTGCCCTCTGACCTCTTGCCAATGGTTGAACCCAGCCAAGAGTCAGTGGTTCAAGGAATCCACATAAGTCAGCTTCCCAGAGCTTAGAGCAGCGTGGAGAACTATACACAGTGAGCTTGGAGAGGCAGACTGTAACCATCTTCTCTCCACCTCAGTACTGGCCTGGAGGATACAGCAGAACAGGGCATGATAAGTCCTTGCTCATGGATCACAGACTTCTGAGTTTGAGGAGGAACAAACAGGTAAACAAGCAAGTACAACAATGAACAAATGTAATAACAATTACGATGCACGTAGTGACACGAGTGTGTATCTGAGACTTGACAAGGATTTAGACGGGCCCCTCATCAAAGCTTGCGGCTCAGAGAAGGCATCTGAGAAAAAGTGCATCCAAATTGGCACCTTGAAAGTGAGCTAATTTCACAAGATATGCTTAAAAGAATGAAAGGAAAAGCCACCAACTGGGACAAAATATTTGTAAATTACAGTCTGATAAATAACTTGTATCTGGAATATATAAAGGACTCTCAAGATCAATAATAATAAACCCACATATCAAATAGCCAAAAGATTTGAGTAGATACATCACCAAAGAAGGTACACAGATGGCAAATAAACAAGTGAAATTGTTTTTAAGACCGTTAGGCATCAGGGAAACACAAGTTTACTATCGGTGACATAATACTGCGCATCTATTAGAATGGTTAAAATTAGAGAGACTGACCATACTAAATGCCAGCAAGGATGTGGAGAAAACGGACCCCTTAACACATTGCAGATAGGAATGTAAAATGGTACAGCCACTTTGGAAAATAGTTTGACAACCTTTTAAAAAATTAAAAAATATATACCTACATAGTTTTTAAAAACTGCCATAACAAACCAGACAGCTTAAAAACAACAGGAGTTTATTCTCTTATAATTTTGTAGGCCAGAAGTCCAAAATCAAGGTGTGGCAGGGTTGGTTCCATCTTGAGAGTCTGAGGGAAATCTGTTGCATGCCTCTCAACTAGCTGGGCATCACTGGGGGCCCAGATGTGGTCAGGGACCATGATTTTGTAGTGGCTCTTTTTTTTTTTCCTTAATGATGCCCAGGAGCCCTTACATGCAGGGAGAAGGTGGACACTGGGCTTCATGCAGATTGATGTTCCCAGTCAGGATGTTGCATACATGGAATTGAAGACATTGGCAGAAGTCAGTGATGGCAATGGGATCTCACAGGACTTGGTTCCATGATCACAGGTGGACAAGAGGAGGCAGCAGAGAGGGCTCTGCGGCCAGACTGCCAGTTTCAGACTCTGGCTTTGTCACTCACTAGGTGTGGGTCTAAGGTGCTTGCTTTACTTCCAAGTGCCTTAGTTGCTTCGTCTCTGAAAGTGGAATAACGATAGTTCCATTTCATTGACCTGTTGTGGAGCTTAAAAGAGTTAATGCTCTGAAGCTGAGAAAAGTGCTTAGAATCATGACTGACACAGAGTAAAGTCAGCAAAGGTGGTTTTAAAAATTAATCATTATTCCTTAAATTAATCGTTATTCCTTAAATTAAGGAAAATATTTGGGGGACCTGGAAACAATGCGGAATGATTTGGTTTCTTGCTGGGGGAGAGAAAAGCTATAGGTTGGTCCTGGTTTCTTCCAAGAAGCTACCGTTTCTGGAGTGCTTGCTGTACTCTGTGCACTTGTGAAGAGGTACGGCTGCCTGGCTGGGAGCCTGCTCTGTGACCTATGCTGAGTCACTGCACCTCGCCTAACCTCAGTTTTCTTTCTATAAAATGGGGTGGTATGAGTGTCCTCTCCATACCTAATGCACGGAGAGTCTCATAAATGCAAAAGTACCGTAATCCATGGAATGCACACCTTAACCTGGCAAGTGGTGAGTGCTCATGAGATGGAACTACGATGATTAGTTAACACCCACGACAGTTACACTGCAAGGTAGGTATTATTACAGTTGTTAAATACTGATGAGGGCACCGAACGTTTAAATGACTTATTGTTAAAGCCCTACCCTGAGCTACCCATTAGCTTCATGTAATAAGCTAACTCATTAAGAGGAAACTGTTCCATAGATAAGAGAATATTGGTTTCTATAAGACATGAGTTTTCTAATCTATTTAATACATATTTTCAGCGGCTTTTCCCCAGCCATTTATTAAACATTTCTGGATGTGTTCAAAATATTGCTTTATGTTGTGATTTAGCAGAACTGCAGTGTTTTGACTAATAACACCCACAGTGGCTGGAGTACTAACTGGTGAAAACAAGTGAAAATTCATTGAGCTAAGGGCCGGTTTCAGTAGTGAGTTAATGAACTAGTTTTTTACCTTAGTCCAGGCAGCAATTTATATCAATTTAATTCAATTAACGGCTCTCCCAGTGTGTGGTATTTAGCCAGAAAGTTCCACTCATTTGGAAGAGTCTGCCGAGCCTGTCTTGATTGGGTCTGTGCTGGCTGTTTTTGGTCTGCCCCTGTCGGTGCACAGCCTAATTTCTGCACACTCATGCCCTCCTGCTTCCCACAGGTGACCTTGTCAAGGACCTGCAGAGGAAGCCAGCAAAGACGCACGCCTCCATAGAAGAAAGAGGAGACCCCTCCGAGATCATGGCCACCAGCAACACTCACTTTCTGAAATCTGCTGGCCCAGTGGTGCTTAGCCCTCATTGTGGTCAGAAGGCCCTGGAGAGCTTTTAAAATCCACCGATACAGAGGTCCCTATCTCCAGTGATTCTGATTTAAGTGGTCGGGGGTAGGACCCAGGTGTCAGTACTTTTTTTGAAAGTTTCTAAAGTGATTGTGATGTGCAGCTGGGGTGGAGAACTTCTGGCTTCTCATGCGAACCCATGTTGGGTTCTGAATAGATGGGGTTGGGGGGTAATGCCTGGCGCTTGAAAAGGAAGTGAAACCAGAGTTCCTGTTGTGGCTCAGCCTCGCTCAGTGAGTTAAGAATCTGGCATTGCAGCAAGCTGAGGGACAGTCACGGATGCGACTCAGATTTTGATCTGGCTTTGCTGTGGCTGTGGCATAAGCCGGCAGCTACAGCTTCAATTTGACCCCTCACCTGGGAGTAACCCTAAAAAGACAAAAAAAAAAAAAAAAAAAGAAAAGAAAAGAAAAGAAAAGAAAAGGGAGTTCCCATTGTGGCTCAGCGATAATGAACCTGACTAGAATCCATGAGGATGCAGGTTCAACCCTGGCCTCACTCAGTGGGTTAAGGATCCAGTGTTGCCATGAGCTGTGGTTGCTGTGGCTGTGGCAAAAGCTGGTGTGGCAGCTGTAGCTCAATTCGACCCCTAGCCTAGGACTACCATGTGCCAAGAGTGCAGGCCTAAAAAGCAAAAAAAAAAAAAAAAACAAACAACAAAAAAAAACAAGAATTAAAGAAATAAAGAAAGAAAAGGAAGTGAAATCCATAAAAGACCTCTCAGTTCAGAGACAGGAGGCTACATTTATGTATTTATTTGCTTTTTAGGGCAGCACCAGTGGCATAATGAAGTTCCCAGTCTAGGTGTCTAATCAGACCTGTAGCCACTGGCCTACACCGCAGGCCACAGCGATGCCAGATCTGAGCCGAATCTGCAACCTACACCACATCCTTAACTCACTGAAAGAGGCCAGGGATAGACCCCGCATCCTCTTGGCTACTAGTCAGGTTCTCAACCTGCTGAGCCACAACAGGAACTCCAGGAGGCTGCTTTTAGAAGTAAAATTTCCAATTGGCTATGTGGTAATCGTACAGAGAGGAAGGAGCAAGATGTGGGAAGCCACAGCAGACCTGGAGTCCGGGTGAGGGTGCCTCAGGGAATGGCCTGCCTGACCCTAGGGGCCCCATTTGGGAGCTTGTGTTACCAGAGCCTTCTCCAGCCATGCAGCTCTGGTGGTCACCCTGAAGGCTATAATTTTTCCTAGAACTGAATGGGAAAGAAAGGTTGGGGAGAGTGATCAACATTTATTTTAACACCTGTTAATCACTTTCTAGTAATTTAGATATTCTCTTTCATTTAATATTCAGAAGAGTATGTAAGATAGTTTTTGCAATCACCAATGCTCCTTTTAAATAAAAACAAGACCAAAATAGAGAGAGGGCTGCACTTTTAGGTTTCATCTAAAGAATTCCCTGGTAAATCAAAGCAGAGTCTGTGGCTGTATTTGCATCTTGAAAGAGTAGGTAAAGGGAGAAGGAGAAGGAAGAGAGAGCAGGATGGAGCTGATGGGTTAAAAAAATCCTTCTTCTATTATTTCTTAGCTGTGTTTCTTTGGTCAAATTATATAATCTGTGGAACAATAAGAACCTACCATGCAGGGTTGTTGTAAAGTGAGAAATAACATGAGTCAAATGTCAGGCACCAGCAGGGCCTCCCCAGTAGCCACAGCCATTCTGTGGAAGGGAAAGTGATCCTAATGGATCAGGGACAAAGAACCTCTGGTGTGTTCATACTTGTCCTATCATGTGTGCCTGGAGGGTTGGAGACTTTTCACGTTTTATTTCTAAGACAATTCAAAATGCGAAAGCTCAAGGTGGAAGGAAAAAATAGGGAATAGACATGTGATAGTCATGGGGCTATGGAAAGAAACTTTGCAACAAAATCTTTACCAACCCCTCTTAGGTTAAACCAGTTAAGTATTAATGTTTAGTGTAGCTTTCTGAGAAGGTGTGCAAAGCTAAGTGAATTGATCACTAATACATTGGCAAACCTGTTTTATAGTGCTGGGCTTTCTAGAATCTTCCAAGGCATGCCACTTAGCTTTTTCATGGCTTAACACTTTTTCTAGGTTAAAACATAGTGTTGTCAAATGTATGGATTTTGTAAAAGAGAAAATACAGATAGCTAAATGACCAAGAATTCCTGCATCATATTTATAAATCAACATATAGTTTCATTCCTGCATAATGGCTTTATTTTAATTTCACTATTAGGAAAAAAAAACAATTTATTAACATAAGGCCAGAAACCTCAGCCTTTTAAACTAAAATTATGAATTAAATAATATTTTCAATATTGCTAGTGAATCCAGTGAATTAGAAAATTAGAAGAGGCCTTTGTTGTAGCTTTATTGAGATGAAATTGACAATAAGCTGCACAAATGTAAAGTGTACAGTTTAAGAATTTTTTACATACCTATACATCCATGAAACCTTATCGTAATCAAAAGCATGAACATATTCATCCTTACTAATTCCACTGTGTTTCTTGGTAAGCCCTCTCTTGCATTCTTCCCCATCCCAGACCCCAGTGAACTGTTGGTCTGCTTTCTGTCACTATAGATTAGTTTGAAATTTCCAGAATTTCATATAAATGAAATCATATGGTACATGTTCTTTTTTTGTCTGTTTTCTTTCACTTGCTATCATCATTTGGAAACACAACCATGTTGTTGCATGCATTAATACTTATCATTACTATTATTTGGCTGCACCCGCTGCGTGCAGAAACTCCCCGGCTAGGAATTGAACCCAAGCCATAACAATGACAAGCCACAGCAGTGACAATGCTGATCCTTAACCTCTAGGCCATCAGTGAGCTCCATACTTCAGTTATTTTTGCCGTTGACTAATATTCCATTGTTCTATACACCATAAGCTTTATTCACTTACCTATTGATGGTTATTTTGGTTGCTTCCAGTATTATGCTGTTATAAATGAAGTTGCAATGAACATTCAAGTACGAATCCTTATGTGGACATATCCTTTCATTTTTCTTGAGTAAATACCTACAAGTAGAATAAGTGGATAACAAAGTAATTATGGATTTAACTTTTTTTAAGAAACTATCAAATTGTTTTCCAAAGTAGTTTAACCATTTCACCTTCCCACAAGTAGTATACGCATTCCAGTTCCTTCATGTCCTCACTATTATGGGTTGAGTTCTATCCTCCCAAAAGGTGTTAAAGTCCTAACCCTCAGTACTTGTGACCTTATTTGGAAATGAGGTCTTTACAGATGATCAAGTTAGACAAGATTGTCATGATATTTGGACACAGAGGCAGACATGCATACAGGAAAAACACCATGAAGAAGATGAAGGCAGAGGTGGATGTGACATGCCTACAGGCTGAGGAATGCCAAGGAAAACCAGCAAACCACCAGAAGCTGAGAAAGGGACATGGAACAGATCTTTCCTTCATAGCCCTCAGAAGAAACCACCCCTTCTGACACTTTAATTTTGAACTCCTAGCCTCCAGAACTTCTGTGAGACGATAGGTTTCTGTTGTCTGAGTCACCTAATTTGAAGTACTTTGTTATGGGGGCCCTTGGAATCTAATATTCTTGTCAACACTTGGTATGGTCAATCTTTTAAATTTTAGCCATTCTAATAGGGGTATAGTGGTATTTCATTGTGGTTTAAATTTGCATTTCTCACATAGAATTACATAGTTAATAAGTTTATGTATTGTTATGTATTGAAATTTGCTAAGAGAGTAGATCTTAAGTGTCTTCGCTACCCATCCCACCCACCAAAAAAAAAAAGGTAACCATGTGAGGTGATGGATATGATAATTAACTTGATCATGGTAAGTATTTCACAATGTATATATATATGTGTGTTGTGTACTTTAGATACAGCTTAACTGTCAATTACAAAACAAATAAATTTGCATTTTTCTAATGATTAATAAAAATCTTTTCATATGCTTATTTGGTATCCATATATCTTCTGTGGTGGAGTATCTGCTCAAATCTTTTACTCATTTTTTATTTGATTGTTTTCTTATTACTGAAGTTGAAGAGTTTTTTTTATGTTATGAATATAGGTTCTTTGATATATAATTTGCAAATATTTTTTCAGTCTGTATCCTACTTATTTATTTATATTTTTTATTTCTTTATATATATTTTTTTTTCTACTGCACAGCATGGTGACCCAGTTACATTTACATATATACATTCTTTTTTCTCACATTATGTGTTCCATCATAATTGACCAGACAGAGTTCCCAGTACTACACAGCAGGATCCCATTGCTAATCCATCCCAAAGGCAATATTCTGCATTTATTTACCCCAAGCTCCCAGTCCCTCCCAGTCCCTCCCCTTCCCCCTTGGCAACCACAAGTCTATTCTCCAAGTCCATGATTTTCTTTTCTGTGGAAAGTTTCATATGTGCCATATATTAGATTCCAGATATAAGTGATATCATATGGTATTTGTCTTTCTCTTTCTGACTTACTTCACTCAGTATGAGAGGCTCTATTTCCATCCATGTTGCAGCAAATGGTATTATTTTGTTCTTTTTTATGGCCGAGTAGTATTCCATTGTGTATATATACCACATCTTCCTGATCTAATCATCTATCAGTGGACATTTGGGTTGATTCCGTGTCTTGGCTATTGTGAATAGTGCTGCAATGAACATGCGAGTTCATGTGTCTTTTTTAAGTAGTTTTATCTGGATATATGCCCAAGAGTGGGATTGCTGGGTCATATGGTAGTTTTATGTATAATTTTCTAAGGTACCTCCATTTGTTCTCTATAGTGTCTTACATTCCCACCTGCCAGAGGCCAGCTCTGGCGGCCAGGGAGTGTACACTTTCCCAAAGGAGAGGGACGGACGTTGGCTTTTGCAATGGAGACAGCCTCTTTGTTCCTTCTTTCAGGGCGCTGGACTGCTCAAATTTTATTAGCATAAGTGGTTGATTATATAGACAGTTTTTCACTACAGATTACATCATAGTGTTAAAAGCACATTGGTTAACTATTAGGCTTTGTTTTTTGATCACATGGTACAGTAACAATACATCACATTTTAAAATCTTCAACTTAACTAAATTTAATGAGTACAATTCAAGGACAAACAGGTGTAGCATATCATGTGGGAAAGAGGAGACCTAGCACAAACTATCTCATGGCCAGCCAATTCCCACAAGCTGAAGAAGTTACAAATACAAAAAATCCTGTCTTTAGACCAGTGTCTATCTTCAAAGTGTCCTTGGCAGGGAGACAGTGTGAGAAAATACAAATCGACTTAGCTAGCTACTGTTAAAAGTTTCTAAAGTCAAGGACAAAACTCACAGCCGGGTTTCTTTTGATCAAGAATAATATATGTCTAACTTCTACAAACCTCATTAAAATCCTAACTCTAAAGTTTACTGTATAACTAGTTAGAAGATAAACACTATGTTTAATTAAGTTGGATTTAAATAAGGGAAAGTCCCTTGGAATGAAATTCTTATTATATTATTATTGTAATTTTGTTAAATCACAAATCACCACAGGAAAATAAGAATAATAAGTAAATAATCAGGAAAGACTGAGGAAAACTGAATAACAAATAAAACAGCAGGAAAGACTAGGTCACCTGAGAAACAATCCATGTTTTCCAGTACAAACATGGAAATTGTTTTCCCAGGAAAGCCCCAGTTCTTCCCCATAAACATCAAAATGAGAGCTGCATAATCTGAAGCCTGCCCTTGGCTGGTACCGTTCAGGCAGGCTTTTATTCTGACCAGAATCCCACCTTTGGCATGCACCATTCAGGTGAGCTCCCTTCCTTGGTTAGGAACTTGCCTTCAGGTTTTTATGCCATCAGACAAAGTCCTTTTTTTGAGTACTTGTATTTCCTCGGATCCTTGCACCCACCAACAGTGCAAGAGGGTTCCCTTTTCTCCACACCCCCTCCAGCATTTGTTATTTGTGGACTTATTAATGATGGCCATTTTGACTGATGTGAGGTGGTATCTCATGGTAGTTTTGATTTGCATTTCTCTAAAAATCAGGGATGCTGAGCATTGTTTCAAGTGCTTGTTGGCCATCTGTATGTCTTCCTTGGAGAAATGTCTATTCAGGGCCTTTGCCCATCTTTCAATTGGGTTGTTGGCTTTTTTGCTTATGAGTTGTATCAGTTGTTTATGTATTTTAGAGATTAGGCCCTTGTCTCACATCAATTTGCAAGTATTTTCTCCCATTCTGTAAGTTGTCTTTTTGTTTTCTTTTTGGTTTCCTTTGCTATGCAAATCTTGTCAGTTTGATTAGGTCCCATTGGTTTATTTTTGCTCTTATTTCTGTTGCTTTGGGAGACTGACCTGAGAAAACATTTGTAAGATTGATATCAGAGAATGTTTTGCCTATGTTTTCTTCTAGGAGTGTGATGGTGTCTTGTCTTACATTTAAGTCTTTCAGCCATTTTGAATTTATTTCGGTGCATGGTGTGAGGGTGTGTTCTAGTTTCATTGATTTCCATAAATCTGTCCAGGTTTCCCAGCAATACTTGCTGAAAAGACTGTCCTTTTCCCATTTTATGTTCTCACCTCCTTTGTCGAAGATTAATTGACCATAGGTGTCTGGGATTATTTCTGGGTTCTCTATTCTGTTCCATTTGTGTGTATGTCTGTGGCTTTGTAATAGTGCCTGAAGTCTGGGAGAGTTATGACTCCTGCTTGGTTTTTATTCCTCAGGATTGCTTTGGCAATTCTGGATCTTTTGTGGTTCCATATACATTTTTAGATTTTTTATTCTAGTTCTGTGAAAAATGTCACTTTGGTAGTACTTGTTTTTCAAATAATTTGATAAGGATTGCATTGACTCTGTAGATTGCTTTGGGTAGTATGGCCATTTTTACAATATTAATTTTTCCAACCAAAGAGCATGGAGTATCTTTCCATTTATTTACATCTTCTTTAATTTCCTTGATTAATGTTTTATAGTTCTTGGCATATAAGTCCTTTACCTCCTTGGTCAGGTGTATTCCCAGGTATTTGATTTTTTGAGGTGTGATTTTAAAAGGTATTGTATTTCTATATTCCTTTTCTAATATTTCATTGTTAGTATACAGAAATGCAACTGATTTCTGAATGTTAATCTTATATCCTGCTACTTTGCTGAATTTGTTTATCAGTTCAAGTAGTTTCTGTGTTGAGTCCTTGGGGTTTTCTATATATAGTATCATGTCATCTGCATACAGTGACAGTTTTACCTTTTCTCTTCCTATTTGGATGCCGTTTATTTCTTTTGTTTGTCTGATTGCTGTGGCTAGGGCTTCCAATACTACTTCAATAACAGTGGTGGGAGTGGGCATCCTTGTCTTGTTACAGATTTTAATGGGAAGGCTTTCAGCTTTTTTCCATTGAGTATTGTATTTGCTGTAGGTTTGTCATAAATGGCTTTGATTATCTTAAGGAATATTCCCTCTATACACATTTTTGTAGCCTATTTTTTTATTCTCTTAATGCTGTCTTTTGAAGAGCAGAAATTTTAGATTCTAGTAAAGTTCCCTTTATCAATTTATTCCTTTATGGATCATGCTTTTTAGATATAGGTATCTTTGCCTAAGCCAAGGTCACAATGATATTCTGTGCTTTCTTCTAAATGCTTTATATTTTAAGGTTTTACTTTTAGATCTTTTGTCCATTTTGAGTTAATATTTGTGCTGTAAGCTTCACTTGTTTACATGCAAATAAACTACTTAATTATGATATATTTTCTTTTTAAATATTGTTGGATTCAGTTTGCTAACATTTTGTTTAGAAGTTTTTCAATCTACATTCATGAGGGATATTGGTCTTTTGTTCTCCTTTCTTATAATGTTTTCTCTGGTTTTGGTATCAGATTAATGCTGGCCTCAAAGATGGATTGGAACATATTCCCTTCTCTTCAATTTTCTGAAAGAGTTTGTGTAGAGTTGGTAAGTATTTTTTCCCCTTAATTGTTTGGTAGAATTCATCTGTGATGCTATCTCAGCCTGATGTTTTCTTTGTGATAAGGTTTTTAATTTTTTCTGCTCTGCATATTCAGGTTATCTGTTTTTGTTTTTGTTTTTGTTTTTCCTTGAACAAACTTTGGTAGTTCTTGTTTTTCAAAGAATTTTTCCATTTTTATTAAGATTTCAAATTTATCAGCATAAAGCTGTTCATAATAATCCCTTATTTATCCATTTAATATCTGTAGAATCTATGGTGACATCACTGGTCTGATTCCTGATATTGATGATTTGTGTTTTCTGTTTTTCTTTTCCTTGTCAGTCTGGCTAAAAGTTTACCAATTTTATCTATCTTAAAGAAGCTTTTGATGGCATTGATTTTCTGGATTGTTTTTCTGTTTTCTATCTGATTGGTTTTCAGTTTGATCTTTATTATCTCTTTCTTCTGCTTACTTGGGTTTTATTTTTTCTCATTTTTCAATTTCTTAAAGTGGAAAGCTGAGGTCATTGATTTGAGAACTCTTCTTTTCTAATATAGGCATTTGTTGCTATAAATTCTCTCCCTAATTACTGCTTTAGTGGCATCCCATGTATTATGATAGATTGTGCTTTCATTCAGTTCAAAACACTAACTTTCATTTTGAGTCCTTTTTTAACCCATGGGTTACTTAGAAGTGTGTTATTCATTTCCAAATAGTTGAGGATTGTCTAGTTATCTTTTGGCAATTGATTTTGGCCTTGGTTCTTCACTTTGTATGACTTTGTATGACTTAAGTCCTTTTAAATTTACTGAGATTCATTTTATGGCCTGGAGGAGTATGGTAAATATCTCTGGGAGATATGCTAAATATCTCGAGTGTGTTTAAAAATGTCATGTCTTCTGCTCTTGTTGGGGAGAGTGTTTCACAAATGCCAGTTAGGTAAGCTGGGACAATGTAGGACTGTATGATCAGGCCACCCAAGATGGCAGTTCTCTTGCTTCTGTTCATCCCCTGCTCAACCGGTTCCTGCCTCACCCACACCCTACTCACCTGACTGACCTTCCCTCTAATCATAGAGCCTAATCAGTAAATGCCTACATATTTGCCTTGGGCCCTAGCTGGTGATTTTTCTAATCTTTAGATCAGAACTGTCTCCACTGATAGCCTATCAAAGGGTCAGTGAGAGACTTGTCCCTTTGCTGGTTTTCCTGGTAACTGAGGAACCAACCTGACGTCAATTCCCCTTATAACTGGTAAGTTCCCTCTCCCTCTGCTGCCTTGTCTTGCCCACCATCTGACACACATGGTGGGGTGTCAATCCAGGACCTTGGTTCTGACGTGTAAGGTCCCATCCATTAAATGGTTGATGTCTCTCTTGCTGACTCCAGGCTCCTTCTTCAGTCTTGAGGCTGAGGAAAGCTTGCAGGTCTGCATTGTGCAGCCCCACAAAGACTCACCTTGTTTGTTTCCTATCTCTCAGGGATCTTTGCCCTTTAATGCCCCATGGTCCACTGTCCTGAAAACCTTTTGTTTCATATGTTTTGCTTGTTTTTGTTGCTGTTATAGGTGGTAAGATAAATATGTTTGGTGTCTGTTACTCCATATTTTTTGGAAGCAGAAATCTCTTTTTTAAGGGATATTTTTTCTCACATCTGCATCTGACCTTCAAACTGGCTTTAGATGAAGAAAAGAAGGAGGCAAGAAATAAAGACTAGCATAAAGAACTCTAGAAATCTGTACTATAACATGTTTTTTCAATGGTTTATGACTCTGGCTTTTTTCAAGGAGTATTCATGTGTGTGTGTGTGTGTGTGTGTGTGTATGTGTGTGCGTGCATGTGTGTGTGTGCACGTGTGTGTATGTGTGATTGATATATAGTGCATTTCACACTTGGCTAGAATGAGAAGAATTCAGGACCAAAGAGTAAACTTAAAAAACCAACCAACCAACCAAATCTGAGTATCAAAATTAGATGTAAAATCTTAGAAGCATGTTACTAAAGTGCTGGGCTAAAACACCTATGTTTTATCTAGGGAAAATACTTAGTCATATTATAAATGATTCCAGCATTGGGATATCAGGTTTTTATCCAATTTCACAGAATTGGTATTTGAAAGACAAGAGGCTGCACTAGGCATTCACCCTGAGAAGCCTGAGAGATCCCAAAGGAGATAGGTTAGAGGGGCCCCAGAGAAAGTGAATCAAAAAATGGCTTTCTTGACAGAAGAACCCATTTTGGTCTAAGCCATTTTGTGATCAAAGCCTGGCCACAATGCCTGTCCTTGAACAGGTCTCAGTAATTAATGATCTTAGGGAAGGCAGAAACTAGGGGTCAGCAGAGTTGCCTTCCTGTGCTGGGAGAAAGGTATGCTGTGCTTAAACCAAATCACCCAAGCAGCACTGTGGTTCTTTCTATAACACTCCACTCCCACCAGTGTGATGAAATACCCTGCCTTCTGGATTTTCCTCTGGTCCTTTGCCTTTAATTGTACTCCCTGAGGGGGTTGTGTGACTCACCTAGGTGAGCTACAGAAAATTGACATCTCTTTCCACCACATCTTTATATGTTTTCACATGTGCTTTCTATTCAGGCAAATTCCTGTTTATTAGTAAGAGCAATTACTTTCAAGAAAGGTTAAGCCCAAATCTGAACTAGTCCTGGCTTGTTAGCTTGAGTTTCTTCAAAAATGAAACCTGAGATCTGTCACCTGTGTTTGCTATTTTTCATATACAGTTGTGGCCTTGTTATTTCCATCAGTATTCTTAATTTTGCCTGTAGGTCCTCATGACCTACATCACTCCTCTATGCTCACCACCCCCAGTTTTCCCACTGCCTGCTATTTGTTTTCTGATCTGTCCCTCTGCAGGGACTGCTAGGGAAAGGACTAAGTGAGATCCATTATTGTGAATTTATTCTTGGAACTGAGCAATGGCCTCTAAGGGCGTATGAATGTTAATTTGAAAAATGTTGCTTGAAATTGTTTTCCTTTGTCTACCTCTGGAGCAGATATGTCCCTCCTTGATTGCCAAGGGTCAGCACTTGGTATGTTATGAGTAAAGTCTTTTTAACATTCAGACCGAAAAAAAAAAATCTGTTGGAGTTCCCGTCTTGGCACAGTGGAAAAGAATCTGACAAGGAACCATGATCCCTGGCCTTGCTCAGTGTGTTAAGGATCCAGCATTGCCATGAGCTGTAGTGTAGGTTGCAGACGTGGCTTGGATTTGGTGTTGCTGTGGCTGTGGCGTAGGCTGGTAGCTGTAGCTCCGATTAGACCCCTAGCCCTAGGAAATAGGTGAGAATACATGCTGTCATGATAAACAGAACCAGGATGAGGATAGGATCATCTGTCAGATTGTTATCTCTCCCTTGCGAACTCAGTATATGAAGTTAGACACAATTAAATACTCACATCCGGATACTGTCTATATCTAAGGCTAGGATATTAAGTGGTAACTTTGTGTGCTGAGAAGTTGCTTTACAGCTGCAGCATAAAAATCACAAAGCGTGCCTTCCTGCATCCATCTGAAAATGATTTTAATTATATTCAGGTTTTTGAATGAATCATAGAATTCCATTAAACAAGAATTGGTTATCTCTTAAAATGAATATTAGATTTGAATAAACAAAACAATGATTGATCATGACCAAGAAAGTCTCAGAAGAAAAACTTTGTATTTTTTGAAACATTGTATTTCTATAATAAATTTATATCTCTTATTATACCCAGCATTTTTAACCTTATTTATATTTTTCTTCTCCAATTCCACCTTCTCAGTAAAAGAGCTACCAAAATTTGACACACTTCTTGAAATCAATGACAGACATTTAATATACCAAATTAGGCAAGATACATTTAAAAATCTACTTAATTTAAATTTTCATTGTCCCACTGCAGTGATTATAAAACTAATAATATTCTATAGGGAATATAGTAGAATACAGTCATATATGAAATAAACAAAAGAAACATAGTTTTTATTTTTAAAAAATGTGAAACAAAAGTTTTTAATCAAAGAGGAAAATTATGTTCCTTAACTCACTGAGCGAGGCCAGGGATCAAACCAGCGTCCTCATGGATACTAGTCAGATTCATTTCTGCTGAACCACGACAGGATCTTCTAAAAAGTTTGTTTTTTTTTTTTTTTTTTTTTTTTGGTAAGACATTTCATGAAGGTGACCAGAACTTGAATTTGAGCACTTTAAACAGTGTAGGCTAAGAAAAACTCTTAAAAGAAATTTTAAGCAAATGGTAATCATCATCTTTAATACTTAAAAAATGAATCACAACTTGTATTTCCACTAGCTTGTTTCAAAACCCCTCCCCCTCAAAAAACCCTAAGGGCTTCAGAATTACCCTTGTTAGAGAAGCTTTCATGCCATGATCATTTGCATTTTTGGAGAATTTTGCCATCTCCATCACCCCATCCTCACTTCTGCCTCTCTTTTCGAATGAGTTGGCTACAAAGCGGGGGCATTGGTCCACTTTTCCCTTCAAGTTCTGCCTCTTGTCCAGCAGGCAGGCCCCTATTGGGTACTGGACCCAGGTTTGCTGGTGTTCATGTCTGCAGGGCAGAGACAGTGTGCATTCAGCGAGGACTTGTAGACAGACAACCAAGTCCACCCACTTAGCATAAAACAGCAGCATTCCCAGAAAACACCCCATAGATGCAGAAGTCTTTGCTGCTGAAAGACGTTTTCTCAACATACTAAGACCCTTAGCTTCAAAACATCCTATTCTTCCCCACCAGAACTCATTGTGGTGAATACTACACCTATGTACACAGTGGAGTCCTCTGAGACATCTGACTTAGAGAGCAGCCAGCAGGGTCTAGAAGAAGTGAGCCAGACTCAACCCACATTGACAATCTCACTAATTTGGTTAGAGTCCGATGCCCTGAAAAGGTCTTTACTTTACAGCTAGATTTTATCATAATCCTGCAAGTAAACCTACTTGGTTCAGCCTAAATCCGTTATTATATCTGGGAAAGCAACTCTAAGACATATCCTACCAGGGGCTGATTATTGCTAGCCACGAGGCCCTAAAGTTTCCTTGCTTCTCAGCTGTGTGGGCTTGAGTCTGTTACTGTATAGTGAAATTTAACAAAAGGGAGAATTTCTGTTTGTCACATTTTGTTCAATCCTGTTTCCCATTCCCCCTGGATAAGGGATTTTTTTTTCCCATTTAACTTTCCGTAAAATTGGGATGATATAAAATTGTTAGGAATCAACAACATTTAAATAAATTTATTGAGTTCCCATTGTAGCACAGTGGAAAGGAACCTGGCTGTATCCATGAGGATGCAGGTTGGATCCCTGGCCTCGCTAAAGGGGACAGAGATCCGGCGTTGCTGTGAGCTGTGGGTCACAGACGCAGCTTGGATCCCATGGCTATGGTGTAGGCCGGCAACTACAGCTCCGATTCTTTTGACCCCCTAGCCTGGGAAGTTCCATATGCCACAGGTGAGGCCCTAAAAAGAAAAATAAATAAAATAAATAAAATAAATAAATGTGTCGTTTTGAGAGGTTAACACTCTCCTGCAATTAAAGAATATTATTGGTGGGATTGCTTTTCTCCTATCTGTCCCTTCAAGAAGTCCTGGAAGGAATGGATGTGGAGAGGAGAAGAGAGCAGATCAGAGGACTCTGGGTTGCCTTGGGAGGATTCACAGGAGTATTTCAGGACATGATGGTTTCTGATGTTGAGGAGTCTTAAAGGGGAAACATGAACCAGATTAAATGCACCACGCAGACTCAGCTGAAATCTCCAGGGAGCTGGTCCTTCTCACTCTCGCCTTAGAGCCCTGCAGGTTGCCTTTGTCAGGGGAACAGCAGGCCCCAAAGGATGATGACATTTAAAATGAACAGCCAGGAAGTTCCCATTGTGGCTCAGTGGTAATGACCCCAACTGTTATCCCTGAGGACGCGGGTTCAATCACTGGCCAAGCTCAGTGGGTTGAGGGTCCAGCATTGGCATGAGCTATAGTGTAGGTCGCAGATGCGGCTCTGATCCCTTGTTGCTGTGGCTGTGGTGTAGGCCGGTAGCTATAGCGCTGACTTGATCCCTAGCCTGGGAACCTCCATATTCCATGGGTGTGTCCCTAAAAAGCAAAATAAAATAAAATAAAATAAAATAAAATAAAATAAAATAAAATAAAATAAAATAAATAAATAAAATAAAATAATGAACAGCCAACCATTTTCATCCCAATACACTTCATTCTCAGTATCACCCATACATAACTGCTGCCCCAAAGACTTTTTCTTCCTCTTCCCCCAAACTTCCTGCCTCTCTCCAAACCCAGCTGGGTGAGTATTATGTGGCTTTCCCCTCCCCTTAGTGGCTCAGATCAGACCAACTTAGTCTTACATTCTTCTTCTACCATTTCTCTTTCCTCTATTACCCAGGTCCAGTTGCCACTCTGGACTTAGGCATAGGACTTGTGGCCCCTGACCCCTGGGGAGTTAGGTGAAGCTGGATGTCTGCCACCATGAAGACTGTGAGCATTGTGTAGGAGTGACCCCCAGCTTAGCACCTGGGGGACAGGTGGAGCCAAGTGGATCTGGGGTGTGCATAAACTGATCTAGTACCCTCATAGTGTATATTTATGTGTTTATTTTCTTCTCCCCCTCTTGGGAGCCCAAAGACTGGTTAGTATATTCACTGCTGAATCCATAGTTGTATGAAATCTGTCTGGCATATATTAGGTACTCAGAAATACTGATTGAATGAATTTATTGAGCCGCTGCTATATGTAGGGGATTATTACAGGTGCCAGAGGAGATGGGCATGGCCACCATCTTACAGATGGAAAAACTAAGGAGAAAAGTGATTTCTTTTTTTTTTTTTTTTTTGTCCTTTTGTCTTTTTGTTGTTGTTGTTGTTGCTATCTCTTGGTTCTTGGGCCGCTCCCGCGGCATATGGAGGTTCCCAGGCTAGGGGTTGAATCGGAGCTGTAGCCACCGGCCTACGCCAGAGCCACAGCCACACGGGATCTGAGCCGCGTCTGCAACCTACACCACAGCTCACGGCAACGCCAGATCGTTAACCCACTGAGCAAGGGCAGGGACCGAACCCGCAACCTCATGGTTCCTAGTCGGATTCGTTAACCACTGCGCCACGACGGGAACTCCGAGAAAAGTGATTTCTCAGTGCTATTCGAAAGAGCATTTTCTGGCTTTCCAGACATCTGGCCTTGAGTCTACAAGCATTAGCTTGTTTCTGACTCAGTACTCCTGACTTGACTCCCTCTGTCCATTTGTAAAGAAAGGGATTTTCTGAGAGAAAGGATTTTTTCTAAGCTGACTCCTTTAGTTTTTCTCTGCTTAAGCTTTCCAGTTTGTAAAATGAGCATGGCACCATGGAGACAACCAAATGGATGCCCAGAAAGAGAGCACTACCTGACTGTATCAGTTTCCTGTGGCTGTCATAACAGTACCACACACTGGGTAGCCCGGGTAGAAAAGAAATCTATTTTCTCACAATTCTGGAGGATAGAAGTCCAAGATCAGGGAGTTTCCATTGTGGCTCAGTGGAAATGAACCTGACTAGTATCCATGAGGATGCAGGTAGGTTCGATCCCTGGCCTTGCTCAGTGGGTTAAGAATTCAGCGTTGCTGTGAGCTGTGGTGTAGGTCGGTGGCTGTAGCTCCGATTCAACCCCTAGCCTGGGAACTTCCCTATTCTGTGGGTGTGGCCCTAAAAAGAAAAAAATAAATTAAAAAAAAAAAAGAAATCCAAAATCAAGTTGTTGGCAGGTTCTTCTGAGGCTTTTCTCCTTGGGCTGTAGATGGCTGTCTTCTCCCTGTGTCTTTACATGGTCTTCCCTTTGTGCATGTCTGTGACCTCATCTCTTCTTATAAGGATACCAATCATATTGGGTTAGGGTGACTTCATCTTAACTCAATCACCTCTGTAAATTCCTCATCTCGAAAGACTGTCATATTCTGAGGTACTAGGAAAATCACAATTCAGCCTAAAACACCCGAAAGAACTTGATTTTACAACATGTGGAATAATGTCCAGGCCTGTTTTAAAAAACTCCTGAAGTCAGTATTGTAAACACAGAGCAAATCACAGCCCACGCCCTGCTGTCTCCTGCCTTTGGTGGCTGCCTCTTTCTGCTTTTCTCCTTGGCTCCAGACTGAGACCAGCAAGGTGGTCAGAACAGGTCACACAGGGATCCAGAAATCCAAGAAGAGGCTTTTGTAGCAGATAAATTAAAAAATTGTCATTCATCTCAGGTTCATTGTTTAAATTACCATGTTTATTTATTTCAACACAGAATACAATAAAACAGCTTACAAAAAACCCCATTTTATTTTCATGTAACATAACTCTTCAGTGAACAGAAGTACTACTGTTAATGTTTTGGCCTTTTCAAGGTCCAGCCTTGGGTCAAAACTGTATTCAGAGAAATAGCAGATTCTTTTCTATCTTCCCCAATATACACACAAAGGAAATTTATATAGTCTAAAATTCCATTCCAATAATAATATAAAAATATCCTATGTAGAGGTGAATACCGCTGTGACATCATCGGTATAGCAACTTTCTTGGTGCTCTGGATTTCCCACCCACCCTGGGCCTCAGTCAGGAATGTAGGGGCACCTCAGCAATTCAGGTTTCCAAAGTGATTGTTTTGTAAGTCCTTTCATATAACTATATACTCCCCAAGTGTCGAGTTTACCTGAGTTATTTACAAATGTGAAAAAAAAGTCTCCAAGTGACCAGATGTGTACCGAGCTATCTGATAGAGTTGAAGAGACTTATCACAGAAAACACTGTGCCAGTTCAGTGGATAAACATGAAGCCTCCATTACCTAATAAACTATTCACCTAGTAAAAGGCTTCACATTTCAATTTACTCAAAGGTAATGAACATTGTACAAAAGTTCAAGACCTCACCTCTATTCCAGTAATTTAAGTGCTATTTGCTTAGTCACCACATTTCGAACAAATGGTAGTTAATCACTTAACTAAGAAAGTCTTTCTTGCTTTCACTGACAAGAGTTAGTCTCATGCTGTGGAAAGAAACAATGGCTTGGCACTAGAAGATCTCAATTCTGGATCAGTTCTACCCATTCTCTGAGGCTGAGTTTCCTTAAGAGGATCAAATGAGATGAAAGTGCTTTCTAAAGCAGTGTTAACTTTGGGAAATAATATTCTACAGTGTTCATCTCTTTAGTCAACCTATGGATCCTTAATTACCCACATATATTTTGCAAGTAAAATCTTACTTTTTAAAGTAAGATAGTCACCATGTGCAAATGAAATGTTCAAGTTGGGTTATGCAAATGGGAAATATAGAGTTTAAAAAGCCTACTACTCACGAGCGACTTGATGTGTTTGATTTAAAGCTGTTAAAATTTTATTGTTTAACCCACTCTCCTTTTGTCTTATTGGAGAACATTTTTAATAAACTACCTAACCATTTAAAGTAATGGTTGGGAGTTCCCGTTGTGGCACAGTGGTTAACGAATCCCACTAGAAAGCATGAGGTTGCGGGTTCGGTCCCTGCCCTTGCTCAGTGGGTTAACAATCTGGCGTTGCTGTGAGCGCTGTGAGCTGCGGTGTAGGTTGCAGACGTGGCTCGGATCCCGCGTTGCTGTGGCTGGCTCTAGCGTAGGCTGGTGGCTTCAGCTCCAATTCGACCCCTAGCCTGGGAACCTTCATATGCCGCGGAAGCGGCCCAAGAGATAGCAAAAAGCCAAAAAAAAAAAAAAAAAAAAAAAGAAAAGAAAAAAGAAAAAAAAATAAAGTAATGGTTAAAGGAACTAAAACTTTCATATGACATTTATGGCATTAAAATAACTGTGAAACAGTAAAATGGATTGAGAAATAACAGAAGTAATGGTTTGAAAACTCAGGGTCAGGAGGGAGACAGTGTAAAAGTTTATTTTTCAGGTAATTAAACATAATCTAAATGATAGGCTTGTTATTTTTGTTTTTTACTGCTGACTTCCTAATTTATAAATTACTTCTTCATTCGGAAAACAAACAAAATACTTGACTTTTTAGGTATATTCTAATCTGCAGAAATTATTAACACTTAATTTTCATTCTTCCCATGTGGGACATCTTTAGAAGAACTGCATCCTACAGCTGAAGTAAAAGTCAGCATCTCAAGGTTTCATAGATTAAAAAAAAAATTCTTCAAGAAACAGCAGATTTACTAAAAGTTGAGAATTCACTGGCAAGTGTGAGTATACACTGTGAGCATATGGACTTTGTGACTTTGCTGAGACAAAGTCTTTAGGTACCCATATTCCTGCAACAAATGAGATTCTAATTTCAAACATTTTTCAAATGCAAATCAGGCCCCCATGAATCATTTTGATGATTTTTTGAGGCATTAATGCACAGAGTTAGTATTCCTGAAATGATCCCCAAAGTCACCCCTTTGCTAAGGATATTTCTCTTCTTGATTATTTTGAACCTGCCAACATCATCTCTAACCTTCACACAGAGAATGGCTGATCTCCAAATGACCTATTATTATCTTAAACCAACCTCATTTTAAAACAACAAAGGAAGAAAAATTAAATAGTGCATTAACATTTCATATCAGCAAAACAGACTTTTTTCCGTGAGTAAAGCAGTTCTATCCATCCATGGAAAGGTCCACCTTTTGTTTTTCCCTGTGTTTGTAGGTTACATTTTTAAAGGTGCTGGTAGAGCCTCTGTACAGTGGATTGGTTCCCTAAAAAAAAAAAAAAGTTCAAATGAAAGTATGTACATTTTATTATGACACAGTTTTAAATATATCTAAATAATTTCATTGTCCACTACAGATTGGAAGAAGAAGCTCAGGCTCAACCTTGGAAGCCATTTGAATAATTTTGACTAGTTTGCTCTACCATACTTTTAGCATTTAAAAATGTACACATCTCTATTTTATTTTTTATTTTATTTTATTTTTTGCCTTTTCTAGGGCCGCTCCCACGGCATATGGAGGTTCCCAGGCTAGGGGTCTAATCAGAGCTGTAGCCACTGGCCTACACCACAGCCACAGCAATGTGGGATCCCAGCCGAATCTGCAACCTACACCACAGCTCACAGCAATGCCAGATCCTTAACCCACTGAGCAAGGCCAGGGATCAAACCCACAACCTCATGGCTCTTAGTCGGATTCGTTAACCACTGAGCCACGATGGGAACTCCCTTTATTTTATTTTTAATATATCTAAACAATTTCATTGTACATTACAGATTGGAAGAAGATGCTCAGGCTCAACCTTGGAAGCCATTTGAATAATTTTGATTAGTTTGATATACCATACTTTTAGCATTTAAATATGTACACATCTTTATTTTTTATTTTGCATCTTTATTTTATTTATTATTATCACATGTGTATCACCTAAAAAAATCTTAAAACCTTTTTGGAAATGCACTAAATCATGGCTAGAAAAAAAGACTTTGGCTGTTTTGTTCACTGCTGTTTTACCAGAGCTGAAAACAGTTCACCTTAGCCCACAGTAGGCACTTAGAATTTATTGAATGAATAGAATGAACCAAGAGGTGACTCAAAAGTGAAATGTAAAGCAAAAAAGTGAAAAAATGGAAAAAGTGGACTGGTAGAAGCATACAATGACATAATATCTGCCTTTAAGAAATGTGTTGCTGGACAGAGGCTTCAAAGAAACAAAAAATAATAATCTTGCTAAAATGAGTTCAAAATACAAAAAGAGTAACAACTAGCTGCTTGGGAGAAGCAGGGAAAGATCACAAGGACAGCAAACACCTGCTCTAGAGATGAAAAGAATTAGGTGGCTTTTGCTTACGAAAGAATAACTATGTGAAGCAGAATCACAAGAGACTGGTGTGTGGGTCATTGGGCTCATGAAGGAGGGCAGATCAGGCAAGATGGCTTTGCCCTTGGGGCATTAGAAAGGTTGTGTGTCAAGGCCTGAATAATCCAATTGTGCTGTTTGGGCTGTAGTGTGTTTCCAGGTAAGGTCATCAGGACCAGAGGGACTGAAACTCTCTAAATGTTTAAAGAAATGCCAAGCCTGGTCCTCCCGTTTCTCTCCTTCGGTTTCATTGTTCCAGGCAGGCATGAGATGCCTGGGTAAGGTACAGACTCTTCCTTCCCACTTTCAAAGGTTGACCACACAGGCTTTGGCATCAGATAGCCTAGGTTCCAATTCAGTGCCAGCACGTAATCTTACTGAAGCAATTCTGAGCCTTGGTGCCCCCATCCACAGAGGGTTACCAAAGCGCTGACCTGGTCTGGGAGATAATGTACTTCAGCAGATGCCTGGCACATAGTAAGTGCTCAATAAATGCTGTCTCATCTTATGAGTACTTATTTATAACTCTTCTTCACATTTGGAATTTCCTTTTCTTAAAGATCCTAGAGATAGTGCTAAAGATGTCCCTGCTCCCAGGGTTTTGGGATTCTTAACATTTCCAAGCCCATTTTGGAGTATGTAGGGAGACTGGGTACCAACTCTGATCCTCCAAATGAGTAAACCTTATCCTTTGGTCTTCTATCCCATACATTACAGAGATGGTAGCAATCTCTCGGCATAGATTTAAAAACACATAATTATAATTGCTTTCTCAATATAATTCTCTCAGCTCTCAGAACTTAAGAAAACTGAAAACTGGAGTGCCTGTTGTGGCTCAGCGGATTAAGAATCCAACTAGGGAGTTCCCGTCGTGGCGCAGTGGTTAACGAATCCGACTAGGAACCATGAGGTTGCGGGTTCGGTCCCTGCCCTTGCTCAGTGGGTTAACGATCCGGCATTGCCGTGAGCTGTGGTGTAGGTTGCAGACGCGGCTCGGATCCCGCGTTGCTGTGGCTCTGGTGTAGGCCGGTGGCTACAGCTCCGATTCAACCCCTAGCCTGGGAACCTCCATATGCCGTGGGAGCGGCCCAAGAAATAGCAACAACAACAACAACAACAACAAAAAGACAAAAAAAAAATTAAAAAAAAAAAAAAGAATCCAACTAGTATCCATGAGGATGCGGGTTTGATCTCCGGCCTCGCTTAGTGGATTAAGAATTCAGTGTTGCCACAAGCCGTGGCATAGGTAGCAGATGTGGGTGGATCTGGCATTGCTGTGGCTGTGGCATAGGTTGGCAGCTGCAGCTCTGATTCGACCCCTTAGCCCAGGAACTTCCACCTGCCACTAGTGCAGCCCTAAAAAGAAAAAGGAAAATCTGAAAACCATTCCCTGGCCTCTTCCACTGTTGCCCTTGGATTCACTATATGGTCTTCACCATGAGGAGGAATCACACCTGTACCTGTTCTATGTTGCCCTGACCTCTGACAAACATATTACCTTTGTCTGTGTTTCTTTGGAAAGAGACGCTATCTCAGTAATGAGGGTAAATAGAGAAGAGGTTCCTTGGTGGTGGATGACAGTGAAGACCAAGTCACCATATTGCTTCTACTCCTGAGGTCAGT
The DNA here is from genome assembly GCF_054392235.1 of Sus scrofa. Taxonomy (NCBI): domain Eukaryota; kingdom Metazoa; phylum Chordata; class Mammalia; order Artiodactyla; family Suidae; genus Sus; species Sus scrofa. The sequence continues at coordinate 81,296,970 of NC_139397.1, forward strand.
GGCCTGGATAATTATGAGGGCCCTCCAGTCCTCATTTAGTCCTATCATCCATAAAAATTTGAGATTTGGAGCACGTAGCATTGACTGATGTGATGTCTCACTTGCAAACAAAAATCATGTGTGGAATTCTATTAAGTTTAAGTTAGTTATAGAAAAATAAGGGACTCAACTGAAGAGGAAATGTAGAAAAAAATAAGATGTGCAGGTTGGGAATGATGGATGGGGTACGGTCCTGGAGCAATGGGGGACACTTAGGGGATGGAAAAGACACTCTGGAAGAGTAAACATGCTGTGAGCAGGGCTAGGGTAGGTCTTTGTAGGACTAGGAACTCCTGGGGGCCCACATCACATCCAACATCCCATATTCCGCACTAAGAATCATTTATATGCCCTATAAAGGAGGTGACTCGAGTCGCAATTGACTGAACACACAATACTATTTTGCAGACATTTAGTTGAATGTTTAATCTTGATTATGCAGTTTTCATTCTGTGTTTTTGAAACAATTTCACTTATTCAGGTCTACCATATTTTTCGGGGGTCAGGAGGGAGTCTCTTGCAAAGCTAACTATGGGGCCTGGGCATGCTAATAGGGAATGATGGATGAAGCCGACCCCGCCAGAGTAGGAGGGCAAGGCGGAAGCTTAAAAGTGGAGAAAGAGCATGTATATACTTCTGGGGGCAGTGGTGTCTCCTGTCTTGAGCTGATGATCAGAAGTGGGGAGAAAGAGTTTAAAACAAGATTTTGCTGCAGAGGAAATTGTGGCAATGTCCAGCACTGCCTCCTCTAGTGGCTGCAGATGGCAACCACCCTACATAGATTTCCAGCTGAGACACAGGCTTGGGTCTGGCTGCATTTCAGGTGGGTCTGCACTCCCGCACTGTTTAGACAAGGTCAGACATCCCCCAACCATCCGGGGTGGCCAGGCTGATTCCTCCAGGAGTCTAGGGGTGCTAATTTAGGCTGTGGATTTTCCAAATGCAACGGCACATTTTCAGAGCTTGAAAAAGTGGTCCTAAGAAAGCTCTCTGTAATGACCCACAGCTCTCTTAATGACTGCCTAACTGCCAGACGAAGACCTGATTTGCTTAGCCTGGTACAAAATCAATCCATGACTGCAACAAATGTCAGACTGAACAGTTTTTGGCCTCTAGTTAATGACTTGTCATCCTAGAAAAAAATTCACATCAAAAATGAAATTTAAATATCTTCACTTTGTGTTTTCATAAAGAATATGGATGGGGGGCTTATTTCTAAAGGTGTAATAAAAGGTAACCTTTCCTTATGGCTGCACTGAAATGTTTCAGGAGGCAAGAACAAAGCTCTTTGTCATCCTGAACTCTGTCACCTTTAATACTAATGGGGGCCTATGGGTCAGAAAATCGAAGTTCTGTCCCTTGAGATCCCCTGGGTTTTAAAACCCAAATTCAGTTCTTCAAGAAGTAATAGATTTCAGATAAAAGCAAAATCAAACTGAGGATCCCAGAATGGAGGCACTGAGCATCATTTTTTTTTCCCCCAATAGGAAATATTAGTGAAGTTTGAATTGAATTATTTGAATTAACCTATTTTGCATCCAAGTGAATAATTATTACCCAGTTATTATCTAGTCAAGAACATCAAACATTTGTTATTCAAAGAAACTCATTTTAACAGGGAATACTATTTTTCATTTATGTTTTATCTGTTTAATGCATATTTTTGTTCCATTCTAGATGAAGAGACAGCAAAAATTCAGCATTTGAATTTCAGTCATGCTCTACATCCTGAGGGAAAAACAATTCATGTTTTGGGGAAATTAGCTGTTAATTAAAATGTTATTTTAAAGATATTAATCATTTGTGAGTATTCATGCCTTTGTAGGAGAACATTAAAATGTGCTGGTTAGTAGATACACATCACATAATTGCCCAAGTGCTTGTTTGTGGAACACCTGCTTATATTTCTAGGAGGGTCAAGGCTGTGCTTGGAAGAAGAGGCTGCAATTAGGATTTCTGCTCTATCATGAACCAAGAGTCTGGGGAATCTCTTGATCTCCCTGAACCCCAGTTTTCTTATGTTCAAAATGGTAATATTAAGACTACTTCACAGGGCTGGTGGTCATTCAACTAACTGCTGCTATTGTGTTTTGTGCCAATTTAACCACATTCTTTTGCCTTCTGACCATAGCCAGGCATTTTCTTGACAGTTGGTGAGAGTTAAAAACAATATCTATGACCAGGAGATCAGGTGAAGTAATTGTTTCAATACTTTGGCCTCGTAGAACTAGGTTCTAATTCACTAAACTAACCCATCAGCTGCCATTTTATCTCATTAGTGATGGATAAAATATATTCTCACTGCAAATCCTAAATTATATTCCTGAGAGATTTTGGTTAATTAGGAAAAATCCATATATACACAAAGGAAGAGGAAAGCTGGGTAATGAACCTCTAGACCTATCACCCGAATTCAGCAGTTATCAAGATTTTGCCACACTTGCTTCAAATCTCTCTCTCTCCTTTGATCTCTCTCTTTCTTGGCTGAATTATTTAAAAGCAAACCCAGTCTTCACTTCCTTTCACTTCAAACTATAATTATTTTCTAGCGAAGCCTTATGCCATTACCATACCTAATTGAATTAATCATAATTCTTTGCTATCATTCAAATACCCAGTCTATATTAACTTTTTTTCTATTGTCAAATATATATATGTATATATTATCCTGCTGTCAAAAAAATATATATATGTATTTACAGTTAGGGTGTTCAAATCAGGATCCAAATGAGATCTATACATGGCATTTTTAATGGGAAGATAAAGTAGATAAAAATTTCTACTGTCTATTATCCTGCACCATATATTATAGTTATTTTGAAGTAACTTCATGACATATGAACAACCCTTATCAATTAAGTTTATCCAAAAGAGAAAATTCCATTTGCTTTAAGTATTGAAAATATCATTATAGACTTAGAGAAAAAAAGTGTTAACAACAGTTTTTTGGGGGCGATGAACCCAAAGGTGCATTGTGTTTGCCTGTATTTTCTCCAGTGATATCACTGTTTTTAGAATCAGCAATGTAAGATAATTGCTATTAGATAGCTGGACACACCATTAGAGAGAGAGAGAGAGATGAAATTAAAACCATGAAATTTTTCTATGGGCCTCTAGAAATGCAATTATCTCTCCTGTGGAAAAGAAACACAGAAAATTGGAGTCCTATTTTGTGTTTGCCTACTGTGAAGAGGAGACACATAAATTGTATCTATTGAATACATGTATTTAAAAGTTGATACTTTGTGGGGTTTGGGGGGTAGCTATTTAAAATTTATGTTATTCAGAAAAACTAACTAGATGGGATTTCAAAAGTCTTCTCAGCTTTGCTTTGTAACCTATTATGACTAATGAGTATATCCATGGAAATTGGCGTGAATTGTCATACTATTCATGAACAGCATTGTATTGGCTCTAGCAACTGATATATGGAAATGTTCAGATACAGCACCTATGCTTTACCAGATGGGGCCTGCGGGAGCCTCCTGGTGGTGAGGAATAAAATAGATTTCTGGAGATCCTGTTGTGGCTCAGTGGGATACAAAGCCAACTAGTATCCATTAGGATGTGGGTTCAATCCCTGGCCTTGCTCAGTGGGTTAAGGGTCTGGTGTTGCCATAAGCTGTGGTGTAGGTTGCAGTTGCAGATTGACCCTTAGCCTGGGAACCTCCATCTGCCGAGAGCTATGTAAGGAATTTCCAGAGATTCTTCAGAGTAGGGGAAATCCTCACCACATTGAGAGACAAATGGGTGCTATGAGGGCCATCTGGGTTTCCAATAATGGGCAGAGGTTTCTTTGTCCCCAAAACAGAACAGAAATTAGTGCCTGGGGATGTGGTGAGAGTAGAGAAAGTACATGGCATTTTAACTCTTCCCTTTTTTTTTTTTTTTTTTTTTTTTAAATGACTACACCCAGTGTATATGGAAGTTCCCAGGCCAGGAATTGAATCCACACCATATGCTTTAACCCACTGCACTGGACTTGGGATCGAACCCTCACCTCTGCAGCGACCAGAGTCACTGCAGTCCGATGCTTAGTTTACTATGCTCCGGTGGGAACTCCTTAACTCTTTCTTAAAGCATTAGAAAAGCTGACACTCAATCTCTTCCACAGGCCAAAGAGTAGCCTTGAGGTGTGAACATACCGTTTGCCACTTGGCCTTTGACCGTTCTGCTTCAAATTTGGCAACTTCTTTCCGATCGTGAAATGACACCAGCAGCTTCCAAATACACAGTAGGACAACCCCAATGAGAAGAATAGCCAGTGAAACCCCCAACATGATCATGGGAATATTGGGAGGTTTTGGGCAGTCTATGAAACAAAGAAAATTATATTAAGATAGTCTGATTAGTGTTCTCATATAGAGAAAACATTTCTCATTAAATTTTCCAACCATATTTTTTCTCCAGTAGAGGGAAAATAGTAACACCTTTTATTTTGCTGCATTTTGAAAAATGAGTTACTTGTTAAAGGATAAGCCCTATTCTTTCAAAGTAAAAAACAAGAGTTTGGTTATTCTAAGCAAATGGATATATACTTGAATAGCTGGCTCAAAAACCTCAAGAAGAATTAGCATCCAAAAGGCTGACAATTCATACACATGGAATATTTAAAGGACCATGAAAAAGACTATATAGTTTAATCAGCATAGATGGTCTCTTCTGGGTCTATGATAAAGTAAAAATGGAATGCATACACACACAATGACTTTTTCATGGATTTTTCTTGAATTGTTTAGGAGATTATATTTGAATCAACTATAATCAAAAATTTTTTTTAAAAAGGAAAAGACAGGACTTCCTGTCGTGGCGCAGTGGTTAACGAATCCGACTAGGAACCACAAGGTTGTGGGTTCGATCCCTGGCCTTGCTCAGTGGGTTAAGGATCAGGCGTTGCTGTGAGCTGTGGTATAGGTTGCAGACGCGGCTCGGATCCCGCGTTGCTGTGGCTCTGGCATAGGCCAGTGGCTACAGCTCCAATTAGACCCCTAGCCTGGGAGCCTCCATATGCCGAGGGAGCAGCCCAGGAAATGGCAAAAAGACAATAAATAAATAAATAAATAAATAAATAAAAGAGGAAAAGACAAAGATGAGGAAATACACAGACTATGAGCAGACAAGGCTGGTGATTGTAAAAACACAGTACAAGAGAGATTCATGTAAAAAAAAAAAAAAGATATAACCCCCCCCTGCAAATTTACTTCTTGCTGATTCCTTTAGATAGATAGGTAGGTAGATAGATAGAAAAGAGACAGTCATGGCTTTCAGTTTTATTTTAACTCAAATGTAGTGCCCTGGTGTCCTGAACAATTCCTGGACCCACAAGAGGTGGGTTCAGTTCCCACCTGAGGGACAGTAGCTGACTAAAACCCATCAAGTTCCTCCAGCTCTCTGAGCCCCAGTACCCTCATGTGTAAAACCAAGGAGTGGGACTTCAGTGTTCCCTTAACATCCTGAGGATAAGATTAAGCCCAGGTGTTCATGCTTATTAAACCCACTCCTTAAATTCCTAGACCCATCCCCTAAGATTCTGATTCAGTAGGCCTTGGATGGAGCCACAGATTTTTTTATTAAAAGTATTCCAAGTGATTGTTATGTTCAGGGAAGTTTGAGATATGAGGTGTTCTGTATAGTCCTTTCTACTTGAACCTTCTATGAAATGTTATTTTGACTCTATTGATGACGCAACAGAGCTTGTGTCCTGTGGGGCTCCTGGGCACACAGGCATTTCTGTGTCCTCCATTTCTTGCCTTCAGGGCATAAGCCTCAGCCTCCATGACTGTCCCTGAGTTCCAAAGGACAGTTGCTAATCAGGGAAGGGAAGGGAGGCAGAGACCAGGGAGAAGTCAACAGACAATAGTGCAGCTTTGGGCGGGCGGAGTCCTGGTTCCTCCTCAAGGAATATATATAACAATATCTTTGGAGTTCCTGTTGTGATGCAGTGGAAATGAATCTGACTAGAAACCATGAGGCTGTGGCTTCTAAGGATGCAGTGTTGCGGTGAGCTGTGGTGTAGGTCACAGACTCGACTTGGATCTGGCGTAGACCGGCAGCTGCAGCTCCAATTCAATCCCTGGCCTGGGAACCTCCATATGCCAAAGGTGTGACCCTAAAAAAAAGCAAAAAAAAAAAAAAAACCCAAACAAAAAACCACAACAATATCTTTGAGCCTTTATGCAGAACTAAAACACCCAAGTGGAAGAACTACGTGATGAAGCATTCTTCATTCTGAGAAGAAGGAGAACCACCAGACCAGTTCTGATGGCCCCTAAATACCAGCTTTGAAAGACAATACAAGCTTGCCTTTACCTTGGTCTTTATCTGCAGCCCTCTTTTCCACTCCCCAAACTATAAAACCACTTTCTGGTCCCTACCAAGGGGGGCACAGTCTTTAAGGCATTAGCCTGCTGTGGCCCCCTTTGCCTGACAAAGCAATAAAGCCATCTTTCTCACCTTCACCCAAAACTCTATCTCTGCATTCCTATCCAGTACCAGAGGACAGAGGCTGAGTTTCGGCAACAATGATATTAATATAATTTTGCAATTATACAGTACCTTCCCTCATTGACAGCAGAATGACTAATAATCCTTGCAATATGCCTGGGAGATGATACATTTCTTAATGAAACACTATAATTAAGCTCTCCCTTTGCTTTCATGGGAGAAAAATCCCACATAAAATTATCATTAAATATCTGCCTCCCTCTGCAAGAAATGAGGCAAATCTATGGTATCTTGGGAGGAAATGAATCATGTTTAGTTTATCCTAACTCTTATTGCTTTTAGGTATTTAATAAGGAGAGTTATACACACAGGGCTAGTCATACTGCTTTCAAGGTAAGATCTATAGCTGATCTGAATTTGAGCGGGACTAATGACCCCCTAACAGCATGATGCCTGCCTCACACACTTTTGTTCTTTGGCCAAAAAACCACATAAGGCGATTATGCAGAAATAAGTAAAGGAGCTAATGAAATTGCTACTTCAGTGTGAAGATCTAAAGACTGTTTCTAGCATAGCCAATGAACCATGGCTGCTTCTAATAGGCTAGCAACATTCTGGCAAAGAAAGTGACAGGTTTTCTTGTCAATGAGAAGAGATACTGGCTACATCTTTGACTATGAAATGTCTTGGGTGGGGCGTACAATGTTCTTGCTCAAAGCAAGATGAAGCTTGCTGAGAACTTGCAGCCAGAATGTGAATCAGGAGGGCTCTCCAGTAGGGAATAAAAAAGGAGGAGCAGGCATAGCCTAGTGGAGATAATTATTTTAAGAACTTAGAGTCATTGGGAGTCACATGTTTCTCAAAAAAAGATTTTGACCCAAGCACCAGAGCGGGTATTACTCAACAGAAATTTCCACTTCCCACAGTCGCTTTAGTATTTCTTCAGGTGCTTACATTAAGACATATTTCTAGGTAGGAGAAATGGGCTTTATACATCACTCTGTGCCATTGGGGGGTTTCCTTTTGAGTATGGGTCAGTGCTGCACCTCATTCTAAGCTGCTGAGTTTCTAATGCAGCCAATCTGATAGCTCTGCCATGTGTGGCTATGGCTCAACCATCACTAGAGAAGTGACTTTTCAGAATTAGGTTTTGTGGTGAGTGTGAAGTACACACTGATTTTTGAAGAGGATATAAAAAAGGTAAAATATCTCCCTAATAATTTGATATTGATTATATGCTGAGGTAACAATATTTTGGATCTAACGGATTAAATAAAACATTAAAATTACTTTCTTTCATCCTTTTTAATGAGGTTACTAGAAAAGTTAAAATACACATGTGGTCTGCATAATATTTCTGTTGGAGAGTGCTGTTCTGACCTATTTGGGGGATTCGGGTATTTATTATAAGTGTACAGCCAGTAGGAGGCAGTATAGCACAGTAGTTAAGAGCATGGGCTCCAGGCCAGGCTGCTGGAGTTCCTCAACTAAGGCTGGTACTTCACTGGTGCAGGACCTAGCAAATTATTAACTACTTAATTTCCTCACCTGTAAAATGGAAATGATAACAATGCTTGCTTTATATGGTTGTTGAGAACATTATATGAATTAATACATGTCAAACATATAGAATAAGACCTACCATATGGTACGCATAAGGGCTCAATAAATGAGAGCTGCTATTATTGTTGTGGTTGATGTTACCAAAAAAAATGCATCTTTCTTTTCCATCCTCAAGGCCCTCAAGGGACTGGCAACTCCAAGTTGGAAACCGTGGGTATAATATCCACACCCACTTTCCTGCCTGGAAGGCTCCCCAACTATCATTCATGGGCTGTGGCACTCATGAATGCACCTCTTATCCACTGAAAGTTTCTCTGGAAAAAAGATGAGTGAAGGTTTTCCTACGACCACACACACACACTGACGGGGACTCTTCAATTGGTTTCTTTTTCTTTGTTTGGAGAACTCTGGGAATCCTTCAACTTTCACATTCTCCTTTCTCATTTTGCCTCTTTTCTCATCACCTCTAATCAGCTGCCCTGGGATTCTTTGGTCTTTAAAGCTGTGAGAGGGGAACTACAGATTCCTGGGGACAGGCGCTGTCCTCAGGGACCCTGGAAGCTCTGGGCATAAGGAACATTTACCAGGAAAGGAGCATCCCTGAAGCTGTCAGGTGACTCCTGTTAAGCCCCAAGGGGGTGATTTTTCCCACTTCAAAAGCATAGGGAGAGTAAAAAGCCTTAATAAAAAGACATCAGGGCATCTGACGGCTCTTGGAAAGATGGCGTGTTGACGTGCCACTCATATTGTGTAGATGAATAAGAGAAGAAAAACATGATAATTCAGTAATGAGGAAGCATTTGTCAACCAAAGGCATGTCTCACAGGGGAAAAAAAAAAAGTCAAAATTAAACCAAATAGTTACAAAAACCCCTGAATTAAAAACACCCTATTCTGGAAGTTCATTTTTGTTTGGAAATTACTTTTCCAATGGAATCAATATTATAAGGAAGGGCTTTGGTTTCAGAAGAATGTGCTATAGCCACTGCCTGCCACTGCCACAAAACAAAGGGTAGGGTTGTAATTGAAGAATTTGACTTTATAAAACAGATAATGAGGAGTCAGGGGTTTTTTTTTGTACTATAAAATATTTCTTCCTTGTACAGCAAGCGTCACCTTAAATCTCAACTAATGGCCTCTACATTGTCCTTTATATATGCATTTCAAAGAAGTCAATTTACAGGAGATTTTCAAGAGCAAGTCTGCAGGGGTACTCTACCCACCTGAGTGGCAAGGTCACCATCATACCCTTGAATCTTGCATTGGGTTGACCCCTATCTCTTCCTGACCCTTAGCATTGCAATGAGATATTTTTCTATTCTTGGTTGATTTATAATGTCCTGAACTTACTTTTTGGTAATTTTAGTATTGCTTTTCATACTCTTAAGTGATGGCTGTTCGCTCCTCTTGGCCTCAAATTCAGAACTTAATATTTTGTAGTTGATAAGCCATTGATAAGTCAGCACACACTACACACTGCAAAACATATCTGCCTTCTAGCCTACCCTTGCTGCTATTGTCTGAGCCAGGAATTAGGCACCCAGCTTTTGGGAGAAGGAGGAGGAGGCTGCTGACAAGGTCTGGAGAGGTCAGACTTGATGAAGCTGTCATGTCTCTGAGAAAGGTTGAGGAATACATCATTAACGGAAGACAGAAAAGGTGAGGCACCTCCGAGTATCTAAGAAAAAGGCAGTTAGGGCTGTTGGGGCAGACTCATTTAGAGGAGGTCTAGAAGCCATCAGGATCAGAGTCACCTGGAGAAATGTTAAAATGCAGAGTCCCTGGCCACACATCCAGCCTGCTGCCTCAGGATGCAGGAAGTTTAACAAGCTCCCCAGGTGAAACTCATGAGAATTTAAGAACATAACGAAAGTACTTTCCCTACTATTTTCTTTTCTACCTGGTGTAAACTTCTCTCTCCCCTTCACGAAAGAAGAGATTTTTCTTTGAAGGCTTCCTGAGTCCCAAGCCCATTCCCTAAGTTGGTGTGGATAAAAACCCACAGAAGCAATGGGCTCAGCCTTCCTTTACAGATCACTTCCTTCCTTCCCTGCCACTTCCCATCTTTTCGGATTCAGCATTATCACTTAATGACTCCTCGGGTAGGTTATGAACTGATACAGTCTCACATGCATTATTTTATTTAGTCCTTGAATCAACTGTTATGGGAAAGTACTGTTATTTTTCCCATTTTACAGATGAGGAAACAGAGACTCAGGCAAGTATCTTCCAGAATGTCACTTAAGAGGTAGAGCAGGATTTGAGCCAAAGTTTGCCTGATTCAAAACTCCTACTCTTAGACTGCTATACACCTCCTCCCAGTTAGCCTCTCCTAAAAATAAACTTTTTGCTTATATTGTATTTAATTGGTCTGTCTTTCTACACTTCATCAGCCAGCTTTCAGGGATTGGTACAAATACACTTCTCTTGGTATTTGGTCTTAATAAGACACATTGGAACATATAAAACCCTTTTTGTTGTTGTTTTTTTAGGGCTTCATCCGAGGCGTATGGAAGTTCCGGGCTAGGGGTCACATCAGGGCTATAGCTGTCGGCCTACGCCACAGAAACTCTGGATTTTTAACCCCCTGAGTGAGGCCAGGGATTGAACCCACATCCTCGTCGATGCTGGTCGGGTTCATTGCCACTGAACCATGATGGGAACTCCCTATCAAACCTTTCAAAAGGTATCTTTCAATCACTGGGAAAGTAGGGGCATTCCATCAAAAATTTGGAAATGTCTTTCCTGGCAAGCTATTTAGAGTAACATTCCGGTTGTCTTCTCTTCCCCCGTGTAGTATTGCTTACATCTGATAGTAAAAGATATGCCACCTACCTTTCTCGCTGATGCTGTGAATAATGGTTTTCCCTTCGTTATCTGTAGTTATTAGGAATGTAATAAGACAGTCATTTTCTCCTTGCAGAGAACAGGAAACAGCACTATCCTTTGAGAAATCTGTAGATAAAGGAGTCATTCATTAAGTTAAATGAGATTCCAGAAGGGATTTTTTTAAAAAAAAACAAAGTAGTATTGAGTTTGATTATGCAAATAGGAATTTTCAACACTGCAATATAGGAATAGAAAAGGCATAGGATTTTCCCCACCCACTGAGGTTTTAGTTTCTACCCATGTTCCAGAAGAGCAGTTCCAGGTGTGGTCAATCAGGACTGACTATCAAATGCACCCTATCAATCTGAGAGCGGCAGGATTTCAATGCAGAGAAGTACTTCAAAGCAGGTACGCTTAGTTGTCTTGGGAACAGAATGGCCCTGATTATGGTAATGAGGTAACTATATGTTCTCCTTGGCTGAAAGCATCTGGGAGGAAGCCTAGATTACATGTCAGAAAGAGACTACACAGTCCAAACTGATACTGATATTTCTAAAGGGGCCTTTCCCACTATGGCATAGTCAAGATTGCTGATCATGCGTTGTCAGTAAATATAAACTAATATATAAATTAATATGCAGAAATGGAGATTGAAGTGTTGTGTAGCTCAGGGACCAGCAGGATAAAGGTAAATCCCAGAATCAAAGGAGACCAGGATGACAGTTTGCCTAACATTCAATATAGCCCTATTTTTAGTTTAAAAAAAAATCTTTTCCATGTAGAAAAAAAAATTTTGAGCTTATTCAAGAATCAGAAAATAAATGTCATGCTAGAAATTGATAATATAGTAAAACAGTTAAAATAAGATATTAATACTATTTCTCAGGCATCTTAGTGGTTTGGCACCTATGCCAAAAGTATGTAGTATTTTTCTAATTAAAAAAAACCTTGGAGGTCCCATCATGGCTCATCGGAAACAAATCTTACTAGCACCCGTGAAGACGCAGGTTCGATCCCTGGCCTTGCTCAGTGGGTTAAGGATCTGGCGTTGCCATGAGCTGTGGGATAGATCACAGACATGGCTTGGATCCGGGGTTGCTTTGGCTGTGATGTATAGACCAGCAGTTATAGCTCCGATTAGACCCCTAGCTGGGAACCTCCATATTCTGCAGGTGTGGCCATAAAAAAAAAAAAGACACATAAAAAAGCCTAAAGTTCTCCTATCTTTGAAGTTGAGACATTTTAATGATACCATGAGAAACACTTTCTTCAGAAACCTGTAAATAGAAGGACCTTTTGCTCTTAACCTAAAATTTTAAGATGTATGGTCCAAAATTAGAATATTATGACACAATGAGTCAGAAGACAAAACTGAGACCGTCCAAGTTCATCTTGGAGTGCTCTTGCTAGACCTAAACTTTTCTCATAGCTTACACATAAAAAAGATTTTAATAAAACAGAATCTACATGTGTTCTTCTCATTCTATCAAAGAAAAATTAAGTAATAGTCTGCTTTTGGCCCAACAATGTCATAGTCATAGAAAGACAGAAATACTAAGTTGCTTTTGTATTTAACTTATAAGAAAAACACCTCATGCCAGAATCTATAAGAAGCATGCCTGTATTATCTATGATGAAAAGTTCTAGTAAAACATTTAGCAATATTAATTAAGATTGCATAGGATGGGAGTTCCCGTCGTGGCTCAGTAGTTAACGAATCTGACTAGGAATGATGAGCTTTTGGGTTCGATCCCTGGACTCCCGCAGTGGGTTAAGGATCCAGCGTTGTCATGAGCTGTGGTGTAGGTTGCAGATGCGGCTCGGATCTGGCGTAGGCTGGTGACTACAGCTCCGATTAGAGCCCTAGCCTGGGAACCTCCATATGCCACGAGTGTGGCCCTAGAAAAGTCAAAAAAAAAAAAAAAAAAAAAAAAGGATTGCAGAGGGTGAATTTAAGCATTAGAAGCATCTATTTATATAGGAATATTAAGAAATCTAATTACAAGATTATTCTCATCTGGTCATTCCCAAATATTTACTGTCATCTAAATCACCTAGGCGTTTTGAAATGATGGGTTCCAGGGACACACCCCTGGCTATTCTGAACTGAGAAGTTAGTGGTTTCCAGGAGCTAGTGTCTTAGTGAATTGTTAATAGGATTTTTAATAAGGTGATTTTGAGAAAGAGGTTTGGGGACCTCTGGGTGGCACTCGATTAGTGAAATTTGTGTTATTTCATGTATTTGATAGCAATAGCACTGCATCTGTAATGCATACTTTGGTCATTTTTAAGTGACCGACACCACACTTCCTCCTACCAAAACAGACTAGTTAGCTGGGATTCATGAAGTCTTGGGGAATATGCTTTTTCCCATTGGAGTGTTTTTTCCTTACCTCCTCACCTCTGCTGTGACAGTGCACCCTGCTCTGTTCCTCTCTAACTTACTTAACGGAACATTTTATTCTCAGGTAGAAAAATATGTGGCCAGCTTATAATATTCCTTTCAGTAATATTAATCCTGCTTTCTTACTTTCTTTTAAATAGCTACACTGAAGCAGAGGCTTAATTTACTTGGCCAGGAGTTTTTAAGTTTTAATGGAACTGCTTATATGACCTTTGAGTCATGACTCCCTTCGTGCTCTAATTACCACAACACTCCTTTTCATGACTGTTATGACTCTAGACTTAGCCTGTTTTGTGGTGTTTGGGTATTAAAATGGTATTATTGAATGTTCAGTGAAAGGGTCCAGCTTGGGCTGGAGATTTGCATAATTAGCTGCTCGGGCTTTCTTTTGTTGTTCATTAGAAATGGACCTTTCTTCTTTACCCACTTCGATGAGTGTTAGCAGTGCTGTTCTAGAAAAAGCCAATGAATATAAGATCTCAGTCAGTCCATGAAATCATACTTAGAAAAGGAAGAAATGTGAGAATGGAGGTGAAGAGGCTGGGGTCTGGGAAAGTCCAGGAAGGATGTGGAAAATATAAACTGTTTCCACCATCGAGTCAAGATAGCTATGTGTTTAAGACTTCCTCTTTAAGGCTGAATCTGTAGTTCTTAGCGGAAACAGTTTCCCAAGAGGGGAAAAAAAAGTTTCTGTGGTCAAATAAGTTCGGGAATCCCTCCTTATTCTATTTTCTTTTTTTTTTTTTTGTCCTTCTATGGCCTCACCCACAGCATATGGAAGTTCCCAGGCTAGGGGTCTAATCAGGAGCTGTAGCCGCTGGCCTATGCCACAGCCTCAGAAACGTGGGAGCCGCATCTGCGACCTACACCGCAGTTCATGGCAATGCCAGATCCTTAACTCACTGAGCAAGGCCAGGCATTGAACTTGCATCCGTGTGGATACTAGTTGGGTTTGTTAAGTGCGCAGCCACAATGGCAACTCCCCCTCCTTATTCTAATTCCCTCCTTTGCCACTCCTGAAAATTCACAATGCACATTTAATTTAATTTACATAACAACTCTCTGTCTTGCAAAGAAAACACAAGGTTTAGCTTCCCATTTCCAAAGTGTATATAACCATGGGTGCTTTTGTCTATTTAACACTACTGTTCCATGGAACACACTTTGAGTAACAATGTTCTGAATACATGAATGTTGGGATAAATTAAAAACTTCTCTTTCAATAAAATTGAATGAATAAAGTTCAATGGCATTGTCCCTAGAAATGCTCACACGAGTCATCACAGCACAGTCGAGGAATATTCAGATTAAAAGTTTACACCTATCTTACTTTACTCTCCATGTTAGCAGAAGAATAGGCTGATAAAAGACCCCATGGAAGAGCTAATATGTTGTAAAATTTCAAGATGATATGACCAATACCATAACTGGGCAAGTAACTTGAGATAGAACTTATTTTTGGCCCATTCAGAAAGTTACTTTTTAATTCATAGTCTGAAAAAGATATTTTTTCTCTCAAATTCATCAAGATTGGTGCTTTAAATGATACTACTGACCCAATTACTATTTTCAATGTCTGAGTTAGAAATAGTGGTATTGCTCTATTTTGAAGATAATTCGGTCAATTACACAAAAAGACTAACACAAATATTTTAAATGCCACCTAAGAACCGAGTTTTCCTCTCAAATCCAAGCATTTATGATAAGCCATACACAGAAAGCTGTGTATTTAAATAACAGTAATTCCTTGTCCATGATTTACATGTTTCAAAGGTTTACTTTTTTTTTTCCCTCACCAGATGCTTCTAGTCAATTCAGTTCTATTATTTTCAAGGCATTTTCTGCAATTTTTAGTCATTTCTTCGAAACACCTGGTAAATATCCCAACTGCTATGAAATGGAAGCAGAAGGATCTGCTGAGACTTTGTACTACTTACTAATGTGGACAGGCCACAAATGCCACTTTACTCAGTGCTTTTACTGCATCTTACCTTTGACATTAGTTTAAGGTACACACTCCCTTGTCCAATGTACGGTTGTTGGCACATTTATCTTTAAGCACCAGAAAAGCATGGGTGAGGGGTTTTAAGAGCACTAATTACAGAGAGAGAGAGAGAGCTACTCCAGAGAGAGCTACTTAACTGTGCACAGTCAGAAACCTCAAATTTAAAATGTTGGTGATTTTCAAACATTTCACTTTGGAAATGCATTAATTTCTGCATTCTAATCTTATCTGTTCAAGATACATATTCCAGGGAGTTCCCCCTGTGGTAGCATGGGTTCAATCTGTGGCCTTGCTCAGTGAGTTAGGAGCCAGCATTGCTGCAGCTGTGGTGTAGGTGACAGCTGCAGCTTGGATTTGATCCCTGGCCTGGGAACTCTCACATGGTGTGGATTCAGCCAAAAAAAAAAAAAAAGAAAGAAAGAAAAAGAAAAAAAGAAAAACATATCCTAGAGTGTCATAAATTATTGTCTTGATTATTCCCCTCCACCTCAGATGCATTGTGGCTGAATTTCTTAGGCCTGCAAAGCAACGGTCCCCCCGGAGCGGCAGGATAATGCAGGGGTTTTGTGACGGTGGGAAAAAAAAAAAAAATCCCCCCAGATGGTTCCCTTGGGAGGAGTCAGTTATCTGCTTTGTTTTAAAGTTCACAGATTATGTTTCAAATGTCTTCCCAGCTAAAATACAACATATTTAAATATTTGAGAAAACATTTTGCCATTAGAAAAAAAAAAAAATCTGATTTTAAGCAGGTAACTTAATAGCAGGTGAAAGCATGAGCAGAGTTTCTTAGCAGTTTAAGGTAACAGTCCCTTCTTATAGTTTGGGGCTGAGGCAAAATGGAATTAAGGATGATCATGTAATGCCCATGTTTGGAAAGTTGGGAGTAAGAGCATCAGAGGAGAAGGAAGGAAAAATGGCCACTAAGCAGAAACTGCCCAGTGTCTGAAGGCAGCTGTCAGGAAACTTATATTACACCTCACTTTGTCCCGTGGTGAAATAAGGCAATCAGGCCATAGAGGACCATTTCAGGTTAGGGGGGTTAAGCAGAGATGAATTTGCCAGCAGTGCTGAAGCCAAATAGAATAGCTGTGATTTCAAATTGCTTGTATCCCAAACCATCAAGTCTTTAGCCTTCTGGAATGCATTTGCTCTTTAAAATGAATGTGAGTGAACTAACTGCCCTGGTACAAATGAGGTTGAGCTACTGAAAAGCCCTCCACAGAGTTTCTGCCTCTCCAAAACTACGCAAAGGAAAGAAAAGCAATTTAAGACAAGCAGAACCTTCTTCTTCACTGATGGTCGCACCAGCTAGTTTGCATTTGTCAACACAGTCTTCTCGGGCCTGGCCATCAGCAGACAAGTGGCATTCAATGCAGCTCCTGGGAACATTATTCAACAGAATTGATTAGTTTGTTGTATGGCTGCAACACTGTTACTGTGGTTCTGGCTGCAGGGTTGTCTCAGAGAGGATGCTGTGTTTTGTTACATTCAGAAAGATGGTTGGGTGATATCCAGGGGGAAACTGCTTTATTCTGACTTCTATTCAGTAATCAATGTTCCCTGAGACAGCCTCGATAATAGCTACTGTTTTCAGTCATCTGTAAAGATAGCTTCTGACTGGTTGAATAAAAAAGAAAATTCCCAAAGGAAACCCCCAAATATTTTGGTATTTGATTTAACTATATTTTCATTATACATTTTCCTGGGAAAGATTTATGCTGCTAAAATACCATTAGAACTTAGACAAAGTGTGAATTTCTTAACAGAAAGGGTCTGTTATTTTAACAAGAATTCTAAGAATCTGTATATGGTTTTAAAAATTCACTTTCCTGTAACTCTTTTGAATGAGTCCAAGCCTTGATAAGAGTGCTTTTAAAAGCTGAGGATTATAGCCTGGAACCTCATTAATACAGGCTTTAAAATAAAGGATCTCTACTTCTATAAAAGTGTCTTTCCAAGAAGATAGCACAGGAATTAAGCTACTCTAATTATGTCTATACAGCAAAGTAAAGCTTAGACCCTGAATTAATCTTGTGCTGAAAATCACTTTACAAACAGATGGTGTTTAGAGTAACCCAAAACTGCAAAAGTTTTCTGACTGTGGGCACACATCATGCTGGCCAAGGAAAGATACACTCTTCTAATTGCTGGAAAGATTCCCCACTCCTACCCATGCCTCATCAAATCTCAGCTGAAACCACATTTCTTTAGGCAAGCCTTCCCTAACCCTTATCATTTAGTTCCCTTGCAGAGCAAGCCTCTGAATTCCTCTGCAAGAAGGGCTTAGGAGCAGCAATCTTTGTGGGAGTGGGGATAGAAGTCTTATCTGGAAGTTGCCTTTGTTCTGCAAGCATATTGCATTTATCTAGGATATATATTTACTTGGAGTGGCTCTGCAAGGGGCTGTGGAGACTGTGGAAGCCCTTAAAACCTTTACCCCTTTGTGCAACCCACTGATGGCTGCCCATGCTAGTCTGGTACCTTTATCCTATTATAGAGTTCCGCTGCACCCTCTCTGTCCCTTATTATAACTGTCAGCCCAGATATCATTATAGTTTCTTCTTAAAATGTTCTGTCTTTCCAGGTAGACACTCAGCACCTGAGATGGCAGGAATTCAACTTAATTTCAATCAGCACTGCATGTCTATGGCTTAACATGATTCCTGGCCTATAGAAGGTACTCAATATTTTTTTGACAAATAAGTACGTGACTGAATAAATGGAAGAATGGGATCATCTCAAAACTAACACCGAGGAGATCACTCTACCTAATTCCTCAAATTTGAACTACTTTGACTATTAATTTTGTATCTTATAAATCAGATTTAAGATTGAATCACGTTTCACAAAGGAAAACATATAACTACCAAAGGGCAAAGGGGAGGGGGAGGGATAAATTAGGAGTACAGAATTAACAGATAACATGCTACTATATATAAAATAAACAACAAAGATTTACTGTATAGTACATGGAACTATATTCAATATCTTGTAATAACCTATAATGGAAAAGAAACTGAAGTCATACATCTGAAACTACCACAATATTGTAAATCAACTATAGTTAAATAAATAAATTTTTTAAAAAGATCGAGTCATTGGAGTTCCTGTCGTGGCACAGTGGTTAATGAATCCGACTAGGAACCATGAGGTTGCAGGTTCTATCCCTGGCCTTGCTCAGTGGGCTGAGGATCCGGCGTTGCTGTGAGCTGTGGTGTAGGTGGCAGACATAGCTCGGATCCTGCGTTGCTGTGGCTCTGGTGTAGGCTGGCAGCTATAGCTCCAATTAGACCTCTAGCCTGGGAACCTCCATATGCCATGGGAGCGGCCCTAGAAAAGGCAAAAAGACACACACACACACACACACACACAAAAGAAGAAGAAGAAGATCGAGTCATTTACAGAGAAGATAAAATAAAAAGGTAATAGAAGAAGTACCTTGAAAGGACATTTTACATTAAATTCTTTTTTTTTTTTTTTTTTTTTTTTTTTGTCTTTTGTCTTTTTTGTTGTTGTTGTTATTGTTGCCATTTCTTGGGCCGCTCCCTCGGCATATGGAGGTTCCCAGGCTAGGGGTTGAATCGGAGCTGTAGCCACCGGCCTACACCAGAGCCACAGCAACGCGGGATCCGAGCCGCGTCTGCAACCTACACCACAGCTCACGGCAACGCCAGATCGTTAACCCACTGAGCAAGGGCAGGGACCGAACCCGCAACCTCATGGTTCCTAGTCGGATTCGTTAACCACTGTGCCACGACGGGAACTCCTACATTAAATTCTATTCAAGTCTAACCCTATGCCCAGGCTTCTTTTGACTTATGTCCAGGCACAGTGACAGAGAAGTTTTGACACCTGGATAGTAAGTGACCACTGAGTGACTACTGAGACTATCGATTTTCTTACTTTGTTCACAACAGAAATGCAAATTCACAATTGCATTGTTCACCGTTTTGGATGCCAGAGGTAACGAAAATATGAACTGCTTAAGCACGGTTGCTGCATAACACATTATACTTGTAATGTCACAACACAGCCAATTTGAAGATTTACTTCACTTGACCTACAAAGCTTTCCCTGCTTCCATTAAAAAGTTAGCTGCCAACCAAAAAAAAATAGTTTCTCTTACTGAGAAATAAAAAAATGTGGTGGTTTTGTTGTTGTCATCCTTCCCTCGGTATAAAAGAAAATGTAATTCACAACAGCATGTAGAATCAGAACAAAAGAAAGGTGCCAAAGAGCACCAGTGGTGAACAGAGAAGGCAGTGAAAGCCAAGATCATCTTTCTGCCTCTTGGACATTATGAATCTATAGATAGGCATGAATCAGGAAGGTTGGGCTATAAACTTCTAGGTAAGAAAGGAGCTTGTCTGTTTCCCTTTAAAAAAAGTACAGAATGTGAATGTCATCAGGCTACCCCCGGGGCATTCCGGATGTGTGGCTGGTATTGTAAGGGAGAGGCTATCTGATGTTATCAGGGTGGGACATCAGCTCACTTCCCCATTCTAGGCTCTTGCAGAAATGCGACATTGTGGTCCTGAACAACCAACACCTGGAGGCAAGTGAGAGGCTGATGTTCCAGCTGATGATCACAGGGGCTCAGTGGGTTTGTGTATTTTGATGGATGCTTGAAGACCAAATCCAGCAAAACCATTTTGAGCTCTGAGTTTATGAAATGTCATTGTAACCTGGATCATAATGAAACCTATGGACAAAAGACTGAAGACAGCAGAGACATTACCGTTTAGAGTTACAGGGATCGCCACAGGTGGGACAGCGTTCACAGGTGAGTCCTGAGGCTCCAGGGTTCGTGCAAATGCACTTGCCGCACACACAGTCCCCTCGACCGCTGCAGAGCACCCCATCCTCTGAGACGCACTGGTCCGTGCTGGTGGTGCAGTTACAGTACTCGCCTGTCCAGCCGCTCCTGCACACGCACTCGCCGCACTCACAGTCACCATTATCTGTAAAATAAAGTTCTGGGTTTCTTAGGGCTACAATGTTTCCAGATCTTGGGGGCCATCTTTTCTCTTTGCCTTTAAACACCATCAGAAAGACTGAAGATATATGTCAAAGAGTGTTCTGCCTGTGTTTTACTCTAAGAGTTTTATAGTATCAGGCCTACGTTGAGGTCTTAAATCCATTTTGAGTTTATTTTTGCGTATGATGTTACACAATGTTCTAATTTTATTCTTTTACATGTAGCTGTCCAATTTTCCCAGAACCACTTATTGAAGAGACTGTCTTTTTTCATCGTACATACTTGCCTCTTTTGTCATAGATTAATTGACCATACGTGTGTGGGCTAATTTCTGGGCTTTCTATCCTGTTCCACTGATCTGTATTTCTGTTTTTGTGCCAGTACCATACTGTTTTGGAATGGGTGAGTAACAAGGACCTACGGTATAGTAAGGGGAAATCTACGCAATACTCTGTAGTGAACAGTATGGAAAAAAGTGAAAAGGAATGTATATCCCTTTTTAATTGTGAGAGAGGCATACTGCACAGTAATATAGTGCTTTGAAAGCAGTTGTAAAATGGTATGAAAACCAACACATTATCAATTTTATATTAAATATCACTCATCTTACACCTATGTAAAGATAGACTAGTATCTACATATATTTTATGTATTCATGACATACCTTATTTATTTATTTATTCATTTATTTTTTGTGGCCACACTCACAGGCATATGGAAGTTCCCAGGCCAGATAATTGAATCCCAGCTGCAGCTGTGACCTATGCTGCAGCAGTGGCAACCCTGGGTCCTTAACCTGCTTAATTTTTACATGTAAGCTATCCTTTAAATTACAATTGCTTTATTTCTTCCTCAGCAAAAGGGGAAATGCACTTTCATGATAGGAAGGAATTTCTATATTGAAGTTTATTCTGAAAAATGCTTAAGGTGTACAAGTATTGTCAAATGAAATATGCACTTCCAAAGGCTGTGAAAATGTCCAAGTGTATCACTGCCTATAAGAATTATTTGGCAGGAATTCCTGCCATGGTGCAGTGGGTTAAAGATCTGGTGTTGTCTCTGCAGCAGCTTGGTTCGCTGCTGTGACTCAGATTGGATCGCTAGCCCGGGAACTTCCGTATTTCTCAGATGTGGCTATCAAAAAAAAAAAAAAATTATTTGGCAGAAATTTTAGGAAACCATTCCAAAATCTCCTTTCAGAATTTAAAACTCTCTTTTCTGCGGGCCTTCCAAACCTTCCAAAACCGTTAACCTGGTCACAAAAGTTGTTAATTGGTATCCACAAATAATCAATTATCTAAAGTACCTGTTCATACAATGACAACAAAACCTTCAAAATGGCTTCATGTAGAGGCAAGACGACAACCAAGGATTAAGAAGAAAATTATCGGGCTCTTCTTAGAGGGATAGATTTTTCTGGAATGCCATTGAGTGATAACTATAAGTGCACAATGGCAGGAAGTTTTTTCTGTAATGCCATTTGTCCATTAGAGCTTCCAGTCTCTTAGAATCAAAATTTAAAAGACTAATGGAATTTGGGCAAGAGAAAAATCAATGCGGCGCTCTATCTGTGAGTGCTTACAGATGGATGGAAGAAGGTGCATGAAAGGAACATTGTGATAATAGCCCTTCAAAGAATTGGTGCATGGTAGAGTGTATTAATTGTAAAATAAATGAGATTTACATGAGAAGTGTAGCATAGTCAGGACTCTGTTGCAAACAACAGCAACCACAGCATTCATGTTGATAAGGCCAGACACAATTTTATCACTGCACTAAGTGAATACCAGGCACATAATAGATGCTCTGTTATTCTTTGAACTCAAATGGCTGTACTTTTATTGTACCTCTTAAAAGAGGAAGTTACTTGCATTCCCGTCGTGGCTCAGTGGAAATGAATCTGACTAGCATCTATGAGGATGCAGGTTTGGCCCCTGGCCTCTCTCAGTGGGTTAAGGATCTGGCATTGCCATGAGCTGTGGTGTAGGTCACAGATGTGGCTGGAATCTGGCATTGCTGTGGCTGTAGTGTAGGCCAGTGGCTACAGTTCTCTAGCCTGGGAACCTCCATATGCTGTGGGTGCAGCCCTAAAAAGACCAAAAAAAAAAAAAAAAGAGAGAGAGAGAGGAAGTTACTGATAATAGAGTAACATCCTTTGAGATGTTTCTAAACACAAAATGGCTTTGAGAAACAGCCATTGTTGAGGATTGGAAATTACCCCAACATGTGAAGAAAATGGGTGTTGGTGAAATTTTTTGAGTCCAGGTGAAAAAAATAATTGTATTTTCTAAAGAGAATTTCTTTGGCACTCACTGCATCTGATACAAAGAAAAGTGCTATTCTCAGGATATGTGCATAACTAGGATGCACAGATCACGTGATGCTTTGAATTTATGTCTGTGCTCATGTGGGATATAAAATAAAGTGAAAGACCATCAAGAAAATGGAAAAACTGTGTTGCATGGGTCTACACAGCCTCAGATCCCTTTCATCTCAGACTTAAAGGGCAAAATATAGGTGGGGGTCACTGTCGCTGTTATATTGTATTCCATTACACCTGGGAATTTTTTTGAAAGGTAAATTCAAAGGTCCTGAGATTTCTACTAGAAATGCCACCTGGGATTCTGCTGAATATACTCTTTCCAAGACTTGGTGACGGCCTCTGGCTTCAGACTGTGTCCCTTCTGCCTCTTGGGAAAAGAGGACAGAGGATGGATGTGGGTTTGGAAACACACCCATTAGATATGGAAATACATCTTTGAATGAAAGGGGAGAGAAATGTGTCTCAATCTGAACAGACCCTAAACTTCTCACTCTCTGGGGGAGAAGAAAGAAGGGAGCCTCAGAAGAATCTATCGGCAGCAACAGCAGCAGCCAAGAAATGAAACGGAGACGCACTTCTAAGGTATCAGAGGCTTTTCAAAGAGCTTGGAATTCTTTGAGGCTTCTTTGCTCAGGCCGTTTCCCCTGAAAATTGGTCACTTTCATATGTTCCTGACAGTGTGGTTTGGAAACATAACTTGCTTAGTTTTCTCTAAAGATAATGACTTTCTGTTTTGAAATGCTATCGGCTCACGTTGTGGAAAAAAAAAAAAAGACATGAGAGCTTAAATTCCACAGTCACGGTACCTATTGTGACACAAATCTGTATCATTTTAAAGTACATTAACACATTTGTAAGTCTTGTCTGATTAGATTGTACTTAAATATATACATATAACCCTCAGAATGATTTAGATATAGTCATGTTATATGTAATATATTCTTAAACCACAGTGATGTGACATTTACAAAGGATACTGAAATATAAATATTTCTCCTTTTTAAAATTTTCCCCACTCTCAAAACATTCCAAGCAATTTTTCATTTTTACTCTTTCCATAGCCTTCTTCACATACATTCTTCTTCATCTATATTAACACAGTGACTAACCTAGTATCTACCACATAACGGGTTTTAATAAATATGCATGGAGTGAATGTAGGTCCTGAAAGTCATTTAGTATTTTTGTGTCCCTCATCCTTTACAGTATGATCTATAAGCAGCCTAACTTTCCTTTTTTAATTTTTAATTTTTTAATGAACCTGTGGCATATGGAAGTTCCTGGGCTAGGGGTCAAATTGGAGCTGGACCTGTAGGCCTACACCACAGCCACAGCAATGCCAGATCTGAGCCGCATCTGCAACCTACACCACAGCTCATGGCAACACAGGATCCTTAACTCATTGAGTGAGAGACCAGATATTGAACCTGTGTCCTCATGTATGCTAGTCAGATTCTTAACCTGCTGAACTATGATGGAATTCCAAGCAGCCTCGCTTTTAATATTTCCAAAGTAATAGACATTTCAGAGTTGGGTCAGATGCCGGAAGCCTGATCCAGAATAGTCTGGAAGATAATGGAATTCAATTAACATGAAGTTTTGTGAAATCTGGGTAATGACCAAAGAGAAGGCAATTCCACATTTTACCTACTTACTTTTAGGGAAATCATAATAGAGATGTAAGTTCAGTTGGCAGAGATCTCATTCCTGGGGAATGTCAGAGCCAGAAAAATCATAGGAGAGGTTCAGTTGCCTTAGGTCTAAAGGTGAACCTACTTAGCTAATCCGCAAAATATTTATTGAGCACCTACTGTGCCCAGGTGGTTGTGGAAGGTACAAGGGATTTAAAACGCCTGCTTGATACCTGACAGCCGCTGTGGAAGGAGGATTTGGATATAGCCTACCTACCTCCGCAGAGCAGCCCCTTGTGTCTCACGCAGGAGAAATCATCGCATTGGCAGTAAGGCCCATAAATGTTTCCATAAGGAGACAAGTGGCAGGTGCACTGCCCACAGTAGCAATCGCCTCTCCCGCTGCATGAGAGGTGTTCGGGGGCCTCCCTGCAGGAGTCCATGCTCAGCGTGTCCTCCCCGCACTCGCAGTGAGGACCCATGTGGCCAGGGTTGCAGGCACACACCCCACACTGGAAGGAGCCGTTGCCGTGGTTGCATTTGGAGCTGTTCACCTCCACTTCTTTCTGACAGTCGCAGCTGCATTCTGGACTGATCAGGATTTCTAGGGCGTCCCCCAGCCCCACGGGCTTTACAATAACATGCCTGCTTCTTTTCTCACAGTTTGGTATCCCCACAGTCATGTTGAACGAAGCCTGGGAAAGAAAATACGAATTATCTTCTTCTAGCCACCAGAGTGCACGCGATGAAACAAAGCTATGTGAGGCGCAGCTTTGCAGAAAGTATTTATCAGGAAATTTTTGAAAACTGATGTTGGAATACTTGAAAGAAGTCCAGCTTGAGTACACTAAGGTAATGTTTCACAGATCATCTACATGTTTTTTCAGATGATGTATCAGCCATCTACTTACTGTGTCTCCCACCTTCATGTGAGAGCATTTCTTTTGGTGTGGGAAGGGAGTCCCATTGTTACAGATGGCTGTAAATGACAGGTTGAGTCCTTCCGTGTCTCCTAACACTTCCAGCTCCACCTCAGACCGCAGTTCCTTTAGATAAGACATAAAGAGGTGAATGAAGACATAACCAAAAAATACAGCCAGGAGAGAAGAATCTGTGAATCACGTTCATTAAACAACAAACGAAGAAAATTAAATTGGGTCAAAAAGAAATTCACTATATTACCAATCAAGCAAGAAAGCAAGCAATACACACATACAATACACATGAAACACATCATATTTTATCAAATCTAAGATGCCATCAATGAGAGATGCCATAATTTTATGACAATTAAACTAAGACAAAATACCTTAGGATCATTCTGCAGAATATATGAATCAATGTCATTATAATTTCTTTAAAAAATGGAGTTCCCATTGTGGCTCAGCAGATTAAGAACCTGACATAGTGTCTGTGAGGATGTGTGTTTGATCCCTGGCCTGGCTCAGTAGGTTGAGGATCCAGCATTGCTGTGTACTGCTTGCTTAATGGGGCTCACATCCACCATTGCTGTGGCTGTGGCATAGGCTGGCAGCTGCAGCTCCAATTCAACCCCTAGTCTGGGAACTTCCAAATGCCACAGGAGCAGCAGCAAAAAAAAAATTTTTAATAAAAATGATTTTAGGAGTTCCCGTCGTGGCACAGTGGTTAACGAATCCGACTAGGAATCATGAGGTTGCGTTCGATCCCTGCCCTTGCTCAGTGGGTTAACAATCCCGCGTTGCCGTGAGCTGTGGTGTAGGTCGCAGACACTGCTCGGATCCCGCGTTGCTGTGGCCCTGGCGTAGGCTGGCAGCTACAGCTCCGATTAGACCCCTAGCCTGGGAACCTCCATATGCGCGGAGCGGCCCAAGAAATGGCAAAAAAGACCAAAAAAAAAAAAAAAATACACAATGGAATACTATTCAAACATAAAAAAAAAAAAATGATTTTATCCATTCTGAGATTTTGGCAAACTTCTCCATTTCTGAGTTGCATTGCTTGGCATATATAAGGCAAATCTTTTGCCTGTATCTCAGTAACAACATACAACAATAGTTTCCTTTACCTGTATCCTAAGTATTATCATTTTCTAGGTCGCATAAAGCAGCTGGTTGTTGCTTTGTAAAGAATATAGAATTGAGTCATCCAACACTGGATATTAGCTTCTCTGATCAGTATTTGCTCCCCTGTTGTTCTGTTCTGCATATACAATAACTTTTCAACATGGAATCTTAGTGCAAACTTGGAAGATATTTTAAAATGGTAATTATACTCAACATGTATAGTACCAGCAGTGCATTTAACAAATTGAAGTGACAATAGCATATACAGTTACTGCCAAGTTTATACATGTGCAGGCAATGAAAACTACATTATGCTCTCTACTCTTCTGACAACATGAGTAAGACATGATAAATTAGAAAAATGTATCCAGATTTAGAGAGGTTAAAATGTGGGAGAAACTGTGCCTTGCAATCAATCCTGGAATTTATAGAGCCTCTATTGTACATTTAGTAGAGAGCCATATCTGGGGAAATGTGTATAAGACCGGATTTCTGCCCTCAGGATGATCATCTTACTGAAAAAAACCAAGATGGAACCAAGTAAAGCAGTTAACAAATGTCTGCCAGTGCGCCATTAAATTACGGAAAAACTGTGCAAGGCTTTGGGAGAGTTCAGCAAAGAGGGCGGTCAGTGAAGGCTGAAGTGTTATAAGATCAGTCCTTAATGGCAGTGTTGGATTTAGAGGTGTAGGAGGGGATGATGATGGTATTTCAGGCAAAGGGACCAGAAGAGAGAAAGCTGGGTGCCTGGAGTGGTATAGAATGGAGAAAAGTGGGACTCCAACCAAGCCTGCACACTTGCTGTCCTGGGAGACATTAGACCACCCAGAGCCCTGAGGTTTGGAAAGATGAGTTAAGATTTATGGGAAACATTCCCCGAAGCTTTTAAGCAGAAGCCCGATTTACTGAAAAGACAGCTGCAGGGAGGTTGTCTGGAAGGTGTGAGCAGGACAGGCTGGATGACGTAATAGGAAGGGTTGAGTCAAGGAAGCAAGCATGTTGCTGCATTCACCTGGCCTGAGGCGTGAGTACAGGACTGGGAGGTTGGTCTATGTGATGCTGTGGGTGGAGAAGAGGAGGAGTAGACACAGGGCATACAGAAGGTAAAGGCAATGTTGTCCAGGAAGAAGACTGTCAAGAGGAGAGGATGGCAGAACTGTGTGTTTCGGGGGAAGCTAGTATTATTATTCGGACTTAATTCCTCTTTCTTTTATAAGAGAGAAGTCTGTATTTGGGGGGGGGGGGAAATGAATTGCTTTTAAAAAACAATGAAAACAAATAATAAAATATTATGAATTAAGTTATACTTCATATAAAGGATTTGAGTCCCTATACCAATTTCATTGATAGAATTTTAAAAACAAGTTCAGCTTCACCTTTTCCCAAAATATAATTTTGCCAACGGCGTGGTCAGATGACCCAGCCTTCCTCCTGATTCTACGGTGCTGACTGTAAATTCTATCACTTCTCTTCCTTGCTTTTTTATTTGCCCTGTATGGTCCCCCCTTCTGTAGATGGACACAGGCTGACTTTTCAGAATGTAGTCTTTATCAGAGACTAAAGTGTCATTTCTCAGTCATAAAGACTATTGCTATGATGTCTTAAGATTTCAAATTCTGCCAATTTAGCATTAACATTTACTCTTTATTTTATCTCCACTAGTTATATTATTCAGAAAATATTTACTGAGTGTCCTCTATGTACCAGATACTGTTCTAGTCACTTGGGAAACAAAAACCACAAAAAGGCTGCCCACTTGATTGAGTTTACACTCAATTATGGAAAGGCAGAAAGGAAACCACGCAATGGATAAGAAAATTACATAGCACCAGAAAAAAAAAAAATTAGTGTGGGGTAATGATGATTAAAAGAGTGTGTGCGGGGTGTATAGGCTGCAATTTTTAAAAAGTCGTCAGGTTAGGCAGGATTCATTAAGAAGGTGACATTTCAAGAAAGGAAGAGGAAATTAGCTGTGCACATACTTCTGAAGTGTTTGAGGAAGAGGGTGCAGTCAATGCAAAGGCCCCAAGGCAGGATCATGCCTGGCTTGTTCTGGGAACAGAACAGCGAGGAGGGCAGGGCTGCTGGACTGGAGCAGAGAGAGTTAGAGGAGAGGAATAGGAGGTGAAGTCAAAGGAATGGCTGGAAGGCAACATATCCGGAGGGTCCTAGTAGGCTGTTATAAAGAGTTCGACTTTTACTCTACATAAAATGAGCAAACAAACAGGGTTACGCACAGAAGAGTGATAGGGCTTGACTCAATATTTTAAAAGAAAATTCTAGCTGTTTCATTGAAAACAGAATGTAGGAAACCCAAAGGCAGAAACAGGAAACAGCGTTTAGGAGGCTTTTGCAATAATTCCAGTGAATGACGAATTAGTGTGGGGTAATGAGGACAGTGGAGGCAGCAATGGGGTCAAATTCTGAATAAATCTGGGGAAAGAGCCAATGAAACCTCCTGATGGATTAAATGTAGAGTGTAAGAGAAAGAGGGGATGTCAAGGATTGATTGTTTCAAGGTTTGGGGCCCTAGCAATATGAAAGATGGAATTACCTTGGGTTGAGAAGGAGAAAACTATTGGCGAAGTAAGTCTGGGAGAGGCCAGTTTACTCTGCTGAATTGCCAACAAACATATCAAGCAACTCCTGGATATCTCCTCTTGGAGGTCTACTAGAGAAATACAGCATGGTGGTTGGGCAGCATGGGGGGCCTGCTTGAGGCCCATGATTGTGAAGTTAAAGTGAGAGCATGATTGTATGTTTTCCCCATTCCCATTCAGCTGTGCAGAGTGAGTGGACAGTTGGGTTTTTACCAGGACCACAGTTGGCCAACATCCTCAGAGGAGTGATAAGATGTGGGCTGGGGCTTGAGAGTGTGTCTAATGGATTTATGTTGGGGGGACAGGTGAGAGAGGACATCAAGGGGATGAGGAGCTGTTATGGGTTCCTTAGTAGATAGGGTTTAAAAAAAATGGAGATCCTGATAGGTTGGAAGAAATATTAGGGGAACAAGCAAGAGTGAGCTGAAAAGATTGGAAATGGTGAGCAGAAAATGGATTGCATGCAGTTGAGTCTCTGAAGGAGTTTATTGCAAATGATACAGTTTAGGGTAGGACAAGAGAGTGGAGGTATAAGAAAGTAATTAAGGGGGAAGGGAATAAGATCACTTCAGAGGTGGAGTTCAAGAAACTAAGAGACCAGGGTACAGGTAGGAAATCATCAAGAATTAAGGCAGGAGTAGTGTTGGAGACAGTGGCACAGTGAGCTAATGAGAAATGAGGGATAGGACCTGAAAATCTGCAGATGACAGGAATTTGGAATAGTGAGTGACATAATCTGACCAAAATGAAGGAAATGTCAGCATTGATAAAATTGGAATATCACATTGGAAATTTCACCAGGAATATTTTGTTGTGAATTTCCCAAAGAATGGACATAGATATTTATTTGTATATTTAAAAAATCTTTTCGTTCATTTATTTATTGAGCATCTTCTGTGAACCAGGCAACACAAAACAAAGTCACTTCCCTTCTGGAGCTTAGATACCAATAGAAGAGTTTAGCCTTGGGAGCATCAGTATTTCAGTAGTTTTATTATGTGCTTAGGGAGGGAAGGAAATTAGTGAATGATGGCCAGATGAGTACACATCTGGTATTTAAGGTTTTTTTTTTTTTCTTTTTGTGGCTGCACCTGCAGCATGTGGAAGTTTCCAGGCCAGGGGTTGAATCGGAGCTGCAGCTGCCAGTCTACACCACAGACACAGCAACAGCCAGGTTTGAGCCATGTCTGTGACCAATGCTGTATACTTAAGCCAAGGCCAGGGAACAAACCTGCATCCTCACAGAGACAGCGTCAGGTCCTTAAACTGCTGAGCTACAATGCAAACTCCTTAAAGTGTTTGTTTTTTGTTTTTTGTTTTTTTAATGTCAATATGGCACTGTAAAATACTGAGCTGAGGTCTGTAGTCGCTAATTACAAAAACAAATTGTTTGCCTCTGCCCCACTACAAGTCAGAAGCATTTTATGTTTTCTCTCAATGTGGTCTCTCTCCTTCTATTTCTTTTTATAGACTGGAAAGAAATCCAGTCTATGGATCCTATATTTTAAAGTCCTTTAGGATACATTTAAAAATAACAGAATAGAAAAAAAATCAGAGCTAGTGCCAAGATCTGTGGCATACCTCACCCAGCAGGTTATAGAGTTTCAAAAACCACTCCAGAGCAAGATTGTTTGATATGAGTAATAGACTCTTCACATTTTTGAGACAGTAAAAAAGACATAAGATTCACTTCAAATGTTTGGTGCTTTGATTTCAACCACTCTGGTAAGTTGTGTGAATGAATGGGGACATAAACTGTGACAGAGCAAGCAGGGGTCCAGACAGGGCTGGTTAGATAGGAGTGGAAATATTTTTGACAGTTCACTGTTTTCCAATTTACTGAATTCCTTTGAAGATGTTAATGGCTAGCTAGCACTTTTGAGAGTCCTGAGCTAAAAAATGTTGAATTTGTTTTAATTCAGTGAAGGATTGCCATGTGATTTTATTTGATTTTACACATTAAAACTTTACTGCATGAGAGAGAGGAAGGTTTTTATAGATTTTGTTGACAAGCTTTCCTGTCTGGAAGAATTTCAAGCATGAACTGATTAACGTGGTGATTGATTTTTGATGTCAGCTAAGAAAAGTTTCTGAGGATACGAGTTAAAAAAACCAAACAGGAGTTCCTGTCATGGTGCAGTGGTTAACGAATCCGACTTGGAAATCATGAGGTAGCATGTTCGATCCCTGGCCTAGTTCAATGGGTTAAGAATCCGGCGTTGCTGTGAGCTGTGCAGATGCAGCTCGGATCCCGAGTTGCTGTGGCTGTGGTGTATGCCGGCGGCTACAGCTCTGATTGGACCCCTAGCCTGGGAATCTCCATATGCTGAGGGAAGCGGCCCTAGAAAAGGCAAAAAGACAAAAATAAGTAAGTAAATAAATAAACATAAAAACAAACAAACAAACCCTCATCCTATAATTTTTAGGACCATCTGTATTTTATTCTTTGAGGAAATGTATTTCAGAAAAAATACCTTGCTTTTCCCTGGTACAGTGATTTTCAAAATTGATGGGCTGATGTCAAAATCACTGGGGTTTTTTTCCTCAGATATGTAGATCTTCCTTTCCTTAAAGTTCTCCAAAGCCATCTATGAGAGGACTCTGGACACATCTCTTTTTAAAAAGCTTCCCAAATTATTTGGAAATGCCAAAGAACCCTGGCTCAGTATACACTAAGTACCGGCATACAGTGCATAAGGGTCATTTATTTGTAATTTTATTTTATTTAGTTATTTATTTATTTTGTCTTTTGAGGGCCACATCCGAGGCATATGGAGGTTTCCAGGCTAGGGGTCGAATTGGAGCTGTAGCCACTGGCCTGCACCACAGCCACAGCAACGCCAGATCCTTAACCCACTGAGCAAGGCCAGGGATCAAACCCGCAACTTCATCGTTCCTAATTGGGTTGGTTAACCACTGAGCCATGATGGGAACTCCTATTTGTAATTTTAAAACATTAAAAATGAGAATTTATTTCATATTATGTAATTGCTGTTTAGAGCAAATGTTAGCCTTCTACTGCTTTATAAAAATTGTTTTTTCATTCCTGTCATAACTTAGGGCTCCATCTTTGTGTGTGTGTGTGTGTGTACTTTTTCTCTGTAAGTAAAGGCAAAGAGGGGATGATGATGATATTTGGAAACCAAAATAAAAGAGTAGGCAAATGGCCATCCACTGTTGATTAATTGAGTTATGAAATAGAGACAGAAAACATAGCAATCCTGTAGGTATGTATCTTAGTTCAAGGAAAAATTCTGTCCTCAGAAACTAATTTACCAAGTCATGGCAAAAAGAACTGAATATATGCGCGCATATATATATATACATATATATATATATATATATAAAACATAAAGCCGATGGAAAATTTCCCTGGTCCCACTTTGCAGAGAATCTACAAAGTGGCTTTTCTGGTATGCTTTGGTGTTTTTTCCCTTGAGTTATGATGTAGTCTCATTAAGCCTGTGTTTTTAGTTCTCATAGCTCTGTTACTTGCTGGCAATTTAAACTTATTTTTTTTCAGGCAGGGAAGAGGTGAGCTTAATTGTATGACTCATGAAAACATTTCAGTAGAATTTAAAAATTTTGCAGGTGACAGCACTGCTGTTGGTTATTACTATAAAAACAACCTCAACTTTATGATCAGGCTTATGATTTTTCTACCTCCAGCCCCACCTTCCAGGAAGAATATCTGTGTCTCTACCAACAAAGGAGAGCACATTCAACTGCTTAAAACATATCTTAATTTTTAAATACCAAAGGTATGCTGGAAAAAAAGAAGCCAATTGTAAAGTATCATACTTCATAAGCCGAGATGATCAGCTGGAGAATGTTCCCAGAGTCCTTCTGAAGTACCCCTACTGTAGCTCCAGGAATGAGTTTTGCATAATTCTGTGAACAAAAAAAGAAAAAGTCAGCCTTCACTCACTGTAATTGAGACGCATTAAGTGTGGGGTTCATCCTGTTGGTTGAGATCGCCTCTATTAAATTGGTCAGGAGAAAAACTCCTGATAAGAAACAGGTATTTGTTCTGAAATTGTAGCCCTGCCTCTGGCTGCTTCCTGTGCTCCAGTGGGAAACGAAATGGCCAGAAGTGCCACTTGGAACATCTAGTGTCTATGGTGGCCTGAGTCTAGGGCTGTGATTTATATCACACTGGGAGTCAAGTCTCAAATAGAGACTTACATAACATCTCCCACTTGTGGAGCACTCTTTGTCTAAAAAGTTCTAAGCATGCTACCAGGAACTGCCTTCTCTTTTTTTTTGTAGCATTGCAGAAACCAAGGTTGGGTGCACATGGGTCCTTCACCACTATCATGTCACCCAGCAGGTCATTTGGCCCAGAGGGCTTAGTTGTCAATCACTGGCGATCGCTTGGTGGAGCAAAGGAGTGAATTGTTTGGATGCTGGCTATTAACTCCCCTTTCGTTAGTGGGAATGAGTCCTAATCTTTTAGGGATGTCAGTGATACTGAGGTTGGGTGGAATCATTCCCCACTCATCACGATTATGTGAATCAGAACTCAGCTCTAAGTTATCCACATTCAACACCTATGTTGCTTCCCTCAAGGTGTTGTTCCCACCAGGGGAGAATTCACAATATTAGTTCATCCTTTCAGGTACCAAACATGGCCAAGGGATGTGTGTACATGTACAACTGAATCACTGTGTTGGCCAGTGGAAATTATCACATATTAAATCCACTATACTTCAATAAAACTTCAAAGAAAAAAAAGTAAAAAAAAAAGAAGTTCCCATTATGGCGCAGTGGAGATGAATCCAACTTGCATCCATGAGGATTCAGGTTCAATCCCTGGCCTTGCTCAGTGGGTTAAGGATCTGGCGTTGCCTTGAGCATTGGCATAGGTCGCAGATACGGCTCAGATCCTGTGTTGCTGTGACTGCAGCTCTGATTTGACCCCTAGCCTGGGAACTTCCATATGCCATGGGTATGGTCCTAAAAAAACAAACAAACTAACAAACAAAAAAACATGGCCAAGGAATGCTGCATTGCAGAGAAGGAATTTTCTAGACAGCTGAAAATTTTCCCTTCCTCAAGTTCTATCTTTTACAACTTTATTTTCAAACAAGAAGTTTTCTAAAGTGTACAGTTCATATTCTTGTCTTCTTAAATAGAGATATTTAAACATACTTTGATTTTTTATTGAAGAAAGTCATATTTATCAATATTAACTATAACTCTATAATCATTAAAGTCTTCTAAAATCTATAGATAGGGAGTTCCTATCATGGCTCAACGGAAACAACCGACACTAGTATCCACGAGGACGCAAGTTCAATCCCTAGTCTTGCTCAGTGGGTTGAGGATCCGGCTTTGCTATGAGCTGTGGTGTAGGTTGCATACTGGGCTCGGATCCTGCATTGCTGTGGCTGTGGTATAGGCTGGCAGCTATAGCTCCAATTCGACCCCTAGCCTTGGAACTTCCATATGCCGTGGATGTGGCCCTAAAAAGCAGAAAAATAAAACAATGAAATAAAATCTACAGATAGATCAGAACCATAGCAAGTGGACCCCAATTTCTATGATTTTTAAAAATGTGCTTGTTGTTATTTTGAAAAAGTTTTTGGCTGTGCCCGTGACATGTGGAAGTTCCCGGGCTAGGGATCAAACCCATGCCCCCAAACTGCTGCAGTGATAAGGCTGGATCCTTAACCCACTGCACCACAAGAGGACTCCAAAACTTGCTTCTTTTTAAATCATTTCTATCTTCTTGTTAAGCCATAATGTATCACTCGCCTACCAGTTCACTCATTTATTCATTTATGGTTGCATTCAACAACATCTCCTAAATAGGATTAATAAGAGATAATCACTCATTTTGTCAGCTGTGCTCTTCTAAGTTGCTGTGTGCTGTGAAATCTGATGCCTGAATTTATTACAGCTGTAGGTAAAAAAAGAGAAACAAGCTTTGAGTGAAGAATTTAGGGCATCCCCTCTAGTTCAGACGTGATATCCTGTCTTTTTCCAAAGAAGATTTAAGTAGTTTAGAAAATGCACAAAATGAAATTAGAATTAATAACTATCATTAATTATAATCCTGATACTAAGTAAATGAATCAGGACAAGGGGAACGAAGGATAACGATGTTGGAACAACATGTTTGGGGAAGAGGGTTCTCGTCGTGGCCCAGTGGGTTAAGAACCCAACTAGTATCCCATGAAGACACAGGTTCAATCCCTGGCCTTGCTTAGTGGGTTAAGGATCTGGCGTTGCCGTGAGCTGTGGTGTAGGTTGCAGACACAGCTCGGATCCCATGTTGCTGTGGCTGTGGTGTAGCCCGGCAGCTACAACTCCGAGTTGACCCCTAGACTGAGAATTTTCATATGCCACAAGTGCAGCTCTAAAAAGCAAAAAACCAAACCAAACCAAACCACCCCCCCCCCCAAACAAAACACCTTTGAGGATGTCCCAGGCACTTCAGACACTTGCTAGGGGTGGGTGCTTGAGTTAAGTCCAAACCTTCTACACCTCATATATGGAAAAATGGGCTTTAGTTTTAATTTGTGGGTTTCATTTTTCATGATCGTGTTTAAGTTTGAAACTGATGGAAATCTGAACTCTTAAAAAAGCGTGTGTTGTCCATCTGCCTTGACACTGTGTTTTATCATCGAAGGGGCTGTAAACAGTAATGCAGGTAATATCCCTCCAATGACTTTGAGGCCCCCATCACTGCCTGTTGAAGGTGGGTCCACTTCCATTTCCCTGAGTTAGGTCGGACTTGTCAAGAACAAGGAAGGCACCGGTTCATTGACTTACCTTTTCAAATAAACACATGTCAAAAGGGCCATGAAGCATGAAACTTGTGGTTAACAGCAAATACCTAAATGGGAACTTGAATTTCATGCAAGTGGAGCTGGAATGTGTATAAGTTTGACTGGTCCCAGAAGAAAAGGAGGAGGGAAGCTTTCGAGGTTGACAAAGAAACATTTAGGTCCTTTTGAAAAAGAATTTCAAGGCCCTTAGCTTTGCATGAAACTGCTGTTCTTGAAAAATGTCCTGGTATCCTCAAGGCTGAGATAGAATGGGTTAATTTTCCACAGCCATAGTTCAAGTGGCCTCCAGATTTTGGCTTGGTTAACAAAGCCAAGTCCATCTACTTCCTACAGCATAATTATGATCCTGCATGTGGTATGACATTTGGCATTTGGCTCTGAGGACGAGAGGTTTAACATTCATCATGTTTGCTGATTGCCACTAGAGCCAGGGCATAAAGGAGCTGGCAGCTCATGGCAGTACCCAAGGATGATACTGATCATTGTAGAGAGAAAGACTATTAATTAATTTCTGGATGCTGATCCCCCCCCCCCCCCGCAAAAGCATTGCAAATAACTAACTAGGACCATGGACAATTTGGCTTCCTGATCTAACACTGTAAAAAAATTACACTTTAAATCTTGTAGTATTATGATTACTGTAAATATCATGTGTCAAATGCCTTTCTTTCACTAAAGCCCTAAAGTGCTATTATAAATTGTCCTGATTAAACATGTTTAATGTTAGAAAAAGGATGATTTTGCATGCCTGGATGTGATAAATTACAGCAATGTGACTGGAAATGAGCTCTTGGAAATTAGAAATGGTGAACTCTGAAAAGGCAACGTTGCATGAGCTGATTAGAAACGCAAACTCCTTTGCTTGGGCTTGAATTTCTTGGGCTTGAGTTCCCTGTTATCTGTCCATGGATTATCCTAATTATGGATTTTAGCCCTTTCTTCTCCACTCTGCCACCCAGGAGTTCCTGAGGTTGCTTTTCTCACTTGTGTTTGCAAGGTTGGCTTTATTTGCTAGTCTTCGCTTTCTTAACTTCCTTCATCAAGCCTTATTTTTTTGTTCATGCTGCTCCAACCTCAAAAAAAGTTTTCTTATTTGTCCCTCAGTTTACATTCGATCTCTGGAAATCTCCCATTTGTCAGGGTAGTGGATAAAAAATGGACAGGTGGTCCTTTAGCTGGGAAGGCCTCAAAGGCACTAGAGGAGTCTCTGAATTCACACCCACACACTCCAAGCTTCTCCCAGAGAGCTTCTCTAAGTTTGGGGCCTCTGGGTTTCTGGCTGCCAGAATCAGCCATCACTTGTGCGCTCCTGCTTGGCTAAGGGCAGAGGAACCACAGACACACATACCTGCCACACCAGGATGCTGGGGAGAGGCTGTGGATTGGTTTTCTCTTCAAAGAGATGCAGACTGAGGACCATGGCAGAACCAGGCTGCTTTGGGCGCTATCATGGCATTCTCAGCCATAGAGGGGACAGCTCCTAAGGGCACCTTCTTTCCTGCTTTGACTGAACTTCCTGTTGGGTTAACTCTTATCTTCAAGTTCAGGGCCTGGCTATTCTGGGATATGGTTTATTATTAGCTGTATTCTTGCTAGGCACTGTGACTGGGTTTTGGCTTCGGATGGTGGCTCTGCTGGAACTCCATGTCCTACTCTTGTGATATTTCTGCTATAGCCCCATGGGCTCCTCACCACCTCAGACTCATCAGCCACTGTTTTATACAGACCACGCTACTCATGTTCTTCATCAGAGGGTGGGAAGTCAGAAATCGACTTCGGTATATCTGATGGCAGCATTTTTTCTTTTCTTTTTTTTTTTTTAGGGCTGCACCCGAGGCATATGGAGGTTCTCAGGCTAGAGGTCCAATCAAACTATAGTCGCCAGCCTACACCACAGCCACAGCAATGCCAGATCCCAGCCACATCTGTGACTTACACCATAGCTCACAACAACGCTGGATCCTTAACCCACTGAGTGAGGTCAGGGATAGAACCTGCATCCTCATGGATGCTAGTTGGGTTCACTTATCACTGAGCCATGTGGGAACTCCCCGCTAGTAGCGTTTTAACCAAAAATTTGTAAAAACCAAATGTTTATTTTTATTTTTTTGCTTTTTAGGGTCACACCTGAGGCATATGGAGGTTCCCAGGCTAGGGGTTGAACTGGTGCTACAGCTGCTGGTCTACACCACGGTCATGGCAACACGGATCCGAGCCGCATCTGAGACCTACGCCACAGTTCATGGCAACGCCAGATCCTTAACCCACTGAGGGAAGCCAGGATGGAACCCGAAACCTCATGGTTGCTCCTCAGATTCATTTCCGTTGTGCCATGATGGGAACTCCTAAAACCAAACGTTTACTGCTTCTCTTTAGGCTCTGTGCTTGCTTAACTCTTTCTGAGGAACCTCACTAATATGGAGGGATTTTATGCTCACTGTTTATTTTCAATATTGTAATATTAACCAAAATCACTTTAACTATGCTTATTACATTTTTTTTGCCAAAATACTTATATTAAAAGATTGGCTTGTATAGATAGAGAACCTACGATTATATATAATCAGTTCCCAAATATTTTCTCTAATCTTTCACAGTATTTGGGGGATCATTATCTTGTATCTCTTTGGTTTGTACAAACAGTATCTCCTGTTTGTACATTTTCTTACCCTCCTTCTCTCTCCCTCTTTCTCTCCCTCTCTCAACTTTACTGGCGTATACCACACATGCACAATGTACAAGGAGTAAGTATACAGTTCAAAGAATATTTAAAAAGTAAAAAAAAAAAGTAAGCAAATATAGCCACCACCAAAGTCAATAAATAGAACAAAATCGGCTCGTAGAATCCTGCCTTCTATTGCCTCCCAGTCATTACCCCTCCTCTAAAAGCCTACACATTATTTTGACTTTTATCACAATAGAAGCTGGGGAGAGATCTTTGTTGTGTCCCACAAAAATATCTTAAGTGGGACGCCAAAGCATTACCTATGATGGAAAAGACTGATAAATAAAATTAAGAATGTCTGTTCTGAAAAGATGCCTTTAAGAGAGTGAGAAGAAGCCACTGAGTGGGAGAAAATATCCATAATACACGCATCTGCATTGACACCATAATGTCCAAACTACACCTACACATCAGCAAGGAAAGATATCTCTTGATAAAATAATGACAAAACATGGTATTCCCATTGTAGCGCAGTAGAAATGAATCTAACTAGGAACCATGAAGTTTTGGGTTCCAGCCCTGGCCTCACTCAATGGGTTAAGGATCTGGCGTTGCCGTGAGCTGTGGTGTAGGTCACAGACGCCGCTTGGATCCTGCGTTGCTGTGGCTGTGGCAGAGGCCGGCAGCTGTAGCTCTGATTGGATCCCTGTCTAGGAAACTCCATAGGCCGAGGGTGTGGCCCTAAAAAACCAGAAAAAAAAAAAGGAAAAAAAAGGCAAAACTTAAGTGGCAAAAGAGTCTGTGAAAACAGTTCCAACATCATTAATCATATAAATTAAAACCATAATGAGACGGCAATGTGCGGCCCCCCTACAATGGCCACAATGGAAAAAACTAGCAATGCCCTCGTACACTTCCATCAGGAGTCTGGTACAACCACTTTGGAAAACTGACAGCAGCTACTGATGCTGTGCAGGAGCACACCCACCGCCCTAGCAGTCCCACCTGTAGGTACTTCCGAACAATAGACACAAACCCATAGTGTATGGCTGTTCTGAGACAGGCAAATGCAGAGAGACACTTGTTCTTGCTGCCGTCCAGAGATGATTCTCAGCAATTAAGATGTCAGCTAAATCAGAGAAAGTGCAGGTAGTTCTGAAATGCCCTCAGATCTTTCAAGTTGTTTCCACAAAAGGAACAATCATTTCCCACCTGGATTCCTCCTACCCTGGGATGGACCCACAGGAGGTGTACACTGGGCAAACTCCTCGGAACTCACGGCCAGCCTGCCTCCTTCTTTGTCTCTCTCCTTCCTCATGAGCTGGTCCCAGGACCAACCCCTTCAAGTCCTGCAGCACCCATTCAGGGATCCCCCCCCAAAAGGATGGAGAGGTCCTCACAAGCTCCTGACAGCCTCAAGCACCTCCTGGTTTTTGACACCCAAATATTCAGAAGCCCAGGGCTCCTGAGCATCTGCGGTTGAGGGACTCTGTGGGAGCCTCAGGGGAGTGGTGGGAGTGCTGAGGAGGGGGGGTCACATCGCTTTTTGTCTCCTCGGTCCTGCTTGGCTCACTTGGTCTGGTGTGAGGAGCCCATACTGCAGACAGGGCTAAAAGGCACCAGCACTCACCTGACCCACTAACCACCTCAGTCTGGGAAAGAATAACTTGAGCAGACATTCCTCTCCAGCAGCATCACCTCTTCCATTCTCCCCAGAAGCTCTATTATCTAAGTACCGTTATTATCCACAGTAATATCCATTATCATGCCAAAATACTGAAGCCCAGAGAGTTTAAGTAAATTGCCTGAGGTCATCTAGCCAGGAAGTAATAGAGCCGGACCCACCTGCTATGCTCTGCCCTGGAGTTAGATCTCTTCGCCAGACCATTGATGGTAAGTGCCTGAAAATGGCCATCCTGGAGTTCCTGCGGTGGCTCAGCGGAAACAATCCTGACTAGTATCCATGAGGTTTCAGGTTCAATCCCTGGCCTCGTTCCGTGGGTTAAAGATCTGCTATTGCCGTGAGCTGTGGTGTAGGTCGCAGACACGGCTCCAACCCCTGTTGCTGTTACTGTGGCTGTGGTGTAGGCCAGAAGCTGTAGTTCTAGTTCAACCCCTAGCCTGGGAACTTCCATATGCCAAGGGAGTGGCCCTAAAAAGAAAAGAAAAGAAAAGTGGCCATCCTGGTGATGTCATTGGTGAGCCAGAGAGAGGTTAATGAGTAAGCCCAGGTTAACCAGATGTATTCACTTCCTAGGGATGCTTCCTAGGGTGACTTAGAACCACAAACTGAGTGGCTTACAGCAGCAGAAATTTCTTGTCTCAGAGTTTTTGAAATCCGAAGGCAAGGTGTTTCACGCTCCCTCTGAAACCAGCAGGGGAGAATCTGCATTTGCCTCTTTCCACTGTGAACCGGAGATGGGCACTTGCCATCTGCCTCTACGGAGGTTGAACCATGAGCCACTGCAGCTGCCGACCCGCAACACCCCCTGAAAGGAGCTCAGGGTGGGGATCAGGAGAGAGGCCCTCTGTGCTCTGGGCAAAACTGACAGGACAGGTCTTTACATAGTTAGATATTTTTAGGAGAACATTTTATAAGCCTCATATCTGGAAAAGCACTAAAATCCTTCATGGTGATGACTGCTCCTTGTGAATAACAGTAACCTTCACGAGACTAGCAGTCACCTTCTGCAAAATGTGTGCCTGGTTGCCTGTACTTTCTCTCTTCACCCAAATCACACATACACTGACACGCACCCCGACCTCTTTGGAGCAGTATTTCAGAGCTATCTGAAATGTGTATTTTTGTTGTTGTCGTTTCAGTTGATACTAGCTTCTGATGGTTTGCTGGTAGTCATGGCTTTCTTTGGCTTGTGGATTCAGTCTCTGGCTCCGTCATCACGTGGTGCTCTCCTTGCTGTGTCTCTGACTTTGTGTCTCTTCTAAAAACACCAGTCATATTAGATTAAGGGTCTACCCTGCTCAAGTATGACCTCATTGTAAACTAATCACATCTGCAAAGGCCTATTTCCAAACAAGATCATTCTGCAGTATTAGGTGTTTACTAGGACTTTAATAGCTAATATGGGGGTGGGGGTGGGGGTGGACATAATTCAACGCATAAGATTCTGCTAGGGTTCTTTTGATTTCTTTAACCTTTAAAAATTTAGGCCTTTGTTTCAGCTGGAGAAGTGAGTACCTTGCCCATTCACAGAGCTAATGAGTGGCAGAAACAGGTCTTGACTTTAAAGCCAAGGCTCCCTCCACTCTATCTGCTCTCTCTGTGCAAGTGTCCATGGCCCTCAAGGAGGGTCTCATTAGAAGCTAAGATGGGAGTTTCCACCGTGGTGCAGTGGGTTAAGAATCAGACTGCAGTGGCTTAGGTCACTGCAGAGTCACGGGTTTGATCCTTAGCCAGGGGCTGTGGGTTAAAGGATCAGGTGTTGCCACAGCTGTGGCTCAGATTCAATCCTTGGCCTAGAAGCTTCCATATGCCAAGGGTTCCGCCATTAAAAAAAAAAAAAAAAAAAAAAAAAAGTTAAGGTCATAACGCCTGGTATTTATATACAGGGGCTTAGAGATTATAGAATACTTTCCTACACAAAGTAAAAAGAAAAGAAGAAAAATGGTTGTGGCTGTAATCACTTTTACATTGAAAGACATCTTGAAAGAAATGTAGGAAGTTGTAAAACCAAAAAATGGCAAAAACCATTTTTTCCCTGGGGGAACTGAATTGCATTATTTATCTGGTTAAAGGAAAACAGCTCTTTGCAGGCAAAGGCTCGCTTTTATCAGGCAGTTTGCTTCTTCCAGAGCTGGGGGCCGGCTGGGTTTGCAGAAATAAGTCCTTCTGCAGGCAATCAGAAAGCTTTCTTCCCCGTGAGGTCTTTCATTCTTGTGAGGTTTTATTCCACTTGTTCTCACGTTCATTATAGGTAAATGCAGGGCTCCCAGTATTATGCAAAAGTTTACCCCCAGGCTCCACTGAGTTTCTAAGACACCCAAGATTCCAAAAAGAATATGCAATTGTTTCTGGCACGAGGTAAGCGTGCATGTCTGTCTCCGGGTTGCGTGATAGCTGCTTTGCCTTCAGGCTTTTAATTGTCAGCGTTCCACAGTCAGGCGGGCAGCGATGGGAGTGTGCTAATTAGATCAGGTGCTTGATCTTGAAGTCTGCACCGGCAATGACGAGGTAGCTGGCTTCAGAACTTTGGAGCACTCCCTGTCTTCCTCCCAGTCTGCCCTGGAATGTAATTATCTTGTCAGCCGAGAAGCTGCAGCGCACAGCTGAATGGATGCTCGGCAGCAGTAACAGAGTGATAAGGGGAGACGAATGGGCCCACCGTGCATGACTATTCTGAGACAAACGCACAGAGAGGTGCTGGAGAATGGAGGTGGAGAGAACAAAGGGACTACATTGAGTATTTGTTCCTGAGGATACCTCAGATCTTCCCTTAATAAGATTATCCTCCCTTTTGAGAGGGATTGCAGACCTGGGCTGGCAAATGCAAGTCCCAAAGCTTTGAAAAACTTCTTTTAAAAGGAGAAGAGACCTTGGGCTCAGTCGCTAGCAGCCTCTGTGCTTTGCAGACCAAAAGGCAGGTAATAAAACTTTGAAGGATGACTAGTAGGAACCCAGGGAAGGGACCAGAAATTAGAAAGCAGGCGTGTGGATGAGGATGGCTAAAGCGGTCATGGTGCTCCTACTGGAAGTGTGGGGGGTGGACCAGGAGTATCAGCGTCATCTGGAAGCTTGTGAGAAATGCAAACTCTCATTTTTAATGTTTTGAGAAAACGCCATACTGTCTTCCACAGTGGCTGGACCAATTTACATTCCCACCAGCGCACGAGGATTTTCTTTTCTCCACCTCCTTGCCAACACTTGTTTTTTCTTGTCTTTTTGATGATAGCTATTTCTAACAGATGTAAGGTAATATTGCCATTTAGATGTGCATTTTCCTGATAATTAATGTTGTTGAGCATATTTTGATGTGCCTGTTGGCCATCTACATGTCTTCTTTGGAAAACTGTTTATTCAGGTCCTTTTTCCATTTGTAAATCAGATTGTTTTGCTATTGATTTGAATGAATTCTTTATATATTTTGCATATTAGCTCCTTATTGGGTATCTGACTTGCAAGTATTTTCTCCTATTCTTTGGTTGCATTTTCATTTTGTTGATGGTTTTTCTTACTGTGCAGAAACTTTGCAGCTTGATGTAGTCCCACTTGTTTATTTTTGTTTTTGCTTCCTTTGGGGTCAGATCCAAAAAAAATCATTGCCAAGACCGATGTCAAGAGGAGCTTACTGCCTATATTTTCTTCTAGGAGTTTTGTGGTTTCAGGTCTTACATTCAAGTCTTTACTCCATTTTGAGTTAATTTTTGTGTGTGGAAGATAGCAGTCTAATTTAATTCTTTCACATGCAGCTCTCCCATTTTCTCAACAGCATTTATTGCAGAGACTGTCCTTTTCCCATGGAGTATTGTTCCTCCATCATAGAATGATTGATCACACTTGTGTTTGTTTATTTCTATCATATGATACAGAAATTCCACTTCTGGGTATTACGGAAGAAAATGAAAACACTGATTCAAAATGATACATGTACCCCATGTTCATTGCAGTTATTTACAATACCCAAGATGTGAAAGCAATCTAAGTGCCCATCAATGGATAAATGGATAAGGATGTGTGTGTGTGTGTATATACACACACACACACACACACACATACATATACATATAATGGAATATTACTCTACCATAAAAAAGAATCTTGCCATTTGTGACAATGAATAGACCTTGAGGGCATTATGCTAAATTAAATCAATCTGACAGAGAAAGACAAATATTGCATTATTTCACTTATACATGGAATCTAAAAACAAACAACTCAAATCAAAACAAAATAAACACATGAGAAATCCAAGTTTATACATACAGATTATAAATCAGTGGTTACCAGAGGAGAAGAGAGGTAAGGATGGGCAAAAAGAGTGAAGAAGTCAAAAGGTACAAAATTCCAGTTATAAAAAAAATAAGCCATGAGATGT
Source organism: Sus scrofa (assembly GCF_054392235.1). Taxonomy (NCBI): domain Eukaryota; kingdom Metazoa; phylum Chordata; class Mammalia; order Artiodactyla; family Suidae; genus Sus; species Sus scrofa. The sequence goes on from NC_139397.1 coordinate 81,341,342, forward strand.
AATGTATAGCCTGGTGCTAACAGTTGATAACCCTGTATTGCATATTTGAAAACTGCTAAGAGAGTAAGTCCTAAAAGTTCTCATCACAAGAAGAAAAAATTGTCATTATATATGTTGACAGGTGATAACTAGACTTATTGCACACTTTGCATAGTGTATGCAAATATTGAATCCTTATGTTGTACAACTGAAAGTTATGTCAATTATTCCTCAATTTAAAAAAAAATTGAAAAAAATGAAAAATCTCAGGCCCCAGTCCAGACCTTCTAAATAAAATTCTGCATTTTAACAGACTCCTTGGGTGATTGGAGACACCAGGAGAACTTTAAAAAAACACTGGTAACTAGATTCACTGATGCCTGAGTCACCAGTTATTGATTTAATCAGGTCAAGGGGTGGCCTGGGACTTGGGCTTTTTAGAAAGCTTTCTAGGCGATTCTAATGAGTACCAAAGTTTAAGAATGGCTGATATAGAATGGCCTGTCTACACCATTCCTGTTGTCAGGAGGATACTTTAGGGAAGAGCTCTGGCAATGGGGAAAATAAAGCTACCTTTTTTTTTTTTTTTTTTTTTTGTCTTCTTGCCATTTCTTGGGCCACTTCTGCGGCATATGGAGGTTCCCGGGCTAGGGGTCGAATCAGAGCTGCAGCTGCCAGCCTACGCCAGAGCCACAGCAACGCGGGATCCGAGCCATGTCTGTGACCTACACCACGGCTCACGGCAACACCGGAACCTTGACCCACTGAGCAAGGGCAGGGATCGAACCCGCAACCTCATGGTTCCTAGTCGGATTCGTTAACCACTGCGCCACGACGGGAACTCCTCCTTTTTGTTTGTTTGTTTTTGTTTGTTTGTTTTTTTAATGACTGCACTCACAGCATATGGAAGTTTAGGGTCAAACCTGTGCCTCTGTAGTACCCAAGCCACCGCATCTGTATTCTTAACCCCCTGCACCACAGCAGGAACTCTGTAAAGGTGTTAAGTTTTTAAACCTATACACCCATAATTCACATGGGGTTCTCAATCTGTCATACACCCGTGATACCTATTCTCTACTCAACAACAAAAGTGATGTTTTTGAAGGCTTGCTATCCCTGGACTAGCACTGTGTTTACTTCCCTTGGCCTTCAAGTTTGAGGAGTCTGGTTTTCGCCCACCTTTCCCACTCCACCCCCTCCTACTTCAGTTCACACTAGGCTAACAAGCCTTTTTTCAGTTTCTCAAACACACTGAGCACTGAGTATTTTGCGGTCTCAGGGCCTTTGCACATTCCTTCTCCTCTTGAAAACTCAACCTGCAGGTTGCTGCTTCCTTCATAATCACTTCTTGAAAGAGGTCTTCTCTGAAGATCCTATAAAATTAAGGTCTCACACTCTTATCCTCCGTTACTTCCCATTGCTCTACCTTATTTTCCATTTCTAAAGTAATTCTTCCAAAGCTTTTAGTATGTGACCCCAATATTGTACGGAACATAGCAAAACATAAAGAATTATTTGTTGTTTATTTGTAATTCAAATTTAACTGGACATCCTGTATTTTTTATGTGCTAAATCCAGCAACTCTATAGAGAAAGTCTGCTAACCCCTGAATTAATGAATAAAACGTGCTCAAACTGTTCAAGCTCAACAAAATTTTCTGTTTCAAAGCATTTCTATTTACTTTCTGAAGTTCAAGACAGGAAGGGCAACAAAATACTGAACTATGTCATAGCGAATAATAGCCCCATCATGGCATAATTTGGGCTCTTTCAGATAATGAGCCATAAAGTAAATATATGTAACACTCTCCAACTTCTGTTATGTCCAGGAGCTGTCAGTTTAATGTATCCCTTGTGCCTCGATGCCCTGTGTAATTGTGTGAAAGGCTGTGCCATGTGGAAGATGCGTGGGGGCAGTTAAACTCTGCATGGTGAGCCAAGCTGGGAGAGTTTCCTTAAAGCACAGCTGTGCTTTGGGCCAGTCTCACAGGCGCAGACAGAGTGGCCACCTACAGCCTTAGGAGAGGCTTCTGGGGATAGATGGAGTCCCCTAATACCATGCCTTCCTAGGCAGGGAAGGGTAGTTACACAGCTTGGAGCGCTGTGCAGTATGAAGACAAGCCTTGGAGGAAACCAAATTTGTTCCCAGACATTAAGAATCCTCACCAATAGGGCACTTTCAGGGATAAGAAAATGGGTACTAGAAATAATTTCTTAGTCCTTTAAAGACGTTGCAGGGATGTATAAAACAGGAACCAAGTATCATAAGTGTATGTAAAAAAAAAAAAAAAAAAAAAAACGTGACCTAGTAGGTAAAAGGGTAGTAATTGCAGATATTGGGAATGTTGGGGGTGGGAGCAAGTGTGCTTTTATTTTGTTTTTTATCTTTTAATTTAATTTTATTGGAGTATAGTTGATTTACAATGTTGTATTAGTTTCAGGTGTACAGTAAAGCGAATACATCACATATAAATATATCCATTTTTCCTGTATAGATTATAACAAACTATTGAGTAGATTTTCCTGTGGTATACAATAGGTTCTTGTTAATCATCTCTTTTATACAGTAATGTATATGTGTTATTCCCACTCTCCCAATTTTTCCCTCCCTCAATGGTTTAGCCTATGGCAACCATAAAATTGGTTTTGAAATCTGTTTGTTTCTGTTTTTTAATAAAATAAGTTTTTTGTATCATTTTTATGAGATTCCACATATAAGTGATATCATATGATATTTTGTCTTTCTCTGTCTGACTTAATTTCACTTAGTTTTATTTTGAAGCACATAACCTCCAAGGATGGCAACCACAGATTCAGAATGTTGCAGAATGACCTTGATTTCATCTAATGTTATTCTCATTAGTAACAGCGATTGTTTGACTTATAACTAAATGCAATTTAATTTTTATGCCTTTATAAGACTGTAAGTGTGTAAACGTATTCCAAAAATTTGAACATACTTAATATGTGCAGTCTGTTGCCAATTATGTTAAAACATGTAAATGCATGCGAAGACAAGAGAAGACTTACCCTGACATGTCAAGAATGGTCAACTGTGTCTGAGCGGTGAGTTTATGCGTGATCTTTGTTTTCTTCATTGTGCCTGTGCTTTTCTGTATCCTTTTTTTTTCTTTTTTTGAGAATACTGTATTCATTGTACCATCAGAAAAACGGTATTTTAAAGTGTCTTTTTTTCTTTTTTCAGTCATTTCTTCTTTTTTTGTGGGGGGAGGCACATTCCCACGTTGTTGGTCAGAGAGTAACTGATGCAACCCCTTTGGAAAGCCACTTGGACACACCCAGGAGAGTGGAGGCTGCCATTCCCCTGTGACCCAGGGGCGTCACTTCTAGACCTGGATCCTCGGTAGAGAACGTGCATGTAAAGATGTGCATGGCTGCAGCATTAGTGATGCTGCAGGCCTGGAAGTGATCTGAAGCCCTCAGTTGCACATGAACACATTGTAGTAAATACATTTACTAGAATATGTATAGCAGTGGAACAAACTAGAGCTCTGAGCATCTCCATGGATCAGTCTCAAAAAAAGTAACATTGAGCAGCACCATGTGAATGTACTTAATGCCACAGAACTGTATACTTAACCTATAAAATGGTAAATTTTATATTATGCATCTTTTATCATAATTTTTAAAAACTTGAAACATAACATTGAGTCAAAAAGCAAATTGTAGAAATAATATGTACAGCACGAAATTAAACTTGTGAGCTCAAACTATGTAATTATGCGTAGACTATATTTTTCATAGTACAAAAAAGAAACATGGGGTTGATAAACACTAAATTCAGGATACTGATTATTTCTATGTGTGAAAGGAAAGAGGAAGGTGGGTTCAGAGGTGGGCAGTTACACAGTAGGCAACTGTACCTGGAATGTTTTATTTCTTTCAAATAGCTAAAGCAGATATAGTGGCAAAATGTTAAGATTGGAGAAAGATGGGCAGTAGGTACGTGGACGTTCACTGCACTGGTGTATTTTTCCATATGCTTGAACTACACCATCATGTAGCCAAGATGTGGAAGCAATCTAAATGTTCATCAACAGATGAATGGATAAAGAAGATGTGGTACATATATACAATGGAGTATTACTCAGCCATAAAAAAGAATGAAGTAATGGCATTTGCAGCAACATGGATGGACCTAAAAATTATCACGCTAAGTGAGGTTAATCAGACAGTGAGAGACAAACACCATATGATATCACCTATAGGTGGAATCTAAAAAAAGAATACAGGAGTTCCCGTCATGGCGCAGTGGTTAACGAATCCGACTAGGAACCATGAGGTTGAGGGTTCGATCCCTGCCCTTGCTCAGTGTGTTAATGATCCGGCGTTGCCCTGAGCTATGGTGTACATTGCAGATGCGGCTCGGATCCCATGTTGCTGTGGCTCTGGCATAGGCTGGTGGCTACAGCTCCAATTAGACCCCTAGCCTAGGAACCTCCATATGCCGCAGCAGTGGCCCAAAAAATGCCAAAAAGACAAAAATAAAATAAAATAAAACAAAAAAAGAATACAAATGAACCTACTTGTGGAACAGAAACAGACTCACAGTCTTTGAAAAACTTATAGTTACCAAAGGGGACAAGTTGGGGGGAGGGATGGACTGTGGGTTTGGGATGGAAATGTTCTAAAATTAGGTTGTGATGATGGTTGTACAACTATAAATATAATAACATCCATTGAATTTTTTAAAAAGAGGCCTATAGTCTGTGTTAGACCAGGTATCCCCTTACCCCCTTTGGTTGGACCCTTGACAGTGGTCAAGAGTTGCTGTTTTTGGTGGGTTGGCCAGTGGCATAAGGCTGCCCAGCGTGTGACCTGTTCTTACTTATCAGAGCTTATGGAACACACAAGGCAGAATCCAAATGTGGCTCTTTTTTCAAGTCCACATATTTTTAAATTGCTCTATTTGCTAAGTTAACAGCAGCAGTAAGTAAAATCCAGTATTTCCCCACCTCGAATGACTCTGCATTTGTAGAGATTCACCTGTCCATTCACTTGTCAGGAAGCTCTGCTGCACCCTTAGGCTCTATGCTCTTACTGTTCAAATGACTTTCAAAGCCAGTTACTTTGTTTAAGAGGCTGCTCCCCTGGTGGTCTAGAGGTCAGGAATGAGCACGCTCTTTTCACTGCAGCCACCGAGGTTCAAGTGTGACTAAACTCAGTGATTAAGGCTGTTGACTTGAACTGCCTGGGTTTAAATCTTTGCTCTCATGGGCAACTTGCTTTTTGATTCTGGTTCTAGAGCAGTAAAAGGAAGACAAAATGATATCATGAGTTAAAACGCTTAACCTCAGCTGCCACCTAATGAGACTTCAGCAAACCTTCCCTATTCTTCTCATGGTCATAGTTGCTTATCCTCTCTGGCCTTCAGTTTCCACTGCCATAAACTGAAGGGCCAGCACTATGATAACTCTTAGCATTGAAGGTAGTTTTCTGATTGCCAATTTATTTGCTCCCCTTTCTTTTTTTTTTCCTTCTTTTTTTCATTTGCTCACCTTTCTAACAAAGATGGTGAATAGAAAAGAGTGAAAACATTGACAAAGGTGAAAACTCTGACCCCTCAGTAAAACTCTGGCTTGGGGTCTCTTGCCAGAGCACAAACTCTAAAATGTCTTCATAACCTAGATGTTCTTTAGGTAAATCATTGGCCTCCAAGTCTGTTAAGGCTCTCTGGGACTTCTTGAGGCAGGCGCTCTGTCTTACTCTCTTCTCATCATCAACCCTAGCCTAGTTCATGGGAGATGCTCATGAAATGTTTGATGAATGAATGAATGAATGAATGACTACTGTTAGTAGCACATTGGTCCTAATGCTGAATATTGTGTAAATATTGAAATATTTAGGCCTTGTATTGATAAGATACCATTTTATATTTCTATGTGGGTTGGCCTAAGAGGACATCTCATTAAGACCCTAATTTTAAAGCTGTATCTTTCTTCCTGAGTCTTTATTTTCCGGATTACGAGTCTTCGAGTTCTTTAGAAGAAAAGTACTCCTTATAATCTAGGGAGTAACTACTGATGATTTTTCATGGTTATAGTTCATTAATTAGTCTGGAAAATGTTTCCAACAGCTTTTCCCTGATAATCTGAGGACATGCGTTTTATTTCCAAATCCTCCCTCTCTAAGATGTAGTTTTATTAATGAGAAAACTGTAGGCAGCTGGCTCTCCTCAGTCTTTGTTCTAAGACACCATCAAATAAAAAGAAATAAAAACCCTTTTCTGTTATACTTGAATTAAGAACAATTATTAACTCCTTGGACATTTCTCATAATCCAGAAGTTCTCTTTTCAATTTGTAGATGATTTTATTTTCACTGAAAGCATAAATTTGGAACACCACATTATGGGATTTAGTTGATGGGTAAATAAAAACTTTTTAGACTGTGCCCTAAAATTAGCTATATTACAACCAGCTAGCTATACATTGTCTGTGTGTAAATCACTGGAATTCATGCTGATCCTCTTCCCACCCCCAGTCTAGAGTCACGGACTACTAAAGCTGAAGGTCATCTGGTCCAGTCTTTTTATTTCATAAAAACTGAGGCCAGCGATAAAGGGATTTTCATCAGAGTAAAACTGTTTTGATCTTTTCCAACAGTGAACATGATAAAACAAAATGATAATAGAACAGGCTAACAAATAGTAAAAGGGTCCCTTTTTCATTTTATCTCCCTCCCTAACTTCTCTGCCTCCTTTCCACTCCCTTGCTGCAGGGAAAAGCTCAAAAGAGGAACAAAGCGAGGAAAGAAAGGATGAAATAAAAACTGGGGTTTTGATTCCTGAAAAATGAAACTTGTGTGTGGTAGATAATGCTAAGAAGCCACACTGACATCAGGCTCATAGTACATTGTAGCAGCCTCTATGCTATCTTTTAGATATAACGATCACCAAGGGGGTAATTGCTCAGGGGTTGTCCTTCAGAGACTAGTAAGAGGGCAGTGGAGCATATCCAACAGGTTGGCCTCAAGACTGATGGCAGAGTGAACCTTTCCCCTCTGGGGCCACCTGGATCCAAAGTGGAAGGGTAGAGAAGGAACAGCCAGGGTTGCAGGTAACCACAGTGATGGGTCAGGCACTGTCACCTGCCCTTGTATACCGGCTCCCTTAGTCTTGACAGGTGTTGATCACACAAAACTCCAAGTCCCCATTTAGAAACTTTGACCTCATTTGAGAAAAAATGGACTGCTTGCTTTGCAGTTTTCTTTTTAATTCATTCAGCAAATATTTACTGAGCATCTACTTTGTATTGAGAATTGGCCTAAACAGAAAAATGTGCAAACCCACCACGGCTCCTTATAGAGGTGACAATGGAAGGCTTTTCACCTCCAGAAGGAAGGGCTCTTTGGTGGCATAACAGCCTGGGATAGTAAATACGATATAAAAGGAGTCTACTTATAACAGTCTTCTCTGTTAAAGTATACAAATCATGAAGTTCCCATCCCCATCCCCATTCTTTAGATACATCATTCTGTCCTGATAACCACAGGGATGTCAATTTGTGGTCACTCACTCAGATGTGAGTGAGCAAACTGGAAGTGTCTTTTTCTGGTTCAGTTTTGTATCTGACTTTCTAAGTGCTATTTCAACAATATATCATAAATACTAGGTCATATAATAATTATTATTACTAACCTCATAAAACTCATCTTTTCCAGTCAGAAGTAGAAACATTTTGAAAGACTGAGGATATTTTAAATCTTGCAAATAACCCCAGGTGATTAATAGTAGGATTTGACAATGTAGTCAAAAATGCTAATTTAATTGCTTTTCTCTCAATATCTCATTAGTAAGGAAAGACTAGTCAAATTAGACAGTTGGGGTTTAGTAGCTTGATATTAAATTGATGTAAATTAACAATAAACATTTGAAAACAGAGGAGATAAAAAAAATTTTTAAAGCTTAGGTAATTGAATCCTGATGTAAAATGGTGTTTAGCACTAGAAAACAATATACTACCTATCTATCATTATCTTTTGAACCCTGTAATTGGACAAACAGGAAGCTATTCATAATAATAAGTCTGTTCAAAATCATCTGTTTGCGGGAGTCTGGGGGTGCACACTGCAGTCCTATTGAACTGAGGGCAAAACTGCTTACTCTATCCTTTCCATTGTTTGTTCATCTCTCTTACCCCAAAGTACGGCAACATCACACACCTGGGCAGCCCAAAGCATCTTCCCCAAATTATTGAACCTACAGTCATTTTTTTCCTGTGTCCCATGAGTGGGCAAAACAAATCTTTATTTGCTGCAAGACGGGCGCCATTAAACCCAACCATCCTCTGCCAGGGAAATGCACACACGTCTATGCTTAACACAGAACTGGGGGCAAACAGTTTGCCTCCTGGAATTTCCATTAGTTCCAAGGACTCAGTTGCTTTATTTATTCTATCGCTGGTTTTATTTTGCAGCAGTTCTTTGGTAGTTATGTGGCTTCGCTCACAGCTATCCAAACCTCAGGTCACACAGGGCTCCTGCACACGTAGGGCTCCTTCTCAGAGATGTAAATGGAAAGGCAACCCAAGCCATTACTGGTCTATTTTGGGTTTTCATTATCAATAAAACAAGAGATCAGCATTTTCTTGCTGTGTGAAGCCTTCAGGGAAGTGCAATGTTGCTGTCATTATCTTTAGACCAGGCGGCCGCCTGCTCCCACTAATGCAGAGGAAATGATGAGTCCATCGAAATAAAAATAAAATAATGAAAGGATCAGAGTCACAGAGTGGATTGCTGACCTGGTCCACTGCATGGCTCCCTGAAAACATCCCTTTGAATTTAGTGGAGCCTAGATGGTAAAGACCACAAATCACGGTGGAACATAAATTTGCCTCGTAATGAGATTAGTAGGCAGGCAAAAATAAATGTCCTGCTGTTACATTAGAGGCAGGCTCTAATCTGGTGTTTTCCTTGGAAATGATCATTTCCTTTGCAACAGAGGAACCGTGGAGGCAACCTGTTTAAATCCGACAGATTCTGCTTTGTCACAGTTATTTTTCATCTTGCTCTGTCTTTTTAATAGCAATTTTGAGGAGGCGTTTAAATGAGTTGTGAGCCTTAAAGACTATTACCAAGGTGAGTTATGGGGGGGTCTCTGCTCATGGTCATCCATCATGTTTCCCAGACTCCCCTTTTAAGAACATTTCTGTGCCACTCCCTCTCCCCTTTCTAAAGAGGAGCCCTGCTGTGGAGGAGGTATGACACCCAGGGTCCTCCCACTCTAGCTTTAAGGATCAGAGGCAGAATAGACTCACTATTGTGTTGGGGGTATTAAAAAAAAAAGTCTTTACTGCAACTCTACTACTTAAAACCCCTGGAAACAAGTCTCCCAGACTTAAGGCTAAAAAGCCTTAAGAAAATGCCCAGATCAGGTGAACCCACATGGGTTTCTGAGTAGAACAAAGGCCTCGAGTATGTAGCTTGATTGCCAGGGACTTCCTTGGTTTTCAGCAGAAGGCAATCTCACCTGGAGTACAATACCCTCCTCTCATTAAAAATGCAAGATAGAATCTCTTCCTGGATCCTTTCTACAGAACCTGATGCAAGTTCAGGGGCTGCACCGTCCTTAGCAGTGAGTGGCATTTAATCAAAGCCTTCTGTGAAATAATCTCAGCGTTTCCTGAGCTTGTAAAGTCACCAAGTGAGTTAAGAGGTCCTTTCAAAAAGAATGGGAGATCAGACTTTGAACTGAGAAGGATTTGAAGCCTCTGCACTGAAGGTACAGACAGCTTAACGGACACCAATTTTCTCTACATTTTCTGGGACTCTGGCTGGAGCCTCCTTAGTTCTCTGTGAAACTACTCACTAGGAATAGATCATTTACTAGTACCCCAATTCATGGCATTTGGACTTAACTGTTTTTCTGAAACCAGAAAGAAGCCACAGCAAACTTCTGCATTTGTAAAATGCATTTTACAGCATCTGTGATGGTTTACGAACATTTTTTTACCTCATGAAACAATCCCCTTTCTGTAGTTGGTGCTTCCATTCAAAAACTTGAAGTGCAAATGCAGCTACTTTAAGGGAGAAATTATTTGGGGGCTCAGTTTAACCAGTTTTTTTCTTTCAACTTTTCACTTTTCAATGGTTTGAGTTGTGTCTCTACTTGTGTGTTTCCTATGCATCAAGCATCAGAGAATTTAAGTCAATTCTCCTCCCAGACTCATAATCTCCTCTGTTCTCTGTTAACTCCCTCCTCATCAGATGAAAGAGCTTAAGAGAAGATAGACTGATTTTCCCATTAGGTTGGTGGTCCTATGGTTATTGGTATTTTCTTCCAACTTATCTTCTAATTTCCATAACTCTTCCTTCCTTGTCCCACCATAGCTTCCCCCAACTTCCCACTAAACCTCCATGTTCATAATTTAAATGGCAAACAGTAACTGAATCCACTTTTCCAGTGTCCAGTATATTTGGTATGTGTTAATAATTACCTAATGGCATCCCAGGTATTAAACTCAGAGTTAATAAGTTTCATGTCAAATAATCTCCCTGAAGGAATTTCCTGAATGATGTTTGCTTACCTCATACAGATGAACTTGTTCTTGAGTTACAGCAAAGATCAGTAACACGTTATTTTGTACCAGTTTATCAATGAGTTGTCCAATGGTTGGATATTCCTAGAATTAAAATGAGTTTAAACAGATGTTTAAGTATCTTCTTAACAAAAGTATGTAAAATAAAGAAAGGAATATTTCTTTCAAAGATATCTTCCTGAGTTTGGCACTGCGATTCTCACAGGCAGTATTGTGACTGTCACTCCCAGTAAACACAAACACAATTAGCATTATTTACTTAATTGCTTTAGTAATTGTTTCCTAGATCTTGTAAGTCCATTTAATTCCTTAGAGTCAGTGCCTGTCAATGTAGTGTATTATGCTGTCACTTCCAAGGAGATTGCTAAATTTATTTAAAGACTTATAGTGTGTCATATTTTCAAGGGTAGAGATACAATTCTTCGAAGTGCCACTTGCCTATAGGCTCATGTTGGAGGGACTATTAGGGGTGAGGGAGGGGCTGTTAGACTATGACAAATGTGACCAAAGTGACTCTTGCAGCTCAAAAACTCTTGCTGGAATTGGATGGGGCGGGATGAGGGTTGGGGCAGGGTCAGCCTGCCGAGGAAGGACATATTGCAATTCCTAAATGCATCTCACTTGAGATGTTCCTGTACAAGTTCTCAGGTTTGGTCTTCTTGCCTTTTTGATGTCACTAATTGGTTTTATGGGATGTTGCAATATTTTTACAGAACAACTCAAAACACACTGTACTCAGTTGACTTCTCTTCCATTGATGTGTTCATTCATATGAGTACTTTAACAAATAGAGTCATTAATGATCATATTTGCAGATGACCTTTACTTTCCAGGACTGGAAAACATGGAAACCATTAGCCTGTCATATGGCTCCAAATGTGGATATTGTGCAAAAGGGAAACTCAGATGAGGGAATGGACTGTAAACAATTCAACCAAGAATCCTATGTTGGCCGTCAGCCAAAGTGCAGGAACACTGACGAATTAGCCCTCCTGCACGCTAATGTGGTGCATTCATGTATTCTCAGCACTTCTGGAATATTTTTGTCCAACATCTTCTTCAGCCACAAAAAGATTCAACTGGCGGGAAAAGTACAGTTTTGCTTAAGATATCCAGGTCAATTACCCAACTGCAAATCTTACTGCGTCATACGTGCTTTCCAGACCTTTGGGATTTTTATTCGTGGCTATTAGTAGAATCCAGATGGTAAGAAGCTTCCTGAGGCTGATATTTTCAGTCTCCTCTGCATTTTACTTGCCCGTCAATACTTCACATTAAGTATCCTTCACCCTTAAGCCTGAATTCCCCCGGAGCTGGCCTTTCCTTATCTCGCTGTGTTCTCAGAACTTTTAAGTGCTATGCCTGCATAGCCAGGACTGCACCTCATGGCCTGTCGTAGGTGGACAAATATGGTTTTCCCTCTGATCCAGATCTGTTGGTTTAATTCCCACAATTAAATTGTAAGTTCTTCAAGGCCAGGGATCATGTGTTATTATTTTGCTGCTCCAGGAGCCCCGCCCAGTGATGAGGACATAGGAATCGCTCGAAGGACCTCGAGGAGGCAATGTGCAGGCAGGCAGGGAAATGGTCCACGGCCCGGTGCATTTGTAGCAACTTACTCAGCAAGAATGACTTGAACATGTGTTAGAGGAGAAGGTCATAGCAGGCAACTGGTACTGTTTGCTTCTGTGACCCTGCTTTTTCTGAGAGGTCCATTATGGGGCATTGGAATGGTTTCAAGAAAAATAAGTAAGGGATCCATTTCTCACAGTTTTATTGGCTAAAAGACAAAATGTGGCTATCCTCACTAATCTTGTAATGTGGAAAAGCAACTTACAGGATCAAAAATACATAAGTTTGGAGAACACTATTGATCAAAAGTTAGGGGGAAACATTCATGCTGAAGTTTAGAAATTTATGTCAAGAAATGGTAGCATGGAGTTCCCATCGTGGCCCAGTGGAAATGAATCCGACTAGGAACCATGTGGTTGTGGGTTCAATCCCTGGCCTCGTGCAGTGGGTTAAGGATCTGGTGTTTCTGTGAGCTGTGGTGTAGGTAGCAGATGCAGCTCGGATATGGCATTGCTGTGGCTGTGGTGTAGGCTGGTAGCTACAGCTCTGATTGGACCCCTAGCCTGGTAACCTCCATATACTGCGGGTGTAGCCCTAGAAACAAAGCAAAAAAAGAAATGGTAGCAGGTAATTTATAAACCTTTAGATTTTTTTTTTTAAATCAACTTCCAGCACATCAGTAAGCATTTCTATATATTGCCCACTATTTTTTTTTTTTTTTTTTTTAGAAAACACTTTTTTCCAACCTGATATTAGAATTCTGGGTTTTCTTCCGTCTTTCTCTCTCTCCCCTACATACACTTCTACAGCATTGTCATTTAGAGAAGTCACTTAAAGTCTCTGGGCCATATTTTTCCAAGTGTTAAATGGGGATAATATGACATTTCCAAGTTGCTGCTTCATAATTTGATTTGATTTTATACTGAATTATCAGCACCCACTGTGTTCCAGGCACTGTGCTATCAGGAAATAGAGATAAATAAACTGGCTCTGGCCCTGGAAATGCACATCAGAGAAAGACACTAGCAAACACATTTCCATATAGAAGTGACCAAGAAGGCATCTATGTACAAGCGCCAGGGGAAAGACAATCGCTTTGGAGCCCACTGGGGGTCAAAGAGGGAGCCCCTCACCTGCTCCTGCCCAGGGTTTTAAAGGATCATTAAGAGTTTCTCAGCAGCCTTGAAGGAAAAGGCGTTCCAGACAGGGAATACATGGGCCAGCACAGCTGCTTCGTCTCTGTTCAAGCAAAGCAGTTAGACACATAGGGTTCTGGTGAGGATCAAAGGAGATCATGTACATCAAAAGAGCTCTGAATTTTGTACCTCGTTTTACAAAAGTCAAGTGTTTTTATTTTTTTTTTCTTTGTAATATCATCAACATTTTTAAAACTTTTTTTTTTTTTTTTTTTTTTTTTTTGCCTTTTAGTGCTGAACCCAAGGCATAGAGAAGTTCCCAGGCCAGGGGTTGAATCAGAGCTGCAGCTGCTGGTCTATGCCACAGTCATAATAATGCCAGATCCGACCCCTGTCTGCAATCTACACCACAGCTCATGGCAATGCCAGATCCGATCCCCAACCCACTGAGTGAGGCCAGGGTTCAAACCCACATCCTCATGGATACTAGTCAGATTTGTTTCTGTTGCTTCACAATGGGAACTCCCTAAAAACTTTTTTTTGTTTTTGTTTTGTTTTGATTTGGCTGTCCTTGATGTATACAGAAATTCCCAGGCCAAGGATAGACCCCATACCACAGCAGAGACCTGAGCCACTGCAGCAGCAGTGCCAGATCCTTAACCCACTGTACCACTGGGGAAGTCCTCACCACCATTTTTTTAAATGACAAAGATAAGCCAAATTTAATAAGCACCAGCCAAGCAGTACCTGACTAATTGTTTCCCAGGGAGCCCCCTGGTCCATGAAAATGAGGAGTTATTGAGGAGGAGTGACTCTGGGACCACCAATTCCTAGGCTACTACTCTTCAAGTTGGAGTTTCCCTTTTCAGGGCTGTGATTCAAACAAAATGAGCTGACTCTACAGCCTTTTGCTGGGCTTGGGCATTTTGAAAAATTGGGGAAGTTCTGGGGTCATTTGTGCTGTAACAAATCTGAACTTATTACATATACCCACCCCCAACCTGTGCTCCCACCGGAACCTCTAAGGGCAATGAGGATTGAGAGAGGCCAATCTGTTCATCTCAAATGGGAAAATGTGCACTGCTTTCACCAAATGTGGATTATTCTGTCCTGTCTGACAGCAATTATTGCTTCATTCGCCCACTCACAGCCCTGAAAACAGTGTAGAGTGCAGAATACACACCAAGACTGTTGACATGGAGTATTCATTCTTGCTGTCCAAGTGACAGAGCCCATCGTTAGGAATGACAATGCCCGCCAGTTTGCTGTCCATTCCAAAATGTGAATCGGCATCACTCACAAAGACCAGGAGATGGAGGGAGTCATTCCGCCAGCCAATTTTTTCCTACGGTGAGAAAGAGACATTTGGCTGGTGTAGGATGGAGGCAGGCATTTATTGAGAGTGGGTCAATTATACTTGGACACATTCAGATGATAAAAAAATATATATTGCTGGTCTGTCTAGTTGAGCCTTTTCCCTGTATTGTGAGTTGATAACATGACTGTACAAAAGACATGAAATTCTGTGACATTTGCTTGATCCTGGCTTACATTTCCAAATGATTTATGTTTCAGAAAAAAATAGTTACACTATAATCAGTATCTAGTTCATCTTGACTTTTACGTAGTTAATTATTTTTACTGCACAATGTTTAATTTACCAGATAAATGAAAGAAGGGAAAGAGGGGAGGTCATAGAGTATCTCAAATCCAAGCTGCAGCAAAGTTAGTAGAATGCAGTACAAATGGACTTGAAGCTTGTTTTATTAAAATTTCACCCAGAACTTAAGCACATATTTTTCTACTGACATCATCCAAAAATTATACATGTAGTGTAATATAAGGATAAGAATTGCTTATCAAAGTATGACCCCAAATATTGCTAATTAAGAGGGTTTGTTGTCTGTTTATTAGCAGAGCTCCCGTCTTTAATTAAGATTAGTCCAGGAACAAGTTGGATAAAAACTCAGTTGTAGCGGCCCCATTGTTCCTTATCTTTTTTCTTCCTTCCCTAATTCCTTGGCCCTCTCACCTTCTAGGACTTTCAGCCCTATCTGTTTCCTAATATCGTCCATGAAGACTGTCATCTGAAGACAGGAGCATATAGATGTGTCTGATTGTCAAGGAGGAGAGGCATTCCTGCAGTGTGGTAGATACTCTGTGGCTTCAAATGCTTATTTTGTTGGCTTAAAGCGATAGATATCTGATCATATATAGAAGTTTATTCTGAATCAGAGCATTTTTACTTTTTTCATTAATTGCTGCCTTTGATTTTTTTTTCACTATGGTTAATTCAAAAACTAATTAGGAGTTTCAGCTGTGGCACAACGGGATCGACAGTATGTCTTCAGCGCCAGGACATAGATTCGATCCCTGTGGGTCTGATGTTGCAGCCGCAGCATTGGTGGCAACTGTGGCTCGGATCTAACCCCTGGCCTGGGAGCTCCACATATCAGGGAGTAGCCAAAAAAGAAGAAAAGCAAAAACAAAACTAATTAATACGATCTTGATCTTCGAAAATTAACCATACACAACTGTTTTGTTATTGTTGTTGTTGTTGTCGTTGTTGTTGTTGTTGTTGTTTTTGTCTTTTTGCTATTTCTTGGGCCGCTCCCGAGGCATATGGAGGTTCCCAGGCTAGGGGTCCAATCGGAGCTGTAGCCGCCAGCCTACGCCAGAGCCACAGCAACGCGGGATCCGAGCTGCGTCTGCAACCTACACCACAGCTCACGGCAACGCGGGATCGTTAACCCACTGAGCAAGCGCAGGGACCGAACCCTCAACCTCATGGTTCCTAGTTGGATTCGTTAACCACTGCGCCATGACAGGAACTCCCACAACTGTTTTTTAATCAATTTCCCCAATAGTACTACAACTTTATTAAAATATTTGAATATTAGGCATAAAAACAGTCCCCATTTCATCTTGATTGAATTAAAAATTTACAAAAAAAAAATTTGTGTTTTAAGAAAAATACCTGATGTAGAAATATAGTGATTAAATGAAAGATAAAATTAGCTAAGCTTTTCAAAGCAGATTTTTTTCAAAAGAGTTAAAATTTGTGTTAACAGAATGAAACACTGCTCCTTTCAACATACCTTACACACAGCGGCTTGCATGATTGCATCAAATCCACCTTCCGGAGTATCAATATTAGCAGAAATTTTCTGATTCTTCACAATTTCATTGAATCTTTCAGCATCATTTGTCAACGGCAAAATGTGCTTGAATCCAAAGGTAGGCAAGCAGAAGTATGGAATACTACTGCAAGAGGAAGATATTCTTGATGAAAGGATACAACACACAATTCATGGGTTTAATAGCCTAGTAACATTTCCTTAAACTTTCTGAAGTGCCTGACTCACTTAGCTGTAAGTCTCATTGTTAAGGTTGGTTCATCATCTCCCATCCACCCTTTGCAAATTGGCCACATTCGCTAACACTTAGAGCTTGCTTTTTGTCTCACACTGGCTCAAACACAAAACAGATAGGCAGGTGATCAGACTCCTCACTGTGTGTGCATGCACGCATGTGCATGTGATCCACTACCTTCTATTGCCTTTCAACCAAAATCCACCATTAAGTTTCACATGATGACACCGATTCCTTTGTATTCTGATAGCTTAAGCTGTCATCAAGGATGAGTCACCCTGTAGCAAGACTGGGAGAAAAACTTGTCTTCTTCCTCCTCTGCTCAGTCCTGCCTGCCAAAGGCCCAAAAATCAGAGCAAGACTTTTTGTTTGTTTGTTTGCTTTTCAGGGCTGCACCTGCAGCACACAGAAATTACCAGTCTAGGGGTCAAATCGGAGCTATAGCTGCCAGCCTACACCACAGCCACAGCAACCCCAGATCTGAGCCACGTCTGCAACCTACACCACAGCTCACGGCAACACCAGATCCTTAACCCACTGAGTGAGGCCAGGGATTGAACCATGTCCTCATGAATCCTAGTCAGGTTCGTTACCTCTGAGCCACAACGGGAGCCCCCAGAGCAAGGCGTTTGATTCTAGAGCCCAACTTTCCTGTGGGCCAGCCTGGCATTAAAACCACTGCTAAAGGAATTCCTGTCCTGGCTCAGCAGTAACTAACCTGACTAGAATGCATGAGGACTCCTCGGCCTCACTCAGTGGGTAAGGATCCAGTGTTGCCATGAGCTGTGTTATAGGTTGCGGACGAGGCTCAGATCTGGCATTGCTATGGCTGTGGTGTAGGCTGGCGGCTACAGCTCCAATTTGATCCTTAGCCTGGGAACCACCATGAACGTGGGTGCAGCCCTAAAAAGACAACAAACAAACAAAACACCACTAAAGACAGTTTACATATGGGGAAAACGCCAAGTGAGGATGAGATCTGCCCTAAAGTAGAACAGAAACTGCTGATCCTGAATTCAGCCACATCTCATTCTGAAAGCCAGCTAGTATCTGTGCTAGAGTCTTTGGGCAAGTACTTAAATACATCTGAACCTTGGGTTTTCCTTTGTAAAGTGGAGATGATAATATAGAGCGGAGGTTCTCAAAGTGTGGTCCCTGGACCAGCAGCATAAGCATCACCTGGGGAGTTGTTATAATGCAAAATCTGGGGCATGGCTCCAAACCATGCTGAGTCAGAAATGTTAGGGGTTCGCTCAGAGATCTGTGCTGCACTGTCTTCCTGATGTGTTCCAAAGTTGAGAAACTCTGGTGTAGAAATACAGAGACAAAAGCACTATCCCCCAGTGAGGTTGAGGTTTGCTGTCCGGGGAGGGCTGGTTGACTAATATGAGCAGCTTTGCAAGTTCAGCAGCCTGTCTTATCAACACCCAAAGAGTCAATGCATCTTTCAGGATTAGGCTCTTTTCCACCAATTTCATCTGCCTGAGGTATACAGTCAATCCTCATTATTCACAGATTCTGCTACAAAATCAAATGTCACTAACATTTATTTTTAACCCCCACATCAATACCTTCGGTATTTCTCAATCATTGGCATACATGCGCAGAGTAGCAAACAATTGGAGTTGTCTGATGCCTAAGTTTCCAGCTGAGGTCAAAGAAAACTCTGCTTTCCTGCTTCGACTCTCATAGTGTACACAAATGTACTTTTAATGGTCTGTCTGGTGCCATGTTGTTTCGCATTTTTGTACATTCTTTTTTTCTTTTCTTTTCTCTCTCTCTCTCTTTTTTTTTTTTTTTTTTTGTGATTTTGCTGTTTAGAATGTCTCCCAAGTTCAGTATGAAGTGCTGTCTGGTATTCCTAAGTGCAAGCAGATTGTGATGTACTGTATGGGGAAAACACCTGTGTTAGCTAAACTGTGTTCTGACATGAGTTCTAGGGCCGTTGGCTATGACTTGGATGTTAATAAAGCAACACTGTATATTAAAGAGCATGTCTTTAAAACAGAAACATACAGAAACAAAGTCATGTATTGCTCTCTTGATGAAAAGGTGACTAGAGATTGGCAGGAACCTAACTGTGTGTCCCCTAAGAGCAATGGCTAAGCATTCTCTAAATCAGTGTTCAAGGAGACTTTACACAAGACTCCCATAAATGAAGAGACTCAACTATATATACCGGCCACAATGATACTGGACTTTTTTACAATGAGAAATGGAGCTCTGCTGAAACCAGAATGCTGGTGTCTGCAAGGATAATCATTTACTTCCTGCAGGCAGACTTGAACTAGAAGTAGGTCATAATCTGAGGAGCCTTCAAGACTACAGAAAGAAGGGAGTTAAAAGTCCTCTGGCACTGAATGGTACAGTCTTGGATGTTCCATTCTTTTAATGGGATATTTTTAAATTTTCTAATGATTTCAATAACTCTGTCTCTTAAGAATATTAAACTTTTGTCTTTGTAGTTTGTTTTTAAATTTTGTTTACAATGTTTTTGGATATATGCCCTAAAACCTTTTATGTAGTTAATCTCTCCTTACCTTCATATAAGAAATTTATTTTAAAATGTAAAATGAGGAATTAAAAAAATAGTTCACCTAGTAAATGATAATAATTTAGCATTTGTCCTAATTGCTCCTATAGTATTTAAAGTAGCTATAGGGCAGAAAAAAATACATTTGCTTTAGCATAAAAAGTCTGAATGTTTATTTATCCTTGGACAATGTACTTACCACTAGACCTCAATGTCCTCATCTGTAAAATAAAGCACTAATAATACCTACTTCACAAGATTGTTGTGAAAATTATATAAAAAGTATTTTATAAAAAGCATATAACTACATGGAATATACATATCATTGTCCCTAGAGTCCAACCAGTCTTGGAAACTGTTTAATCTTTTATTTGGGACTGTTGGTTCACAGTGTACCAAAATGGCATTTGAGGATCTCTCGAACCAGGGAATAAGTATTCCTATCCTTTGGTAAGAAATCTGCATCTTTGCTGCTTAGAATTATCTGCTATGTAGTTCTTACCAGAACTCTAATCTTTTGGAAAGGGGAATATTTTTCTTTCTTTCTTTCCTTTTTTCTTTTTCTTTCTTTCTTTCTTTCTTTCTTTCTTTCTTTCTTTCTTTCTTCCTTTCTTTCTTTCTTTCTTTCCTTTTGTTTGTTTTTTATTTATTTATTTAATCTATTTTTGGAAAGGGGACTATTTTTAAAATTTAATTCAATAAACATATTCGTATGCTGGGAGATGAATGTGGCTAAAGCAAAGCAGAATGTCACACCAGGAAATTTTGAGTGGAAGCTGCCCGTTTTGGTCAGAATTCTTCCTCTAACAAATGCTTATATTTGTTTGTTATTTTCTTAGACAGCAAGTGAAGGAATTACTCATTGCCAAACAACTTGTTTTGGAGACCCTAGATGGCAATAGATTTGCATTTAAAATGCATTCATAGTTAAAATTATAAAACACAATGTAAACAGTGCTATTCATATTTTTTGTTAGAACTTTAAATAAATATTCATAAAATAAGATTATAATGATAAAGAAAGGTTAACACTATCTTTTTTGAGTGGGATTAGAAATGATTTCCATTTTCTCCTTTTTCTCTGTATTCTCACATAGGCTTATTTTTACCTTTGTAAAAGGAAATTGTATTATATACTCATATATGTTTTTGTTTGTGTACAGACAGGAAATCTGAGCATTCCATGGTTTATTTTCTCTTTGGGGAAACTACAAGGAACTCATCACTTTTCATGTCAAATTCAAATACAAAACAAGACAAAACACCAAATCATATGTGAAATGATGTTAAAAAAAAATCCCTCAAAATGTTCAGTGGAGAAAATTTAATCTTTGGGCTGTTAAATAATTAAAAACATATATTACCGCTCAGTACAAATACGAAAATGGAGAATATATGCTTTTTGTTGCTGTGTCTTAGTAACATAAGGGAAGCGTCTTTCAAAAATGTGAACCATTCAGTCTTCTTACATGGTGAAATGAATTTTTAGTGACCTTCCATCTAATGAAGATAAAGTAAGCAAGCTACGTTAAAAATCACGAGATTAGATTAAAACAGAGGCTTTGAAAGTATCATGTGCAGACCCGCAGAAATCCCTGAGACCTTTTCAGAGTGTCCGTCAGGTCAAACGTTTTTTCATAATAATAAGAGCCGTTATTTGTCTTTTTCACTCTTGCCATTTTCACTGATGATACAAAGCAATGGTGAGTTGAACGTCTGGTGCCTCAGCACAAATCAAGGCCTTGGCACCAAACTGCCTAGTGTTCCTTCTAATTTTTTGTTTCAGATTCCACACTGAAACTAAATTGACTTCTTGTCTAGTCTGAATATAATATCAAAGAAGAATGTCTACAGTCATTGGAAAAAGCTATCAACTGCTTCTCCAGCTATTTATCTATGTGAGGTTGGACTTTCTTCATGGAATTCAACCAAAACAAAATATTACAAGAGATTAAATGGAGAAGCAGATTTGATTTCTTTTAAATCAGATACCTTAAGAGATGTGTAAAAATGTAAAGCAGTGCCACTCTTCTTGTTAACATTGTTCCTTTTTGTTATTTACTTATTTAGGCCACATTAGCATGTGGAAGTTCCCAGGCCAGGAACTGAGCCCACACCACAGCACTGACAATGCCAGATCCTTAACCCACTGCCCGACAGGGGAACTCCAACTTTGTTCTGTTTTGGAAAAGGTAGTTATTTTTCCTAAAGATGTGTTATTATAGTAACATGCAGTGTGTTTCTCATTGTACTTATTAAATTATTTGTAGATTTTCTTACTTTTACACTCTAACACACTGAATAAGTTGATAGATATAAAGCTCTTTGGGGGGATCTCAATTTCTAAAAGTGTAACAAAGTCCTGAGGTCTAAAAGTTTGAGGACCATTAGATTAAAATAATTAGTGAAATAACTGTAAATGAGAGGAAGAAAATTGAAACTGGTTTTGAATATCTGCTATATTCTAAGCACATTCAATCCTCACGATTAGCCCACAAGGTGAATGTTATTATCTCTGTTTATAGCTGAAGAGACAGAAGCTCCAAGAGCAAAAGCTGTTTGTCTAAGGTTAGGATTTAAGCTCAGGTCTGGAAAAGTCCATGCTCTTTCCTCTTACCTCTCATTGCCTTCATGCTAAAGAACATTTTATTCCATAATTATAAGGTTTGGACTGATCAAAGGATTGACTTTTGTGTGTGTAAATGTGTGGAGGGAGAAGCTGGGAAAACTAAAGATATGATTAGGAAGGAAAAAATATAATTGCAGCAAAAAAAAGGGGGGAACTCATTATTTATTATTTGAACTAAAGGTAAAATTTGCCAATAAGAATAAAAGAAACACCTCTAGAGAATAAAAAAATGTTGACCTTTCAAGAGCTCAAACATGGGAGTTCCCATTGCCGTACAGCAGAAACGAACCCAACTCGTATTCATGAGGATGCAGGTTTGATCCCTGGCCTCGCTAAGTAGGTTAAGGACCCAGTGTTGCTGTGAGCTGTGGTGTAGATCCCAGACATGGCTCAGATCTGATGTTGCTGTGGCTGTGGTGTAGGCTGGCAGCTACAGCTCCAATTAGACACCTAGCCTGGGAACTTCCACATGCTGCCAGTGAGGTCCTAAGAAGCAAAAAAAAAAAAAGAAAGAAAGAAAAAAAGAGCTCAAATATGAGCTCAAATATGAGATCCTTCTTTGGGTTCTCATTCACTACATCTGTAGAGCAAAAGAAGCCAGACACAAACGGTATATACCATATTTTTCATTCATATGAAATCTAAGAATAGGCAAAACTAATCTATATTATAGAAATCAGAAAGTGGTTGTCTCTGGGGAAGCAGAACTAACTCTAATGAAGCATAAGGAAACTTTCTGAGGTGGCTGGAAATATTCTACATCATGTTTTAAGTGGTGATTTCTTTGGTATATTCAATGATCAAAACTCAAACTAAATAATTCTGCTGTGTGCATTTTAGTACTATCAATTATACCACAAAGAGGGGATTTGGGGACAGACATTACCTCTGATACTTGCAACCAAACATAATTCCTATGAGTTGCAATCAGTGATGAATTCTTTCCAAGGTCAAAATATTTCTGGCTGTCAGATTCTAGTTGGAAACCACATTGAATGTCTGAAAATGATACTATAAAAACTGTCTTTTATAGAGATTGATTCCTTGGGTGTATCCTAGCATTAAAAAATCAATATATGTTTGGAAGGCTGTTTCATAAATACTAGATTCATAGTAGTAAAGGGCTTGGTTTTGGACTAACTCAGATCTTGGCATGGATCACTGGTTAGTCATGTGGCCTCAGGTAGTTTACTAACCTCTCAGAGCCTCTGTTATTTCCTCTGAGTATAGCGATGGTGAAACCTGCTTTGACCTGAAGTCATTACTAAGATTGAATGAGGTATGTATGTAAAACCTTCACCATAGAATCTGGCACAAAGCAAATGAGAGCTCTTTTTCCTTCCTTCCTTCCTTCCTTCCTTCCTTCCTTCCTTCCTTCCTTCCTTCCTTCCTTTTCCTTCCTTCCTTCCTTCCTCTCTCTCTCTCTCTCTCTCCCTCCCTCCCTTTCTTCCTTCCTTTCTTTCTTGTCTTTTCCTGTCTTTTTAGAGACACACTTGTGGTGCATGGAAGTTCCCATGCTAGGGGTCTAATCGGAGCTACAGCTGCCAGCCTACACCACAGCCACAGCAATGCAGGATCCGAGCCACATCCGTGACCTACAAGGCAGCTTGTGGCAACACCAGATCCTTAACCCACTGAGCGAGGCCAGGGATTGAACCAAAATCCTCATGGATACTAGTTGGATTCATTTCCCCTGAGCCACGACTGGAAACTCCCTCTTTTTCTTTTCTTTGTCTTTTTTTTAGGTCCGCACTGAGGCATATGGAAGTTCCAGGGCTGGGGTCAAATCAGAGCTGCATCCACAGTCTTACACCACAGCTACAACTGTGCCCGATCCGAGCTGTGTCTGTGACCTACGCTATGGCTCACAGCAACACTGGATCCTTAACCCACTGAATGAGGCCAGGGAGCAAAACCACATCCTCATGCATACTAGTCAGGTTCTCAGCCCCTTGAGCCACAATGGGGAATTCGGAGAGCTCTTTTTCAACAGAAGGATATCAAATAATTTTATTTTGACCATGTCATTGACATGTGCAGGTAAGCCATCACAAGGTAACTTGCCTTTGATCATCACCTGAATAATACATGGTTTTAGTAGCGATTAGAGCACATTTTAATGGAGTTATAGCCTAATTACATAGTGAATTTGATAGCAGTGAAGACTACAAAGGCCTTCTCCAAACAGTAAGAGAAATTTGCATTTCCCAAAGTACAAGAAGGGTAGCTAAAAAAAAAGTCATTTTGACAGCAGCCACTGTAGTGGAGAAAGCTACTCTGAGCAAGTGTGGGTTACTGTCAAACAGCTTCAGAAAGTGATGGTCATTAAGGACAGAAGGTCTCTGAGGGGCTGGGGATGGGCTCAGCCGAGTGGAACCTACAGTAAAGGGGTCGGTTTCCTCATCTACAGAACACAAAGCCAAGTTTTTCACATTCTGACCTCCACAGGTAGGCCAATGCTGCAGATGCTGTGAGGACCCAGGCTACAACCATGTATTGAGATGACTTCGCCTGGGTTCCAAACAACCCCGGGCAACGGAGAGCTGTAGAGATCTAACCAGATGGAAGGGAACTGCCTGGAAATAGCAGGCTCCTGCCAAGTGTGGCTCAGAGCAGAGCTAGCTCTACAGGAAATCAGTGTGCAAAGATGCCAGAAAATCATTAACTTACCTGCAAGGGTTGGCGATTTCTTCTGGCGTTGTTTTCATAAATGGGGAGATGGGTTTTTCCACAAAAGAGCCAAAGCCCAGTCTAAAGTTGCTCGTTAATTTAGACATCTCCTTGGAAAGCAGGGAGCCCAGCTCTTTGATCGTGTTGAGGTCGTCATCCATGGAGGCCGAGAGGTCCATGAGGTAATACAAGTCCACTGGGTAGTCCTCGGTCTGGCGAACTTGAACTTGCAGAGTCTGTTCACTGCCTGCAACAAACACCCCCACAAGAAAAACAAATCCATAAAAACACAGGGAGACTTATTTGTGACTAGCCCTTCACTGGCTATTTCATTTCAATAAGGACTTACCGAAGATACTTAAAACTTCATATGCTATGTGGTAAACTTTCTAAAGCAGGGAATTAGAGCAACCAAAGGAGGTGAAAGTTGGATATTTTATATCTCCTTGGGAGAACTAGCATCCATTTAGATGGAAGATAAGCTGAATTTTTTTTGTATGTGGGTTTAGAAAAGAAGAAAATAAAGAGGTGTTTAAAGCTGTATTACAACCCTTGAAGAAATGTGAGGTAAGCCTTAACAATATTTAAGTAATTCAAATGGGTACTATTAGATAAGGCTTTTGGGGGGTAACACATTTGGAGTGCAAAGTGACCAATGTGAATAAAGGACAGTGTTAGCCAAGCAATTGTCTGTTTCCTTCAGAGTGGGAAATTTGAGTCATAGTGAACAATGCTATGTAATATGGCACGAGGCGTATTAACGGAATAGCAGTATTACCATAGGTGACACTAGGTTTATTCACATGAGTCAAGGATTGTGTAACGCATAACATACCTGGTCTCAATTTAAGAGTCAAGCTTTGAGGTGCAATCTGAACGATGCTGGAACTATTTTTCTGTCTGCCTATGCTGAGAGGCTTATTTGTAAGTATTTCTACTTGGGAGAGAGGGTTTTCGATGAAGTTTAGTTGACATCCTTTAGCTAAAAGATTTGCTGGGGTGTCACACCTTTCTCCAACTCCAGAGAGATAAGTAAAATTCTGAAAAAAAAAAAAAAAAAAAAAGAAAAGAAAAAAGAAAAAAAAACAATGAAGAGAAAAGAAGACTTTTTAATAAGATTATTTTCATTGCTTGCTTTGTTAGTTAGGAATCTTGCTATATAATAACATAGTCCCACATATCTGATATTGATTGTAGGTCTAAAGTTATAGCGGAATAAACAGAGAATTCTGCCAGCAAAATTCTGAGTAAAATTGGAGTTTCCTTTGAATTATATTCAAGTGAATTCACTTAACGGGTTTGGTCTTGGTTTGAGTTTTGGTTTTTAATGCTCATTTCTTTAAAACTTCTCCTGTGCTGTGACCAGATCTTTGAAAGAACTGGGTCATAGAGGTGACATCATTCCGTGAGTGATCTGTTCACGATGACCTATAAGCTTGTGGAATCCTAGGACTGTCCAGGCTCTGTGTTTCTGTTACCACATACAGTGACAAAGAGCCTTTTCTGTGGATTCCTAAAGGGCAAAGATCATCACATCTCCCTGTCCTCCTGTCTGTCCTGGTTTAACTCGTGGATGTGTTACAGCTTCACGTCAACTATGTTGATCTCTTGAGGACTTTAAACTCAGGCTCTTAAAGTATTCTAGTTTAAGGTCTTTTAGAAATTTCTCTCATTTTGGAGGTGGGGAAGGGAAGCGAAAGAGAAATGGGGTGAAAGACTGCTTTTCTCTGTGGGACTCAGGAGCTCCCCAGTTCCCTTCTAATCTACCTGGGTCCCCAGAGGCAATGAGATGGAGTGTTTCCAGGCAGAGATGTGGCCAACCTGGGACATCCAGAACAGAGTGATGTGGTCGAGAAATAAACACCTACCCTACCTAATAGCCAAGGGTGCTCTAGAGCTGGCAGGTCTCTAGGCAATGTTGAACTTGAGGCCTTTCAACTCTCATGCTCGGAGAGAAGCAAACCAGGCTCATATTGTTTTACCTCATTCCTTAGAATTCTAAGCCATTCTTGCTGTTTCACCTACTTAGGACATTTCTTCTGAAATTGATTTTTGAGAATATAATTTTTTGTCTATCAGCCAGGCCTGTGCTTATTGGAGAACCTAGAGAGCGGTAGCAAATTCTGTAACTTCTCATGAGGTATTCAAAGCAAACCATGGCTTCATAAGACCTCAGAATCCTTCTTAACGTAGTGTCACTGCCACCACCTGTAATCACTGTGTTCGCCAAAAGATTAGAGAGGGTGTTAATCCTGGAAACGGTTTTCTATCTGCTCTAAGCAGAAGCCCAATTTACTTTTTGCTCCAACTGTCTCTATTGATATTACTTCTACTATTGCGGAGAGAGTGACTCCTCAGAATAATCTGATGTTACCATAATTTTTTTTTTTGGTCTTTTTAGGGCTGCACCTGCAGCATATAGAGGTTCCCAGGCTAGGGGTCCAATAGGAACTGTCGCCACCAGCCTCAACCACAGCCATAGCAACGCAAGATCCGAGCTGTGAATGTGACCTACACCACAGCTCACAGCAATGCCAGATCCTTAACCTACTGAGCAAGGCCAAGGGTCGAACCTGAGTCCTCATGGACACCAGTCAGGTTCATCAGCCACTGACCCATGACAGGAACTCCAATCTGACCTTAACATTTGATAACAACTTGACTACGAAGTATTGTCCACCAGTAAAGCTATCAGGGGTAACTTAAGGGGCTCTCTTAAATGAGTACTAAAAAAAGCATTTAAGTGAAAATTCCAGAAGTCAATCTTGTTAGATTGACTTTTCATCTCATGTCTCTGGCATCCAACTAACATTGACTTCTTCAAGGAGTCAATGTCAAAAAATGTGGGTTTTTCCCTCTTTGTATATCCCCAAGCCTGCTTTTGATGAGTGAGCGCAAAACCTCGTAATTTCCTGCCCTTCTTCCTGAGCCCCCTTGGTGGAGGCAGAAGAGGGGGGATGAGCTGGGTTTGCACCTCGTGGTCTGGGAGGCCTTCTGCCATAGACACAGGTGACCTGCAATGTGGATTTTAATGGTGACAGGCTGGTTTGAGTCAGGCGACCAGGTTCATTCCCCTCACACGTGCTACTCAATTCTTGCTGAGCTTGACATTTGTAGGGTTTGATATGCGTTTAAGCTTCTCTTTATGAGATTCAATAGAGAACTGTTTTCAATTCCAAAAAGAGCCCAGACAGCTTTTTCTTCCCAGGAATCATTTACAGACTGCTCTCTAGTGTCACAGGAGGCAGTGACACAGGACGGCTGTACATTCCCCCGTCCCCTCCACTACCTTCACATAGTTTTCAGTTTGATCAGATGAGGAACGTCTATTTTGGGCTTGGTCATCGGTATGGTACAGAGTCACTAAGTGCATGTCATTTTTAAAAGCATTGGATAACGTCTCAGCAGTAAAGTTTACCCCCGCCCTAGAACACCTTTTAGATCTTAGCAGCGATTCAGAAAAGATGCTGGTCCCCAGATGGAACATGACCATGATATTGAGGTTAAACATATGCTGAACTTTAGAAAAGATCATCTCCATGATGGTTACCCAGAGCCTCAGCATCTTACATGGAAGCAGTGAGAAATGGCTTTAAAACAAAAGGACCTGGAGTTCCCGTTGTGGCTTAGCAATTAATGAACCCAACAAGGATCCATGAGGATGTGGGTTCAATCCAGTCTTTGCTCAGTGGATTAAGGATCCCACATTGCTGTGAGCTGTGAGGTAGGTCTCAGACATGCTGTGGCGTAGGCCGGCAGCTAAAGCTCCTATTCGACCCTTAGCCTGGGAACCTCCATATGCTGTGGGTGCAGCCCTAAAAAGATAAATACATACATACATACATACATACATACATAAAAAAGGACCTACTGTATAGCATAAGAAACTATACTCAATATTTTGTAATAACCTATAAGGGAAAAGAATATGAAAGAGAATATATATATGTGTATATCTGAATTTATATATGTGTATCTGAATCACTTTGCTGTACACCTGAAACTAACACAACATCATAAATCGACTATACTTCAATAAAAAATACAATGAAAGAGAAGGCATCAGGTTAAAGAATCTTGTGTTAAGTATGTTTCAGAATAATTTGACATTCACTCCCTTCTCAAAATGCTTTTGAATGTCATTACACAAAGGACACTTTGAATCACTAAAGCTTACATTTTCCCTCCCTGACTTGTTTCATGCCTATAACCCCACGGAAAGCAGGACACTCTCAGAACCATCACGGATGGAATCATCGTAAATGTAACTGCCCTTTTGACAAATGTGTTGAGGTCATTTGTTTTACCTCCTGAGAACACCAGGCACACTGCGGTCCAATGAGTAAGCAGTCTTCACAGGTCTCTGCACCTCCCAGGGCACAGCCACCTGTGTTTAAACCCAGCAAGACACAAGGGATTCAGCACACTCTCAGCCACGCCATTTGTGAGCCATACAGCTCTTAAAGTACTTGAACAAAACAATACCAAAGTTTATTTTTTAGTCTCCAAAAATCTGTCCTCAAAATGTTAGCAATCCATAGTAAAGTTCATAGTTGACATCTATCACATTGAAAATATGTGTCTTGGCCCCAAACAATCATTCTCTTTGATTCTTCAAGTATGAAAATATGTCAACATCCACAAATACAGGATCATCATATTTATCATCTCCTTTAATTTAAAAAAAATTGTTCGCACCCATTAAAGAACACTGCTCTCTCAAATGTACGATGATTTTATTTTAAAAATAAATCTTTTTTCCCCTCAAAGTTTTCACTCTCAAGTGGAAGCCTTTGATGTACAATAAAATAGCCAGAAAAATTACCAAAACGATCGTCATAAGGGTATTAAGAAGTCCTGTTGTGCAGTAGTGCTGTTTCACTCTCCTAATTTAAGTGCCCAAGGAACCTTTGTATTTATTTACCTTAAGCCCAGAGCATTTGCTGTGGGAACAGCCCTGCGTCGCCTGTAATTTGTTAAAGAGTTCGTTCAATGGCAAAGGAGCAATTGAACAGATCAAAATAAAAGAATGACTTCGGATCTAGTTTCTGAACCAAATGACAGGTCAAGCATACCACAAAAGCAATATATCAGAGAACTTTCGTCTTACCTTGTACGTGATCATTCCTTCCTAGAAATAGAAAGAACAGGCAAAGCAGTTCAATCCCCATCCGTTTCAGTTCTCGCTGTGCAGACAGATTAAAAAATGAATTACCTTCAACATTACAAGACCAAAGCTGAACATCGTTAAAAGTCTTTCTTTCTTCAAGTGTGAAACTGTAAACACTACTTACACTGTTTTGAAAAGAAACTTGAGATGTAAATTAAAAAGTTTTCATTAAGGCTGAAATGAAAACAGAAGCTACCTGGACAGGTAAAGAAGAAAAGCTGTGTTTAAGAGCAACTTCAACATGATTTACTTCCTTGTTCTCCTTATAAGGAAGGCAGGTGTACAATCACCAAGAAGGTGGGGAAATTCATTCAGTAGAAATTTTTGTGTAAATTCTATTAGTCTCTCTGCTTCCTAGAGAAAGTTGACACCTTTAGTAAAATACTGATCAGTGAAATGTCAAAAGAGCAATTAAAATATGGTCTAAAGTTGTTTTTAAAATAATTTAAAATTAATGTAAACAGTAAAGATGATAAATAAAATACAAATATATGCTATGTAGAGGAGGGTTTTAAAAATGAGCTAAAGGAGAATACCTGAGATTTTTCTGTTTCATTGTGAAATCTTTTGCAGAGAATTGAGATGAACTCTGAAAAATAAAAATGATTATTTTTCAATTTAGAAGTCAGGCTAGGGAGAGAAAAATACTGTGTTCTCTTGTTTTTAAAGTTGGATAAAATCTCTTTTTCCATGTGTAGAGAATTCTTATTTAAAAGCATTATTAGAAAAAAAATGTAATATATTAAAATTAAATTAGACCAAAATGAATCTCAAACAACGACAATGGAAACAGAAACAATGATGCTTAAGATTCGGAATCCCTCCCTTCTCGGTAGTGACCAAGTTCTTTTCCTCGTGGACTGTCCTTGTTTCTAGCTCACGGCTTGGCACATAGAAGATATGTATTTGTTGAACAAAAGAGTGACAAATTTCAGATATATACCCTCTATGGCTAACTTCATGAGCTTGATTAAGAATTTTTCTTAATGCATTCCAGACAGTGATTGGGATTTGTAGATACTGCAAGCAAATATTCACTTTGATACTCTCCAAACTGCTTGACCTTAGACAGGCTTCACTGTGGCTAGGCTTAGTCCTGGAAGATTATCTTTTGAAAGTATATTTCTAGGTAGCATGTGAAACCTGTGAAGTGAGGAAAACTAATTATAGACTGCTCAGGTTCTTCTCAGAAGGCTATGTTCAATTTTGCACTCCATCATACACTGGAATCTGGAAGAACATGGCAAGAATCCTGCAGAGAGAAACCAGAATTATTAAAGAGTTGGAAGTTTACCTTTGGGGAGAAAAATACATTTATATGAAATTGGTTGGTTTAGCTTGAAGAGAAAGATGGAGGCGCAGATTATCTGTGCCTCTCCTATTACCTCTGGATAAGACTTGTATCTTGTCACTCATTTATTTATTCACACATTCATCCATTCATTCAATAAATATTTATTGAGCATCTACTTTGGGTCAAATATTGTTCTAGAAGCAGAGGATAGGTCAGTAAACAAAGTCAAACTCTTGACACATGAAGTATATATTCTATGCTGGGGGGTAGCAGGTAGGGGAAGACTGATTCTTAAAATCATGCTGTCATAAGGGCTATGAAAAATGATAACAATGGGTAATGGCTGATGGTTCGGAAAGGTGTGCTATGTTACTTGGGATGGTCAGGGAAGACATCCCTGATCAGCTGATGTCTGAAAGAGCCCTAAATGACTTGGGCAACAAAGTGCCATGGCTCTGATGGCAGACCAGGCATTTTCAGGGAAGGCAGAGTACAAGAAGGGACAGAGGGGGTGGTAGCAAGTGAGGTCAGCTTTAGAGGCAGAGGTCAGATTGGACGTAGTCTTGACCTTGAATTTTATTCAAAATGTGTTAAAATGTCACTGGAAGATTGAAAGCAGGGGGATGGTATAATTTAATTTACATTTAATTAATTAATTAATTAATTAGTCTTTTGTCTTTTTTTCTCCAGGGGTGGCACCTGTGGCATATGGAGGTTCCCTGGCTAGGGATCTAATCAGAGCTGTTGCTGCCGGCCTATGCCAGAACCATAGCAACACCAAATCCGAGCCTCCTCTGCAGAGCCACAGCTCATGGCAATGCCGGATCCTTAACGCACTGAGCGGGGCCAGGGATTGAACCTGCAATCTCACGGTTCCTAGTCAGATTCATTTCTGCTGCACCATGATGGGAACTCTTAGTTTACATTTTAAAACAATCATCACTCTGACTGCTATGAAGCTTAGAAAATATGGGGCTAGACTGGAAAGTGGGAGATCAATTAGGAATTTACGGCTGTTTTCTAGGAGTGATTGGAACCAGAATAGTGCTGATGTAGGAGGGCAGAGGTGGTCCGATACAGGATAGCATTTGAAAACAGAATGTGCTTATGGATTGAATGTGAATGTGGAAGAAAGATTTTTAGCCTGAGCAACAGAGTATATGAAACTCTTTTCTGAGAGGGGTGACCCTGGGGAAGGATCAGGTATTGTGTAGAGGATGGGACTCAAGAAGATGTTAATTTGAAGACATCTAGGAGATGACCAAGTGAAGATGTGTCTGATGAAGTTTGATATCTGACTCAGCAAATGGGGTGTTACGGAACTATCAACTGTAAATCTAGGATCATTACCATGGATTTAAAGATATGAGGCTGGGGGAGTTCCCATTGTGGCTTAGTGGAAACAACCCCGACTAGAATCCATGAGGATGTGGGTTCGATCCCTGGCCTCGCTCAGTGGGTCAGGGATTTGGTGTTGCTGTGAGTTATGGTGTAGTCACAGACATGGCTCGAATCCTGCATTGCTGTGGCTGCAGTGTAGGCTGGCAGCTATAGCTCCGATTGGACCCCTAGCCTGGAACTTCCATATACCATGGGTGTGGCCCTAAAAAGACAAAAAAAATTAAAAATAAAATAAAGATATGAGGCTGAATGAGATCCCTAAGGAAGGGAAGAACTCTGAGGACTGAGCCCTGGAGCCTTCCAACACTAGAGGTCAGGGGGAGAAGAAAATAATAAAGGAAACTATTATCTAAAGAACACTCCTTGGAGTTTCTGTCGTGGCGCAGTGGTTAACGAATCCGACTAGAAACCATGAGGTTGTGGGTTTGTCCCCTGGACTTGCTCAGTGTGTTAAGGATCCGGCGTTGCCGTGAGCTGTGGTGTAGGCTGCAGATGCGGCTCGGATCCTGCATTGCTGTGGCTCTGGGGTAGGCTGGCGGCTACAGCTCCAATTAGACCCCTAGCCTGAGAACCTCCATATGCCACAAGAGCGTCCCTAGAAAAGGCAAAAAGACAAAAAAACAAAAAACAAACAAACAAAAAAAACTCTCCTTCTTGCTAAAAAGAACCTACCTTTGCTGGAGGACAATTCTCCAGTATCTCTTACATTTATGCACATTTTACAAGCAAACTGTCTGACTGCCTTTGTTCCCGATTATCTTTTCAAGGATGTTGGCCAACTGATCAGCCTTTGAAGATAGAAATCTGTCTGTCTATAGGGCAAAGAGTAAATTGCCTACAGCTTAGGAAGATAGAGATCCTGTCTACCTCAAAATTAAGGAGCAGATTTGCTTACAGTTTGGAAAGATAGAGTGTCACTCTCCAGAATCAGGAACAGGCATGCTCACTGCCCATTATAAAAAATTCAGGTTCCCTAAGCTCAGGGTTCCTCTCTTGTAACACAGCTCTCTTTATGTACAGGTGTCACCTCTTCCCCTTTGTGTCATCCTGGGGGGATCGGCCTTGGGGAACTGGTGAAAGAAAATGCTGACCCTCTGGCTACTGCTTTCACTGTCCATGATAAAGTCCTTTCTCTCTGAATCAGGCTTTCACGTCCCTGTCAGCATCCATGAATCTGTGATGATCTAACACTAGCTTGAGAGTAAAATCTCAAGCCATTTGTATTCCTGACAATCTCTTATTTGAAATCCAACTTTTTCTCCATATTGATATGCAATTTTCAAATCTCACTTTGGAAGATATCTTGCTTCCAGTAAGACTGCCTGAAGTGACTCGGACTCAGTGCTGCCCTGGGCTCCAGAGGCTGTCCCTCAGGCCCTGAATTGTCTGTCCAACCACTGACCTCTCTGGAAGCCACCATCAGGCACTTTGGATGAGCTGGGATCAGGGATGCCATCTGTCCACTTGCTAGAAACTTTTCTCTGAGGTTCTCACTACCATCAAAATCTCTTCTTCTTGGGAACCCAATTAGACTACCTCTGCTAACCATCTACCCCAAAGACAAGCTCTTGCTAATGGAATGTATGAGTAGAAGTGGAATATACCCCTTCTAGACCATCTCCATGCCCCTCTGCCAAATGGTTGCAGGCAGTAGCAGCAAAGTCCAAGAGGAACCCCAGAAAACTTTATCCTGTGTTTAAGTCAAGGACCCTGTACTATCCCATGTACAGACTTCTACCCCAGTCCCTAAAATCCCAATTGCACTGTTTTATTTACTGTCTGTCCCCAATCACAGCCCCTCCCTTGTTCATTCCCTCCCCTACATCCAAGTCTCTGCACACACCATTTGTGCTTCCTGGAGGCCCTTTCCTCCTCCTCATTCCTCTCACTCGGCTAACTCAACTCATGGTCCAGGTCTCAGCACAGATATTAGTGCCCACAGAGAGATCTTTCTGGCCTTGCCAGGATTCCCTTCCTGTGGACCCTCCCCAGGATCACCCTTTCCAATTTGCCTATAATTGCCAAAATCCTTGCCATTCTTCCCACATAAGCTGTGAAGTTCTTTGAGACATTGATTTATTCAACAAGTGTTTATTGAATCCTTTACTATATATCAGGCAAAGGCAGTGACTTAGTTATCTGTATATTCCCAGCAAGTAGCATAATGCCAGATAGTTTGCAAATAGTCAATTAATATTCATCAAGTAAATGGATAAATGTTACATCTTCATTGTCCAGTATTTTATCTCTTACAAAGCAGATATCCCATAAATATTGAGTGAGTATATGTGTAAATGAATACAAGGTTTTAGAAGGCACATAATGCAATTTAAATGGGAAAGTTGTACCCTGCTTGGGTTGTGAGGAAAACTGAGAAAAGGCTTAAAATGGATAGTGGAGAAAAATGGCAGAATTTAAGAGAAAATATAAAGTGGAACAATGCTACAAGAGAACATCCACCCACACTGTTTTTACCCTGGTACCACCCTGATTGATCTGTACCAAGCTACTCAGCATAGGGAAAATATTCTTGCTTCCTAAAGATGTGGTGCTGGAGACCTCTCCTAGAAAGGACCCATTTACACCCCTGGAGTTGGAGGTAGCCCTAATGGTTCCATAAACTGGCCAGCACTGTGTAAAGTGTCCCAAATGAAAACTGTGTCCCCTTAGCCAGACCACCAAGATTTATTACCCCTGTTTCTGTCTATATATGGAATTTAAACTGGAAAATACTGACTAAAAATCAGGGGTTCGAGAATAGGAGCTGAAGCCGGCAGAGAGAGGATATCAGGTTGAAGGACAAGTGATGCTTTGAGCCAATGTGGGGGTGGGGGGAATCTCCTGCAGCAAGAAGACAGAAGCCTGAGGCAGAGCGAAGCTGTGGACAGTGGACAAGTGCTAGGTTGAGAGTACCAGTAGTAAAAGCAGCTGAGAATGGCCCTGAGCCATGTGAATGGACAAACACTAGAATTAGACCCACAAACACACTTTGTCGAGGGGAGGGAACATGGTCCAGGACAACAGCTGCCATTGATCCCAAACGCCCTCCCAGGCTGGGTCTCTCTGGGCCCTTTTCTTCCTGGGTTTCCCCAGGATCTTGTCTCTTTTAAAACAATGTGTCTTCTGACAACAAAATCCCATTGCTTGGAGGTGGTTGAGGGCATCTCTGTATTTCTTAAAATCAAGAGATCCTAAGTCACACCATCTAGATTTTCAGAGAGGCTGCTTGGGCCCATAGGACAGAATCCTATATCTAAGATGCTCAGAGCCCAAGCTGGGGAGTCTAACTCCTTCTGGGGCTCTGAACCGATTCAGGAGTTCTGAGCTGAGGTGCGGGTATCATAGTAGAGCACCCCACAGCCAGGGAGGCAATGCCCACTGCATGCCCTGCTTCAGCTGGCCTTTGCTTCTGGGGTTTAGAAATGGACTGTCTTCCATGGAGCCTTGACCTCGGGAAGTCACGTGAGTCCATCTGACTCACAGTATTTGGCTTGGGTCTTGCCCAGACCCAGCCCTTCATTCATGTCAGAGAATAACAATCTAGGGCCAGCTGGGCCAGCCCCAGGGCACCTCAAAACACTCCTTGGAGAGTAAACACTGAGTAAGCCTGGCTGGAAGCCAATTTGAACCCTGGGGACTTTTGTTTATGTTACCTGCTTTATATCCAAGTCTCCCTGTTGTCTTTCCATGAAAACATTTTGTAGTGAGTAGCTAAAAGGGCAGGGGAGATGAATGCTTTTCTTTGGTTTTGGCACTGGTGTAACTGTGTGTGTGGTGCCCTGCATGGCCACCTGTTTGCCAGATTCTATGGCTGACCTGCAGATGGGTGCAATTATGAATCTGACTGTCCTAGGTATCTACCTCATATAAGTAGAATCATATAATAAAACTTTCTCTGTCTGGCTTAGCTCACTTAGCATAATGCTTTCAAGGTTCAACCACATCGTAGCATGTATCAGAATTCCATTCCTTTTTAAGGCTGAACAATATTCTATTGTATGGATATACCACATTTTATTTAATCATTTGTCTGTTGCTGGGCATTTGGGTTGTTTCCACCTTTTGGCTGTTGTGAATACCACTGCCATGAATGTTGGTGACAAGAGTCTGATCCTGGTGTATGTCCCTGGAGATAGCATTTATCTCCTGCACTTTAGTTTCCTGACTGTGAAATAGTGATCATATCCACTTTTCAGGGTTGTGGTGAAGATTTAATTATACCATTCTGAGATGGATCCAGATTTTGGGGGGCCTGAAGATGATATAATTTGGGGGGCCCTCTTTAAGAAAATGAGAAATAAACTGGATAAGAAAGTATATACTTATTTAAAATGGAGAGAGGAAAAAACAGACCATGACAACAAATTACTGATGCCTTGGCAATTCCAGGCCTTTTCCTCTTGATATTGCATTGGGCAATTAACCAGAAATGCTTACCTAGAAATGCTTCTTTGTGGTAGTCTGGCTTCCCATCCCCCCTGGAGCACCTGCAGTTCCCAGCCACTGCCAGGCACCTGGGAAACCTAGAGGCTGGAACCCAGGCTTCATCTGCTTATGTTAAATCCCCACTGGACTTCACTCAGGATTCGTCTTTATTGTAGGTAGCTTTATATAGGGCACTTCACATGTACCAGACACTGGTAAACATTTTATTAGTATGGCCTATTTCATTCTCACTTTACCGCTCTGAAGTTGGGACTGTTTTACCTCCATTCCCTAGATGAGGAAACTGAGTCAGGAGAAGCTGTGTAACCTGAGCGTGGTTGCAAAGCGGCTCAGGCAGCAGGGCCTTGGAGACAGAGTTCTCCCTCCGAGTCTGAGCTCTGCATCACCGTGCAAACTGCCTCTTGGTAAATAAGAGACGCTAGGAGAATCACAAAGCAGCTGTCATCAAGAAATGAAATTCTCCAAGGCACCTTTCAATATGTCTGTCTTTGTCTCCAGGCCCCTTGTCCCAGGTCTGGCTCTGTATCCAACTGTCTCCCTCTTGGTTTGTTTGTTTTTCATCCT
Source organism: Sus scrofa (assembly GCF_054392235.1). NCBI lineage: Eukaryota > Metazoa > Chordata > Mammalia > Artiodactyla > Suidae > Sus > Sus scrofa. Next base: position 81,378,665 of record NC_139397.1, read on the forward strand.
GTGGATCATTCACCACCAAAAATGAGACCCAGATGGGGTCCTGGATGCTATAATCCTTTTCTCACTTCTCCTCTGATTTAAGTCCCTCCATACAAATCACTTGAAAGCAAACAAAACAAGTTGCCCTTCAGAGGAAGGTGACAGGGCTGTCAGAGCCGAGCCTGGCATTGCGTCCAGGAAAGGGCTGTCGCTGGCATTTCCTGTGGCCCAGAGATGACTCAGGATCAATTAAATCCTGGGCCTCTGGCTGCAGCCACCCTCCTCCCAGTGAAAGGAAGACAGTTCTAACTTGGCAAGTCTGATTCCAATCTTTGTACATTCAACCTGCTTGAAAAAAAAACACTCTCACCTCAGGTTTTGGAAATTATTTTGAAGTCTAAAGAAATGAGCTCTTGTCTTTTAGTTTGTGGAATAAATCCAAAGACAAGGCTTTCCATAAAATATCAGTGAATATGAGTTTCATCAGATTTGACTCTGCAACCTAGACTCTCTCTTCACGCCCCTGTTCTCCTAACTGAAAAACCAGTGGTAGGTCATCGCAAGAAGTCTGTGTGAACAAATGGAAACATTGATTGTAGAGTGATTCACTCATTCACAGCTTGCAAAACCACAGAGCATTCTTTTCTCTTTCCTTCTTAAGAGATAACTCAAGGAGTTCCTGTCCTGGCTCAGCAGTCACAAACCCGACTAGGATCCATGAGGACACAGGTTTGATTCTTGGCCTCTCTCAGTGGGTTAAGGGATCTGGCGTTGCCGTGAGCTGTGGTGTTGGTTGCAGACGCGGCTCAGATCCCGCATTGCTATGGCTCTGGCGTAGGTCGGTGGCTACAGCTCCGATTCAACCCCTAGCCTGGGAACCTCCATATGCCGCGGGAGCAGCCTAAGAAATAGCAACAACAACAACAACAACAAAAAAGACAAAAGACAAAAAAAAAAAAAAAAAAAAAAAAAACCAAAAAAAAAAAACCAAGGCATCCTGGAGTTACTGTCGTGGCGCAGTGGTTAACATATCCGACTAGGAACCATGAGGTTGCAGATTTGATCCCTGGCCTTGCTCAGTGGGTTGAGGATCCGGCATTGCCATGAGCTGTGGTGTAGGTCGCAGACACGGCCCAGATCTGGCATTGCTGTGGCTCTGGCGTAGGCCGGCGGCAACAGCTCTGATTAGACCCCTAGCCTGGGAATCTCCATATGCCGCAGGAGCAGCCCTAGAAAAGGCAAAAAGAAAACAAACAAACAAACAAATGCATCCTAACCTTGGGTTAGACTGCTTGAGTTGTCTTCTCCTTCTTTTTTTTTTTTTTTTTTTTTTTGTCCTTTTTGGGACCACTCTCATGGCATATGGAAGTTCCCAGGGTAGGGGTCAAATCAGAGCTACAGCCTCCAGCCTGCACCACAGCCATGCGGCAGTATCCAAGCCGCGTCTGCAACCTACACCACAGCTCACGGCAACGCCGGATCGTTAACCCACTGAGCAAGGGCAGGGACCGAACCCGCAGCCTCATGGTTCCTAGTCGGATTCGTTAACCACTGCGCCACGACGGGAACTCCAGGATGCCTTGGTTTTAAGCATATACTTTTTTGTCTTTTTTTCTAATGAGTACCATCACTTACTTCTGGGACTACAATGGGCTGGGCATTACCTATAAAAATAAACTCTGATTCATTCATTCATTTACTCACTCAGGAAGTATTTATTGAGATCCTACTTCTATGGGAACACAGTGTTGATGAAAACCAACAAGATCTCTGCCTCCTGGAGCTTATGTTCCTTAGGAGAGACAGATAACAAACATCCAAACAAATAAAGATGTCAGGTGGTGATAAATGCTGAAAAAAATAAAGAATGGTAAGAGGTCAGAGAGTGAGCAGGGTAGGGTGGCCAGCTTCTGATAAGATGACACCAGACAGAGCCCTTGGGCGTGAGGGAAGGAGTCACACAGCTCACTGGGAGAAGAGCAAGTATGAGGCCCCAAAGGAGTGTATGGGGACCAGTGAGGTGAGGTGGCTGGTGAGACTGGAGTGGAGTGAGGGGTGAGCACAAGGAGGTAATAGCGGACAGGCCAGAGGTGAGCACAAGAGGCAGTGGAGAGCTGTGAGGAGAGCCACCAGCCCTGTGGGCCACGGTCAAGACACTGTGTTTGTATTCTGAGTGTGAAGGGAAGGTTTTATAGGGTTTTGGTGGAACACAATATAGCTTATATCTGGAAAGGATCACTCTGAGCCGAGGATAGAAGCAGCAAGAATGAAACAGGGAGACTGATTAGTGGCCATTTCAGCATTTGAGGCCAAAGATAAATGCTTGGATAAGGAAGATGACAAGAAGTGGTTGGATTCTGGAGAGATGGGATTTACAAATGGATTGCTTGTCAGGAAGGGGAGAAATCAAGGGCTCAAGGATGACTCCAACAGTAATAGAGGCCCCAGTGTGGAAACCCCACCATCATCAACAGTTTTCTTCAGATGTGTTGGAGAGACACTGCTCAGTGCATGCTGCTATAAGAAGCGCGATGCCTTTTGACCTGAGGAGTCAAAACTGTACAAAGGGTGTTCCGTGGCAGAACAGGAAAGGTCAGAACTAGGCAGGAATTCTCTATGGTGAGATTGTCTACAAGCTCGTATTGTTAGCCTTCTTTCAGTCCAGTGAAAGCTCCAATTAGCTGATATCTTCTTTTCAGGGACTTACCATGACTTGGTTTGTGGGAACAAAAGAAAACCCATAATATCCCTCTGGTCCTACAGTCCTCTCTAGATGCACAGATAGACTATTGGTGTCCGTTTCGGTAGCAGAAATGTCTTCTCTAAAAGATTTTTTAAAAACGTATTCCTGGCAGTTCCCTGGTGGCTCAGTTGGTTAAGGATCCAGCATTACCACTGCTGTACTGTGGATTACTGCTATGGTGCAGGTTCAAATCCCTGGCCCAGGAACTTCCACATGCTGTGGTCATGGCCAAAACAAAACAAAACAAAACATATTCTTCATGAGGCCATTGTAGTAAGACAGGTGAGATCGACACATTTTACTTAAAAAAAAATTTGTAAAGTAGAAAGATTTCTGACTTCTTTTGACCTTAAATGTGCATTTTGTGGAGCTGCAACACTGAGGAAGGTTGCTATTCTTTATTTTTTTTATTTTCATTTTTTGGTATTTTTGTCTTTTTAGGGCTGCACTCGAGGCATATGCAAGTTCCCAGGCTAGGGGTCCAATCGAAGCTTAGCTGCCAGTCTACACCACAGCCACAGCAACTCAGGATCTGAGTGGTGTCTACAACCTACACCACAGCTCACAGCAATGCCGGATCCTCAACCCACTGAGCGAGGCCAGGTATCAAACCTGGGTCTTTATGGATGCTTCGAGTTCTTTAACCACTAAGCCATGATGGGAACTCCTGTTATTCTTTAAAAATCTGAGAGAAATAGTGGCCAATGATTACCTTTGAGGATTATCCTTGAGGAGGTCTGCAGAGGGTTTACTACTTTCAACTGCCAATTTGGAGACGTCTCTAATCATGGCTGATGCCTACTCACTGAATCCTATCAGTAATTTACACAAAATCAAATAAGGAAAAGGACTGGGTGTGATACAAACACTCTGTTACAAAGGCTAAACAATAAATTATTCTAAAAAGCTTTTCAAAATTTCTTAACTTGATGATGTCTTAAGGATTAGAAGAGGAGAAAGAAGAAAAGCCTTTAAAAGAAAACTCCCCTGGCATCTAATTAAAGAAGGTAGCTTGGGTTTTCATAGAGCAGAAGCACTGAATCTATGTATTGTTGGGCATAACTTTACTTTCAGACAAAAAGTGGCTCCAGTGAGCTGTTGGATGGGAGAGGCTTGTTTGAAGGAGTCTGAAAACCACCTGCCTGGCTTTCGACTTGTCTCAGCATCACTCTGAGTGAAGCTGTGCTTGCTGATGCCCCTTCCTGATGCTGGGTAGCTGAACGGAGAGTGACAGGGTTTCAACCCAAGTCTGTTGCAGCTAATTGCTCAACTTTAGTTTCAACATTTATTAATAATCTTCTGCATATAGAGTTCAAAGTTTTAAAGTGCTAAGCACATATAATGAAAGTTTGGTGGGTTTTTGTTGTTGTTGTTGTTGTTGTTGTTGTTGTTTTGGCCTTTTTAGGACCCCCACCCAAGGCATATGGAGGTTCCCAGGCTAGGGGTCCAATCGGAGCTGCAGCTGCCAGCCTATGCCAGAGCCACAGCAACACCAGATCTGAGCCATGTCTGTGACCTACACCACAGCTCATGGCAACTGGATCCTTAACCCACTGAGCGAGGCCAGGGATCGAACCCTCGTCCTCATGGATACTAGTCAGATTCGTTTCTGCTGAGCCAGGACAGGAACTCCATGAAAGTTTTTTGATAGAAGAAAATTGTTGTTAGTAGCAAATATTTTGGGAGATTTGGGGAGGGGCAGATATTCTTTACACATTGATGAGGTTATAATAACTTGGACATCAACTGAGTCATGCCTAGCAGCATGGAAAATGCAGTTGTCAGCCTTGGTCTCAGGCCAGACCTGGGTGGATTACTGGGCATTGCCTAGTGTAATGTATTTAAATAGTTTAGAGCCTAAACTATAGGCAATCAAGGATTAAGAAGATGGGGTTTATATGTTAACTATCAGATGATTTATTTTTATGCATGTCTACGAAGGAGAGCACTGAATAAAGTATGGGTTTTAGATAATAATAATGTATCAATATTATTTCCCAAACGTATCCTGAAGAGAGCTGTTAATCCTTGCCCTGATAATGAAAGGTTCCTATAGTTTAGTTAATACAGACTGTTTAACCTCCTCTATTAGAAATTCACGATGCACAGTAACAGGTTAAACACCTTAAGGAACTCCACAGTGAAGAAAATTGCCTACCTTTGCTTAACAATTAAACAAAAAAAGTATTTACTTAAGGAAAGCCTCTTTCCCCCTGCATGTACTTATTAACATTTCCACCTAATACAGTTTCAGAGGTGCTTGAAGAAAATAAAGATGCACTGAAAGTTCTATGAAATTTTACCTCTCCTGCAGTCAGGGAGACGGAGAATCAAATTTTAAAATTGTAACCAGATTTCGGAAGAAAATCTTGTCGTGAATTCATTTGTTTCCTGCTGCATTTTGAATTATCCAACTCACAGTGGATTTCAAGATGGGTTTTCTTGGAGAAAATTCTCTTTTCTGAGGGAAGTCCAGAAGGCAGGTCCATTCAGATGATAGTTCAGATAAAGCACTCAGAGCAGTGATGACCTATCTAAACCAAGCCTTGACCTTGATTACTTAAAAAGCCCAAATATGAGTTTGGCCAGGCCAGTTTCCCTTGAGAAGTGTATTCAAACACCACTGTATGGTGCTTTTCTATGATAGTCTCCCCTGGGCAGGGTACCCCCCACTGCTACTTGTGTTTGCCCTTTGCCTGCTCCCGTTTGGCACAACAGCACATCCTCAAGCTCTCATCTGTCTATCAACCAACCCAGATTGTTTGCAGAAGGTCTAGAAGAGTTGTTCCCCTAAGACAGCAGTACCCTCTTCTTTGCATAGGAAGCACCCCTTCAGCTGAGAAAGTGTGAAACAGTCTGTTCCAAACTTGTTTCTTTCCTTGCTTTCTCAGGTCCTTAGGATGTATGGCTTCAGGCAGGGTGGGAACAATCTGCTAGAGTCTGGATCTTTGCTCCTGATGCCATCATTCTGCTGAAAAACCTCACTTCTGATGATGCTCAGTTTTATGCCCTCCTCTAATAATAAAAGTGTAACTCTTTCATTGAGATGGCAATCTAAGTGTATGTACAAGAAACACATAATTTGTCTACCTTGGGGAATGTCAAAATAGCAAAGTCACTGTAACTCATTCTGCTTGATTTTCCAAAAAAGAAGATAAAATACATGCAGGAGTTTTGTTTTGTCTTGTTTTTCTATTTGGCTGCAATAACAACAGTGGATCCCCAATCTTCTGTGCCACAAGAGAGCTCCAATGTAGGTGCTTGTTTATTTGTTTGTTTGTTTGTTTGTTTATTCATTTGTCTTTATGCCTTTTCTAGGGCTGCTCCCACGGCATATGGAGGTTCCCAGGCTAGGGGTCTAATCGGAGCTGTAGCCGCCAGCCTTCTCCAGAGCCACAGCAGTGCCAGATCCGAGCCACATCTGTGACCTACACCACAGCTCATGGCAACTAGATCCTTAACCCACTGAGCGAGGCTAGGGAGCGAACCCACAACCTCGTGGTTCCTAGTCGGATTCGTTAACCACTGTGCTACGACAGGAACTCCTGTAGGTGCTTTTTTAAAAAAATCGAATCTAGTAGCAGATTTCAGACAACCTTACTCTAAAAATATAACATCTGGAGTTCCCGTCGTGGCGCAGTGGTTAATGAATCTGACTAAGAACCATGAGGCTGCGGGTTCGGTCCCTGGCCTTGCTCAGTGGGTCAAGGATCCAGTTGCCATGAGCTGTGGTGTAGGTCACAGATGTGGCTTGGATCCTGCATTGCTGTGGCCCTGGTGTAGGCCGGCTGCTACAGCTCCGATTGGACCCCTAGCCTGGGAACCCCCATATGCCACAGGAGCAGCGCTACAAAAGGCAAAAAGATCCAAAAAAAAAAAAAAAATATATATATATATAGCATCTAAATAGATATATAGCTATATAGCATCGAATCTGACTAGCATCCATGAGGGCACAGGTTTGATCCCTGGCCTTGCTCAGTGGGTTAATGATCCAGCGTTGCTGTGAGCTGTGGCATAGGTCACAGATGCAGCTTGGATCCTGCATTAAAGTGGCTGTGGCAGCCACTTTAGTTGGGATGGCAGCTACAACTTCTATTCGATCCCTAGCTTGGGGAACTCCATATGCTGCAGGTGCGGCCCTAAAAAGATAAATAAATAAGTAAATAAATAAATAAATAAATACTATAGCATCATCTTACTTTAAAAATATATATATTTAGCCTGTTTCACAGAACACTACAAATACTAGTCCTTTGGTCTTGATACTAGCAGTAAAACAATAACTGCTAACAATGGCTTCTATAATACTTCAGGCACTGTTCTGAATTTTTGTCATACTGTGAGGTGAGGTATGAATATTTGCCTCATTTAAAAAATAATATTTGATTTAATTTAATAATTTAGAGCAGTTTTGGATTTGTATGGAGAGTTCCCATATACCTCACACCCAGTCTTTCTAATTTTTCCTATTGGTAACAATCTACATTAATATAGTACACTTGTTCCAGTTAGTAAACCAATAGTCCAGACTTTATTCAAATTTGCTTAGTTTTTACTTAATATCCTTTTTGATTCAAGAATCCTATCCAGGAATAAACAGTAAGTTCCTACTGTATAGCACAGGGAACTATATTTAATATCTTTTAATAACCTAAAATGGAAAAGAGTAACATAAAATGGAAAAAAAAATAACAAAGTGGGAAAAAAAAAAAAAAAGATCCCATCCCAGAAACCACAGTACATCTGTGGTCATGTCTCCTCAGGCTCCTCTTGAATTGTCTCCATTATACAAAAGGAAAAAATGCAGCCCAGAGAGAGGCTGAATAACTTGCCCTCGGCCTCATAGTTACTAAGTGGGAACGCTTCCCTCAATTCAGGCTGTCTGAGTCCAGGTACGGGGTTAACCTTCATCTGTTGTTACCCAAATAGCATGATTTCAACCTGAATTTAAGTTGCTTGTCAGTTCAGGCAGCAGAGAGGTGAGCATATCTGACCCAAGTGCCCCTAGTCACAGACTGACACAGTCCTGTGGGCAGTTTTTAATAATAGGACAATAACTCCCTGATTCTCAGAGTCTTGAATAGACCCTGGAGGGAGCCAAGTGGCTCAGAACAACAGAAGTGTGTTCTCCCACAGTTCAAAAGGCCCGAACTCCAAAATCAAGGTGTTGGCAGGCATGGTTCCTCTTGGAGCCTCTGAGGGAGAATTTGGCTGGTGCCTCTATCTTGGCTGTTGGTGGCTGCCGGCCGACTTTGGCGTCCCTGGGTTTGTAGGCTCATCACTCCAATGCCTCGTCTTCCCATGGCCTTCTCCTCTGGGTTCTTTTCTGTGTCTTTTCCTTTTATCAAAATGCTTGTCCTTGGATTTAGGGCCCACCCAAATAATCGAAGATAATCTCGTCTCAAGACCCTTAACTTACTCATGTTGCAACAGAAGAAAGGGTGGGGGAAAAAACTGTAATTGCAATGTATACATCTAAGGATAACCTGACCCCCTTGCTGTACAGTGGGAAAATAAAATTAAAAAAAAATAAAAAATAAAAAGACCCTTAACTTAATTACATCTGCAAAGACCCTTTTCCAAGTAAGATCACAGTCACAGATTCTGGGTGACATATCATGTGATGGGAACAACGTTGAACCCACTACAGGGGCTGGTACTGCACACGGGGTCGTTGTGAGGATTAAATGAGATCAAATTACATTAGGTACACGGTGCCTGCTTAGACATGTTTAAAAAACAGTCATTGTTTTTGATACTACTCTTTTGTACAGTAGGAGGCCCCCAATACCAAAGTGTAAACTTGGGTAAAAGTCTCAATTGGAATAAATTCATCCATCTATTTATTCATCATATATGTGACAATGATTATCCTTAACAATTGCTTTATATTATGGCCTTCTTAATTTCTAACCTATAGTCCTGCTAGGAACTCCATAGGTGGGAAGAATTCTGCCTTTCTCATTCCTTTCCTAGGTGCTAGGGGTGAGAGGTGTCCACTGTCAACTGTCAACACTTTCAGCTAATCACACCTGTCAGAAACACGAAAGCTTTAAATGATCTCCTTTTCTAGAGAATTATGAGCCAGGGTCCTGATGAATGAATTTTCTGTCTGCTGCCTGGGCAGAAAAAACAGCTGGGCCGTCTCAGCTGTTCCCCTGCCCTTTGCTTACCCTCTGCGGTCCCTGGATGCAACAACCCCATTTTCTGATCTGATCTGGATCTTTATCTTAGAGACAGAGTTACAAGTCAGCCCCAAGCTTTCAACTCCCACCCCTGCCAAACTGTCTCCTGCGGTCATTTCCTGGCAGCCACAGGACTCTGAGCTGGCTTCACTGAATTCCTTCTGCATCTGTCAGAGAGCCATAGAGTCTCAAAATGTTAGAGCAGCAGGAAGAGCCTTTAGAGAACTACGTCCAACCCCACTGCCTTGTCTCTCCAGTCCTTTCTTCAGTCTATCAATAGATTTGCTCTGAGCATCTATCCCGGGTTACCACATGGTGCTCGCTAGTTATAGAGCAGCTTCCCAGGGTGACAGCGGGTCACCTCCACATTCCTGAGTAGGTATGTGAATGACTCTCATGAACATGGATAGTTTATATTTTACTAAGAAACAATCCTTTAATAGGCATTCTTCACCTGAAGTCTATCTATTAACGACACCTGATGGAGGGGAGGGGTCCGTGAACTTGGAAGGGGAATTGTATCTTCATTTGCATTATCCCAGACCAAAATTAAAACTTGCCTTCCAAGTGTAGAAAACAAGCCACAGTCATTGGCAGTACCTGTAACTCTCCCCAAGAGAAATCACATATATTTTTCATGTCACTTTATAGTCTCCGCAGACATCTCAAAATGCTGTCAGCACTTATCGTTGTGTCCAAATCACAGTAGTCACTAGATCTGCCTCCGGGCCTTGTTAAGGTGTTAATAAAGAGATATGGGTATTAACTATTTTTTTTCTAATCGGCTTTCTTTCTTTCTTGCTTGCTTGCTTTCGATTTTTTATGGCTGCACCTGCAGTGTATTGAGGGTCCCAGGCTAGGGGTCTAATCCGAGCTACAGCTGCCAGCCTATGCCACAGCCACAGCAATGCCAGATCTGAGCCACATCTGCAACCTGCACCACAGCTTACCGCAACGCCAGATCCATAACCCACTGAGTGAGGCCAGGGATCGAACCCGAAACCTTGTGGTTCCTAGTCAGATTTGTTTCCACTGCACCACAATGGGAACTCCTAATTGGCTTCCTTTCTAATTGCATTTTTTTTTTCAGAAATTTTAAAACTTTTTTTTTCTGAAAAGGGGTTCAAAAGTATCATTGGACTCCTAAAGGGGTTCAGGTCACACCAACAAAGTTCAGAACCTAAGTAAAGACAGGAAACTAGTCATGCTGGCTGAAGAACCTTTTTCTAGACCTTCCAAAATCCACCAAAATCTTCCTTTTCTTTTTTTTTTTTTTTTTTTTTTTTTAATCCCTGAAATGAGGTTGAGACGTCAGACATGCAGATGCAGGCCACACAGTTGCTCCTGGATCACCCAATTAAATGTGCAAGTTAGTCCTGTGGAAGGTCAAACAAGCATAGCCTGGGGTTTCCAGAATAAGCTATGGCATTTGGGAGTTATGTGGTCAACTTTAGACTACCATTGATGTTGGTTAGGCCAATACTTCCAGGACTTTCTGAACCCTCATATATATATATGTATATACACACACACACACACATATTTTTTTGTCTTTTTTTTTTTTTTTTTTGCCTTTTCTAGGGCCACTCCCGAGGCATATGGAAGTTCCCAGGCTAGGGGTCCAATTGGAGCTGTAGCTGCTGGCCTACGCCAGAGCCACAGCAACACCAGATCCTAGCTGTGTCTGCAACCTCTACCACAGCTCAAGGCAACACTGGATCCTTAACCCACTGAGCAAGGCCAGGGATCGAACCCGCAACCTCATGGTTCCTAGTCAGATTTGTTAACCACTGAGCCACAATGGGAACTCCTCTGAACCCTCAGATTAAGAGTTCTGAGAAGGGCCAGACAGCAGTCCCAACAATGATTCCAGAGTTGAAAACAAAAAGTTCTTAAAAATGTATGTATACATATAATTAATGTATTGATTTATATGTATGTTATAAATCCAACTTTTATTCAATCTATACTTTTTTTAACCTTCCTTGTGGGTATAACATTACTAAACAACCTGTTGATTAATATTCAGGCAACAAATTGACTATTTTGTTGAATTAAGTAAATTTGGCTTGTTTATTTTTCGAAGAATTGGATAGAAAAAAAAATAAAGGTGCTGATAATATTTGTAAGAAGAAAGATATCATGAATTTAGAAGTCCTGGGTAAAAATCAGTACATACTAAGCTTCATATGAATGCTCACTGAACTGTGAGTTTAATTATGAAAGAAAAGAGCAAAACTAAAGAGCATGTATGAGAAGCACACCACTGAAGGCCATGCAGAGGGCAGATAGGTAGGGTGTGATTGGGGGATAAAGTTTTTAACTCTCTAGGAACAGAATCTCCCTCTCCCTCATATGAAGGAAGTATTTTGATTAGTTTAATACTCTTAATTTCTATACATGTTTTCAGGAAAGCAGGACTGCCTGCTTTTGGACAAGCAACTTAAAAACATTTGCATTTCGCATTTCCAACTCCTACTTCCACAAACAATAGTAATAATTCCTGTAGCAATGATATGATTTCCATCACCCTCCAAACCTGCCCACTCCTCTGTCAGGGTTCTCAGGGAAAGAGCAGGTGATTAAAATAGTCTTTAATCCACTTTTCATGGTCTTTAGGTGATCTCTCATTTCCCTGTGCTTTCTCCTCCACTCACACATTCTGTGACTAAAACATGACTTTTGTAGGTCAGCCATCTTTGGTGATTCCCCAAATGGTGAGGGCAGTTATTCAAAGACTTTCTTTTTTTTTTTTAAACAAGATTTGAGACAATTCCTAAAGAGATTGAAGGACATAAATTGGTTGGAAAAGAGAGGAAGGTAGGGACGAAGAAGAAACACAAGCAAAGATTAACATCACAGGAAAGTCTCAGAGTAGTTTCGAAGAAAAGCAACAGAGCCCTGTCTGGATCTGCAGCTGAGGAGCTGTGGCTAAGATGCAGTTAAACATAAAAGGGAGGACCAGTTGAGGAAAGCCTTGAACACTAGGCTGCAGAATTTAGATTTGAATTGATTGGTAATAGGGACCTGTTGCAGGTTTTGAGCAAGAGAATGACAAGATGATCATGGGACTTAGGAAATAACAACATGGCAACCACTCCACTTTTGTTGATGTGAAATGAAGACACAACAGGCAGGGAGATCCAGAAGGATCTGTGGGAATAGTTTCATTGGGGCCAGATTAGATGAGAATTCATCCAGGTGCGAGGCAGTAGGATCCATGACTAGGATGGGGTGGTGGATTGTTTTATTGATCAACATATTCATTTTATGTGCTCATAATCACGGATGTCAAGCTTGGTCATAGGAATTGCAGCTCCACTAATTTAATGAATACCATACATCTCTTCCTACTGAATACAGAAGAAGCCATGCAGCTTTCTTTGACTAATGAAATGTGAGTGAAAGGGACATATCTTACTTCCAAGCAAAAGCATAAGAGCTCAGTGTGAAGTCCCACTATCTTCTCTTTTCCCTCTGCCATGAAATTATTAATACTCCTCATAGGAACAGCTCCGTGAGTCTAGACATTGAGTGAAAAGGTTGTGGATAGAGCTGCCATTGACCTAGAGCCAACACACATGTGTAAGAAGTAAGCATTGCTATTGTAATTCATGAGATTTGGAGGGTTTTTTAAACTGAATTATAGTTGATTTACAATATTATGTTAGTTTTAGGTGTATAGCAAAGTGACTCAGTTATATGCATATATTTTTTTCAGATTATTTTCCATTACAGGTTATTACAAGATATTGACTATAATTCCTTGTCCTATACAATAGGTCCTTGTTGTTCATCTATTTTATATACAGTAATGTTTATCCGTTAATCCCATACTCTTAATTTATCCCCCACCTGCTTTCCCCTTTGGTAACCACAGGTTTGTTTTCTATGTCTGTGAGTCTGTTTCTGGTTTGTAAATACATTCATTTGTTTTATTTTTTAGATTCCAAACATAAGTATATCATATAACATTTGTCTTTCTTCCTTCAACTTACTTCCTAGACACACGTACCTATGATAAAGTTTAATTTGTAAATTAGGCACAATAAAAAATTAGAAATAATTAGTAATAAAATAAAATTAACAATACACTGGAGTAAAAGTTATGTGAATGTGATCTCTCTCTCTAAATATCTAAAAATTTAATATCTTTTCAACTTAAGCCTTTATACACTGTGGCCATAACTTTCAGTCTAAAGTGTGACAGTAAAACTGGCACAAATTTCCTTTTCCTTCTTCACAATTTCATGGGTAAAAAAAAAAAATCTCTTCTTACCATAGATCTTAATACCTTTTCTTTTCTTATTAAGTGAGAATTTTCACCTTTTCAAATAAAGGAAGCTCATTACAGCTTCTCTTTGGTGTATCCAAATTGCCAGCATCACTCTTGTGTTCTGGGGCCATTATTAAGTAAAATAAGGGCTACTTGAACCAAGCACTGTGAGACCTTGACAGCTGATAACCCAGACAGCTACTAAATGACTAACGAGTCAGTGGGATGTGCTGGACAAAGGGATGATTTGCATGCCCAGCAGGATGGAGTGGAACAGAGTAAGATTTCATCACACTCCTGAGAACAGCATAAAATTTAAAACTTAGGAGTTGCCTATTTCTGAAATTTTCCATGTAATATTTTCAGACTGAAACTGATCATGGGTAACTGAAACTGCAGAGAGCAAAATCCAGAATCAGAGGGTTGGGGTCGGGGGATGACTGTACATTTTTCCATTTAATCCTAACTATGAATGGGTCATTTGTTCAACTAAAGTCTCTGAGCTCCAAACCCAGCCCTCTAGACCTGCTTTGAGATGCTGAAACCAAGACTCTGCAAACCACATTTCTGCTTTGCCAGCTGCTTCATGTTGGGCTCTGCCAACTGGGGCCGTGGAGGGAGGCTGCAAGGCTGGGGGAGGGAGGAGGGACCTGCCGCTTCTTGTCTGCTTCCTGTTCCAGTCTCCCTAGGAGCCCTGGCAGGGGAGTTCACTGCAACCACGATAGCTGAATCCGGCCTTTTTTTCAACACTTATGGAACCAGCCTCCTCACGTCCACTCTGAGACCCCAGTGCCATCCCATCCATGCCCCTCCTCAGATCTCTCAGTTCTTGGCCCTGTGGGAGCACTAGTTAGGTTTCTAAATTTAATAATTCCAGATCCTTGTCTTTTTTCTCCCCATCCAAAGGGTGATAGCTACTTCCTGCCATTGCTACCTCAGTGAAATTGGAATATCTTTTTATGCTTTCAGTTACCTAAGTAGTAATTTTGTTCCCACTCAATAATTTCTTTTTTTTCCTTTTGCTTTTTAGGGCCGCAGGTGCAGCAAGCTAGGAGTCTAATCAGTTCCCAGGCTAGGAGTCTAATCAGAGCTACAGCCACCTGCCTACACCACAGCCACAGCAACGCAGGATCTGAGCCACATCTGTGACTTATACCATAGCTCACGGCAATGACAGATCCTTAACTCACTGAGTGAGGCCAGGGATTGAACCTATGTCCTCTGGATACTAATCAGGTTTGTTTCTGCTGAGTCACAATGGGAACACTAACAATTTCTTATATTGAATTCTTTCTGTTGAAATAACTGGTATAGTTTCTATCTCCTGCTGGGACCCCAACTAGTACAGTGAGGTAAATATTATTCTTTCCTTTTCATAAATGTGGTCACTGATGCTTGGTCTTAAGAAACATTATGTAACTTGTCCAATGTCATGCTGAGATCATTGAATTCAAATCAGGATTCAGACCCCCTTTTAACTCCAGAACCCCAGTCATAACTACTCCTGCTTCTGCTTCATTTTGAATTTCATTATCTTGCTCACTTTGTGAGCACTTCTCGCCTTTGTGTCTTTGTGTCCCATCACTCAGTAGGCTGCTCTTTCTCCCACCCTCTGGGTGCAGGGAAGCAGGGCCAGGGAGTGGATGGTATAGACGGCATCAGTGTAGTCCAGTCTGGGACTAGAGAGATGGCCTGTCCAGCTGCTACTGGCACCCACACCTGCCATGTTATGAGTTCAGGACCCAGTCTCCCAGGAAGCACATCGCAGCCCCAGCTGAGTGTTCCCTCTGCTTCCAGTGAAGAGAAATGGAGCACCAGGGTCTGCCATCAGGGCAGCTGGGGGCCCAGGGGAGGGGACACAACCAGCAGGAGTGAGCAGGCAGTAGGATCTGCTGGAAGCTCCCCAGTGTGTGGCCTGTTGGTTTAAGAAGGAAGCCGAGACTCTAGGTCTTGGTCCTCCACAAAAAAATCCAGCCCCATAGCTGGAATGCCCTTCTTCAAACCAAACAAACAGAACAATGCAGACATTCCACCCTCCCAACCTCCAATTTCCATCCCTGGGAGTCTCCTGTAGGTCTGAGGTGGAGTCTATGCCGTGGATGAGGCTGCTCCTGGTGGGTTGGGGAGAGGAGGTGAGGCTCAGCCTCACTGCTCCCTCCCAGATGCCTCCTGGCTGATGCCTCAGCAGAGGGATGATGCCAGTCTTAGTCAACCAAATGGCCTGCCCTCTGCCTTGTGTCCAGCCTTCTACTCCACCTGGCTCTAGGTGAGATGATCAGGTTGACACCTGGAAGGTGGTTGGGGTGGCCTGGGAGGCAGGCAGGACCCTCATGCCCCTCACAGTATGCTTGCTCCCATTTCACAGATTGAGAGAGAGGGGCCTGGAGGGTTGGTCATCTGCTAACGATTGAGAATTGTGGGAAGGTCCAGGTTGCTGATTTCGCTCCTGATGTCAATGGACATGATTAACTAAAGAAGCCAAACATGGCCTACAATGTTTCAAGCCCTGGATGAAGGGACCTACTTAATTCAGGTAACTTGCACAGTGGGGCATTTGAACAAACGCCATTCAGGTTGTTGACACTGTAAATTGGTCTATGTGTTATGACAATTTTCTAAGAGATAGAAGTAAGGCATTCTGAAGAAGGGGACCTTCTTTTCTAATTTGCATAAAGGCACCACATGGACATTATTAATCTATTCGGAGCATCCCCTTTCTCACATACATACCCCACTATTGATTTCTGTTTGCATCTAGAAGTATCTATACAGAGCAGATGCCCAGAGCTCTTTTCTTTCCTCGTGGAGAGGGAAACAGGAGAAGAAGCTGCTGGAGGAGCGAACAGGTGTGTTCTTTACCCTTATCCTACTTGGAGGACTCTGGACTCTGGTCATGGGGCGGGTGGCCAAAGCAGATAAAGACTGCTCGGGACTCCTCGGAGAGGGGAGGTGTCGTCAGTGAACCACCTGGGGCCAGTGACAGCCCTGGGAAAGGAGTCCATCTCCTTTCTGCATGGTGCCCAGGACTCTTCCAGCCCCTGAGGATTGCAGGCTGCACCCGTGGTAGGAATCCCGCCCACCCCAGGATAAATTGTGGCAGGGAGGTTGCCTGCAGCTTAATGAGTGAGGAACAGGGACCACTGGGCACCTGGGGTGAGAAATGCTAATGGTCTTTTATGGCCATGGCTATACACCTCACAGGCTTGGGAGCCAACTGCATGCCAACATCTAGGAGACTTTTGGGCAACCCTGAAATCCTGCTGTTTTTCATTTACCACATATTCACGGAGTGTTGGAAAGGTGTAGTTGGCTATTTCATCCAATGTGGTCAGGTGGTCCCATCTGAAGAGGTGACATCGTATCTCAAACGACTAGAAGAGGAGCCAACAGTGGGTAAGAGAACAAGTTTGAAGGCCTTGAGGTGGGAGTGTGTAGGCTGCTTTGTGTACCAGGTCCTGCAGGTGCGGCTGGGGTCGTGGGTCTGGGGAGAGTGACAGTGGGGGCAGAGAGCTAGCAGGGAACAACCAGGCCATGAAGGTCCTAAAGAGCACATGGATTTTCCTCTTGATGAAATGGAAAGCATTAGAGGGTTGGTTTTGTTTTTTGTCTTTTGTCTTTTAGGGGTGCACCCATGGCATATGGAGGTTCCCAGGCTAGGGGTCCAATCAGACTGTAGCAGCCGGCCTACACCACAGCCACAGCAACTTGGGATCCAAGCCGTGTCTGTGACCTACACCACAGCTCATTGCAATGCCAGATCCTTAACCCACTGAGTGAGGCTAGGGATCGAACGTGCATCCTCATGGATCTTAGTCGGGTTCGCTAACCGCTGAGCCACGACATCAACTCCGAGAGGGTTTTGAGCAGAGGAGTAACATGGTTTGAGGTATGCAGATAAAACTTTTAAATTAGCAGCCATTTGAGGTTTGTTTATAGCAAACTTTGATGGAGGTATTCTTATTATCCCAGTGGTAAAAGCAGGGAAGCTCTCCTTAGAGAATTTGAGTGATCAATGTAAGGTTAGCCGGGGGTGGAACAGGAGCTGGGATTTCCACCCAAGCAGAATGAGCCATGCTTTTTTATCACTGATGACAACTGCTATTCCATTCCTGAAAAAACTCATTACGCTGCAAGAACCTTTCCCATCTAGCCTAGTAGTAGATGCGACTGCACCCTCCATGCCCGCCAAGTCCTTTCTGACCTCTCAAGAATTTGCTTCATTGTGATCATCCTTCCCAGTTGCTGGAATGCCCACCTGTCCCTGTTCACTAGGGGATGCAAAGGCCTTTGGGTTAAGGATCTTATCTCAGTTTATTGGAAGACCCTGCAGGATTCCAGAGACCTAGTCTCATTAAAGTATGTGTATTTATTTAATTAAAAACAAGTCCAAATGCTGAGGCTTGGGAGATTGCCTTCCTGGTAATACAAATCTATAAATCCCACTTCCTGCTGCTTGCAGGCTGACTGTAAATACCCTAAAAATTCAGCTTCATTGGAAATGTTTTGACCATTCTGCTCCTGGCTCAATGGGTAGTAATAAATAAAAATGAAAAGTGGTGGGAGAAAAACTGGATTACATTTATTTAAAGCTCAACATGGCTCAGCTTAGGGAGGGTGGCAAAGGACCGCTGGCTTGTCCCTGTCATGTCTGACTTGCTCTTTTCTTTTCTTTTATGATTTGTATTTTTTCCATTATAGTTGATTTACAGTGTTCCATCAATTTCTGCTGTACAGCAAAGTGACCCAGTCATATATATATATATATATATATATACGTACACACACAGTCTTTTTCTCACATTATCCTCCATCAGGTTCCATCATAAGTGACTGGATATAGTTTCCTGTGCTATACAGCAGGATCTCATTGCTTATGCACTCCAAATGCAATAGTTTGCATTTATTAACCCCAGACTCCCAGTCCATCCCACTCCCTCCCCCTCTGCCTTGGCAACCACAAGTCTTCTCCAAGTCCATGAGTTTCTTTTCTGTAGATAGGCTAATTTGTGCCATATATTAGATTTCAGACGTAAGCGATATCATGTGGTTTTTGTCTTTCTCTTTCTGACTTACTTCACTTAGTATGAGAGTCTCTAGTTCTATCCATGTTGCTGCAAATGGCATAATTTTGTTCTTTTTTGTGACTGAGTAGTATTCCATTGTGTATACATACATATCATCTTAATCCATTCATCTGTCGATGGACATTTGGGTTGTTTCCATGTCTTGGCTATTGTGAATAGTGCTGCAATAAACATACGGGTGCATGTACCTTTCCAAGGAAAGTTTTGTGTGGATATATGCCCAAGAGTGGGATTGCTGGGTCATACAGTTGTTCTATATTTAGTTTTCTGATGTACCTCCATACTGTTTTCCATAGTGGTGGAAAGATTTATATGCTGAGAACTATAAAACATCAATCAAGGAACTTAAAGAGGATTTAAAGAAATGGAAAGATATCCCATGCTCCTGGGTTGGAAGAATTAATATCATAAAAATGGCCATACTACCCAAAGCAATCTACAGTTCCAATGCAATCCCTATCAAATACCCATTACATTTTTCACAGAACTAGAGAAAACAATCCAAAAATTTATATGGAACCATAAAAGACCCAGAATTGCCAAAGCAATCTTGAGGAGTAAAAACCAAGCAGGAGGAATAACTCTCCCAGACTTCAGACAATATCACAAAGCCACAGTAATCAAGACAGTGTGGTACTTGTACCAAAAAAAACAGACCAATGACTTGCTCTTTTTATCCCTAAACCCAGACCCTCAGGGTCTGGACAGCCATCTCCAGCCTCTGTGATGATTCACCTTCAGCTCTGAAGGTGGTGGGGACAGATGAGTCACCATCATCTCAGAAGGAACAGTTGATGGAAAGAATCTCAGTTTTGCTACCTGACTTGGGTGGTTTTATGTTCTCAACCCACAACAAGCACCGGTTTCCACAAGGGGGCAGGGTATCTACAATTGGGGTATTCTAGAAAACCTGGATGTAAGGCTGCCATAGGTCAGATGAATTTGAATATGAATTTGAAGTCAGGCTCTAGGGGCAGCCTAGATTCTCTCAAAGGGAGGCTACCCTATAAGAACAGATACTTTCCTAAAGGATACATTGCCTCCCTGGTAAGAGCAGCTTTAGTGATATAACAGTAATGACTGCAGTGCACCCAATAGCCCCTAGATGCTGCATGCAGTCCAAGGTCTTGGCCTGACAGTCCCTGGGAGATCCATTCATGAAGTCAGCTCCAAGATAGGCAGACTTCCCAGAGCTGGTGGTGGTGCTGCCTGGATTCCATGGGGAGACCAATGTGACCAGTTAGTCCACAAATGATGTATAGCTGTGAACTCCTTACTCTGCTGCTGCAGACATCAGCCGACCTTATGATCATTACCCTCTTTAGTCACAAGGACCAGTCCTCCCCTCTTCTCCCACTACCCCAGGGCTTTCTTTTCTGGCTTTTCTGGTGGTGCAGAGGTCTCTGGGCTATTCAATGATGACATAGCCCTTTGCTTCTAGGCTAGATTTTAAGTGTCCATCTTACCCACTGATGGACTTTGCAGTGGCATTCGCAAGTCTCAGTGCTGTAGACTGTTGATTTCTGTCCTATTAGCATAGCACACAAATACACATGCGCCTACACACCCCACTGACTATATCCACGCTTGTGCTTAGAGGTTCCCCACCAATAGGACAAAACCAAATATGGGAATCCTTTCCACAGTGGGGGCAGCTAGACCACTGCAAAAGGTAGAGTTGTTGTTTAAGCTTCTTATTTTACCAAGAATCACACTGTTTATGTAGCATTGTTTTCTTTTTCCTTGGGTATTAATGGGAAAGGACCTAGTTCTCTCAGCATCACAAGGAAGTGCCCCCTTCACACGACACTGCAGGGCTCCTCCAGAGGTGAGCTTCCCCATCAGAAGGAGCGCTCTATTCTTGTCGGAATCCACTCCTTTCATGCCACAGATGCTGCAGACCCACTATGTGCAAGATCCCTCACTATGTAAGTCTTTGGAGGACAGAAAAATGCCTAAGTTCCAGTCTCTGCCTTCCCCACCCCCCTTGAAGAAAGCTGAGTTTCTTTCTTAGTGATGTGGAAGACAATTACACATGTTTAGAGCTAACCCCTTAATAAATCACTTCACTGACCCAACCCGAGTGGAACCCTTTTGGACAATCTGCAGCACTTTCTGTGGGAGTTACCATGACACTGCAGGGCAGCAAACCCTTTTCCTTATTTTGTAAACTTAGGTAGAAGGTGGCTCTAGGGCAGAAGTGATTACAATTTGCTCCTGTTAATTAATTATACCTATTTAAGTGCAGAAGCATAGCCGCCTGCGGATTTGGAGCGTGGTCCCAGCAGCCCACAGAGGGCTGGGAGCCACAACAGGGCCGTTGTTCTGCCCATCCTTGCCTCTGGCTCCCCCTTGGCCTTGGTACTTAATTGCCTCCCATCTGAGTATGTCTGGACCTGTTTACTGAGCCTCCTTGGCAGGGATGTAACCAAATGTCCCCAGGCCTCACACCCTGTGGGGGCCAATTAAATCACATTTTCACTCACATTTGCTAGCTGAATGTTCCACCTCCATAACTCTAGCGCTCCATGCCCTGCCCCTTCTCAAACCTCTCTACTTATTTGGCGGGAGTCCCCTGGGGTGCATCAAGTATGCTCAAAAGCGTTTACAGCTCATGGACATTCACAGCTTGTTGGTCACTGGAAACTGCACCGTTCTGCCAGTGCCTTGGGTGCAAAGCGACTCTGCATCTCCACTTCCGCCCCACCTGTCCCAGAGGCTGAGCTGCAGGCCGGGGCCTCCATGAGGTTTTGGGTGCTGAGGAGGGGCAGACCTTGCCTGTGGCCTTGGGATGCCTCTAGTGGACTTGGGACTCTGGTGCTGCTCAGAGCAGAGGGCAGTGATATTCCTCATAGAAACGCGCTCCTTGTGGCGCTGCTCTCACGCAGGACCCATCTTCCAGTGCTGAAAAATTGCCCCTTGGCTCCGTCCCACCTATGAAGCATCACGGAGCTCTGTGTTTTCTGTCACCCCTCCTCATGGCCGTCCCTTACAGAGGTAGGGAAAACACCCTCACCCTGCCCCGTGTTGCTTTTTATATCCTGAGTCCCCAGCGCTGCCCTGCTTGTACCCGAGCATCCAAGACTCTTATGTAAAACCACCCCTCAGCTTCTGGCTCTGGCCTCGCCCCTCCACCATTGGAGCTCAAGTCCTACTAGGCCACCCTCCACTGTCGTGAATGCCCTCCCCCTCCCCCATCTCTCCCTTAGCATCCATCCCGCATTCGTTAAACTTTTCCTTGTTACTTCAGCTAAAAAAATAAAAGAATGCAGCTCAACCATGCAGACAAATGCCTGGAAACTGTGGGTGGGTCCTGGCCTCCTGTGCCTGATCTCTGCTTAGGCTCAGCGGGCCCTGCTACAAACCCTACGCTACTAACATGCATATTCCTTTTTCTGCCATTAGAAAGCAGCTTAGAGGAGTTCCCGTCGTGGCGCAATGGTTAACGAACCCGACTAGGAACCATGAGGTTGCGGGTTCGGTCCCTGCCCTTGCTCAGTGGGTTAACGATCCCGCGTTGCTGTGAGCTGTGGTGTAGGTTGCAAACGCGGCTCGGATCCCGCGTTGCTCTGGCTCTGGTGTAGGCTGGTGGCTACAGCTCTGATTCGACCCCTAGCCTGGGAACCTCCATATGCCGCGGGAGCGGCCCAAGAAATAGCAACAACAACAAAAGACAAAAAAAAAAAGAAAAGAAAATAGAAAAAAAAAAAAAAGAAAGCAGCTTAGAGCTTCTTGGCAGCAAGGTGCTTTGTTTCCTTTTCCTTAATTTCCCCGCAGTTTCCCACAAGGATCACATGTGATAATGTGGTGAAAGTTATACCTAAATTTCAACTGGTCACATCAGTGTAAGGTAAGGTTGAGACCATGCCTACTACAGAGGCTCAGTAGATACTGTTACAAATGGCCATTGGTGGAGGCGCTTACTATTTATCTAGTCATTCATTCAAAAAGTATTTCTTAAGCACCTACTACATGACAGGCTCTGTTCTAGGCACAGGAGGCATAAGGGTGAGTAAGAAACTATCCTAATGGGGAAAGATGAACAGCAAATAAAATTAAGATAATATGTAAGAAAAGAGCAGATTGTGATGTGTTCTGCAGAGAATTGATTTAGGGTAATGTGGGAGGGTGACAAGGTGGGACACCAGGGAAGGCCTCTGTGAGGAGAGGACGGCGAATCGAGGGTAGAAAGAAGGATGAAGCATCAATGCGAAGATCAGGGGATAGAGGAGTCCAAGCAGAGCAACAGGCAGAGGCGAGTGGGCAGAGGCGTGAGCTCCGTAAGCTTTGGTGACAGAAAGAATTTAGGGCGTCTAGGGAGGGGACAGTGGTGACAGAAGAGGACCCAGAAGACAGACGGCTCTACAGGGCAGGGGAGACATTCGTTTTTTGCTTTAAGCATCATGGGAACAATTAGAGTTTGAAACAGGGGAGCCACATCATCTGATTACGTTCTAAAAGGATAACTTAGGCTGCTGTGGGAAGAATGGATTTTAGTGGAGTGAGAGGCAGCAGAGAGATGGGGCAGGGTCTGATATGGGGCGGGCAGGTGGGGTCGGATGGTGATGGGATGACTGAGTCAGACCCCAGAGCAGACAGATTGGGGTCTTTAGAGGTAGAGCTGATGGGACTTGCTGACTGGATGTGGACAGTGAGGAAATGAGGGACCCGAGAAGGACTCCTAGACTGGCAAGGGAAGCCCCCTCACCAGCGTGGGATGTGAGTGGTTGTCAAAGCACCTGGAGGGTGGCTGAGTCTGTAAGAGGAGAAAGGGGCAGCAGCATCCCTTTCCCTCTCCCCTTCTTCCTTTCTCTGATATTTGCAGGTTCTGAAGAAACATGAAGAGAACCTACTAGAAGATTTTTTTTTTTTTTGGAAAGCAAGCCAAAACTCCAATTCCACAGGCTAGAAAGTCAAATAACTTGAACCTAGCCCAAGGCAGGTAGAGTGCATTAAAGTAGCCACACTTTTGTTTACCTGTTGAAATATCTTTGAGTTCAGGAATTGGGCTGGGCATAGGGATTGCTGATAACAGTCTTGGCCTTGGAATTAAATTTGTGTTACTCAGAAGTAAACCTGAGTACCTGTTCTCATGAAGGCTGCCTGCCCAGTATATTCACCAAGGACCTGAAAACCCAGAGCCAAAAGGAACATTCTGCTTTGCCCTTGTCCCAGGGTTTGCTAACCTCACAACACAACTCAATGAAAATACGAAAAGCCCCACAAAAGGGTAAACGAAGTAAAGACTCTCTGGACCTCAAGGAATTTACATAGCTCAGAAGTTTATCACTGTATTTATTAATTAGAGACTATCTTTTCCTTACAAGTTCTTATTGAGAAACAAGAACAGTAATGTCTCTAAAACCTCTGATATGATCGTCTTTCCCCATCTGCTGCTTTCCTGGGAGTATCCAGGACTGGCTAGTCTGGGGAAGTTTTTTATTTTCCCAAGCTCTGAGACTTTCTCCTAATTCTGTCTTAGTCACACTCAGTTACTCATTACCTGGAAGGACATTAACAGTTTGTCCATGGCTGCTCTGCATTCTGGGCTGCTTTGTTAAACCAGGAAAAGTGCAGACGGCTGAGTCATAGTTTTCGATTAGGTTTTCAATTTCACCTGGAGCAAAGTTTTTCTACATCCATACCAATTTTATTGCTTTCCCTGTTACTCTGATCATATCCTTTGCAAGATAATTCAGTCTTTTGCTGCAGGATATTCATAAAACATATCATAAGTGGGGAGTATTGTTATCAAAGTACTCTTAAACAGCTGTGAAAAATGGAACTACAGCAAGATTTAGTAACTCACATTCGAGGTCTATAGAGGTGGAGAGAGAGGGAAGGAGGAGTCAATTAAGAACTTTGAAATCACGGCAGAGCTTTGTAAATGCCAGCAGAACTCACTATTCTACATGGTTTTCCAATCAAAAACGTATTTAATTCAACAAATCATACATACCTTTTATAAACCCAGTGCCATTATATAGAATTAATATATTCAGGCAGTAAATAAATAAAAAATAGTGTGAAATACTATAGACACAAGGGTCCTGTCTTCAAGGAATCTTTATCTCATTGGGTAAAAATGCACACATGAATTAGTTCAGTGACAAAACACAGTGAAGTGTGGGATGGGCTACAATGAGAGGTGCAGACAATATGTATGTATGTGGAAGAAAAAGACATAGGAACGATGAAGCCGGAAACCATTAGGCTCCTGACCTCAGCTAATTGTTCTTGAAGGACAAATGTGACCTGGACGGGAGAGACTAGGGGACAGGGCAGTCCAGGCGGGAGTGGGGCATGTGCAAGGGGACTGAACTGGGAAAGATTAGAATGTGCATGTAGGAGCGGGGCTCACCTGGTGAAAAGGTTTGGTGGGGACACATTGGAAAAAAATGTAGACTGCCACCAACTGTGTCATTTGCTGTGGTAGAAACAGTATCCTTTTGGAGGCGGTAATGCCTTCATCACAGAGAGTCTGTGTAATTGCGGGGGAAGTTGGTCACAAGTCACCTTTCTTATTATATTTGCGTGAGTCAGGCTGGAGCTGGACATGTTGATGCTAAGTCATCTCATGATGGAAGTAACTCACTTCCCGGGGGTAGGAAGAATTGGGATAAGTGATTGATATTATTGAAGTTATTTGATCACAGAAGGGGCAGAGTCACCAAACAAGCTTACCTGCCGGGCCTCTGCATTCATTTCCTTCGTGGAAGAGATACAACCCCAAAGGGATTAGCTCTACATTTTTGGAATTTAAAATGATCTCGATAATCAGGAGAAGAGAGACTCTCTGACTCTCCCTGCACAGAGACTCCCTTTCTACAAGCTTCAGTTTCTTCCTTTTAAAATCTGCAGAGGAGTTCTCGTTGTGGCTCATTGGTAACGAATCCAACTGGGAACCATGGGGTTGCAGGTTCGATCCCTGGCCTTGCTCAGTGGGCTAAGGATCTGGCGTTGCCATGACCTGTGGTTTAGGTCACAGACATGGCTCGGATCTGGTGTTGCTGTGGCTCTGGTGTAGGCTGGCAGCTACAGCTCCAATTGGACCCCTAGCCTGGGAACTTCCATATGCCACAGGAGTGGCCCTAGAAAAGGCAAAAAGACAAAAAAAAAACCCCAAAACTGCAAAAAATACCATTTGATAGAGGTATTGCAATGATTAAGATGACACACGCACACTGTTACTACAGAGGCCAGCATTTAATAAAATACAGCTATTTTTCTTCTTAAATCTATTGAGTTATTTACTGTTTGTAAAGCACTTTCGTGAATTTTTTGATCATCTTTTAAAGTAAATACAATTATTATCAACTTTAGAGGTGAGAGAACTGAAGCTAAAAAATACTAAGTCAGGGGACATGCAATTGTAGGAGACACAGTTGGGTACCGGTTGCAATAGTGTTTCAATGGTACTTATCCTGGGCTCTAGCTATCTTTTTTAGAGCAATACAAACTAAAAGAAAACAAGTTGTATTTGTCTTTTGTATAGTTCACGGTGAGCCCTTGGTAAGTGAGGTTCCATTTTGAATCCCATTAGATAGCTAGCAAGAGCCCTGGGCAAACAGTGGAAAGGGGGTTCCTTGCCTCAGTGCTGTCCCCTGTGGTGGCCGCTCCCACATGTAGCTATAGAGCATTTGGAACCTGGCTAGTCTGAAGCCAGAAGTGATGCATGTATAAAATACACCCTGGGGAGTTCCCATTGTGGCTCAGTGGGTTACAAACCCAAATAGCATCCATGAGGATGCCAGTTCAATCCCTGTCCTCACTCAGTGGGCTAAGGATCCAGCAGTGCCATGAGCCGTGGTGTAGGTTACAGGCATGGCTGGGATCCTGCGTTGCTGTGGCTATGGCGAAGGCCGGCAGCTGCAGCTTTGATTCAATCCCTAGCCTGGAAGCTTTAGGGTGCAGCCCTAAAAAGCAAACAAATAATAAATAAATAAATAAATAAATAAAAATACACACTGGATTGCAGAGACTTAGTATGAAAATATGTAAAATATCTCATTAATAAATTTTGAAGTTGAAGTATAGTTTTTGTTTTTTTTTTTTTTTTTTTTTTTTGTCTTTTTGTTGTTGTTGTTGTTGCTATTTCCTGGGCTGCTCCCGCGGCATATGGAGGTTCCCAGGCTAGGGGTCCAATCGGAGCTGTAGCCACCGGCCCACGCCAGAGCCACAGCAACGCGGGATCCGAGCCGCGTCTGCAACCCACACCACAGCCCACGGCAACGCCGGATCGTTAACCCACTGAGCAAGGGCAGGGACCGAACCCACAACCTCATGGTTCCTAGTCGGATTCGTTAACCACTGCGCCGCCACGGGAACTCCTGAAGTATAGTTAATATACAATGTTGTGTTGGTTTTACATGTACAGCAAATTGATTCAGTTATATATATATATATTTTTTCAGATTCTTTTCCATTATAGGTTTGTACAAGATATTGAGTATAGGTCTGTATCATTGATCATTTTAAAATTGATTACATGACACAATGAAAATACTTTGGGTATACTCAGTTAAATGCTTCACCTATTTCTTTTTACTTCTCAGGTGGCCATTAGAAATTTTCCAGTTGCGTATCTGGCTTACATTTGTGGCCTGCATGGTTTTTCTATTTTACAGAGCTGCTCTACCTAATCCTTTGCCCTTCCACAGGTATTCCCTGGCCTTCCAGTCCTCCTCCCTCCTCACCAGGACTCTGAGATCCTCCTGTCTGGAGAGCAGTGATCTGCTCACCTACTTCATGCCAGAGTATTAATTATCTCTCCCTTTCTCCCTCTTTCCCTCCCTCCCTCTCTCAATCTGCAGAAAGTTTCCTTTTAGAAAAGGCACTAAAAGTAGAGGTCAATACATTTGGGATAGGAAGAGATATTAGAGCAAATATTACAATGTCAAATGCCTGCAGGGGTCAGGAAGTTCCCATAAGGTAGACCAGGTGTGAGTATCAATAGGGACTGGTAGGGACTGTGGCAAAATTAAGAGCACATGCCTGATCCAAAGGGAACATCCACCTCTCAGCTCTAGCTAATGGTAACTATATTGGAATTTGGGCCCAAGGTGGCCAGATGTTTTGATTTTTCAAGAGCAACCAGAAATCTAGATTCTTAAGCAATATCTCCTGATTTCCAAAAGATTTGCAAGAAAATAAAAACTTTTAATAAGTGTGATAAAGGGCCTATAAAATCCAACTTAGGGTTCCATTTGGCCCATTCAATCTCAGTTTTCTACCTCTTTGCCTATATATAAGATCCAGCTGATGAGATGTGTGGTAAACTGGACAGGTAGGGCTTATAACACTGACTTTTTCTCTTGACATTTGTAGAGTCCTCTCCCTTTGTAGATGAGATATTGAGGTACAGAGAGGACA
The DNA here is from genome assembly GCF_054392235.1 of Sus scrofa. Classification (NCBI taxonomy): domain Eukaryota; kingdom Metazoa; phylum Chordata; class Mammalia; order Artiodactyla; family Suidae; genus Sus; species Sus scrofa. The sequence continues at coordinate 81,406,307 of NC_139397.1, forward strand.
TGGGCTCATTCACAGTCACAAAGTCACTCACTCAGGACAAGGATGTCAGGCCTCTGATTCTCTGCCCATTGATCCTTTAAAACACCAGGCAGCATCTTCTGTCTGCCCCAAGGTTGCCTCTGAGAAAGCATCTTCATGAGCTAAAATACAGCCAGATGTGTAAGTGCATCTCAGAGCAACAGGTGCCATGACTATACTGGTCTCTGGCTGGCTAGGGAATGGTGCAAATGGCCCATATCCTAATGAGGCTCTCTCATATATCAGAGCATTTATTCTGCAAGGACACAAACTAACTGTTCACCCAGAGGGAACTGAAATCCCCAAACAACCCAGTGGAGAAAAATAATCACAATACTGAATATGCCTATTATTTATGAGCAAATATACATTCTAGACACCTGAGTCAGGCCCCAGGGGGAGAAAGTCTCCTTATTCTGCAGTTGACACAGAAAGATTTCTGCCTAAGGTTATATTCTAAATGCTTGTGTCCTCTTCCCAGTTCTGAAGTGGGAATGGCCCAACCCAGTCCATAGGGAAAAATGCAGGTATGACATTTAGCATTCACTCAACACGGCATTTGTCCTTTCTGGCCTCTCCTTTGGCAAATACATTTTACTGCACTTAAGACCTAAACTGCCTACCTAAATTGATAATGGTTCCAAAACAAATATCTGATTCTGATATCTCACTTAAAACCCGGGGCTTTCCTTGGTAAAGTAAGCAAACCAAGCCTTTCCAAATTATCCAGGTTATCATAACATTGCAGAGATGGTGAAATTTCCCCTTTTATAATTTATAATACCATGACTTTTATGGCTTTTAAGTCTTAAGAGCAATTTCATTTCTACTGGGCTATTAGTCAACAGTCTAATGAGATCAGAAGCACAGATTTACTGTCCACATTTTATTTTATTCATTTATTTATTTTGTGTCTTTTTAGGGCCGCACGCATGCCATATGGAAGTTCCCAGGCTAGGGGGCAAATCAGAGCTGTAGCTGCTGCTCTACACCACAACCACAGCAACACGGGATCCAAGCCATATCTGTGACCTATACCACAGCTCATGGCAACGCCGGATCCTTAACCCACTGAACAAGGCTAGGAATCAAACCTGTGTCCTCATGTATACTAGTTGGGTTCGTTACTGCTGAGCCACAATGGGAAGTCTGTACTGTCCACATTTTAAAGATGAGGAAACAGTCCTAGGATGACTCACCCAGATAATGACAAGACCAGGTGTCTCCTGGTGCCCATAGAAGTTTTTTCTACTAGAGCAGAAGCAATAAGGACCTAAGACATCTTTAGTTTTCCCTCCTGAAAGGGGCTGAACCCATTGCAACACAGCATATTAGTACACTGCCTTGAACGTTCTTCAGGCGAAGAATAGATATAAAGCTCCATATTCGTATCTTCCCCCTGCCCTAAGTCATACGATTACTTATAGCATGAATTAAAAAAAAAAAAAAAAAAAAAAAGCCAGGAGCTCTGGCTGGGGAACAATGGACTGAAGTCATCTCTGGAGCAATGGGATGCTGGTTACATCCTTGGCCAGCTCAGTGGGGTCAAGGATCCAGCATTGCTGCATCTGCAACAAAGGTCGCGATTGTGGCTCAGATCTGATCCCTGGCCCAGGAACTCCATATGCTATGGGGTAGGCATAAAAAAGAGAAAGAAGAAAGAAAAAGAAAGAAAGAAAGAAAGAAAGAAAGAAAGAAAGAAAGAAAGAAAGAAAGAAAGAAAGAAGAAAGAAAGGAAGGAAGGAAGGAAGGAAGGAAGGAAGAAAGAAGAGGGAGAGAGGGAAGAAGGAAGGAAGGGAGAAAGAAAGAGAGAGAAAGAAAGAAAGAAAGAAAGAAAGAAAGAAAGAGAAAGAAAGAAAGAAAGAAAGAAAGAAAGAAAGAAAGAAAGAAAGACAGACAGACAGACAGACAGACAGACAAAGAAAGAAAGAAAGAAAGAAAGAAAGAGGGAAAGAAGCAAAGGTACCACTGTTCCTGACATCCTTGAATGACATGGGAAAGTTTTCTTTCTCTCTCTTTCTAGGAATCCAGATGAGAGACCTCATCCTTCCAAACAGGTAGTCTTGATAGGCTTTCTTTCTGTGACCCCTTTTCTATCGTTTAAAAAAAAAAAGTCAGGTGTTCCCAGTGTGGCTCAGCGGAAGCGAACCTGACTGGTATCCATGAAGATGTGGGTTTGATCCCCGGCCTCACTCAGTGGTTTAAGGATCCAGCATTGCTGTGAGCTCTGATGTAGGTGGCAGATGTGGCTCGGATCCTGCGTTGCTGTGGCTATGGTGTAGTCTAGCAGCTGCAGCTCCGATTCATTCCTTAGCCTGGGAATTTCCATATGCCACAGGTGTGGCCCTAAAAAAAAAAAAAAAAAGAGTAAAATGGGAGGAGACTTTTCCATATGCTCAAGAAAGAGGTGGGAGAGGCATCAACCATCAGAGAGAGAAGATGGGGCAGATAAATATGTATACAGTAGGAAAAGCGAAAGGAAGGAAAAGAAAAAACCATGGAAAAGTCAAGGTGAGGGGGGAGTGAGTAATTAAGGCACTAGCTCAGGCTAAGATACCAAATGTGAGGTCACCCAATTAAAATTCAGGGTCCAGCTTCCCTTAAGGAAGCCAAAACAATTTTTTCAACACCTTCAAACGCTTTTCTCAAGCATGACCACCCAAAGTACATCATGACATACTTTCTAACTCAACTGGTATTTTGTTTAGTAATCCAATAACACTCTTTTCTACAGATGTTTCATCTTGAATTTATGGTATGTCAATTGCATTATTCTTCAATACGCTTTCGTAGCCCAGCCTGAGAAACTCCCGCCTCCACTGAACCTGCAGGTTCTGTAAGACCGTGTGTCCCAAGTTCCATCAGTAAAATCACAAATGAATCTTAAGGACACAACCTGTGTGTCAGTTGGAGGCTGTCTCCAAGTACAGGGTCTCTGTGGGCGTGAGTTGCAGACTGAGGTTATGCAGCTCAGAATTGCTTCAAGAAATTGCAAAAGACAGCTGGAATTCAATGTTTTACTGAATTCACTCCTCAGTGCACCCCGGTGCCTAGCATGGTACTGGCCACTGCAAGTTTCTGGAGAAATATCTGTCAAAAAAACAATTTCACATCCACTTGTGGGCTAACATACCCCTTGTTGAGCATATGTTTTGTATTTTTAACAAATCAGGGGATAAAATAACTATTTTCAGATCACCACATGGCCCACAATAAATGTACTTTGCTGCTTTAAAACATATGTATAAGTAAAAGCTCTTTTGTGCTAAGTTATTTTACTGGTCCTAGACCCTGTGATTATTACTCATTCAAGGAAATATCCTTCATTCACTCCACATGTTTCTATGACACCCCTATTAAGCCAGGCAGTATTGCTGGCCTTGGGGATATGAGATAGGCAGAGGTCCCTGCTCTCATAGAGCTTATATCCTGAAGAAGAGGAGAGAGACCACAAATAATACTGAAAAGTAAAATATAGAGTCCTTTAGAGAGTAAAATCCTAAGGAATGAAGAAAGCAAAGCAGTGGAGCCAGGAGCTAGAGTGGACACAAGCCCTCATTGAGAGGTGACATCTGAGTGAAACCTGATGTCGTGAAGGCTCAGCCATACCAGTACCTGAAGTGGAGCATCCAAGGCAGAAGGACATTGAAGATGGTGTATAGTATGTGCTCAATAAAGAGCTGATTTCAGAGTTAAGAGAAAGAATGGAGTGATAGGCATTGCTCTAGGTTTCACTTAATCTTCACAAAAATTACACACACACATACACACAGAGAGCTTTTGATGAAAGCACTTATTTATTTACTTATTGTCTTTTGTCCTTTTAGGGCCGCACTAGGGGCATATGGAGGTCCCAGCCTAGGGGTGGAATCGGAGCTGTTGCTGCAGGCCGATACCACAGCCACAGCAACGCCAGGTCCGAGCCTCATCTGATACCTATACCACAGCTCACAGCAATGCCAGATCCTTAACCCACTGAGCAAGGTTAGGGATCGAACCCACAACCTCATGGTTGCTAGTTGGATTCATTTCTGCTGCACCACGATGGGAACTCTGAGGAAAGTACTTATTACCACCACAGGGCCCATTTCACAGGTGGGGAAACTGGATGCAATAGAGGTTAAGAGATCTACAAAATCCACGGTGCTATCATGTGGCAGATGAGGGCTTTGAGCCCAGGGTTCTGTCCCCAGGGGCCTTGCCTTTAGGCCCTACTCTAGTGATGCATGTCATGTGGGCCTCTGTTGCTCAACTTTCTATGAAATTTTTGAAAAGTGAAGTCAGTGCTCATTTTGCATCTACTGTGCATCAAGCACTTTGTGGAACTCATCTCAAGTTCTCAAAAACCTAATGAAGCAGGAAGTACAATCAACATTTCAAATCACCCAGTTAGCATGCAATTCACCTTCGGTTGCCCTTCCATTTGTGGTGATGCTCATAAAATGGTACCCAAACCCATTAGTGCTCCCCCAGCCACTTGTTAAGGCTTCCATATGGCTGCTCCCTTGCAGCAATTCCTTCCAGAAGCCTGAGGGAAAGGCCCCTCCTGGGAATGAGTTGCAAGCGCAGAAGTCAGCCTTGTAGATTTGGAGAGAGAAGACAGCGGCATTTTGCCAAGGGCACACGTGTATCCAGGGAGCTTTTCTTTTCCTTTTCCTACTAAGCGTATCAGGCCAGGAATCAAAGACTAAATGTGTCTGTCAGCCAACACAGGGGACAACTGTGGGTAATCAAAGACTCAGGGGCAAAGAGCAGAGTGGTGGGCTGGGAGGCCGGCTCATCAGCGAAACACCCAGAAAGCCGCCCCCTTAACTCAGAGTCAAGTCTTCCTCAAGCTGCGATAGGCATGCTCCTCCACCCCGTGTCACACGAATGGGAATCTTAGCAGAGTGTGGGAGGAGGGCCAGGGGACTTTTTCTCTCTCAGAAGGATGATGATGGCAGGGCCCAGGCTGATCAAGTCAAGGCTGAGATGAAGGTATCTCTGGGCCTGCGCCCTTAGCACTAAGGCTGCTGTAGGCCAGCGAGGTCAGAGTGGCCCGTCCACAGCCAGAGCCATTGTCTGAAGAGTGACGACTCACCCAACATTTGCATCCCTAGGATGAACCCCTGAAGAGGGAGTAGAACAAGTAGCTGGTTTACCTGTCCCCATTCTGGGCTTCACCTGGATGTATCGAAATTAGCTGCATCTTTTCCAGCCAAGGTAAAGTACAGTTTACTGAGTTTCTTAGTAAATAGCTATACTGGGAAGACAGAAGAGATGCTTACAAGGAAGAATTAGGTGATTGTGGGAATGTGAAAAATTCTACCACTCATTGCCAGGTGGGCAGCAAGGACGTCCCAGCTCAGAGCCCCAAGGACTTTTGGGTGAGCACTTCTGGGAAAGCCACAGGGGATTAAATCTCCTCTAGGGACAGCACAGGGTTGTGGACGCCTCTTAGCTAAATCGGGCAAGCCCCCAGTATAACAGTTCCTCAGTGGCTCAAGGCTGGTGCTCCAGAGAGGAAGCACAGGTAGCCCCGCCTTGCAGAACCCCAGCGACAACCTTTACATCTGAATCATCATAGATATTTTTATTGATGAAGACTGTTTGTGGTGGATAGCAGTCAAGTGTCTTGAGGAAGGTGACATTTTTTCTCATTCAGAAACAACGTTATAGGAGTTTCTGTTGTGATGCAGCAGAAATGAATCCAACTAGTATCCATGAGGATGGGGGGGTCAATTCCTGGCCTCACTCAGTGAGTTGGGGATCTGGTGTTGCAGTGTAGCTTGCAGATACAGCTCGGATACCCATGTTGCTGTGGCTGTGGTGTAGGCTAGCGGCTGTAGCTCCAATTCAACCCCTAGCCTGAGAACTTTCATGTGGGGCAGGTACAGCCCTAAGAAGCAACAACAAAAACAACAGAAAGAAAAGAAAACAGAAGAAAAGAAGCAATGTTATGTGGGCTCCCACAGTATTGCCTGAACCCTGAGCTGCTCACAGGGGCAGAGGCACTTAATCTGAGCCTTGCCTTGGCTTCTTGCTGCTACCACTTAGGGAGGAAAATTGTGCCCTGGGGCTGGCAGGGCATAAAGCTGGTCAGGGCAGGACCTGGTTTATAGAAAGGCTAGCACACGTCTGACTGCCTTTTCTTGGAACCTTCTGGCTGGTCTTGTGTTCACACCGCTTGCTCTTACTCCTTCCAACTGAGACCTATAAATGCCAGGATGGTATATTCTTTTCAAAGTTCATTTAAAAGGTACCACTTTTGGAAAAGCTGCTAAGAGCCGAGTCTCTGCCTGCTTCTACCCACACCCCACTCCCAGCCACTCCTCTGGGCCAAAGGTGCAATGACAGCCCACAGCCAGCCCTTACAGGAGTGTCTGATGAGAAATCCCCAGTGCTCACGGGAAGGGAATGAGGTCCTGTCATCACACCAGGAAAGGAAGTTCTTGGGAATTGGTGCCTGTAGGAAAGTTTTTTCACCCTTGTCTGTAGCAAGAAAAACCACCTTGAACATCTCTCCCTGTATGCCCCGCACCCCCAGCTTTGTGTCTTTTCTTTTTTTTTCTTTTTGCACCAGGAAACCTGGGTGCCCTGGACATCTGGGCAAAATGAGTTTTGTTCCCTCTTGGCTCTGTGCCAGCTCAGACTGTCCCTGCCCCAGGCCATGGCAGCTGCAGGTGACTCACTGTCTAAGTCAAGTTCCTGCAGACTTAAGGCTGGGTTTGTTTCTCTAGGAAACCTCCAGAACGGCTCTGGACTTGCCTTTAATCAAACCATTGTAGATCGGGGATGGCCTGTTCTTACCATTATTCCTAGTATGTAGCACAATACCTGGGTCATGGCAGGCACTCTCTGTCTATCTGAGTGAATCAAACAGATAGACAGATAGACTGATAAATGGTGTGTTTTACCTGAGTTTATGTACATTATGTGGGTCAGTCAGGGTTCTCCAGAGAAACAGAACCAACAGGAGATTTTACTTATTTATATAAAGGTATTTATTTTAAACAATTGTGGGGACGGGCCAATCCAAAATCCATAGGGCAGGCTGGCAGCCTGGAAACTCAGGCAGGAGTGAATACTGCAGTCTTGAGTCGCAATTTCTTCTCCTGGAAACCTCTGGTTTTACTCTTAAGGCTAATTTGATGAGGCCTACCCACATTATTGAGAGTAATCTTTAGTTTTTGTTTGTTAGTTTGTTTTTGTGTGTGTGTGGAGGCGAGGAGCAGAGGAATGGTTTGAGCAAATCTCCTTTAAAGTCAGCTGGTTGTAGATGATAATCCCATCGACAAAATATCTTCACAGAAGCATCTAGATTCGTGTCTGATTAGCTAGCTATCAGGGTACCACAGCCTAGCCAAGTTGACACAAAAAACTATTATACTGTGTGTCAAATCATGTTCATTGAAACAAACAATTGCCACCACAAAAATCTCACCACCGAACAAACATGCAAACAAATATTATTTTTACATAATCAAAGCCCAGTAAAATAGAGTTAGCCTGAAACTTGGACCTTACTCCCATGAGGAGCTGACAGCAGCAAGATGCTTAAAACACAGTCACTGCCCTCAAGGAGGTAACTCTCTAGCAGTGGAGACAGTTGGGTAGACAGATAATTACAAAGGAATGTAATAAATGCTATAATCGAGATGTGAGCAAAACTTCCTGCTGCTATTTAAAGTTGAGTAACCTCTAAGTAGTCAGAATAACCTTGGTAACCTGAGAGAGGGTCTGATGTGAGCCAGGCTAATATTATAACCTTGGCTGCTCTGCAGAGAGCATTTTCAAATACCTTAAATAAATGGGCTGTGAAATGGCCAAAGGGTCTTAATGCCAGCAAATGTCAAGCCACCCAACTGGGTATTTGGGGAAATCCCGGCCAGGCAGTCACTCTCCTCCCACCACACGCAGCCCTTCCCGAATATCAATCAGACGCCAAAGGCCCTAAGCTGCTTGAGATCTGAGGTCATCTGGATAACCCCTGCCTCCCCCAAGAAATTGTTGAAGAAGGCAGGTTATAGAGGATGCTCTGCCTGTGGCCTTCCTTGGGGTGCAGGAGGTCAGGGCTAACATCAGCTCCATCTCTATTTTTGGAAGAGCAGCACTGTGTCCTGTTTCCCCTCCCCCAGTAGGTGAGAGCAGACCACAGGCATCTGTTCCCTGTCAACAGGGCTGAGGGCTTTTACAATGCACATGCTCTTCTACTTTCTTTCCAACAATATCTGTTGTCAAATTAAACTTGGGCTCAACAGATTCAATTGCAGATGCATTGCTAACGCCACGATGGGGTTGTCAGATTTACTTCTTGTCTCCTGTGTGGAAACACTAAGATCATGCAACTAAGAACCAATGTCTCTACATTCACAGGACAGTCCATGTGGTCAAATCCAATGGCAAGACTCCCAAACTGGGGTGTCCCTATGTTAAATCTGCCACTAAGTCTTGTGGAAGCAGAGAAACAGAGGGCAATAATGGGTTGGGGGGGGGGCACAGGAAAAGCAGCGAGGATGCTAAGAGGTCATGTCAAATTGTCAGGATCTGGCTCTGCAGAAGAGGATTCTAAGGCTGCAACCCGAAACCCAGGAGTCTGGAAGGAAAGGTCTTGACCTCATGGTGGTTGTCTCAGGAGGGTGGGGTGGGAAGAGGGCACAGAAGAGCCTTCCGTTTTTACTGTGTACATGACTACATTGCTTGAATTTAATATGAATGTAGTATTTAACTTACCTTTGGCATTAAAAAATTAAGAACACTTCAAGTTTTTTAAATGACTTGATTACTTACTCAACCTGGTTACAACAGTGGTAACAGCAGCCATAAGTCAAGTGCACCCTCTGACCTTGATGGGAACTGTTCTCGACCTCACCAAGCATACAGTTCATAAGAATAGACTGTAGGTAACTTTGATCTTATGTTTCTTGATGTGGATTTAAAAGCACTATCTATCAGGTAATCCATTCAAAACAGGGTCAGGCTCCTGGGGTCCCTATGCCAGGAAGTCCCATTTCCCCGCCTAAACCTGAGGGGTGGGGGACAGCTGTGGCCACCCCAGGGATTATTTGCCAACCCGGATCCAGCTAGGGACTGACACACGGTTTCATTATCATGCAGAGCTGCAGCTGGAAGCGGCTGGAGTGAGTTGGCATCTGCTTTTGCCGAGCACAATTTCTGCAAATAATTAACCACCAGAACTCTTGATTCTCTCTAATTAATGAAGAGGAAGCCTAGAATCTTCAAAGTCCACGAATGTCACGCTGCCATTGTGTCAGGATTGATCTCCTTTGTTCTAAACCGAACAGCATGCCTCTCCTGCCTCTCCTAATTCTTTATAAACTGAATTTTTCTATTACTAGTTGTGACAGCTAAGTAACATGACTTCAGAAATTCACCCGCAGTTCATGCCAGTATCAGAAGCCTGAATAATAATATTTTTTTTAAAAGAACTATAATGGAACAAGCTTTCTGTCTCTGACCCAGAATTAATCATCATGAAGAGACATCTCCTGAAAGGAGGGTTGTTAATTAGCCCTAATGGATCTTGTTAGGTGGAGCTAGAATTATGGAGAAGTCTGCAAACAGAGGGAAAGAGAAGACTCTTCCCTTTCTTTATCCATCGCCATGTGATGCTGGGGGGAAAGATGGGAACCGTGCTTCCAGGGGGCAGGGAGCCATGATGAAGGTCACGGTTCAGTTCTGTGAGACATGCTGATGTGTCAGCATGGAAATTCACCAACTTGGAACATCTTTGAGGAAAAGAAGTAAACGTGGGCAAAGGCCCTATCCCTGAGGCTTTAACTGAGCCTTTAATGAAAACCTCATGCAAAAGCCAGAGTGGAATCCTATTAAAACCCAAGCCAGGTGGAGTTACACCTCTGTTCCAATGGCTCCAATGGTTCTATCTCTCTAAAGGAAAGCAAAGTTTATATATGAGCCTACAGGGCCCTACTTATCTGGCCACTGTTTCCTCCATGCCCTCATTTTCTCTCTTTTCTTCCTCACCCACTTCATTCCAGGCATACCAGTTTCTTTGCTATTTCACCAACATCCAGCATGCTCCTACCACAGGACCTTTGCACTAGCTATTCTGGCTGTCTCTAACATTGCTTTCCAGATGTCCACTTGGCTACCTTTTTCTTTTCCTTTAAGACTTTGCCAAAATATTGCCTTCTTAATAAGTTCAACATTGACCATCCCATGTAAAATGCTCCCCGCCCCCTGCCAGCACTCCCCATTCCTCCTACCCTGCTATATTTTTCTTTTACCTCCTAACACACCATATCGTCTACTTCTTTATTAAGTTGTTAAATATTTACCTCCTTCACCTCTCACTAGAATATAAACTCCGCAAGAACAGGAACTCCTGTCTGTTTTGCTCTCTGATGCATCCCCAGCACCTAGAACCATGCCAGTTCAAAAAATATTTGCACAGTGAACGAATCAGGCCTCCCACTTTGGAGTGTTGCCTGGTATGTGTGAAGACAGCATGTGCCCAAAGTGATTGCTCAAACATCTCTTAAAGACCAGGGGAGGAGCTGGTCCTTTTTTCTGTCTCAAGTGTCTAGATAAAGTGCTGTTGTTTCTTTTTGCTGCCAAATGTTAGCAATAAAAACAAACAGTGTGCTCAGAGTTAAAGATTACTTGAGGTGTTTCTTTCTTTCCCAATGTCTTCTGACAGAAGAAGCTAGGGTGGGACTGGCCAAGGATGATGCTTTTATGGGAGGGGGGGGTTGGTTTTTGGTCCTCTGGGATATCAGGCCTTCTTGAAGGCCACAGAGAGTGGGGAGTTGATATTGTGCAGCAGAAATCATGGTGGGGGGAGAGGGGCCCTTTGTGTTATTCCACAGTGAGCCTACTGAGGTGAAGCATTCATAGGCACACAAGGAAGAGGCAGATCTGCTAAGGATACAGGGCGGGGCCAGAACAGGAGCTTTAAGCAGAGGGTTGCAATGGAGTCCATATATATGGATTGTTTCCAAGTCCCCTGATCCCCTCCCAACCCATGCTTCCCAACAAGAGGGCCATAATAGATTCCTGAAATGGACTCTTTCCATCAAAGAATGCCTGCTGAGTCCTGCTTGTCTGTGACTTGCTGGGAGTCAGGTAAATCTGGTAGGGGGTGTGGTCTAGACAGATGAGAGCCCTTGGAAGTGGGTAGATCCAATCTTTGCAGCACTGAATCTGTGTCTCATATCAATCCATCCTTAGCTCAGGAGGGCTGACCTCAGAGGGATGCATGTCTATGTTCAGCTAACAAACAAGCTGGTGCCAGGCTGAGTCCTGGGTCATGAAAAATAGAGTCCAGCCTTGATTCTGCAGCCTCTGGTTGAGTGACTTGAGCCATTCATCTCTCTATCTCCACTTTCCTAATACTTACATTTTTTTTTCTCATTTATTCCTCTAACACTGTCTCTTAATTTTAGAGATAAAGAAAGAAAGACCCAGAGAGGTTAAGGTACTTGCCTAAGATCACATTGTTTGTTAAGAGGCAGGATCAAAAAAATTTAAAATAGAGTTATCATATGAGTGAGCAATCCCACTTCTGGGTAGTTATCCAAAGGAAATGAAAACAGGACATCCAAAAGATATCCCACATCCACTTCAGAATTTATTCACAATAGCCAAGATGTGGAAACAGCCCAAGTGTCTATCAGTGGAGGAATGGACAAAAAAGATGTGGTCTATATAAACAATGGAATATTACTTAGCCATGAGAAAGAAGGAAACTGCCACTGGCCACACCATGGATAGAACTTGAAGGTATTATGCTAAGTGATAAAAGCCAGACAAAGAAAAATAGGCAAGGTATTTCATGTATGGAATATTAAAAAAAAAAAAAAAGTCATGGATACAGAGAGTAGAAATGTGGCTGCCAGGAGTTTGGGGGTGGGAAAGGAAGGAAAAAAGGAAGAGACTCGTTAAAAAAAGAAGTAGGGCCAGGATCTGAACTCTCCCTGCCAATTCGGTTTCTGTTCATAAGGCCCTTCAGGTCAGAAAGACACCCACCATAGCGTCCTCTTGGAGCTACAAATAAAACTGTTTTTATGAACAAAAAGGGGTTTTATCGATCTAAAATGAATTATTATTAAAATGGCCTCTCAAATTTAGAGGATGCTCAGAGGTTAGAGCTGAGAATCTGAAGCAAGTCCCTTGGGGGTAAAGGTATGAATTGTTGTTTTTTTAAAATATTCTAAATTCAAATTCCAAGGCTGACATTTAGAGCCATCCCTTCAAAGCCAATTTTGGCACAGTGCTCTGATTCTAAAAAGCAAAACTGACCTTCCTTCTTAAACACATATTCTAAATTATTCTGAAGATTCTTCCCCCTAGACTGCTTCCGACAACAAACCTGAAGCAGCCTCCAGGACACTCTTGCTGATTTACAACTGCAATCTTGCTAAAAGGAATGGGAAAAAGCCAAGATGAGTTTCTGTTAGACAGAATTACTGGCATGAAATACTAACATCACTACAACGTGGTGGCATAACTGACTGGCTGACTGCATGGCTGCCCTCCATTTCTTGTTTCACTGAAATAGGTTTTTTGTTACAAAATTGAGGGAGCCTTGTTCCTCAGCCCCCAGCCCCCAAAGGATGAAGGGAGAAGGCTGCTTACAGTCTTGTCTGGAGTGTGTGGGCATCTGACTCCCAAAAGCCAATGCTGGACCGGCGAGCCTGTGCTTGTTAAGTGCCATGTTGGTGGTTTGTCTCTGATGAGTGTCTGTGACTGCTGTGTGTAGAGCCCTTCTGTTTCCTGCCTTTATTGAAGGAGTAAAGACTGGGCAGGATGTGAGCAGTAAGGTCCAGCTGCCCCTGCTTAAAATGCAATGATTGGATAGGAATTGGATGTTTGGGTTTGACAAGACAGTATCTAAATGAGGAAGCAGGTACTTTCCCCTCATATTTATTCTTTCCCTGCAACTTGATCCAACCTGTCAATTAGTCAATCAAATATTTGTTGGCAGCACTCACCACCCATCCCCCCATGTCGTAGAAAGGGCAAGGTACAGCAAGAAGTAAAACCTTTCAAGTTACTTAAAAAAGAGTGGAAAATTGGAAGAGTGGAAAACTCAAATGAGAACAGAACTGGGGGTGCCACATGAAAGAATGGGTGAATGAAGCAGTTTAATAATAGCATCTTTGTGTGTGGTGTGTGTGTGTGTGTGTCTTTTTAGGGCTGCACTCATGGCATATGGAAATTCCCAGGCCAGGGATGGAATCAGAGCTGTAGCTGCCGGCCTACACCACAGCCACAGCAATGCAGGATCCAAGCTGTGTCTGCAACCTACATCACAGCTCATGGCAACACCAGATCCTTAACGCACTGAGCAAGGCCAGGGATTGAATCCTAGTCCTCATGAATACTAGTTGGGTTTGTTAACCGCTGAGTCATGACAGAAATTCTGAGTTTTCACATTTTTTGATAGAGACAGAGGAATCTCCCTCAACCCTTCTATAAGATGACAATGGGGTAAATGCCAATTCAAATGGTAGTCACCAGCCGTTTTGGTGTTGAGACAACTGGAAATGCTACAAAGCAGTGTGAGGACTGTGTTGAGTTAGAGCTGGTAGTTTATCACAAGGGAACAGCTGCTTACTAAGGGCCCTGTTGCATTATTGCTGAGTGAAAATGGGTACCCAGAATATATCTTCCTGTTCTTCTAAAACACGATCCTTCCCCATACATGTCATGGACTATGTTGCCATTTCTTTCCATTGGGTTTCCCTAGGCTTGCCTTGTCCTTCCATTTCCCCCACATGGAAGGGAGGCTCCCTGGTGAAGGCTGAGAGTTTCCCTCTGTGTCTGCTCACAGGGATAATCTAAGCACTTTGCACTAAAGAAACTGTGAGATAATAAATATTTGTTGTTTTAAGCCCCTCTGTTTTGTTATTTGTCACATAACTCAAGCTAATACATCCTGATTCTGTGTTTGGACCTCATTCTTACCTATCTAGCTTCATGCTGTTCACACAGGAGTAAGCATGTACTTTCTGCCTGTATCAAAACCTTCAATTGATATAAATTATAGGTATGACAGAGCCCTTGGAAGTACTTCTAGAAGCCTCCTTAAGATCAGCATTGGCTCTCTACAAGGCATCCTTATATATGGGACTTTAACCAGTTCATAATCCACTTTGCTATGAGAGAGACAACACTAGACATCAGTAGGAAGATTTGAATGGAGTCTGAAGAATTGTAAAGATTCAAACATGCCCAGAGGGATGGCAGGTGGGAGCATATTTGATACAAAAAGACAGAGTCCTTTATAAAGGTCAGATTCAAGGGACAATGGAGAGATGGCTGCACTGCAAGATTTGGGGAGGGGGCTGCAGGGGAGGACTGTGTTTGTCTTGTTCACTGCCTCCATCCCTCGTCTGGCAAATACATGCTCAGTTATATTTATATATATATATATAAAATTTGGGCTTTTCAGGGCCCCACCTGCAGCATATGGATGTTGTCAGGCTAGAGATCGATTCAGAGCTGCAGCTGCCGGCCTACACCACAGCCACAGCAATGCCAGATCTAAGCCAAGTCTGTGACTTATGCGGCAGCTTGCGGCAACACACCAGAACCTTAATCCACTGAACAAGGCCAGAGATGGCACCCACATCCTCATGGATACTAGTTAGTTTCTTAACCCACTGAGCCACAACAGGAACTCCTCAGTAATTTTTTTTAATGAGATAATGGAAAAATGGGGGGCTCGTATAGATGAAGAGATAGAGAAGTTTGAGTTTGGAGGCTAGTTAGATTTGAGAAGAATTATGGTTGATATCTTTTTCTGGGAGTTGATCTTTCACAGCTGGTGAGGGATCAGCATTTACCTGAGCTTTGAGCAGAACTTAAGTAGGGTTGATACTTAGTGTAACAAGGAGATGCTGAGAACTGTGGCTGCCAAATGCTACTTAAGATAGGCATGATTAATTAAACCTCAGCAGCCTCCTGAAGTATTTGTCTTGGGGAAAACTGCATGGGGGGAAATGACTAACCTAGAAAGGCAAAGGTAGAAACTATGCTGGTAACTGATCTTGAAGTCAAGGTTACCAAGTTATTTATTTAGTCTTTTTAGGACCACACCTGCGGCATGTGGAAGTTCCCAGGCTAAGGGTCAAATCAGAGCTACAACTGCAGGCCTATACCACAGCTATAGCAATGTGGGATCTGAGCCTCATCTGCAGCCTACACCATAGCTCACGAAACACCAGATCCCTGACCCACTGAGGGGATGGGATGCCAGAGATCGAACCTGCATCTTTATGGATACCAGTCTGATTCACTTCTGCTGTACCACAATGGGAACGCCCAAGGTTACCAGGTTAAGTGAAAGATCCTAAGCTGGGAATTTGCATAGATGAGCAGGGTGTAGAGAGGTAAGTAGAGAAGAGACAGCCTAGAGGCACACCGTGGGTAAGAGACACACGTGGTGTCTGTCTCAATTTTAACAGCCTCTTAGGTTTCTGAGTCTTTCAGGATTGGACTGTCTGCATGAGGTGACCAGCCCAGCCCCACATTTCCTTGCTCCTGACTCTTTTTCTCTGACCTAAGTCCCTGGCCCTCAAGACCTTTCTAGGTCATCTCTTGGCAGAAGCATCCATTTTTTTTTTCTTTTTCTGTAATGCAGATATGGGTCCTTAAGACTACAGACCAACTTCAAACCTGGTAAGTCAAGTTCTGTTTCCTGAAGGGCATAGGTTAAGACAGGACTTAGATTCAGATACACTTTCTTAAAGGCAACTAGATGATTTGTTTATGAGATTTATATTTTTATTAATACCACAAAAGGTATTTACAGCTTCAATTGAGATATAGCTAAATGTTGGGATCAATCAATAATATAAGGATCCTACAATAAAAGCCCTACAGTCGTTAGAGTCCAAAATATGTGTGTTTGTGTGTGTGCATGTGCATGTGGGTGTGTAAGCTGTGGAAAGAGCTTTGGAAGAGTGTCAGGGAAAGCTCCATCAAAAAGGAAATGCTCAGAAAAAAAGAAAAAACAAAGAACAAAACAAAACAAAAAGGTGACGCTCAAACTGAATCTTCGTGGGAGAAAAATAGAAAATCACTAGGTAGATAACTTAACTTGGCAGATCTGGAGACATGAAGGAGCCTGGTGGGTTTAGGGAAGAGTAAATGCTTAGTTTGGTCGAAGCACAGGGTATACTTATGTGATGAAGGGAAAGTTGGGAAGATGGCAGGAAGGAAATGATAAAGGATGAGCTGGAAAAGTAGGCAGGAGTTTCTGGATCTTGATGAATCAAATACTGGTCTAGGGAGTATGAACTTTATCTTGAAGGTGAGGAGGAACCATGGAAGGATTTTAAACCGAAGAGTGATGCACTCTGATTTGTGATTTTAAAAGATAACTGATGGTGGAATGTTGGTGAACTGGAGGCAGGGAGATTGCCTGGGAAGCCATTTCAGAAGTCTAGGCAACCATAGGTGAAACGTCGTGACCATAAACACGGAACAGGAGAGGATCAACAAGAGATCCTTAGGAGTGGGCATGGATCCAGCCTGGCAGTGACAGGACAGATGTGGTGGATGACTATAGAGATGAAGGAGGCTAAGGAAGCCCGCGGTTTCTTGCTCAGGCACTTGGGTGAAGTAATTTGATATATTTGAGCCATCTGGGTGAGCTTTGTGGCATTAAGCAAAAGATGAGTGTTAATATTACAATTTGGGAGTTCATGTTGTGGCTCAATGGTAGTGAACCTGACTAGTATCCATGAGGATGCAGGTTCAATCCCTAGCCCTTCTCAGTGAGTTAAAAATCCGGCATTGAGGTAAGCTATGGTGTATGTTGCAGACGCAGCTTGGATCCCATGTGGCTGTGGAGGAGGCTGGCAGCTGCAGCTCCTATTTGACGCCTAGCCTGGGAACTTTCATATGCCATGGGTGCAGCCCCCTCCCCCCAAAAAAATTAGCATTTGACATATCTATCATTCAGCTCTGGGAGTCCCAAAAGAGGTAGGATGTTGTGAAAGAGAGACGATATCAGATTAGTGCTTAGAATAGTTAAGTATAAAACTGGATGCCAGTGGCATGAAGGACAGTCAAGGGCCTTCTCGAGGGAAGGCCAACTAAATATAGCTCTGCGGGCTGGGCTGGCTGAACTAACTGGCCCATGTATTCTGGCCAGGTGTGGGTACCAACCCTGTGAGCAGGGTGGGTCCCCAGATGACCTTGGCCTATAGTTAGCTCTCACCATCAGCCGCGGCTGGTTTCCAAAGTAGGAGCAACAGCAGCTGACAGCTTTGGAAGCGTATTTTCTTCTCTGTAAAGAAAAAGTGCTCATAAGCCATACATTTCCCTAGTAGCTACTCTTCCTGGTTTGACGAAGGGCTTCTGTGGTAGAAAATAAGCCCGCAAAGCCATTTGAAAAAAAATCACCTTTCTCAAATCAAAATACCTTGGGTAACTTAGGAGACTACAAAGTGTAAGTTCTACCCCTGGAAAATAGGTCAAAGAAATGCCTGCTTGCATGCTTTGGTTTATAACTGAATCCCCCCTCCCCTCACTGTCCCACATATCACAATAAAAGTAAGTTAGAATGTAAGGATTCAAAGGCAGGGAAGGAATCTAAACCTAACAGAGTAGGAGTCAATGTTCCCTTTGGGGAACTGATGTTGGAATACAAGAATCTAACTTTGAGACTCTTAGATAAAAAATTCCTGCAATCACTTAATGTTCATGTCAAAACATCTGCTGGTAAGTTTGCTTCAGTGTATGGTAACTGGGAAAAATAGAGCAAGACTGCAATCCTATTTTTTTGTTTGTTCATAAATTGAGCTTTAGTTTCTGTACTTCATTCAGGAAACACTAGAGGGAGTGAGTCAGATGGAGGAAAAGGCTACCAGGAGACTGAACGGGAATAAGAGACACGGCTGGGGAGGAAGACATTTCTCCATTTCACTGAGACACAGAATTTTACTTACGTAGATGCTCATCTTTATACCGTCACTAAGTGACTTTATGTTTGAAACCCAGTACTCAAAAACTGTGATCTGCTGAGCCCGTTCAGAATCCAAAACAGGAAAGAACCACCATGATTTTCTGACCAGAATCTATATTCTTGTCCGTTTTAGGCATCTTGAAAGCCAATATGATATAGTGATATAGCTCTCTCTGTGACACATTAGAAGACACATTATTTGGATGAATAACCTTTCACAGATATTTGATTTGTGTGTGTGTGCATGGCACTGATACCTCCACGCTCTCAAAGTGAATAGTAATGCTACATAAGTGAACAGTGACGACACCAGGCATTTTCAGATACATGTAGGAATCCAGCGTGCTCTTTGTAGATAGCCTAGATTAGAAATTTCCCCTCTTCGCTGTCTCCATAGTTCTCATGAATTAGCTCTACAGTTAAACATCATTTCACAATCAGAAACACTGAGGTTAACTGGTCCATTGGAATGGAAGTGTCAATGAGAACTGACATTTATTTTTCTTGTTTAAATACCTAGTTCCTCGGTTCCACTGTGCCTCTTGCAAATGCCAAAAGAGCCAGAAAGGGCTAGACTCAAAGCACCTAATTTTAAGTTGTAAGAATTACTCACTCTAATCCGGAACAAATATCTTAAAAAGCTTCTTAAGAAACCAAACAACTGAATGTTAAAGTATTTTAATGAGTGACAAAATCATAATTCTATGAACTCTTGTCCTTAAATGCTAGCGGAGTTTTGAAGTACAATGGTTAAAAGTGTGTGTGAATTTCAATATAAGAAACAGCACAAGAAAGCATGCTAAGTTAATAAGGATCTGCCCTTTTACAAACAATGGGGTCAGTCTCACCTGGATGTTAATATCAAGAGAGTAGAAATAACATGATAAACTTTCTAAGGCGGCATCTGCTGGAAACGATCAATTATACTGACGAGGAAAACTTAGCTCCGAAATTTGGATTTGCTTTTGTTAGTCATGCATTATCCTACTTACCTCTCAGGGCAGACTTTTAATTTCAGAAAGTGCTGAGATGCATTACTGCACCCGTTATCAAAAGTCTTTGGCAGAAATAGCGTTTATCCTTGTTGTGGTAATGAACAGATTTAAAACATTCTGGTGTCACCACTCCTGAAAAAGCACATTCATTTGAATATTTCTTCCACAAACATAGAGAAATAGTTCATGAAGCCACATGGGTGGAGAACACTGTGGAGAGATATTGCTGATGAATGACAGAACGGCTGGGTGATTTACACGAAACCCCAAGTGTTCGTATGAGGATAGGTTAGGTTTAGATTGACGAGCAAATGTGTAACCAGCCTTCTGGCTGACAAATGGCAGAACTATGCCAGCAAGTTAGCTTCTCTGGAGGGAGACCAAAAGTAAGGCGGGAGGATCAAATTCATTCCATAAAGGACATTCAAACCTAATGGATGGCAGGGTGGCTGGGATATTAAACACATATAGATTTTAATATCCCAAAATAGAACTGGGGCGAATTTAGAGTTGAGCTGTCACCAAAGCCAATGACCAAACTCCTATCAAATTTTCCCTCTATTGACTCACAGATACAGAGAACAGACTTGTGGTTGCCAAGAGGGAGGGAGGGTGGGGGAGGGAAGGAATGGGAGCTTGGGATTAGCAGAGGCAAACTCTTCCATATAGAATGGATAAAAAAGGTCCTACTGTACAGCACAGGGAAATATATTCAAAATCCTCTTAGAAAAGAATATGAAAATAATGTCTGTATAACTGAATCACTTTGCTGTACACCAGAAGCCACCACATTGTAAATCAACTATACTTCAATTAAAAAAATTAAAAAAAAAAAATCCGCTCCCTCCCTGTATTGTGTGGGTTTATATTTACATTCCTTTAGAAAGCTCCTGCTATTTTCAAAATAAGTCTATTTTTACTGGCAGCCTTGGCTTAAAGTTGTTAGCCTCTTAAAATAGTTTGTTTGGGTCAACTAGAAAATGGAAATAAAACTGATGAGATTAGTATCCAAATGACTCCAAGCACTAAATTGTCTAGATTGGATTTGATGTATTGTGGTTGGGAACAAATGAGGTCAAAGACATCCACACAGTTTTTGCAAAGAAAGATGGAGTGTTTGGACCACTTTCTTCCTCTGTGGCTGAGCTGAATGTTCAGGGCTTTGGGTCTGCCTTCAAGAGAAGTGGTAGATAGTAACGCCAGGTACTGCGCCAGGTCCCCTGCTCAGTGCTTGAAGTGCATTATCTCATTTAATTCCTACCATCACAGTGGGAGTGGGTTCATGATCTGCTTTATAGATGAGCCTGACTTTCAGGGAGGTGACTCATCCAAGGTCACACAGCAGTAAGTGGCAGAGTTAGGATGAAAACTCCAGTCTGACTCCAAAGCACTTTCCATCACACTACACTGCTTCTTAAACATCCAATGAACAGTACTGGTGGTGTTTGGCAGATGGCAAGCCCTGTGCTACTTGAATAGTGTAGAAGCCAGAGCAGCAGAGAGATAGGAGTCTGAATCCTGACTCTACCATTTACTGGCTGTGTGATCTCAGAAAAATTCCTAACCTCTCTGAACTGTCTCCTCATCTGTAAAGAATGTGTATCTTGTGCATGGTGGATATTAATATCATTCATTGCTAACCTTCTGTGATTCCATGAGCCTTCGGGGGGCTTTTCATTCCCTGTAATTGAGGTACACATTTGTTCTTTTGCTTTTTAGGTGAACTCAGATGCGAAGAAATACTTCTATTTGAAATTCAAGAGTCGAGTTAATTTCTGCCCTAGAAGTATTATCCCCTCTCTGCAAAATCCTCCTCTTCTCTGGGTTGCCCCAACACAGGCTATCTTCTACTTCTCCAGGGGACAACCCCACTGGGTGATGAGCCTGGTGCTCTATTCCCAAGTGAGCCATGGAGAAGCCTGTAGGACATGCAAGAAAGACAATATAATTGTGTACAATGTTATTACAAAAAGCAACCATTGAAGGTGGCTTTCATCTGAAGGCAGTACTACTTCCAATGGTTAGAGAACAAAATATTCATGTAGTTGCTTATTTGGGATGCTTTATTTTAGTTCTATGAATTAATGAGGTTTTATTTATTGTCTTTCCCTCTATATACATAACTCACTACGATATGCTGACGAGCTTTTTCTGCTCATCACACTTCAAGCTCAACCCATCCCACCCCCGCCTGGTGTTGGACTCACACCCATTTTCCTGTTGATGGAAACGTATACATTGGCTCCCCTGCCATGAGCAGTCACCACCCACTGCTCACTGCTGGCATTCTTCAGGATCAAGTGACATGGCCTGGCTGTGTGTGGGGAGAAATGCTGGAAAATTCCTTTGATGTTGAGCCTTGTGACACTCAATGACTTAATCCAAGCTTTTGCTATTCGACCAAATGCCAAATGTGCTAGTTCCTTAATATCTATGATCTTACAGATGGCAGGATGGAAAAAGAAGAGTAAACTACAGGAAAAAAATATTTCAAAACTATTTTGCAGGAGTAATTAAGTTAAAGCTTGGGTTCATTGATTGAGCAGAGTTCTAGTTATCTCAGAGCTACTGTATAATACTTTAAAATTTTCATTTAATATATAGTGTGTCGATAATGTCTAAGGTGTTAGGAATGCAAAGAGGGGCAAAAGTTCATGTAGTGCTTTTATCCAAAGCATCTTCTGGTTTCCTTTTACCCATTATTGTTGGACGTTTCATTTTATTTTCTTTCAGTCTTTGTCAATGCTTATGTTTCTTGGTATAAAGATGTGATCATATCAAATATGTATTTCGAACCCATTTTTATTCATTTAACACTATAAGATTCTAAGCATCCTAAGCATGTAATGATGTTCTTAAACATTTCATTATTTACTTAAAAATTTAGGTTGTTTTCCACGACCGAAAAATGCTGTGAAGAAAATCTTTCCACATTTGAAGTTCCCCCTTATTATTATTTTTACGTTTTCAATGACATACTCTCATACCTGTAATTATTAGATCAAAAAAGACAATTCGATACATACTCATTGTCAATATGCATTGTAACTGCTTTCTGAAGGAGTTATACCAGTTTATACCAGCACCATTGTTTGACTATAATTCTCTCCTTACTGTCTCCATAATTATTGAGTTTTGTTTGTTTACATTTTTTTTGCTTCGATAACCAGCAAGATACTTTTACATCAAAAAAAAAAAAAAACCCACAAAATTTAACACCCCTTTTCTATTGAATTCATACAATAACCTTGCAAAGTCAACAGTCTACAGGTGAATAGATACTGGAAAATATTAGCTGACTTGCCCAAGTTGGTACAATATTATCAGAGCTGGTATTTGATCTTGCTTCTTTTGAGTCCAGGCCTGTTATGAGCTCCTTTCTATCACAGCTGCCCCTTAAATAAGCAGATGGGTCTAGGATAATGAGGCCTTCAAGAGAAGCTTGGAGAGACTCCGTGGTTGGTACCTCTAACAATGAAATTGATTAGCAGGACTGTCCAAATGGCTTTGTTCCCTTAAAAACCAAGCATTTCCTCAAACTGAGTGCATTTTTGATTAATGTGCACAGGTTCTTCCACCCTCCCACACTGCACATTAAAGAGATTAAACAAGAAGAAGAATAATTTTCTTTTTGCTTTTTAGGGTTGCATGTGTGGCATATAGAAATTCACAGGCTAGGGGTCAAATTGGAGCTTCAGTCACAGCCACAGCCACAGCCACAGCAATGCAGGATCCGAGCCGTATCTTCAACCTACAGCACAGCTTACAGGAACTCACTGAGCGAGGCCAAGGATCGAACCTGCATCCTCATGGTTACTGGCTGGGTTCATTACCACTGAGCCACAATGGGAACTCCAAAGAAGGGTGTTTTTGTTTGTCTGTTTGTTTGTTTGTTTTGTCTTTTGTCCTTTTAGGGCTGCACCTATGGCATATGGAAGTTCCTAGGCTAGGGGTCTAGTCAGCTGTAGCTGCTGGCCTACGCCAGAGCCACCACAATGCAGGATCCGAGTGATGTCTGCAACCTACACCACAGCTCACGGCAACACCTGTTCTGTAAGCCACTGAGTGAGGCCAGGGATTGAACCCGCAACCTCATGGTTCCTAGTTGAATTTGTTTCTGCTGTGCCACGACAGGAACTCCAAAGGAGGTTTTTTTAATAGTGCCCAAGTGTTAAGAGTATTTTTTTTTTTTTTTGGTAATTCTTAAAATGGCCCCAAAATAGAGTATTTTAACTACACTCAGATATACATGAATAATGACAGTGGAAGTTGTTCATGCATAGCTAAGGCAGAATGTGGCCTTTTGACTTTAGCCCATTAAACACAAGGAAATTCACAGTTAAAATCCCACTCTTAGCTCTCCAGCCAAGATGGGAATGGCCCTGGCCACAAAACAGGGAGGACAAGGCTGCCACAAGGCTGGTAATCGGTTGGCATTATGGAGCAGTAAATCAAGGTCTCACCTTCATTCTTCAAAAAGCCAATTGGCGTCAAGTGTATGCTTCATTCTTTAAGGTGAGAAGTCTGGTTTTGCTGGAGCGAGGAATGTGGAGAAAGTGACAAAGGCCTTCCAGTAGGAGGGAGTTCGGGTGCTCCAGGTGTCCATTTGGAAGGTCATTTTGGAAAACTAATTCGGGACCACGTGGCCTTCTTCTTCTTTGTAGGGGTGCCAAGAAGGAAAATCCAATTTGGAGGTCGAAGTCATGTAAAATGGTAGCATCTTCCAGCCTTGGCCCCACCAACTATGGCTGGGGCAGTGAAGTTCGTGCTCCTGTTTAGCTAGAGGTTCTTGGGAATTAGAAGGTCCCCTGTGAGCTGAGCAGGAGGTTGATTCAGTGGAGTTTAGCACAACTCAGGAATAAACTCACCTCGCCTAAACTATTAAACCTCATTAATCTCTACTTGGACAACCATTGAACAGACTTTAACAACAAAACTACAACAGTTCACTGGGCTTTAAGTCACTAAGCTATGACTCTGACTGTGGGTAGCAGAAGGAATTTCTTAACATGGCCCGACTTCTTTTGGGTAATTGCAAAGATGGATGGCCTCTCCTTCCAGGCATTCACAACATCTCCTCTAGAAACTTCTACAGGGAGATGAAACTGCCTTGGTGCATCCTTCAGGGCCGAGAAGACAGTTTGGATTCTCCCTGCCTTTAAGGAGAAAAGCTGGAAACAGCAGAATGTATTTGGAGGAACAAAAAGACAGGAACAGGAATCACTGAGAAAACAGTAACAGAAAACAGCTGGGGAGTGGTGTTGATTTCAAAAAAGTCACATAGTGACATCTCCACTCCACCAATGTATTTTCATAGCCTCTTCCCCCAAAAGCCAGGCAATAAATATGTATATCATCCAGAGCTCTGCCTGAGCCAGGTTTTTGTTTTGCTGATGGCAGGAGAGAGAAGGCATGCTGAGTTGAGTGCCAGGGGCATTTTCTAGTAGTCTAGTCTAAATGGTTGTTTTCTCTGATGTGATGAGAGTGTTTTCTGTCACCTCCAAACATGACACAATGTGATAGTCCAATTTCCAAGGCTCGAGCCCTCCGTGACACCCAGGGATGCATGAAGACACAGGCGGGGTTGGACCAGGGCACCAAACAGCTCTGTCCGGGTCTGGCCTGGAGGCGGAGTTGGGGAGGAGCCCAACCCCCCTTCTGTCCCCTGTTGTTTTTGGAAGGCTTTCCCTCAGGTTTTTACTACTGGGTGGTCCCTTGGGCCTCCCACTACATTCCAAATATTTCCAAAACTCCCTGAGAGGTAGCTCTCCTACCACCGGAGTGGACTGCCCTGGCTCGGGCAGGAGCTGGGTAGTGCTGGCTGTCCCTCTGGCATAGAATTCCTCTGTGTGTTTCCCCCTTTGCTTTCTTTGAAGTCAGTTGGAACTGTGAACCTCAAGTTCTAAGATTTTTCTTTTGCAGCCCTTTATGCTTTAATGCTCAGTGGTCTCCAACTTTGTGGATGACTCACCAGAATCAGTAAAAGATGTTAAGATCCTCCCAATGCTGTTATTTATTTATAGATATACATGCTATTGAACTAATACATTATTAGTAAAAAACACACAAAGACAATCCCTTTTAAGTGAGACAATGTCAAGTTATTTATTTTCTTGATGGCATAAACCACTTTTGGCTTTTGCTATGCTGCTATTAACGTTGTATGCTAATTTAATATTTCTATGCTTCACTTGAAAAGCTTGCATTACCATTTTTATGATTTCTTTTTTTTTTGGTCTTTTAGTCTTTTTAGGGCCGTACCCAAGGCATATGGAGGTTCCCAGGCTAGGGGTCCAATCAGAGCTGTAGCTGCTGGCCTACACCACATCCACAGTAACACCGGATCCAAGCCACGTCTGTGACCTACACCACAGCTCATGGCTGGATCCTTAACCCACTGAGCGAGGCCAAGGATTGAACCTGAAACCTCATGACTCCTAGTCAGATTCATTTCCACTGCACCATTTTGTGATTTGTTTCAAAAGTCTAAGTGCAGTTTATTTCGATACCCGGTTTTAGCGACTGTTGTATCTAAAAACAGTGCTACAAAAATACACAAGAGGTGAATTGCTGCCATGTCACTCCATCCTGACATGTTTTTGGCCACATCCACAAACTAGGCAAATATTCTGTCGAAAGTTTTATTTTATTTTATTTTATTTTATTGTCTTTTTGCCTTTTCTAGGGTCGATCCTGCAGCATATGGAGGTTCCCAGACTAGAGGTCCAATCAGAGCTATAGCCACTGGCCTAGGCCAGAGCCACAGCAACTCAGGATCCGAGCCGCGACTTTGACCTACACCACAGCTCACAGGGCAACGCTGGATCTTTAATCCACTGAGCAAGGCCAGGGATTGAACTCTCAACCTCATGGTTCCTAGTTAGATTCGTTAACCACTGCGCCATGACGGGAACTCCATGTCAAAAGTTTATTAATAAATTTCTATCTTTTTTTAGCACCAGTCAATTGCTCTTATAATCTAATAAAAAGTGCTTCCTATTGGCCGAACCTAGAGAAAGTCAGAAGGCAAGAAGCCTGATTGATGCCCTATTTTTGCAGACAGGAGACAGAAGAAAGATAGATGATAGAGAGATGATATAGATATGTTCACAGCTTTATGAAAGTATACATTTGAAAGGTTTTAAAATAATTTTTAAAAATTCCACTTTCAAGTTTTTAAAATATGCACTTAGAATTTTTGACAGAGAAAATATTTTCAGAAACTGTTTACACAGTGATGGAAATAATTCTAAATAACCACTTGCAAAATATTCTCCCCATAGCAGAATTTCTTTTTCAAAGCAGTCACTCACTCCCTGGGATGGATATCGGTATTTCCTGGGCTAGACAGATTTGGTGTCTTTATTTATGAAGAAATCTCCACTAGGTCACATATTCCAACAACTTCTTGACACCAAGGAAATTTAAGAAAATGTTTTTCACATAGTAAGATGGCAGAAGGATTCAGCTCACCTGATGAATCCTTCTGGTCTGTTTCTGTTGGGTAGGATTACATTTTAGGAACGAACTCAGGCAAAGTGTGAGGGAAACAAGTGGATGGATCAGCCTAAGTTCCTGCAAGTAACAGCTTGTGCACTTGGATGGGGTGACTGAAGAGAGTTTAATAAAGGTGGTATATTACAGGAGTTCCCCTTGTGGCTTAGTGGTTAACGAATCTGACTAGGAAGCATGAAGTTGAGGGTTAGATCCCTGGCCTTGCTCAGTGGGTTAAGGATCCAGCGTTGCCGTGAGCTGTGGTGTAGCTCACAGACTCAGCTCAGATTCTGTGTTGCTGTGGCTGTGGCGTAGGCCGGCTACAGCTCCAATTAGACCCCTAGCCTGGGAACCTCCCTATGCCTCGAGTGTGGCCCTAGAAAAGACAAAAAAAAAAAAAAAAAAAAAAAAAAGACAAAAAAAAGAGATGGTATATTATGTTCTATTATACTATAATGTTATATTATTAAAAACAAAGGGAAACAAGCATGATAGAGCAGCAACAGTAGGGAGCCCTTCCTCCTTTCCCTAAGCCTGGGGTCTGGGGAGGGAGCAGTGACACAAGCCAGGGAGAAAACTGCAACTCTAGGACAGGAAGCATGGAATGCACCAGTGATTTTGGAGGAGAGATTATTAGTCTGCTCAGAGTGCGCTAACAAAGTACCAGGATGGGGCAGCCCAAACAGTGGAAATTTATTTCCTCACTATTCTAGAGGCTAGAAGTCCAAGTTCAGGGTGCCAGCAGGGTTGGCTTCTTCTGAGGCGTTTCTCTTTGGTTTATAAATTGCTGCCTTCGCCCTGTGTCTATGCATGGTCTTCTCTTTGTACATATATCTCTTTCCAAATCTCTTCTTCTTGGAGTTCCCATTGTGGTTCAGTGGTTAATGAACATGACTAGTATCCATGAGGATGCAGGTTCGATCCCTGGCCCTGCTCAGTGGGTTAAAGATCTGGCGTTGCCGTGAACTGTGGTGTAGGTCACAAATGCGGCTTGGATCCAACGTTGCTGTGGCTGTGGTGTAGGCCGGCAGCTGTAGCTCCGATTGGACCCCTAGCCTGGGAACCTCCATATGCTGTGGGTGCAGCCCTAAAAAGGCTAAAGACAAAAAAAAAAAAAAAAGACAAAAAAACCCAAAAAACCAAATCTCTTCTTCTTGTGGGGACATCATATTTGATTAAGGCCCACCTGAATGACCTTATTTTCACTTAATTACCTCTCTAAAGGCCCTAATTCTCAATACAGTTACATGCTGGGGTACCAAGGTTCAGACCTTCACATATGAATTTAGGGAGAGACAATTCAACCCTCATGACAGGGATATGGCAATCTGTGGGCCACAGGGAAGAAGCCTGTGCAATAAACCCTGCTAAATCTTTGCTCCAGCCCACTGGTGGCAGGTCCCTCACACTGGCCACACCCAGGTGGAAGCCAGAGGCAGGGAGTTGGCTTGATGCTGCCCTGAGCATCAGCCTTCTGAGGCTGTTCAAAGAAGCAATCTTGAGGAGCAAAAGAGGACACCCAGCTCACAGCGCTGAACTTAGAACACAGAGACTTCTTTGACCTATAGGGATATGAATAATTTAACACAGAAAGAAGAAAAGAAGTCAGATCGACCGGGGCATTAGGCTTTGTGGACTGCAAAAGAGATGCTAGGTTCAGAGAACTACTGTTTATGAGGCTTGGCTTTGTGGAAGCAGTTAGAAAATCTGGTGCAGTGCTAGTCCTTGTGCGAACTGGAAAAAGACACCTCCGTGGGCAGACAAATTGGAGAAAGGAAGCTTCCACTGGACTGAGCAGTCTTTTTGGTGTAGTGCTTTTGGTGAGCTCATCATTTGCTGCTTAGACCAAACATACCTGCATGGCCCTGTTCAGCCACCCTGATCGGGGACTCAGATTCAGAATCTGCATACCCTCAGTCCCTCATTCTGGCCCCTCATCATGAGAACTGCAAGGTTAAATTTTGATGTCAAGTCTGCTATACTCTGAAAACTGGCAGACTTCTAATTTCACATGGGAAGAATCATTAAGCAATGGCAAAATTCAAATCTGTCACTGGTAGGAGTTCCCTGGTGGCTCAGCAGGGTAAGGATCCATGTTGTCACTGCTGTGACTGGTTACCGCTGTGGCGCAGGTTTGATCCCTGGCTCCGTAATTTCCTCATGCCAAAGGAGTAGCCAAAAAAAAAAAAAAAAAAAAAAATGTCTGTCACTGGCTGTTTTATTAAATCAATCAATCAAACCCTTTTGGTGGCAGTTTCTGGCTGCCTTGAACTTAAATAACTATTTGGTGGATCTTCCACTTAAAGGAAGTCATTAATATTCATTTAGATAATCATCCCATTTTAGAACTCTGGTAAGCCCATGTGAATAGTTTGCAATTATTGACAAAGCTTTGCTTACAAGCATTGGATTTTATTTATCCATCAGACAGAACACAGTTTACAGTAAAAAAGCTTAACGGTGAGAAAGCACAACTCCAGGGGGTGCCCTTGGCACAGTCGTAGATTTGTGTGGTCATTCTCACCATTTTCTGGGAGACAGCGGTGTGGGGTTCTGAGAACTGGGTACCTCCTCAGCCATCTACCTCTTGTTACAAAGTGGCTATTTGGGGAAGTGGCAGTTTAGGTAGCCGAGTATGAGGAACTCAGCTGGGCACTGGAGGGGCTGGGGATAGAAGGACCCAGTGAAGACTAAGACATGGTTTCAACTTCTCACTACAGTGAAGAGGAGGACATATGGGTACTCCTTTGTCTCAGGTTTGGAATAATGCCCGGATGTACCACCTCCACCTACCCCACCCTCTCAAGTGCTGTAGGTAATTGGAGAGTGAAAGGCTCAGGTAGTGGTAACATCTGCAGCTTCTCATTGGGCTCAAAGGCCCAGGGTGAAGGAGAATTGCTGAGGTTGAGGGGTGAGAGCCAGTGGGAACTGGGGTGGATGGTGAAGGGGGCTGGCCCTGGAGCAGGCTGGTCTGTTCTATAGGTGCAGTGGGTATCCAAGGAAGCCGCTGAAACAGCATCTTCAATAATGAGACAAATTGAAATCAGGAACCTCCTGACGGAATGAAGTGAGAATACATTGCCACTTTGGTGATATTCCTGCCGAAGGGGCAGGACTGTATGGAAATTTCAAAGCAACCAATCTGCAGAATAACTGGTCTGGGATCTTCAGTTGTGTCCAAGTCACAGGAGTCGGATAAAGGATATCTGAGGAGATATTTCAGACTGAAGGAGACTAATGAAACATGACAACTAAAGGCAATGCCTGGATCTTTTTCCTATAAAGGCATTACTGTTACAATTGGTGATGTTTAGGCTTGCTTTTCCTTATCTTGATGGTTGTATTGTGGTCATTCAGGAGAATGGCCATATTTGTAGAGGGTCCTAGACTATTGGGTCCATGCTTGGCTCTCAAATAAATCAGAATAAACTTCTTTTTGTATTGAACTTGCAGCATTTATTTCAAAAAATATTTAAGAAATACATTTAAGTGCATAATCACTTTGAGGAAAAAGAGAAAGATGATATAAGGTAAACAAGATTCCATTGAGAAAGTGTGAGAAGTTTTGTGTTTATGATGGGCTACACAGAGCTGTCTTGACATCCCTGGAGTTCCCTATGCTTTATCCTCAGCTCTCAAGGGTCCTTTGATGAAAAAATAGAGAAGCATTATTAATTTTGAGAGTATTTGGATAGCTGCAGTATTAGGTAATGGAAAGCACCATGATCCTACTTTCCAGAGGAGTGGACAGCAGCCCAAACCAGGGGTCCAGTGACTCGCCTGTGAGCTGCTGTCCGGTGGAATGGAAAAAACTGGACAGGGCCTGAGGCATCACTTTGAAGTGCTCAGTCAACTGCAGATGACCTGGGGCTTGCCCTGCTTTTGCCTTTGAGGGGCTGAATGTGGAAGTGAAAAGAGCACCTGGAATGTTTGTACTGTTGCCTGAAAGATTTTTGTCCTTCAGAAGCAGAGCAAGGGGCTTGGTGAGAGGAATGAGGTATGCTATGCTGCATAAGAACATTTGAGAAGACTTAACGGAGAATGTCCACTAAGAGTCCACAGCCTTCCAGCAGTGGGTTAAGGATTGGGAGCCTTCACTGCAACAGCATGGGTCAAAAAAAGAAGAAAGAAAAAAAAAAGAGGCTAATAGCCTTCCAGAATCACTTTTATGAAGTGGTGCTTTGGTATACTGTCTTTAGCTTTCATTGAGGGGCCCTACCTGAAACTTCCTTGGGAAAGCGCAATCGTATTCACAGAGGAAGGTGGTGGAAGACATGACCCAGTGCTTCCTGCAGGAGTCACTATCTAATTGTGGTAAATCTGTCTTTTCGCAGAAGATCTGGTAGTCCTGACCCTAAGAGCCATAGATGTGTGTACTTTTCTCCCTTTTCACCTTGGCTGCCAGGAAACTCAAAATCAGTGATGTTCAACTATAAGGATGATGGAGGCCCTCTGGTTTGCAGAGCTACAGTCTGCGCTTTCCTGAGCTCTCTTCATTGTTAACCTCCCAAGCCCTGAATTTTACATTTGTGTTACTGTGTTTCCTGTAAGCTGCTTCAAATGTTTGTAAAAATAAAGGTTTGTAAAAAGAGACAGACAGAAGAATCATTGGGAAGAGTGACAGTTGAGAGAATAGTAAATGTTCTCTATAAAACTGAACTAAACATTAGGAAGAAAATCATGCATATAAACAAGAACAGACATTCCTTCAGTATTTCTTAAGAGAAAATAAGAGGCCAGGAGGCCAGGAATAATATTCATGGTCTTGGGCATATGTCAAAGCAATATGTGTAACAAAGTGTGTATGATGGGATTCCTGACTAGACGTCTGTGAAGAAAGAAATAAGTTCTCAGGAGTTCGCATTGTGGCTCAGAAGAAGCGAATCCGACTACTATCCATGAGGATGTGGGTTCAATCCCTGGCCTTGATCAGTGAGTCGGGGATCTGGTACTGCCATGAGCTGTGCTGTAGGTCGCAGACGTGACTCAGATCTGGTGTTGCTGGGGCTGTGGCATACGTAGGCCAGTAACTGTAGCTCTGATTCGACCTGCAGCCTGGGAACTTCCATATGCCACACATTTGGCCCTAAAAAGAAAAAAAAAAAGGAAAGTAGTGAGTTCCCAATGAAGGGGGCAGAAAACTACACAGGTTTGCAAAGTCCAAAATCTGCTGTGTGTGCAGATTTGACCCAGGGTAGGTAAAAGAAGGCAAAATCATGTGATTAGGAAAGTATCCTACATCCTGATTGATTACAATGAAACAAAACAGGACACACTTTCTTGTTACACTTCCCATTATTTTTAGAGCAGGAATAACAAAAGAAGTTAACTCCTTGGATACCGGCAAGGGCAGAGCTCCCAAAGGCTTCATTGTCTGCCTGACAATTTTATCTGTCGGAAGGCAGAAGAACTAGTGAGGAAAACAGCTGCTTTGGAGTGAATTCTTATCAGTAAAAAAGGAACTAATGCCGGGTAATGTGAAAATGACCAGACTCTCTGGAGAGGGTATGTACGTCGTCTTGGCCCCTCCCTGAACCTCCAAAGCTCTTTTCTTAGACCACATTTTTGTTACTTCTCCTTGAAGTACTGTCATTTATACACTGTCCCCCAACAAGAATGTCCCTTGGAGATGGGACCACATCATGTCATCTTTGTGTTTTCTGAAATCTGGTGCACTATCTTTTGAAAATAAAAAATTAATCCAATGTGCTGACCCGGAATATAGCAAGTTGTGTAACTTAAGGACGATTGGACATTTTAAAAACTTCTCGATCCTGATTATAAAATGCTTTCATTGTAGACAACTGGAAAAAGTTGGGAAAGTATAAATGAAAAAATTCAAACTTTCCATAATCCTTTCACCCACAACTAAACACTTTTAAGAACCTCCTCATCTCTTATACTTAAATATTGCTTTCATAATTATGAACATACTGTATCTACAGTGGGCCTAACAGTTTCTGTTCACCTTACATCCTGAGTATTGTTCATGCCATGGAAAATGACTTCATTTAAAAATAGCTACATAAGATTCCACTGCATGTGTTTATCATTGTGACAAAAAAAAAAAAAAAAAAAAAGAGAGAGAGAGAGAGAGAGGGAGGGAGAGAGGGAGAGAGAGAACATAGGGATTTTAACTGACTACAAGCTTTAGGAACTGAGAAGTCAAAAAGGAAACCACTTCATGGAAGGGTAGAGATGAGCAAGAGACAGGGGTTCTGGGTTTTATCCTGAGTTACCTGTGGTGTCTGTGGAGGGTGAGCTGATGAGGAACAGTTCAAGCTACAAGTAATGTTCAACCCAGAGATTTATGGAGCTGGCAGTTTCCCACATTTGAAGGATGATTGATTTGTGTCATTTTAAAAAAAGATTTAAAAAATAAATGGCCATGCAGTAAAAGAGACTTTTTGGGGTCTACATTTCTATGAATTTTAGCACATGTGTAGATTGGTATAACCACCACAATCAGCATTTAGAGTAGTTTCATCACTCCTCCTAAACTCCCCTGTACTATCCCTTTATAGGCACATCTTCCTGTCCCCTTGAACTCCTGGCAGTCACTGATAGGCTCTCTGTCACTGTGCTTTGTCTTTCCAACAACAGCAATGATCAACTTATCCCATGGCTTCTCAGTTGGCAGAACTAAGGCTGATAGTTAGAAATTACAAAATTTTGGAGTTCCCGTCGTGGCTCAGTGGTTAATGAATCTGACTAGGAACCATGGGGTTGTGTGTTTGATCCCTGGCCTTGCTCAGTGGGTTAGGGATCCAGAGTTGCTGTGAGCTGTGGTGTAGGTCACAGACGCAGCTCGGATCTGGCATTGCTGTGGCTCTGGTGTAGGCCGGCGGCTACATTTCCGATTGGACCCCTAGCCTGGCAACCTCCATACGCCATGGGTGCGGCCCTAGAAAAGGCAAAAAGACAAAAAAAAAAAAAAAAAAAAAAAAAAAAGAAATTACAAAATTGCAAATTTGACTCCTTAAACAAGTTTGAGAGCTGCTCTCCAAAGATACAGGTTGTCGAGAGAGGTGGGAAGTGCCCCATCACTGGAAGTATTCAAGCAGAGGAAGTGGCTTCAGGGATATTAGAGGGTAGGAATTACCCACAGTCTTGTTGATAATCCGTATCTTGTGTAAATGAGCAGTGGAATAACCTAGATCGAATCTCGGTCACATTAAAAAAAATAATAGCATTAAAGTTGGTATTTAATCCAAAGCCACCTGTTTTCAATTCTGAGCAGCCCAGAGACCTGCCAGCACGTTTTTGCAGCCTCAAGTCACAAGACTTCCTCCCCTGCCCCCTCCTTCCTTGAGCCTTAAAGGTCACATGTAGGAGTCCCCTGGTGACCAACTGGGTTAAGTATCCGACGTTGTCACTGCTGAAGTTCGGGTCCCTGCTGCAGCATGGGTTCGATGCCCGGCCCAGGAACTTCCACAGGCAGCATTTGCGGCCAAGAAAAAAAAAAAAAAGGTCATTTAAGTTACACTCCAATATGAGCAACAATGCTTTCATGAGGGAGCTGCCAGCATCGGGCAACGTGATTTTCTCTTTGTTAGTTCTTTCAATTAACCCCCAATTCAAGAACCCTGTAATCCCCGACGATGTGTGTCCTGTGTCCGGGGATCCTCAGTTTACATCAGCAGCGCCCCCTCCCAGGCCATCTCTGGTCTGGCGCTCGCAGCTGCAGGTGAAGAGCGACAAAATCTCCCTCTAGTGGCTCAAGTGAGAACACTCCCGAGCCCTGCAAAGACCCAAAGCGTTAGAAGCCAGGACGGACAAAGACTGAGCCACTCCGGGGCACTTCCACCGCGTTGAAATCCCATCGACTGGCCGAGTTCATCCACACGAAGGATGGGCGCAGGGCGTAGCCTCCCAGTCCCGTGGGCATCGCCGCGCCTACCAACGGCCACCTAGCTGGTGGCCCGGGTTGCCCGCGTTCTCAGCCGCCACGAGAGGTGCTGAGCTCATCTCATTGTTATTTGAGGGGAAGAACCTGCTGGGCTTTTCTTTAATCCTGAGGTCCGAGTTCTCTTCACTCCTCACCCACTTGCTATCTTCTGAAGCTTTTTGTGCATGGGGGGATGGGGGTGATGACGACAGGTCTGTGACTTTTACCCCAAGGCAGCTGGATATTTTCCCTTTTGGTTACTCTTGTGGAATGAGGATATCCACGTCAGATCTGAACATTTTTGAGCCCTCCCTCAGGCTGGGAGGTACTGCCTTTCTCCCAGTGAATTTTTAATCAGCTTTTATGGAATTTGAGAGAAGGTGGAATTCAGGTTCGTGGATTTACCCTATGCTACTGCCTGTGAAGGGTGAGAACCCTGGGCTCCCTGTCCACCCCTGCTATTCCTCATCCCTGCCTGTTCAGAGGAGAGGGAGCCTGCTTTCCTGCGAGCTGCTGCCAGCTTTCTCCCTCCCTTCCCAGGAAAGAATTCCTCCCAGATGCTCGGACCCAGGCCACCTCCGACCAAGAGGGAGTCCTGGCTCCTAACCACTGGAGGAGCCACAGCTTTTCAGTAAGGTGGCGTCAATCCCCAAATGCCCCACAGATCCTCTGTGAGGGACAGCTCTGTTTTAGCCATCAGCACTTGGTTGGCTCAGTCCTGCTGCAGATAGAAAAGGTGCTCTGAAAAAATGGTATCAGTTTGTGTAAAGACTGCCACTGGATGTCCCAGGACTCCAATGACATAAAACATCTTAAAATATGAGAACAAAAATAATGTTAACAAAACTTAAGGTGCCCAACGTATTTCTTTCCTGCCTCTTGGTTGGTGGTCATGGGCGAAAGAGCCTGGGAACAAGTGAGGCAGGGGCAGATCATGAGGCCACAAAGCTTACATTCTTAGCGGCCTGCGTGGATCTCAATGAGGCCATGCTTTGCTCCGGCCCCAACTCCTTTCTCTCTGAAGCTCTGGTTATCATCAGAGGACCCCGTTTCTTTTCTCAAAGAGCCAGTGGGCAGCAGGGCTCTCCCGGCTCTGGCAAGTCATGTACTCTAAACCCCAGGTATCTAATTCACATCGCCCATCGAGAGCCCTGGCAAGTCATGTA
The DNA here is from genome assembly GCF_054392235.1 of Sus scrofa. Taxonomy (NCBI): domain Eukaryota; kingdom Metazoa; phylum Chordata; class Mammalia; order Artiodactyla; family Suidae; genus Sus; species Sus scrofa. Next base: position 81,441,806 of record NC_139397.1, read on the forward strand.
CTCTAAACCCCAGGTATCTAATTCACATCGCCCATCGTCCACACTGTAGGGCAGGCATTGTAGAAATGGAGGCTATGAGTATTTTTCTTGCCCACTCCTTTCACCAGGAAAGAATCACTGGGCAGCAGAAACAGAATCTTGTAAGACGCTAAAACATTTCATTCACTTTGGGTAAAAGGAGTTAATCTCTTGTACTAAGAGCCTTCGCTAAAGCATGTCAGTGTGGAAGAGAGCTGCTGTTCCTCCCCATGAGTGTGGCGCTGGAGCCTCCTACTGGGGATGGCCAAATGAAGTCACTATAGGAGGCCTGGGTCAGCGAGGCACAGATAAGTTCCTCCTGAAATCCTAACCTGTGAGCCTGCTTACCAGAGATGGGACACTTTCTGCCCCCTTGCTGGGAAATGACAGTGCCACAGTTCAAAAGGTAGCAGCAATAAGGACAGAGGAAGGAGAGGGGTCTGGCTCACTGGTCCTTAAGAACAGACCAAAGATGGACTTTATTGAGAAGAAATATGGTGGCTGCCCCTGTACACGAACTGAAAGTAGTAAAAAGAAGGTCTGGGAAGGTTTTTCCAATTCTTTTAAAGGAAATATACCTTGGAGTTCCTGTCGTGGTGCAGCAGAAATGAATCTGACTAGGAACCATGAGGTTGCAGGTTCGATTCCTGGCCTCGCTCAGTGGGTTAAGGATCCGGTGTTGCCGTGAGCTGAGGTGTAGGTTGCAGACACAGCTCGGATCCTGCGTTGCTGTGGCTGTGGCTCCAATTAGACCCCTAGCCTGGGAACCTCCATGTGCCACAGGTGCAGCCCTAAAAGGCACACACACACACAAAATAAATACATAAAAAAATAAAGGACATGTACCTTGAGTACATATTGAATCTGACATAATTTTCAACTCACTTTGAAACCAATCCACTGAGGTGAAGGGAGAGATCAGAAATGAAATTAAATTCTGATATACATGTATTCTAACCAGAAAGAAATTGACAGGAAAAATAAAATTTCAGATGTTTTTTATTCAAAGGTTCTCAAAAGAAATAAAACAGAAAAAGCTAACAATCTGATCAAATGTACAGTTCAAAAATGTCTTTTGGCGTTTAACAACAAGTCCTAGGAAAGAAAACTACAGAGTTATCTTGAACCGGACAAATAAGTTACCACTGGCAAGTTTGTGGCACTAGTAAAACAAAAATAAAAAATTAACTCTCTTGATCATATAGATATCTCTATGAAAATCTTTTTTTCAATCTGTACAAAAGGTCTTTCTTCATAAATTAATTTTTTTTTATAATTTAATGGCTGTCTACTATGTGATGTTTAACTGATTTTTTTTTTCTTTTTTCTTTTTTTTTTTTTTTTTATGTACAGAGGTTATGTTTCCCAAATCTTACCCAGACGAGTATGGCACTTAGTTCAGACATTTCTAGCAGCAGATTTCTCCTCCCCTCGAGCTATCAAATTTCTGTCTTAACTAATGCAAAAATATCAAGTAGTGAGAGACCCAGGTTTATAATGTACTAGGTCCAAGGAGAGTGCTGCGTTCAGTCTGGACTTTCACAAAGCAGTAATATTCCAGGGAGCATAGAACCAATAATACCACAACTTTAAAAAAAGGAAACAAAAACAAAAACAAAAACACATTTCTCTTATGACTATGGAATTTTCACTAGAATCTACACTTCTCAGAGCAGCAAGGACTTTTGAAACTATGAAATGTCACTGACATCTATAATCAAATATAAGCATAAATTTTAAGAACTAAAAAATACTCGAAAGAAATAACGGCTTCGCCCTAGCTCCTGAGCTAGGGAGGATTTGGTCTGTGGAAACAGGGAGGGCCAGCAACCTGTCCCAGCACAAAATAAAATAGACTCTGAGGTAGATAACTGATCACACACAGTTGACCAGACAAGTACACAGTTTTGGAAGACAACTGAATTTATCATTGCTTTTCAAACGTATGCAATTGTCTTAAGAAAAGAGCTGTAATAACAGTGAATTATCTTCAATGTTCCAAAGTAGAAATAACTGTGTTATTTATGAATCAGGAATTTCATAGTTTCAAAATTGGTTTTTCTTTACACTTAACACTTGTAGTGATGATGTAAAGTGTGGCACTGCTTGGATCCAAATCTTCCTTCATGCTTTTTTTGTTTGTGTGTGTCCATACATCAATTAAAATTATAAAACCTAAATGCAAAGGTACAAAAAAGGCACATTCTTCTAACCGCAAACTGGTCCGGCAAAAATAAAGAGCACAGAAGATGTGATGCTGAGACAAGTTGGAGCTACTGGTTACTGGCTCTTCGGTCTTTGGTGAAGTTACCTTTAAAAGTGCCAAGTAATTTTTATTTCGCAAATTTACATAATAGAGAGAGCTAGTAGCCAATCGTTTGCTTCTATTCATATCTCAGCTTATGTTTGAAGATAAATCCTTACTTTTAGCTTTTGCCATTTAGTTGCATTAGCAATCTTTTTTTTTTTTTTTTTTTTTTTTCAGTTTGCCAGATCTCAGGCGTCATTCTCATTCTAAAGCACTATCATTAGTATAAAGGAAGGACAAAACAGTCGGTGATTCCCCTCCCCTGCCCCCCACCCCAGCCCCAACGCTACCTACACTAAATCTAGAACATCAAGTTAGGTTTTTTTTTTTCCTGAAAAAAGGCAAAAAAGACTTTACATTGCATCATACAGCAGATATCCTAAATCAGTCAAACTATCAGAGGAAACTGTTGGCATACAGCCTTACAAACAATTTACCTATTAAAAGTTCCCCAGTCAGAAAATGTGTTTCACACAAAACATTTTTCCCTTCTTGCATTTCACTACCTTACACATTTATGTGAAAAATCATTAAAAACACCTACTACATATTTTAAAAAGCCAAAATTTCAGCAACTTTTATTGACTACCTTTTAAAAGCCCTATGCTGCTGTTTTACAAGGCATAATAGACCAGCCCATTTGGTCAAAGCATTCTACATCATTAGTTTGAACTAACTTTTACTGAAACAGCTACAGCATCAAAAGAGTTAAGGCAAATTGGAATTCATAGAAAAGGATAAGACACTTCACACTACGTTGAAAGGAAAAAAAAAAAAAAAAAAATTAACCGGAAAGCTAAGAAAAGAGACACCGACGGCAACACGGAATTACAGCAACACTCGCACTGCAAGCACAGAACACCATGGGTGAAGTCGGACTATTTAAACATCAGAAAGCCCATTTCATACAGCTGAAAAAAACACGAATGAAACACAAAATGAACAAAACCACAAAAATCCGGTCATGCACGGGGTAAGTCTTCATGGTCTGTGTGCATACCCAGAAAATTGAAGTTTTTTCTTTTCTTTTTTTTTGCGTCATAACATTTGATAAAAATCTTTTGTTTTGTTTTTCTTTTTTTTTGTTGTTTTTTTGGTTTTTTTTTGTTTTTTGTTTTTTACTAAAATAAACCTGTTCAGGGGAACAGCTACTAGATGAATTTAAGGGTTTTATGCACCTTATAGAACTTATAGCAAAAATAGTTTTAGTTGATTTCATTATAAATAACGTTTTCAAGAACCTGTGCAAAACTGTCAATAATTTCCTAAAGCACAATTGATCAGAAAAATCCATGATTGTTCAGCCTTCATACCCTTCTTCATGTAAGAACAAACACCCTTCTGTACACCTGGAAGAGAAAAATAAAAAAACAAATGTTTCTGTACATTTGGCATAACATGCCACACAGCTTTGTCATCTCTTTCTTTTACTTTTTCTTTTTTTTTGCTTTTTAGGGCCATACCTGCGGCATATGGAGATTCCCAGGCTAGGGGTTGAATCAGAGCTATAGCTGCTGGCCTATGCCACAGCCACAGCAACTCCGAATCTGAGTCACGTCTGTGGCCAACACCACAGCTCATGGCAACGCTGGTTCCTTTAACCCACTGAGAGAGGCCAGGGATTGAACCTGCATCCTCAGGATATTAGTTGGGCTTGTTACCACTGCACAATGGGAACTTCCATCTCTTTCTTCTTTTAAAGATATTCATGTTTGAGAAAGGCTGTGCTCATCACTGGTGGTGGGCCAGTAAATGCAAACTCTGAAACTGAGGGTCCCTTTCCACGCCCTGAGTCCACCTTTTCAAATCTGAGACCTGCCAATTGCTCTGTCACCAGAGCAATTCAGAAACCCAGGTGTTCTAAGTTCCACACAGCTATTTTACTGCAATCTGCATGGCAGAGTGACAAGTTTCAAGGTTTGTAGTCTAAGCTGGAAAAGCAATCTCTCAACCTAAGGACAGTCACATCAGATTCATGGCTAACATATTGCTAGTCTTGTAATGCTAGATTAAGCTAAATCTTATGCTGTATTTCCTTCAGTTTAAGAGCATTAAAATAATATACATGTATTATTTATGTATAAATGTATCGGAGGACAAATTTGATATCTGGTGTTCTCTGTTATGTTACCAATTTTTGGAGGGGTAGGGAGGAAGAGAGAGTAAATACACATTTGACATCAGTATAAGGTACTGTTCTTTGTGGAGAGAATACTTAATCTAAAAATTCACAGAATCACTGATTTTACCATTTCAGTAACATTGGATTCCCTGGCCATGATTAAACCAGTGTGACCAAACCTGAGTCGGTCTAAGTACCAATATTTGATAAAAGAATCATCGACTTCCCTTGACTTGAGCCCTACAGTGATGGCTCAGTGATGGACACCTTTCCTTCGTACCTCACAGTTACTTATTGGGTTGAAAGGTATATGGAGAATGGTCGTTAGACGTCTCTACAGCCACCTGCTGCTGACCACTCGCCTCCTACAAGGCAGAACAGATGAGACACGTGAGCAGTGAAAACTCCAATCTCTATCTAGGTCTGACCGAGTCCCACATCTTAAAAACAAGCCCTCCTTAAAAGTGATGTTCTTAATGTAATACGGAGCTTTCAAGGTTAATTATTTCCCTAAGGAATTAAAACATCTGACAGACCCAAAGAACCTTTCCCCAACTTTTATGAGTTGTCTCTTTATATTGAGCTACAATTCATCAAACAAGTCTCTTATCCCTTGGGACCAGATGTGCCTTGGAATTCAGTACTTTCAGATTTTAGAATCTGAAATATGGTAAGCACATGTTGTATATCAGAGACTACACTCAGTTCGGTCTGGGGCTATACCTCATAAACACATTAACAAGTCTATGCTGAAAGGTATGGATACACAGAGTAAGTGGGCAAAGATTTTGTCTTGCATCAGTTCAGGTTGGGTTTTGCCACAGGTAGGCTTTTTGCTAAAGTCGTCACAAGGGAAATGTTTCTTTTCAGATTTGTTTGTTTTGGCATTGCAGATAAGGGACTGTGACTGTGGTTGTCAATAACTGCACAGATTTAAATCACTGAGAAGCAAACAAAACAAAACAAACCTCCCCTTCCCCCTAAATCTAGCCACAGTCCTAGTCCTTCTGGAATTGGAACCTATCGGGGGTGGGGATGGGATCTGCCTACCAGGTGGGACTGATTGGGTTAATTAATTTCCTTGGAATTTCAAGGATGCTTTGCAGGAAAATACTGTGCTTTCTGTCCAACTTGAATTCAAGTCAGATTTTTCCCTATCAATATCATACCAGTATCTTCCATTGTAAGAACTAAGAGTTATTTAGCTATACTAACAGCCTCTAGAAAAACAGGTATGGTTTGTTCCTCATCCTTGTGACTGTGTTTTGTAACTTCAGTTTTTTCAAGTATCTTAATTATAATTCACTTCTTTTTGTGATTATTATTATGGATATAATCTTTGGTACTGGGACTGCAACTTCAGCCTTATCTTAACTTTCCTGTGAGAATCGTTTTATAGGACAAAAAACAGAGACCTCAAGAGGTATGAAATGTGCTAAAAGCTTAGAAAAAACATTCCTGGGGGTTGTGGATTACACTAATTTGTAAGCAGAGAATTGTATCTCACAGTTGAAAACAACTCTAGGTGTGAGCTCCCTCTAAACTCAATTCACATTTTTGACTTTTGATGGAGTCGTCTTTGAGTTCTAATCTAACCCATTTCTGAAACTACTCATTCCCAGAATGGCCACCGGACGGTCTGTACCAACCTCCACAGGAACCGCTGCCGTCTGCACATGTGTGTACTGTGGCAAATAGGCCCCTTGCATAGCGGACGTGGCGGGCATGTACTGGAAGGAAGAATAGGGTCAGGATGGGCAATGACAAGTCCTGGGTAAAGATCACGACAGTTTCTCATGCTCAATTATTCAACATCTCTAATGTACTCTTGTGTTGTAGACGATCTCTCTCTCAAAGGACCGTACTATTTTCCAGCAGCCCCCCTCTACCAGTGTCTAACATGGTTTCCATAGGTGGAGACCCAAGAAGTAAGTGACTGTTTATAGCTTTAACAGGTCGCTGAAAAAGACGAAACAGACCCTTGCTTTCCAGATGCTGACAATCATCTTCATCCAAGGTAGGAGAGACTTCTCACTGGCTCTGTGTGGCTCTGGTTTAGCCTTTAACAAGCTGCTGCTGCTGCTTGTGACCATAAACCAGGAAAACACAGCGGTTTGCTCTTTTAAGCCACCATAGATATGCTCTTAATTAAAAGCCTTTGGCCATCTTACCATCTAAATGCTACATACATCAACCCTGGAAGTTAATCTGATATCAGGTAAACCCCAATACCCAACTGAATCCTTGGACTTGGGGAAAATTAGTCAATACTAAGATGGTGATTCAGTGCCCCTGAAATCCATATGGGAAGAAGTAAGTGAGGAAAAAATCCCCTGCCTTTATGACCATGTATCACCTTTATCTTTTGGTTCAGGAGACCAGGTCTGCCAGTGTGAATGAATGATCCTAGTTATTAGAGCTAGAAGTAGTCTTCTATGGCTGCTATATTCTGATAAAGAAGAGAAAGATACCCAGAGGACAGGCTTTTAGTTCATCAATTAATCAAGAAATATCTGGGTATTTGCTATGTGGAAGGCTATTTGCAGGTGAGAGGGGATCAGACTCATCTTTGACATCACAGAGCCTTTAACTGATAAGGAAGACACGGGCTGCATTCATTTACCCTCCTCTGTTTGCTGAGACACGATATTAATTTGCCACCTACTGTTCCGGTGCTGCCTAGTGACAGATGACTCATCTGCTGGGCCAGCGGGCTGATCATAGATGCGGGCTGTAGTGACATGGTGTGCTCCATCGAGGGAGTTAACACGGCACCCTGGGGAGTCGGAGAGAGAGCAAGTGAAACAAACTGCGGGATGGAGTGAGGATTCTGGAACCACCTTTTTCAAAGGAAATACCTTTGTCTGCTGAGGAATGTGAAGCAAAAAGAACCTCCCCTTCAATCGGCAAATGATACTGTAAATGATTTCTTAAAAATGTTCTGCTGCATTGTGCTTCCTGAGACTTTTTAAAGGACACTCACTTCACAGAAATCCCTGTATCAAACACCTTTTCCTTTCCTTTCGCTTACTGTAAAGTCAGAGTCCACAGGAGGAGCTGGGACAGGAACTGCAAACGACTTGTAGCCAGGGTTACAAAAGGCTTAATTTTTTAAAAGTAACTGACAGTTAATGTTTTCTGCAGTCACAAAACAATAAACTATATTGAATATCATAAAATATAGTGTTTCACTTAAAAATGTTAAAAAAATCAATAGTCATCTGACTCAAGGTCAGGCGGTTAGGATCAAGATCACATTCTTCATTCACTCAGTGCTTCTCAGAACATGCAACAAAAATTTGGTGCCTGAGGAGTGAGGACACAGGGTCAGAGATGATTAACAACCCAATTTCGGAATCTTTGATTTTACTTGAAAACATTCCAGTCTTTAAAATAACCCAGGCTGGGAATCCCGTCATGGCTCAGTGGTTAAGGAATCCAACTAGGAACCATGGGGTTGTGGGTTTGATCCCTGGCCTCGCTCAGTGGGTTAAGGATCTGGCGTTGCTGTGAGCTGTGGTGTAGGTTGCAGATGCGGCTTGGATCTCACGTTGCTGTGGCTCTGGAAAAGGCCGGCAGCTATAGCTCCGGTTAGACCCCTAGCCTGCGAACCTCCGTATGCTGCAGGTGCGGCCCTAGAAAAGACCAAAAAAAAAAAAAAAAAAAGACCAAAAAAAAAAAATAAATAAATAAAATAACCCAGACTGTCTCTAAAACACGGCTATAAGAACTATCAGGGTAACACTGCCTGGATTCTGACCTCTGCATGTTTTTACAGAGTTGCAACCAGGGTACATAAACTATTTCCTGTCCGGGGTTTTGCGTCTAACTTAATATTTCATTATAAATATTTACCTAACTTGCTGCCTTGTTGTCATTGGTATCCTTTTTAATGATGATTTAATGGTACATTGTATATGAAATTTAATTCATTCTATTTCTGGATTTTTGCATTCTGATTTATCCTGTTATAATATTCTTATGGATTATAGCATCCCTCTCACTTTTGCAATCACCCAATTACTTAAAAATGCAATTATTCTGATACACCCTACAAATCAGACTTTTGGTACTGCTGTATCTGACTCATCTCCTAAATACACTGTTATTTGTTGATAATTAGATACACAATTGAGGGCAAAGACTGGTGTGCTGGCACTTTACTTGTCGTAGGCAGTCTAAATCCGGGTGGTCAAAAGGAATAAACCCTCAGGTAGAAGCCTTGTGCACACACCACTACAGTCTCGAGGCTGTTAAACTGAGATGTGCTGCCTCTGTAACTGCCCACCTGCTGTCCCAGCCAAAGAATATAGATTCATGTCAGAAATAAGTACTAATACATTTCATAAGATATTTTTTCCTCTCAAAAATTTAAAGTGCACCGTCAAAAAGTATGTGGTAACATGGAAAGGATTCAGAAGCCCAGAATATGCAGGAGTTTCCTCTTCCTTTTTCTCATTCATCTGTAGGAGCTGCTGTACTAGGAAGCCCTTAAATGAAAAGCGAGCTGACTTCCTGCACTTCAAAATATGGTGCCATAGAGTGCCTGGGACGCAGACTGCCATTGGTGTGTTTGTGTCTCTTCATGGGTATAAATCTGTATATATGTGTAGGTATGTGTGGGTTGTGGGAGCATGTGTGCATATATGTATGTGTGAGTAAATTTATGTGCACATGTACAGGTATCCAGACACACAACACACATATATCATCAGAGAGCTCTTCTCCTGTGTTATCCATGTTTTATTTGCTTCTTCAAAGCATCTCAGCAACTACCTGTTCAGAACGTGTTCCTGGACCATTTCACATGCCTGATCTAACACTGAATAGTGTCTCTCTATAGTTGTCCTGAGAGAAATTCCTATCTCATTTCAAGACCAAGAATAGTGTGCTTTTCCTAAGCAACCTATCTGTTTTTATGAGTACTGTGAACTCCGTTGCTTATCAGGATTCTCATTTTGCACTGGTTACCAGAAAGCTTATGGCCAAATTTGTGGCCACCTCATGGCAAGCATCTAGATCATTGTGTTGGGCTTTCTTAGCCTTTGTTCTCCATCTTTATTTTTCAACTTTTTAAACCTGTATTTTAATTTAACCAACTGGATTTTATGTGTCTTTGAAAAATACATTAAATATCCTATCAAATAAGGTGAAGAGTAACTCAATAAAAAAATGTAATATACACAAAAGTACAACAAATGCTTGAGCCACTAAAGAAATTACCTTTGTTATTTACCAACGAAGGTATTACTACTTTAGTATTTTTAATTTCCATGGAGAGGTTAAGTAACACTGATGAAAAACTCTAGCTCAATTTTGAATTCTTTACATTTGCATTAAACAATATAAACAAGGAGAGTTTTTTCATGGAAGGTACAGTTAAAAATTTTAGCAATTTAAAAAAACTTCAGGAGTTCCCATTGTGGCTCAGCAGAAACAAATCCAACTAATATCCATGAGGATGTGGGTTCAATCCTTGGCCCTGTTCTGTGGGTTAAGGATCCAGCATTGCTGCAAGCTGTGGTGTAGGCTGCAGATGCGACTTGGATCTAGTGTTGCTGTGGCTGCAGTGTAGGCCGGCAGCTGTTAACTCCAATTTGACCCCTAGCCTGGGAACTTCCATATGCTACACCTGCGGCCCTAAAAAAGAAAAAAAAAAACCTTCAAAATTAAAAAAAAAATTAAAAATTCAATTGAACAATCACCTACATTGAAGTGCTCATAGACTGCAAATTTAATTTAATGTTAACTATCACTTTAAGACAAGGTGTGTCTAAGTTTTCTAATGAACCTGTACATTTCATGCTTAAAATGTCCCAAATCTTACACCAATTCGGACAAATGGTTTTAATCCAGAGAATGGTCTTTAACATATCCATAGCTTACTTGCAAACCACAAAGCCATTAAGATGAAAAACTTACGGGGTGCTGGAGGATATATGGTTGAGGTTGCATCCAAGAAGGACTTTGCACCTGGAAAAAGGGAGGATTTTGGAAGAAACATTGATTTCCATTGGAACACTTCCTATTTCTCTAGATCTCTTTTAATTATGTTAAAGTCTACAGAAGGCAAATAAGGAAACAGTACTATCAATGATTAAAAAGATTAAGGCAGTTAGTGTTCTCGACAAACTGGTCACTCTGAATAGGATGAAATGATTATTTAAAACCAAGTTCCATTTGCCCACTCAGGAAGTATTTACTGAGTATCAAGTACCAAAGAGAAAAAAGGCAAATAAGACATGCCCCCCCCCCGCAAGAAATTTACCGCCTAAGCAAGGGATAAACAAGTAAACAACTTGCTAATGCAAAGTGTGACAATCAAGGTATAAATGTCAGTGCTTTAGGAATAGAGAGGAATGAGAATTAATTCCAGCACATCTTATTAGAAACTAATCTTTAATGTCTGTGCTTATTTAAAAAGAAGAACCACATTCAATCCCTTATCAAAACCCCGGACATTAAATTTCAGATATCTTGACTAGTGGTCAACGATTTCTAGTTAGTGTGAAAACAGAAAAATCTGAAATCCAGATTTAGGAAATGAAACTAGTAACTAGATCCTGACAATGACAGTCAAAAGGGCATCTGTACAGCAGACCCTCTGGATTGAGAAATATGACACGAGAGTCAAGTTCTGTGGCGAGAATGAAAGCACGTGCAGTCTCTGCCACTCCGGGGAAGGAATACGGGTCCGTTTCTTGATGCTCAGAGCTTTCCTGAGACTATGTGATTTCACAGTAAGTTTCAGTTCCTAATTCTTAAGAACAAACCCCTCCTGTGTCTCATCCCCTACGGTTAACTTCAGAGGTTCTACAGAGAGGATACGGGGAGGAGTCAGGGGGAAGAACGTATTGTGATTTACCTTGATAGCAGAGCCCCGATACTTGCTTTCTCTGGTTTCCTTTGCCACCTAAGGCAGACCAAAGTTAAGTGCTTCTGCCTTGTTAACATTTCAGTTATCTGGACTGCAGCCTTTCCCCATTGGGATACTGGTGGTTTCTTGCAGATGCCAATTTCTCAAATCCAATTATATAAGCATATGGTGGTTTAGTGGAGAAAGGCCCACTCCAACATGAGTGCAAGACCTTCACTGAATGAATCACGGGGAGGCAAGCAGCTCCCTGGAGACCCTAATTTGGGCCAGATGCACCCGTTTTTGGTATGCTTCAGTGGTCCTAATAATCTAACAGCTTATAGCATTACGGGGTTAGGGAGCCATGACATCTAATCCAATTTTCTTTCTCAAGCAGCAAATCAACTGCTGTCAATTTCTATTCCTCAATCTTCCCTAACTATAAAATGGGAATAATAATCTATGGCCTGTAAATTCTCTATCAGTGGTTCTTCACCCACTTTTGGATTTTGAATCTCTTTGAAAACCCAATGAGGGAAACAGACATCTCCCTTGCCCCTCTGAACTAATGGCATGTATATGAGTGTCATTTTGCAAACAATTTAAGAGAATCACAAGACTACTTAAACCTCATTGGCTGACCCCAATGGGTCCCTTAACTTATGGGGCTAAGAATCACTCTGAAAGGTTACAGCACTGAATTCCAGGCAACTGGAATGAAATTTCACACGTATCTTAGAGAAACAGATTGCCCAGGTGAAGAAATCAGGACTTTGTAATGAAATGTTAGGTAGATCAAATCTATTAACACTAGTGGTCTCCTAATTTATTTATTTTTTTAATTCTGTGAAATAGTTCTGTGGCCCAAATGCTCACTGCTTTTATAGTAAAGAGAGAAAAAAGAGGTGGTAAGGAGATGCATTGATAGCTTTAAATATCTACAGAAGCAAACATTTAAATTAATCTGCACGATCTTTCATTTGCCTGAGAATAAGCTTACTTGTTCCTATTTTTAGTGATACACGTAAAGAGGTTTCCACGTTCAGACAGTTAAGAAAGGAGACTACCTTTCAATATCACACATAGGAACCGTTAATTAGGGAAAATGCACCAGAGCAGATCTCACTGAATCTTAATACAGGCAAGGAGAACAAAGAAATCTCAAGTTCAAAATCACTAAAGAGGCATTAAATGAGTGAGTGCTATGCCCAGTAGATTGAAGAACCAGAATAAGGAACTTAACGATCAAGACAGCTAAAAGAAAATGAGTGACGACTCAGAGAAAGGAAATGAAAAGAGCCTAGAAGCTGAGGGAGGCTGTGAATGCTACTTTGACTACCCGGGTTTTAGTGAGTTTAATCACCTTCTCTTTGTTGCCCAAAAGCTACTTTTATGCTTTTAGACAGAGCCGCCTTTATGACAGTGCTTGTGTTGACCGATCCATTATTTTAAAAAAGCAGAATGGATATACTCTTATCAGCCAGCTAATCCTGAATGTAAAGGATATTAGTAATCATAGATAACATTTACTGAAGACTAATGATAAACTAGGTACTGTGCTGAGCTCTTCATGGAGATAATCTCATTCAGTTCTTATAATAAGCCTATGAGATAGAAACCATTATTATCCCCATTTTAAAGATGAGGAAGCTGAGGCTTATAGAAGTGAAATAACAGTTATTAGATACTGTCATCCCCTATCTCTCAGGGTGACAATATCTAATTCAATTGTCTTAAAAACAAGAATACGCACTAGTTAGGCACACTGGATCTTAATTGTCAGCAAACGCATATTCCCATGTCTGTCACTAAACTCTGCTATTTAACATGTTCTTGTTTGGGCCTGTGAGTGAGAGGCACTCTTGATATGGGAGGAAAAATATATGCGCACTATGGGTTCATGGAGAATAGGAGCTACCCTACAATAAAACCAGATCAATATTATAACAGGTGCTTTGGGAGATTTGGGTTCTAAGCTGGGGGTTTAAGGTAAACACCTCTTTACAAAACAACCTAAATAGGGAGTCACCTCCCTTCTTTTTGGCCTCAAATTTCATGGCATTGCTCATTTCATGCCACTTAAGAGAGACATATCTTTACTTACCAGCCTGTTTACTTGCCCTTTGTCAGTTCCTGCTGACAAGGTAACAAAGGCAAGGGTGCACACCTATTCTGTACTTTTCCTAACAGCAGTTTGGGTTTCAGTTTTGGGGACACATAGTGTCCAGAAGCAGGGCCTGTTGTGAAGGATGGATTAGGGTTTGTCCCAATCCTAAAATGCTATGATTTCAAACATTGACAACAGACAGCCATTTCCCCTTGTTGTACATTCTTAAACATAAATCACGCTGTCAAATAAAAAGCAGCTTGTTCGAAATTGGGTATCCAAGCTGTGTAACATTTGACTTAAAATTTCATTATAAATGTCCATGATTTTAAGACACCTACAAATAGAGCAGCAATCTATGGTTGGCAAGTTGCCATACTCTTGATGAATCCTAGAGGTACAAACCTGGTAGGCAGATACAGGAGATGCGATATAGGGTGTAATGGAAGTCTGAGTGATCATTCGGTTTGTAGCAATACTGTATGGTGAAGGATAAAATCTAGAACAAACACAAAAGCCTTTATTAAGTCATCCTTTAAATAGAATAATGCACAGAACAAATGTCGGATGTTGTCCACCTTCACAATTTCCCTCAAGCCGCTAGGTACTTATCATAATGACATACCCGTTCTGTATAGCAGCTGTGGTTGGGTCGTAAGTAAGTGTCATTCCAGCCTATGGGAAAGAGAAAGAAACATTCTTCTGCAAAGGCACAAATTAAAAATTCAATTTCTCAGAGGCATGGCAACATAAAACAGTGATAGTTCAGTAGTACTTGATAAAATGGAGAGTTTCTGTCAGACAAGCATAATTATAAACTCCACAAGAGAATTAAGCTCTAGACCAGCATTGTACCTCCCATATGGGAGCCATTAGTCACAGGCAGCTATTTAAACAAAAAGTTGAGTCCCTCTACCATACTTGCTACATTTTGAGTGCCTCAAATAAGGAGCCACAAGTGGCTAGTGGTTATCATCGGGCAGTACAGATTCTAGAACATTTCTTCTGCATAACACCTCCTGAGGCAGTCTTGAACTAGTATGTTACTTAAAAGAACAATTCATTTAAAATAAATATGGGGGCATGGAGGGTCAACATTTTTACTGAGAAATGAAGCTCTTTTTTTTCCTAAAGAACATTATTTAAAGGAATTAGGCAAAACATCTCAATGAAAAATATACTATTTATTGTAATAATATTTAAAATCATCTCTGAATAACTTTATTTTTTTAAATTATTTATTTATTTATTTATTTTGTCTTTTTGCCATTTCTTGGGCTGCTCCCTCGGCATATGGAGGTTCCCAGGCTAGGGGTCCAATCGGAGCTGTAGCTGCCAGCCTACGCCAGAGCCACAGCAACACAGGATCCGAGCCTTGCCTGCGACCTACACCACAGCTCACGGCAACGCCGGATCGTTAACCCACTGAGCAAGGGCAGGGACTGAACCCGCAACTTCATGGTTCCTAGTCGGATTCGTTAACCACTGTGCCACGATGGGAACTCCTGAATAACTTTAAATGTAAACTCAAGGAACCATGACATTAAAACAATAAGCCACCTGTGCATTTCTCACAGCTACTTTAAGATGCTCTTTTACCGTCTACGTAGCTGAGTGGTAAAAAGAGCTGTTTCCACCATCTGTCTGTCTGTCTGGAAAATCACCACTCTTTTAGCACCATATCTTAATGTGACATTATCTGGATTGATAAAGTTTCATTCCTGGCCACCTCTTCTACATGTGTGGTGGCCAAATCGAGATGCCACCTGTGTGATTACTCAAGTAGCTTCTGTGATGATCCACCCCCACTGAAGTTTCAGGAAAGGACTTACAAGTCTCACCTCTCCTTCTCTGTGCCAGGGTCTTCCATTAGGGATGTATTTGTTTGGGTTCTGTCTCTTCTTCTGTCCCCCGTCCGCAAACTTACACAATAAGGGTTCTGTAGGAGCTGAATAAACAGGGAAAAACAACAGGAAACCCAAACTGTTAACACGTGTACGAGTGACAAAAAGTAACTGGATTTCTTTTTTAATAGGAGCAGTGCTAGTGCTCTAAGGGACCTGACAGCACATGTCAAGGCCAAAGTTGACTCAGACCTTTTGAGAGGATCCACTGGTGAAAAATATAGTACAGGAAATACATGAGTTATTATTTTCAAGCCAGAGTGTAATAAATTGAAAGGGCTACTCTGAGGAAGCAAAGGAAGTTGTGGATTTGCTTTTGCACTTCTTTAGGTAGAAACATTCTTCTTTCCATGCTGGACCCTCTCCAATTTCATCTCTGTCAATCTTCAAATGTATATAGGATTGTGTTATTCCCCGCCCCCTCAACTCAGAAATGCTCCCACAGCTTCACATTATAATTCCTCAGAGAGATCTTCACTTCCTCCAGCAGAAAACAAGTTCCCTTTCATACTGCTCAGACTGTATTTTTACTCACAGCAATTTTAATACTTTGTGCTGATTTGTCTGGTGTCTGTTTCTCCTCTAGAGCATAAGCTCCATGGAGGCAGTGACTTCTGCTCATCACTGTTCTCTCCAGGCTGAATCAATGAATGGATATGAATCGGTCTTATTTGTTTATGTGGGGGATACAGCACTGAACACAGCTGTTGTAAGCTGAAAACACCTGTCCACCCTATTTAAAGGTTTTTCTGTGCTTTTAATCATCCCACTTGGTGTTGCTGTACTATACATCCGCCTCATCAAATGATCCCAAGAAACTAACAAAGAAAAGCAAAAAAGGCATAAGATGAATAGACCATCTTACCAGGGATATATATTCATTAGCTAAAAAAAGAAAAAAAAAGTGACAGCATAGTAGGCCACCCATGCCTTTTCGTTTTTTTAAAAAAATATTTTTCTGTAATGGAAGTAGCAGTGTATTCCTGAAAGCTGTACATGTTTCCATGTGTTTCTAGTTAATGTAATAAAGACAATCACACCTTCCTGTCTGGCTCGCACATTCTGTCCTTTGTCTACCGTGGAACCGTGATTACTACTTTCAAGTTCTGTTTCAAAGTTAAATAACCATGAAGGGAAAAATATTGCTTGTGGAAAATTTACTCCTTTTTCCTCTGCCTCTTATTATCCTAATTCATCTCTTATTTTATATCACTATTACCCACCCACTAATGACAGGGTGGAAGCAATAGTGCCTCTCAGTACTCTTCTGCCAAAAAAACAAAACACAACCAAAACCCAACTGCAATTCCTTCCCACAAGCTGTCGAGGCTGTTTGGCACTCCTTTCTCCTCTCCCTGGTGTGAACACTCCAGAGGGGCGGGCTGGCATGTAAGCTCACGTCTGAATGGCAGCTGTACTGCAACGGGTTCCAGGAGGTGAGAGCAAAACTGTCATGTGTCTGATGAGACGTGGTGGGCCCTGCCATTCACAAAGGGGTCCTGAGTTTCCCTCTGACTCTACCCACCCATTTCCTGAACAAGGAACTCCCATTCTTCCATTTAAGGCAAAGTGGGTGTGATGGAAGATGGACTGGGGCCAAATCGTACTTTCCTGAACTACCTTTTCTGTCTTTCCAAAAAAAGATACTGACTTTCGGAAATTTCCACCTTCACCAACAATCACAGAAGGTAAAGGATACAGATGCGGTGAAACAAGAGAGCTTTCTAGTCACTGATGATGATGATTTTAATTCTACAATTGGGCCGTTCAGGGACAGACCAGATGGAATCTGGGCTGGAAACTGGGCCAGAGAAGATGGCATTCAAATGTGAGGAAGGAGAGTGCCTGTCTACTGTGGTGTGGCTGGGGACGCCTCATCCTTGACCTCTAAGGACAACCTGAGAACTCAGAGAGAAACAGGATCTCACTCTCCATGGGTCTAGAAAGGTCCTTGTGGCATCAAATGTTTTTTCTCCAGTGATACCTGATGTTTTAGGACTTTACCTTGCCGTAACCCCCCTTTGGGGAACGGCTTTTATCTAGAGGCATTATAAAGACTAGCTCCTAGACTGAAATTCAAATTAAAAAAAAAAAAAAGTTGACTTGGCCCAGGTGGGATTCATTCTGGAAGTTCCCCAGGCTGCCTGGGTAGGCAGGTGTGAAGGGAAGCAGTGGCGTAGCAATTCCTGGCCAGCACTGGGCCGCATGTTTGCTGAGAGGCCAAGTGCCCCTATCTGTGGGAAGGGGCTTCCAATACATTTTCATTCATCTAGACTAAGCTCTGTCAAAGAAAAAGCAATTTCAGGCAACAATAACGCCTGCTAAGAACGTCTAATGAGGAGGTAAACATCAAGCGAGTGATGACATGTTTGTAAATATATCATTTAAATGAAACAAATGGAACAGAATGTGGTTGAATCTTTAAAAAATGAATTACATTTGCTGCATGATTTTGTGCTGTCATTAAGGTATTTTCCTCCCAGTGAAACCAAAAAGGTAAGTAGTTAAAACAGTTTGCCTACTGGCAGGTGTCCCATATCTTAGGAAGACAAATTTCTTATTTTAAGGGATTATAACCAGTAGAAATGACACATTTTAAAGATAGTTGCTGGTTCCTGGCTTCTAGGAAATGGGAATGCTCCAGTATTCAGGGGCAATATACTATTAATATACTATTAAAATTTCTCTGGTCTGTTTAGCAGTTGAAATTTTTACTGCATGCCTACTATGTACAAGGTATAGTGCTAAGAGCTAGGGATACAGTGGAAGCTAAAACAGGGTCACAGTTCTTACAATCTGATGGGGATGAGTGTGTCCCCAATCTTATAAAAACCCGCTCAGCTATTTATGGTACAGAGTACCGTTTTTGAGACGTTTGTTTTTAATAAAAATGCCACCCAGAAGTGAAATACTTCTGATACAGGAACAGCTGTATTTCTTTACAGCTGCTGCTCCTTGGACTTGGAGGGTATGAAACAGAGCTTATTCCTAAGTTTTTTTTTTTTTTTTTTCTTTTAGGGCCACACCCACGGCATATGGAGGTTCCCATGCTAGGGGTCGAACTGGAGCTACAGCTGCTGGCCTACGCCAGAGCCACAGCAACACCAGATCTGAGCTGCATCTGCAACCTACACCACAGCTCATGGCAATGCCCGATCCCTGACCCACTGAGCGAGACCAGGGTTCAAACCCGCAACCTCGTGGTTCTTAGTCAGATTTGTTTCCACTGTGCCACAACAGGAACTCCTCCTAAGTGTTCTTAATAACTGATTTATTATGAAGACTGGATAATGTTCTCGAGGAAAGCAACTATGTGAGTTTTTTTTTTTTTTTAAAGACATCTATGTGACCATTAAACTGAGCATGAGTCAGATGATTTCAGTTACATTTTTGAATCGAGAGACAAACACACCCACAGCAATATCTGGGTCATGGCCCACTTATTTCTAAGTGTGTGCAAGACTGACAAAAGGAGAGCTCCTTATTGGATTAGCATGTACTGTGGCTCATTCCAGACCAGGAGATAGTCTCTAGTTTGCTTTTTGGAGCCTGATACTCAAGTTTTAGTTTGAAGACCGGGAGGTGCTATGTGATGCCAGCTTTTTGTACAGAACATATCCTTTAGGTGACTTCCTGGACTGTTCTTTTTAGAAGGGAGGAAAGGGCCAGTGTCTGCCATTGACTCAGGGGTAAGAAAGGGGGCATTCTCTATACATCTTCTTTTTTTAAACTTTGCACTTTCTTTACATAATAGTTTGCATGTTGAGTGTTTGCTGCCCTGGATACTTTCAGCAAGAATGAATTAAATATTCAGGGTGAGTGAGTTCAATATAAGATCTGAAGTTTTCAGCCATGAAACAGGAAAAGTATCTAACATTTTCACTTGAGGAGTACTGGGGAGGCATGGCCTGCAGAAAAGGAAGTGCCATGAATACCAGTACACAGGCCTATGATCAACAGGCACGTTTGGGTATATTAACTTAAAAAATAGTTTGTAACAGTCAACCTGTAATCTCTGGCCACTTTTCTAGATTAGCAACTCTTCACCTTATTGTGCAAAACAATAAATGCAAAGTGTTATAATAAATAATTTGGATTTAAAATATATTCTTGTATTAGGTTGATAGAATGTTACATAAAATTACCCCATATCAACTGATTTTGCCAAATATGCAGCGCATTCAAAGCTGAACTTTCCTTAATGAATCATGATCTTTTGGGTTTGTAGAATGGGTGTCTCAGATGTCTTGTGAGATCTCTCAGGGCAGAGTCTCATCCTTTTATTGACCAAGACAAAGAAGTTATTTCCTTGTTCCTCAGAACCAACAAGAACACATACCTTCAGAAGCTTAATTGCTGTGGTAGAACCTTTAACTGGCAGGGCCGCAGGCAATCACTGATCTAATATTTAATATTTTGGGGGCATCTCTCAAGAACCATCTACAGCAACTGCATTCCTGGATCTCCAATGTGCCCTCGATAGGGATGATCTTTTACAAAATGCCTGATTTGTGGCACTAACGGTCCCTCTTAAGGCCCATGACGCCTCACTGTACACCATTAAGTCCTGTCCTTACCCATCTTCCGAAGCCAGACTCTGCAGTGACTGAGGCTCAAATGTCTTCCCTGGATACCCATGCTAAGCATCTCTGCTAGGATGCCTGCTTTGACTAAGCACTGTAGCATAGGACCAGACCTCTTGGACATTCTCCTCACTTGCCTCATCTAACAGCTCAGAGACTAGGGCTTCTCTGTATTTGTAACAAAGTAGACCCTCTCACCCTGTTCTAGCAACTGGAGAAACTGCTACTTCCAAACTCCCATTTTGAAAAAACCCAGAAAGTTATACAGTATTCTATCCCAATCAACAGTCTTTAAACCATAAATTGCCCCGTGATCGAAGCTTTTCCATCACTAGTGGGAAACCAGCCCACTCAACAATTGTAATTAGATTTCTTTTCAATAATGTTGGCTACTTTCTAAATTCCTCAACTAACAACATGCAAGAAACTATCCAGGCCTCCTTTAAAAATTTTAGCCTAAGGTTCCAATTAAATTATTATCCCTTCGTTGTGTGGACAACATCGTTTCCTATTTCAGGCTCCTCTTTGTTTCTAACCAAACCCTGCTGTTCTTACAACTACAGGGCAGAGCTTCAGTGTCTCTCTGCAGATGCCTAACCTGTTGGTAGGTTCTGTCTCTCCTCCTTTCCGGACCTGTAGACGGAGGTTCCAGTTCCCACGCAGCTTTGTTTATCAGTAAAGTGATGATTAAACAACATCCAACATTTCTATGTAAAATCAGGTTACATAGAAAACATAAATGCAATACTTGCCCATCATTCCATTATAAATATTTTAATATTCTCTACTTCCTTTCTAACTCTATTTCATTTCTGCAATCATAGGGTCTTTTCTTCTACCATTTACATTGTGGACCTTTCTCTAGCTTGTTACAGAACTGTTGTTTTTTAATGGCTATGTAATGTTCTACTTGAAAAAGGATCATGTATAGCTTATTATGGCTAACACTGCACAAATATCTGTGTGTCTTGTTTATCTCTTCAATCCTAGTGCCAATGCGATATTGGTGGTCAGGTTCCAAAGTGGTTAGAATGTTGGCCCTAGATTAGTCTCCCTGGGTTTGCAATCTGGCTTTGCCATTTACCAGCTAGTGACCCCAGGCAAGTCTCTGGTTTCATAATCTGTGAAATGGGGATACTAATAATATTTATTTCAAAGGATTGTTACAATTGACATATATAAACATATATGAAGGGCTTAGAACAGTTCAATGAGTATTAGCTATTGTTGTTAGCACACTAAAAAGAGGAAGAGCTTACATTTTTGATGAAGGGCTCCTCCTCTTACCTTTGCATTATTAAATTAAATTCTCAGGAGAGGAACTTCTGGTTCAGAAGTTATAAGCATTTTTGGGAACTGGTTTGTTTCCCATGGGATTTGATTCTGCAAGATTTAACGAGCTGGTGACGGCTGCTGCCTTGGCTTCACACAGAAAAAAGAAACGTTCCAGCTGTAGTTAAGGATAAAGTTACTGGAAAATGCCTTTCAGAAAAAAACTGTTTCATAGTAACACCTACATCTTCCACCCAAGATCTTTATGCTTTAATAAAATCTTACTCCATGATTTATTGTTCGTCTCTGGCAGAACCTGAGTAGAAAGGTGTAGAAAGGTGACTGGAGGGGGCCTGCTGGGGGGTGTGTGTGTCACCATCCAGGGTGGTAACAGCTGCCTGACGCAGTCTCATCGTAAGCCTGACGTGGCATTCAAAGCACTCGGGAGTTAAAACACTGGCACACTTCTAGGTGTGGTCCCTTGTAAAAGCCAGACTTCCTTCCTTGGTAGAGAATGTATGGGGGTTTTGGTTCTGCAAGACAGCCCTCACCCCCCTGGCCTCCCAGGATGGTTCCAGCGCTTTTGCTTTCATGGCAATGATTTACTCATAAGCTTCCAGCCTGTGGAGGGAACAGCTCAACAATATGCACATTTAGACCCTGCTCTACTGTACACACTGGGTGAGGGAGACGTGAACACGTCACAGTCCCAAAGGTATGATCACACTGTCTTAGAGGTACCAGGAGCATCGCACGTGTCTTTAAGTATTTCTCTTGTCCTAGAGGTGCCAAAATTTTCTGTTTTTAGTACAGTAACAGGGCTTAAGACAAACATTCAGGAAACGAAACGGGCAATAAAAACCCGTGAAAGATTTCCAGCCTTTTTACTAGATTTGTAATTTTTCCTCTAAACATTACCTTTTCTGTCTCCTCGCAGAGGATAAGGCCCTAGTAACTTTCCCTATGTAAAGAACATTCCAGAATGTGGGTAAGAGCAGTTTTCAAGCCCTCCTGGGCATGTACCCAATCTGAAAAGTCAAAGTAACACAGAAAGCAGATGTAAAACAAGCTTAGGTCTTTGGATGGAGTTGGCCAGCAGTCATGTACGCACTTCACTGGAGCTCTTCCATGACCCAGGCAAAGCTCTGGACAATGTGGCCGAATGATGCCATTGCAACAATGGGAATGTGCATGAACATGGTGGTGACCAGACACTTTTTTTTTTTTTTGTCTATTTAGGGCCGCAGCTGTAGCATATGGAAGTTCCCAGGCTAGGGGTCAAATCAGAGTCACAGCTGCTAGCCTACACCACAACCACAGCAACACCAGATCTGAGCCACGTCTGCAACCCACACCACAGCTCATGGCAATACTGCTCCTTAACCCACTGAGTGAGGCCAGGGATCAAACCTGCATCCTCATGGATACTAGTCAGATTCGTTTCTGCTGAGCCACGATGGGAACGCCGACACTTTTTTCTTTTAAAAAACTCTCTGCCCTTAGCACACAAGGACTTATTCAGACTCCATTAATATCAAGAAGAGGTCCAGAAAGAGTGATGTGATCACACTGCCTCCTGCAGTATTGAATATATGCATGGCCTTGGTCCAGGGGTAACCTTGTGTGCGCTTCCCACAGAATCAAAAACAGAGCGCAGCAGGGCAAGCAGCCTGTGGAGAACTGCAGCTAACATGCCATGTGCATTAGTCTTCTTGGAGGCTGTACTCTCTTCCAGGAAGGTACTGGAAGAACATTTTTTTAGACAAATCCTTGAATCGTGACCATGAGCGACAGTGTTTTTGCCTTGGGCACATCTCCTAATTTGGACATCAGTTCTCACTAGGACTTCTCATCACTTGTTTCTAACATCCACTGGGTGGGAAACCACCACTGCATGATTTCTCCAGAATGGAATTTTTATCAAGCAAATAGGACGTACTTATTTTTGAGTTCTATGGAATTCACCTAGATTGTCCCACAGAAGTTTTCAGTTTTTTGACCCTTCTTGGGGTCCTTCCAAGCAAAACTGACTTACTGCAAAACAGCCAGTGCTCAAAGTCAAGGTAAATCCAAAGGACAAGGCTTCAACATTTTCAGGGAAAAATGAGACTGGGTAGGGATGGATAGAAGGAAAGGCCTCATGAGCAATTTTTTTTAACACCAACTATAAAGTAATGCTTGAAGAATTTACCATAAGATAATGAAAATACGGTAACATCAGACACAAAAGCACCAGATTTTTTAAAAGTAAAATCAGAAAGCGGATTGCAGAAAACATGGTGCTGCAGTATACCGGATTCTTTTGGAACTCTAGATATCTACCACATTACGTTCCATGTCCCAGGTCAGTGTGGGGTATGCCTGGCCTGGGGAACCCAGCCACACCACCCTGATATGAAAAGTGTGTTGGCAGAGGGATGATGGGTGGCATATCAGAAGTGACAACTCATGGAGTTCCCGTCGTGGTGCAGTGGTTAACGAATCCGACTAGGAACCATGAGGTTGCGGGTTCGATCCCTGCCCTTGCTCAGTGGGTTAACGATCCGGCGTTGCCGTGCTGTGGTGTAGGTTGCAGACTCGGCTCGGATCCCGCGTTGCTGTGGCTCTGGCGTAGGTCGGTGGCTACAGCTCCAATTCAACCCCTAGCCTGGGAACCTCCATATGCCACGGGAGTGGCCCAAGAAATAGCAACAATAACAACAACAACAACAACAAAAAAAAGACAAGACAAAAGACAAAAGACAAAAAAAAAAAAAAAAGAAGTGACAACTCATGTGTGTAGTTGACCTCCTTCTGCTCTACCATCTAGAAACCTCCTTAAGAGTGTCACACTGTTCAGCTTGTCAATGTGCAGAAAGTGTCTTTTGGGGACTGTGTCTAATACAGGTTTCTCTTCTCCTTGGCTAATGTCACGGGCAAATCACCAGTCGTGCAAGAATCTGAGTGCTCTGATGCAAATCATCCTGGGTAATTCTGTGTATGCCGGCTAAGCAACTTGATCGTTACATAAACCATCCTCTGACTGTATTTAGGAAATGCTATGTCTGCCTAGCAGTGAGCCCACTGTATTTAAACATTAAAGTGGAGGCTCATTCAATTTACCCTTGCCTGATAATATTTTTGTTTTTCAGCTGGTTCTGCTGAAAAGAATCATATGCTCTCCATGGAGAAATTCATGTGACAGAGCAGCCATGCAGGTAGCCGGTGGGGAGAGAGCCGCAACTGATAAAACAGGCTGCAAGTCAAAGCTCTTTCTCGTATAATGTGTGCCAAAAACAATCCAGAGAAGTTGAAACTGGGTTCAAATTTTGTTGTGCATTCTCAAGCCCACTGGAGACTTCTTTTGAGGAAAGGGGTTCACTGATCAGCAGCATGCTTCCAAATCTCGCATTGTACATTTCAAACTCCTGCCTAAAAGCAGCTGAGCCTCACTTACGGGCAAAAGATATTCTCAAAGGCTGTCAAAAAAGCCATGATTACTGTGATGAGCTCTCTAAGAAAAACACTCTTGGAAACTACTTGGTAACCTATGCTGGTGGAGAGTGAGGGACAGGCTTTTTGTGCCTACCACAAAATTAAAATATAAAACACAGCTCTTGGAGTTCCCATTGTGGTGCAGAGGAAGTGAATCCGACTAGGAACTGTGAGGTTGCGGGTTCGATCCCTTGCCTTGTTCAGTGGGTTAAGGATCCAGCATTGCCATGGTCGCAGACATGGCTTGGATCCTGTGTTGCTGTGGCGCTGGTGTAGACTGGTGGCAACAGCCCCGATTAGACCCCTGGCCTGGGAACCTCCATATGCCGCGGGTGCGGCCCTAAAAAGACAAAAGACAAAAGACAAAAAAAAAAAAACAAAAAAAACCCCAAAAAAACAAAAAAAAGAAACAAAAAAAACCACAACCAACAAAACACAGCTCTTGCTGCTAAAGAACTTGCCGACTAGTTGGGCGGCAAGACTAAAACACAAGAAGGATCCTCTAACATCAGAAAATGATGTAAAGTTAGGTCCTGGTTCATCATAAAGAGAATGGCTTGACTGCATGGCTCTCTTCCCTACAGGGCTGCTCTCTGGGTAGAAGAAACCTTGCTTCTTACGCCCCATTTGACACTGAGCATGACTTGGAAGAAACTATTCTTTACTAGTTGCAAAGGTGCAAAGAATCCTATGATCATCTACGTGTGGTTTGGAAATCAAGGTCTTTTTTTTTCCTGGAATGGGTGTGACCGACAGTCTTGGAACCTACTTCAAGGAAACAGTTAAATGACATGACCATGAAGTCCTCTGGAGAAAAAAGGAAACTTCGACCTCAATTCGTGACACCCTGAGAGCTATTTCATTCAGGGGACTGGTAGATTTTATCTTAGATTGATCCAACATCAAAACAAGTGCATGCTGTGGTGTGTGTCCTTCTCGAAATCTCCTGGTTGCATGCAAGGAGGGGCTGAGACAGTAATGAGGTCACAGGTGGGTGGATGAGCAGCCCTTCAAAGGGACTAATAACTACTCTGGGGTCCCGGCTATGCAGAGAAGGATGTGGGAATCGAGGATAACATGGGGGCAGCTGTGTGCAGGGGCCTTGGAAGGCCCCACAGAGCAAGGTTTCCAGAAGGCTCCCACTCTCCCTCGTCTTTACTTAGCTGGCAAGTAGAAACATTCCTCTCTCATTTCTTTCCCTTTTTTTCTTTCTAACTTTCAACTCAAGTGTTGATGAAAAAACAAAACTAACTTAACAAAAACCAAAAAGGAAGCTCTTTCACAAGGCTGAGTTCTTTGGAAGAGCATGCTTCCAGGTCTTGTATTTTAAGTTTCAAACTCACGCTGCCAGGCAGCTAGCTCAAGCTCACATACAGCTAGATAAACCACATGCTGGCAGGATTCTGTATTAAAGGATGCACATCCTTGCAAGTAGTTTCTCTATGAAGTGAGACTCACCTGGATACAGAAAATTAGAGTGAATCCCTAATCATAATTGCCAGTTATCCAGTTAAAGATGGAACCTTGGAGCTACAGAAGAATAAACACTGAACACTAGTTACACATGCACAGATGGAAATGACTTCTGGTTTGTGGTCTGCCACTAGCATGCTAGCCTGTAAACAGGTAGTATTCTCTTGGTGAAGAGTGTAGTGAAATTTATGCAAAACCAACATTTACTGGCATTTAATATAGTTCAGGTACTGAGCTGAGCATGAAAACAAAAATGATGAGGAAACGGTCTCTGCCTTTTAAGGAGCTGAATTCAGTGCATGGAGATGTGCAAACATGTTCAATGATGCCATACAGGTTGGTGTCCTGAGGGCGCTCTGTGGGGTAACCTGATTGGAGGAGAGGGGGCTGCTGAAAGAGGGAGGCAAGCTTTGAATGTACTCTTGAGAGGTGAGGAGGGGATAGCCAGGTTAAAGGAAACTGAAGTGAAGTCATGTGCTTAGGGCTAGGAGGTGGGGCAGTTTAGGGAAAGAGCTGAGCAGACTGGTGAAAACTGAGAACTGCTGTTTAGGTAAGGGTCAGAAGCTGAGTCAGGACCAGGGATGCTGAGAGTCTGGTCAAGCTGAAGCCCACTGTATTTGAGACAGGTCTAGTGGGAGTTAGAGTGAGTGGGATGTTGGAATGAAAAGCTCCTGAGGTGCAGTATTCTTGGTCAAGTCAACACAGGGTGGAGCAATGGGAGGAAGTGGCTACAGTGGAGTGAACAGGGGGCCACAGGAGTTGAGTCTGGTCCTTGCAAGCAGGGAGGGGTAACACACATTGAAATCTTTCAGAACAAAGGCAGGAGCTGCAGTGGAAAGTACTTTAACAGATGACTGAGTGACAGAATATGGATTAAGGATGGTGATAAAATATGTTAGAGGATGGCTTATGCCATCCAAGAGGGAGAGGCTTCTGAATGCTTTGCAGGTCAGACAGCTCCTTGCCGCTGGGTCTGCCTCCATTCACACTGAACACCCAACATCTGGGAGAGGTGGACGTTGAAGTTTTACTTGCAGATCCAAAGAAAAAAAATTTAAAAGAGCTAAATGAAGGTTTCTTTTTGTTCTTGATATGAGTCACCATGTGTTAAAATTAGACATACGTTATAGAAGAGACTACTGATACGATTTTAGAAAAACAACATACCAGAAACTCCGGGTGGTGTCTTAATGAATTTTCCATTAAAATGACCAATAACGGCTTCACACTTTTCTGTTGATTCCATCCTATTTGTACATGAAAATAAAACACATATAATCAGAGCTATCTCAGTTTTCATTTTGTTCTGTGCACATGAATACATTCTTATAGGTTTATTGGAGACAAATGAAACCTAACAAAAATGTGAATGACAAGAAAAAGTGAGTTTATCCTAGTAATCTAAGAGTTGGTTCAGTACTTCCATGGTAAAATGAAAACTGATAACCACAGAGTACATTTGGAATCATAAAAGAAATAAGTTATATCAAGAGTGTTTAATATCAAGTATATGAAAATGTGTAATTTTCTTCCACTTGTTGAAAAAATGGTTAAT
This sequence comes from Sus scrofa, assembly GCF_054392235.1. Lineage (NCBI taxonomy): Eukaryota > Metazoa > Chordata > Mammalia > Artiodactyla > Suidae > Sus > Sus scrofa. The sequence continues at coordinate 81,469,478 of NC_139397.1, forward strand.
CAATACACAATAGCTTTGTTAGTCTTGATGCCGAATTTAAAACAAAAATACCAGTTTAAAATAACAGTGTGTTTAATGCTGCTAGAATATTGGTCATTTTAAAGATGGTCTTTCCTTTTATATATTCACAAAATGACAGACCTGAAAGTCATGATAAGGACTGGTGTTAATCACAGGATGTGTCTTATGTGTTTTTCATATTAGCTTCAAATTTAAAACAAAATTAGTGAAGTTAACTATGTACCTTCTTGGCCATCCTGGCATTAGAGGAGTAATTAAAGGATGGAGCCTAACAACTTACTCTACACCTGCAGGTGGCTAAGAACATTTGAGAACACATTTCAGGGGAATTAAATTATTTTGACTTATTTTTCTTTAATGGAAGAATACACTACACTCCTGGACTACCCAGAAGAATTGCACCTTGGTTTTAATGGGTGGTAATAGTTTTTAAAAGCAATAAAATTTAATTGGGTTCTATCTTTGGACACAGAAATCAAAGTCCTTGATCTCCTTTCAGAAGAACACCCACAGAGGGACAATTTTCAGATGGCACCGAGCCTTTCAATGTTTCACCTGAATCCTTTTAACCCATGAAGTTGGCACTGCTGGACTTGGTGACTCTCCACCTATAGGATATTTTAGTTTTATTATAAAATTATCTGGCCTAACAGAAAGAGCAAAGGACTAAAAGCCAGAAGGACCAAGTATTAGACCCTGCTTCACGGCTTGGCAGCCCAGTGACAATGGAAAAGTCTTCCTTTAACTCAATGTTCTTATATGCGCAAGAGCGAACAACTGCTTTGCTTTCATGGTAGGTGTGACAGTCGTCAAATAGGATAATGTATAGGAAAGTAAAATGTCAGCATTTTCCCTCTGAAATCAAAGTCAACACTTTAAAACACGTAGACATTCTCAGTTACTACAGACTATTAATAGGTTGCTAAATGATGTGAAATCAGTTTCTGCACATGGGCTTTCAGATGAGAATTATGTCAAAGATCAAAGCTTCTTCTGTTTAAAGTTTTCCCCTTTGGAAGCAAACTAACCACTACACTGAAGTATCTTTTCTGGGGAGAAAGGATACAAATAAGATGGAGAGTGAGGGCACTTCAGATACTTATAACATTTTACTTCTTAAAAAAATAATCTGAAGCAAAAATTATAAAATACTACAATTTCTGTGACAATTGGCGGTTAGATGGATGTTGCATTACTGTTACACTTTTCTGAGTGTTTAAAATATTTCATTAAAAAATCTAATTCATTGACTTTATTGATGATGAACCTAAGTTTCATCTAATGAGACAAAAATGCAAATTTATTTAGGAGGCTGAGATTGTTATTTTTCAGAAGTTTAGGCATCCTGATCTAATTAATCAAATGTAAGGAAACATACTTGCAGAGCTATTGATCATGTGGGATTTTCTTGTCGCAAGTCACCAAATATTTAGTGTCCTCAGGTTGAAGAATCCTAATAAACGTCCAAAAGATTTGGGAAAACCCAAACTTTTTTTTCTGTATGAGTGAAGTTCAAGGTACAACTAGCTCCTCTAATCCTGGCTTAGTTTCTCTTGCTCAATTTTTATTTTCCAAGAAATTTAGCAGAGCTACTGTTGTTGACATGAAGACAAAGCAGCGTGCTTACCTAGCAAAGCCAACACCACGACTTGTTCCACTGGAATCACGTAGTATCCGTGTAGAAATAACTTGTCCAAATGGTTTTAGCATGTTTTCAAGCTCTTGCTCATCCATGGAGAGTGGCAAATTAGAAATATACAAGTTGGTAGGGTCTTGTTCCTGTTGCTAAAAGGGAACAGAGAACTGTCTGTTAATTTCCAACAGGAGGTGAGATACTTATGTGAACACGCTCACTTGCACTTAGCCACTCTCTTTGCTCAGGTCCTTTAAAAGTACTAGCATGTGAGATCATGGAAACTACAGAATGCCCAAATTGAACACACTTGAAAGAAGTGTCTGAAGCTCGGGCAATCTGTGCAGGTCAGATGCGATCCACCAAACCATTCTTGGCAGGTTTGGAAGCAGAACTGCTGGCAGGCACTGCTGAGCTGGAGATGGTGCCTTCATGGAAGCACAACTTTCAGCTGTTTGCAGTGTTCTGCAAAATAACTAACCTCTCCTCCACTGCTATTTTTAGGAGCCCATTTCAGGCACACTATTGCACAGATGGCTATTACCTCTAATAATTCAATCCAGAGACATATGATGGGTTCTGGACCAAGCCATCTAAAGTCCAGGGGGACTCTGCCCAAACTCACTCCCTCTGCTATACGGCGGAGTCCTTACTGCCTCTGAGTTGTGATCAACACTGGGAAATAGCTTCAGAATCAACAAAACCAAGAAAACACAAAACTGTACAAAATGACAGACTCCAGGCAGGGCAAATTTTAGAATCTGGAGAAAGTTGAACTCAAGTATGGATGGGGGAAGGGAGTTTTGCTAAATCTTCGCTACTCAAAGAGCGATCCAAGGGCCAGCAGTGATGAAATGACCTGCAAGCTTACTAGACATGTAACCCTAGGCCCCATCCCAGCTCTACAGTATATGAAGGTGCATTTTAACAAGATCTCCAGATATGCAATACGAACATTAGAGAAGCAACAATTAGGTCATTTCCCACCCACCTATCCATTGTTGAGGTAAAATCAGCTGAAATCAAATTGAACTGAGAATTTTCTAAGAACCAATAACTGCTATGTATATTTAGAGTCTGGCATTAAATCAACAGGAAATAAGCTTATCTGACAACTGGAATATTTTTTCTGACCCAGTAGAAATTCATGGCAACTGTGAGGCAAGGATGGCCCTAACTTTCATTTATTCATTTATCTGCTTTTTTAGGGCCACACCTGCAGCATATGGAAGTTCCCAGGTTGAATTGGAGCTGCAGGTGCCAGCCTATACCACAGCCACAAGAATTTGGGATCCAAGCCGTACTGTGACCTACACCACAGCTCAGGGCGATGCAAGATCCTTAACCCACTGAGCAAGGCCAGGGACAGAACCCGCATCCTCATGGATACTAGTTGGGTTCGTTACTGCTGAGTCACAATGGGAACTCCAAGGATGGCCTTAACTTTAAAACAGACTTTCCTTTGATCTTGCTAACCAAATGGTACCTTTACATTACTGAACCATGCAAGTTTATGATTTTTCTTTAATAAGCACTGTTAGTAAAGTCATTAATTGATGACTCAGCCTTAGGCACATTCACATTCAGTACTTTAAAAATATATGTGAAACACATGCATGTTTGAATTCGTACAAAGTCTCTACTTTCAAATGTATCCTGGCATTAATTAAACCTGAAATAAAACTTTTCCTTTTAGATAATCCACAAGTAAAAGTCAACATTGCTCTTTCATGCTATACTTCTGCGGTTAAGATTTAAAACAACAATCTGGTTTCCTAGGGAATGGCAAATACCCTGGTTGTCCCAAGAACTCGAGTTATCAAAGACTGAGAAACTCTGGGCCAAAAGTACTGTTCCTGTGACTTCCTCGTTCTGACAGAGGAAGGCAGCATGTAACCAGGCTGGTCCCAAAGGTATGGAGCAGAAGCTCCCAGCCTGGGTAACCCAGACTCTCAGGGGTGTGTGTCAGTGGGGATGGGTTCAAGAAAAAAGAAGAAAAAATTTCAAATGTTCAATAGCAAGCTGAACACTTAACCTTGTTAACCCTTGACAGACTAAACAAAAATGGCAACTATCCTTGTTCTTAGCTAAAATCAGAGTCAGCGTGGTAGCAGTGATTACCTTATGCTGAGCAAAACCTCCTATTGACAATTATATAAAGCATATCTTTACTGTATAAAAATAGTAAAGTGATATAAATGCATGACAATAACAGATAAATCATTTCAAAATAAAGCGGAGAACAAAATGGTTTTAGGTACTAGATTTTTCAAGTTCTTCTGAGGTAGACTCTAAGGTACAATCTTCACTCCTTATTTCCACTTCACTCACTACTTCTCCAACTTTGCCCAACTAATCACACAACTCCTCAATCAGCCACCTCACGTGGGCTCTAACCTCCCAAGTCTCTGAAGGTTTCCTGGAGCGCACAAGACTGCATTTGTGCCTGTGGAAGTCTGGTCCTTCGCTGGCCAACACAGATGGTGTCCTTGCTCTCTGAAGGTGGGAACTGAGGGGTGCTGTACAAGATGACATTTACAATGTATCTTGTATACCCCAGACCCTCACACACAACAATTATGACTCCAGTCCTGTCTCTGGGTAGTTTACAGTTGCATCGGGAGATAAAAACACATGTAATGAATGCTGTAATAGAGATGTGTACAAATCACAGTGGGAGGACAGTCAAGGAACACTTTTCAGAGGGCATGGCTTTGAGTTTGAGACTTGAAAAAATATGCATAAGGCATGAGGTGAAACCAGTCTGTGAAAAGCTATGCAAGGAGGTTGATTTTGCCAGTCATCACTGTCACTGCTTCAACTTTTCCACTTAAGCAATGCTAATAGCAAAGGGAATGACCATGTGTTCTTAAAAGTGTGTGGGCCAAGGATAAAGTAGTCTTGCCAGGGCTGCACTCTTTGAGACCTTGTGCTTTATCTTAAAAAAAAAAAAAAAAAAAAAAAAAAATCATGTAAATGTTGCAATCTCCTAACTATTTGAGTTTGCTTCAATACTTTCAAGTCCTACCGATACTCCAGGGAGATAAGCCATGTTGACCCTATATTTCAGGTACCTGGTGGAGGAGTGGAGAGGAAGCAGAGGGGGAACTGAGTCTAAGCACTGCAGCTAGAAAGCCACGCCCTGAAAAATGGGGAGCTTCTGGAGGCAAGGAGGCAAGGGAGTGATGGGATCGAACCTATCTTGTAAGGAAGACTTCTGAATCATGCTTAATCAGACTCAGAATAAAGCTGGGAACTCCCTAATTAAAGAGCATTAAAACACTCCTTGAACCAAGATTTGGCATAAAAAATGTTATGCAAGAAACACTTATCATAAATACTGAGAGCCTTCCAGTTATAATTAATTATTAAAATCTAAATGACTAACACTTGAGAATATTTAAGAATGTTCACAGAACAGACTCACAGGCATGGAGAACAGACTTGATGCTAAAGGGAGGGAGAAGAAGGGGGATGGACGACTGGGAGTTTGGGGTTAGTAGATGCAAACTATTACATTTAGAATGGATAAGCAATGAGGTACAAATGCAGCACAGGGAACTATATCCAATCTCTTGTGATAGAACATGATGGAAGATAATATGAGAAAAACAAGGGGTGTGTGTGTTTGTGTGTGTGTGTGTGTGTGTGTGTGTGTATATATATATATACACATATACAATAACTGGGTCACTTCACTGCTTTACTGTACAATAGAAATCGACACATTGTAAATCAATTATACTTCAATTAAAAACATTTTTAAAAGAACATTTATAAAATTTATCACATGTGAAGTATTTTTAAAAACGCTCATGTAGGTACTAAGCATTTTCTAAAACTGTGCTTTAAGTTGCTTCTATTATTGAAATATCAACATAAATATTATTCTTTAAAATCTTGATTCAACTTGAAAGATTACCAGTGAAGAAAAAAATAATAAAAAGTGCTAAATCAGAGAATCTGGAAAGAAACTGAGCTCCTAACCCACTCTATGATAAATAGTGAGATAGAGCAGACTAAATACAGGTAGATATTTCCTATGATTTTAGTGAATTTGTTTGCAAGAGCAAAAACTCAGTCCCTTGGCTCTCTTCATTTGGAATGACCTCTAGGACTAATGCTATCTATCTTAATTTTCACATGGTCAACTTATCCTGTGAAGGCTGCATATAAATTTGCAAATTAAGAAAAAAAATCAAAAATAAAAATGAGAAGCAACTCCCGGCCGGCAGCAACGGCCACAAAAATCTAATCACCAAAGCGTCCTTACATTCTAATCACCATACATTCATAGTAAACGGAACATACATGTTTGTAGTAAGTGGGAGAGGTTTTTGAATAAGGGTAACTTCACCTCTTTAAAATCAGTGATAACCATAACTCTGTTTTATTACATACAATGCTATGTCTGAAAAAACAATTATTCTGTAAATTATGGGTGGTCAAACATAAAAATGGGGCCAATGGGTCTCTTTATATCCCTAGGCGTGGAAAGGGTTCAATGGCTTCTCTAACAAGTAGAAAACTAGATCCCACGTTGGCCATGAGAGGGATAAATGGCTACTAATGTTCACTTGAGTAGAAAAGTGGGGCTCACAGGTCCCACGTGGTGTAAAGCACTCAGTCATCATCTGAAAGAAATTAACAAAAACCTCCCTGTGCGTGTGGAATGGTTCCTAAAATGCAAGAAAGGGACTTGGCAGGAAGACCAGACATCTGTTTTCTCTTGTACTGAATAGGTTCACCAACCAGCAGATCGCTGCTCATGGGCATGTGAATGCACACTGCTTAAAGCAGGGTAGACCTCTGCGTGGAAGGGCAATTACATTCCTGCTCCTTTGACTGCCTATTTACAGAAAAAAATTGCAAGCATTACCACTAGGCAAATAACACATGATGGTCTGCTGACACCCAGCAGGTCTTAAGAGGCACAGCTGAAAGGTCTACAGAAGTCACTCTATTAACAGGTATCACCAAGGCTGACTTGAGTTTTACATCTTTTTTAGCTCATTATCTGAGGTTTCTTCCTTCTTTTCATAGATTCTGAGTTTTATTTTGAAAAATGCATGCATTTGAAACAAAAGCCAAGTTTATCACAAAGGGGAACGACCTTTAGCTTATTGGAAAACCTTTTGATATAGTTGATCAGTGTACAAAGCTCAATAAATATGTTTTAAACATCCCATTCTTGACTCTCCATATATGCCCAAGTTGCTAAGTTTTTCTCCTGCTTATTTGGCTTCTTAATTCATCAACAAAACAAACATTCAATATCTAGCGTATGCTAGGTACTAAGCAAGGCACTGAAATTAAAACATGAATAAGAAACAATCACTGCTGTCTAATGTTCTCCACACCAATTATTTTACAATTCAATTTTGCAAATTTGTGGAGTCTTTTTTCAACCTAGGCAGCCAAAGTGTTAAACAACATTACATTCTCCCTCACCCTCCAGATGCCCTTAGAAGAATGCCCCTTAACTTTTTCTGATTATGTAAGAAAGCAAGCCTTTAATACGCGGCAATATGAATTTTCAAAACTTCATAGTATCTGGATTAATTCACTAGAGAAAAGTGGACAGTGATGGGTCCCTTATCACCCAAACATGGGAGCCAGACCTCAACTTTTAAAATTCGTCTCTGCAAAAGGTACATGTCAGGTGCTCCTTTATCCAGACAGCATAAAGGGGTTAAGTCAGCTCCAAATACTCAAATCCATGGTTCCACAGCAAAGAACAATGGACCCTCTAGCATGTAAAATACCTCTTGTAACTTTAATGACATAATAAAAAAGAAATCAGGTCCAGGAAGCTCAGTTGTTCTACAGAGACTTGAAGAAATTCGTCACATGCAGATTGCTGGCATGCCGCCAGCGTCTCTGAACCCTAGTGCATTGTTCCTTCCCAACAGATGATATAGGAAGGGATGGTTTTTCCTAGCCAATTTACGGTCCCAAGCCACCTAAGGAGGTCTTTGAACAGAGCTCATTATCAGTCCACGGGAAAGGTGGCATTCAAAGTGCACTGTTGACACGGCATACAGTGCCCACCTCTACCCAGTCATGACTAAATGCATTTAAAGACTTCTTCAAGCAACATATATTTGATACGCTATGCTCCTCATTATCACTGGCTTTGAAAAGATGCCTAGGTAAGGGCTCGTGGGGCTGCTCTAAATAAGGCCACCGCATTACCTGGAGCAGGTTGTTAAAATAGGCCTCTTTCTAACTTTGTTTCAGCAGAAGTCACCAAAAAACGGGTGTGAGGCACACCCACATTCCAGAGTGAGAAACCAGACCCCCTCAACAGAGTCTGAAGAGGAGCCGGCTGAGACATGGTGTGGGTGCTCAGCTGATGTGTTCTGAGTCCCCCACGCGGGCTGCTTCCCCCTTCACTACCAGTCAAGCAAGGTGGGCTTCAAGAGACCACTCAGGTGGCCTGGTCTGTGCCTTGCAGAGGTTGGTGGATATAATGGATCGAAGTCTAACTCAGGCCTGAGGAATCCTTTTTTTTTTTTTTTTTTTTTTTTTTTTGTCTTTTTAGGGCTGCACCTGCAGCAACATGCAGCTTCTCAGGCTAGGGGTCAAATCAGAGCTGTAGCCACTGGCCTACACCACAGTCACAGCAACACCAGATCCAAGCCGCATCTGCGACCCACACCATAGCTCACAGCAATGCTGGATCCTTAACCCACTGAGTGAGGCCAGGCTTCAAACCTGCGTCCTCATGGATACTAGTGAGATTCATTTCCACTGAGCCATGATGGCAACTCCCGGGCCTGAGGGATCTAAAAGGCAGAGCATCTAGGTGCAGTTGGGATGTAACTAGTCCCTCCCAAACAGGGGCAAACAGATCAGATGTGGGCTGTGCACACAGGGTTCCATTAGATCCTTCCAGGAAGCCTGTCTTGCAGGACTAGAAGGTCCCAGGAGAAAAGGGCTGAAGGCAGAGCCTTTGATTGATTCTCAGGAGCCGAGGCTAAAAGCCTGAAAACGCATCCTCTCTAGTTTAAGAAACCAAAAGGGAACGAGCAAAGCATTCTACGAGGAAAGGCGTCAGCCTCTGTCTGACTGGAAAAATCAACAGCAGATCACACAGCTGTCAGGTCAAGAAATTTTTCCCACCCTTTACCACTGCTCCAACCCTGGAGGGGTCAGAAACCACAGCTAGCCAGCTGAAGGAAAAGTGGGAAAAATACAAGCTAGGGAAACAGGAAAGAAACTAACCATGCTCCCATCCCACAACAGGCTTACTATGTAGCACAGACCAGAGCTGTGGGAAGGGAGAAGCTTGCCTGTTCTATGGCACTCAAAATTCTCTAAGCAGACAGGATGGGACATTTCCATTACAGGCATCACACACTTATCGGGAATATGTTCTTGAAAGTCAGACACGCAGCATCAAAATGTTAACCAGGAGTCTGCTTTTATTTCAAATAAGAACAAAAGTATAATGTATTACTACTAATCACAACCCGCAATTTCCTAAAATGTCACTAAAGACATTTGTTACACATCTGTATGTGTGTGTGTGTTTCTATACGCATAACAAAGGGTTGTAGTAGCATGTAAACGTTTAAAACATCTTTTTTTTTTTTTTTTTTTTTTGCTTTTTAGGGTCGCACACATGGCATATGGAAGTTCCCAGGCTAGGGGTTGAATTGGAGCTGCAGTTGCTACCCTAAACCACAGCCACAGCAACTTGGGATCTGAGCCACATCTTCAAACTACACCATAGCTCTTGGCAACACTGGATCCCCGACCCACTGAGCAAGGCCAGGGATCAAATCCACATCCTCATGGATACTAGTTGGATTTGTCTCTGCTGCACAACAACGGGAACTTCTAAAACATCACTTCTTAATCCCCAAATTATCAATATGGTTGTTAGCAGACAACTGCATTGTGATTTCTCTTAGTACTAGCAACACCCAAGATTGTGCTCTCAGCAAAGTTTTCAAAACCTCTACATGATTCTGACATTTTACAAACTATTTGGAATATAACTTGAGACTTACTTCTTAAATGCCTTATTTAAAATATTGTGTTGGGGTTGGTGTAAATACATACAGAATGGCTGAAAATGTACTGAAAGACAATTACATTCCATGAAGTTTGGATATGAAAAAAATCAAGAGGCATTCTACTGAAAAAGATTAGCCAGAAAGATCGGAAATGAAAGGAGCAACTGAAGGGACTTTCCAAACTAATGACAGTTGCCATAAAAGTCATGGGACCTGTCCTAGATTTTATCCATGAGAGGAAGAACAGGAGCTTCCCAGAGGAGAGGAAATGGACAGAACAGAGGCAAAATTAGAGATCTTTTCTGATGGTTCCTTAAAAGTCCTGCTTAGAAAATGTGTGGCTACCCATTGTTTACAGAGGCATATCGAACATTCTGTAAATCATTATACAATATGGGTATTGTATATTCACAGTTAAATATATTTAAAGTCTCACAATCAGCATCTTTCAACAAAGTCACAGGAAATTGCTCCAATATTAGGGACAGATAATCTAAAAATCATGGTGCTAAATATTTACAGTTTCTACTGAAGGCCTTAGTCTGGAGTTCAAAAGAAATCTAAAATAAGTCCAGCTCAATCAGAAGGTTTAAAATTATTAAAAGTCAACGATTACTTTAGAAAGGTGATTCCTTTTGTTAATTCCTGAAATCTTTACTCATTTTGATTCTTTTAGTCAAGGTAAATCTCTATCTTGGTAGCTGCATTATATGTCCCTCAATAGCCTTAAGGTCTTAGCAGATAACTTAGCTCTACTAGAGTCCTTTAACTCCCATAAATCTTTCCTTCTGGAAATAGGAATGCTCCTTAGGGAATGACCACATGCTACTATTTTCTGAATAGTAGCAGAGGACAGCACAAAATTACTTTTCTTTGTACTTTAAGAAACCAGATGATATAAAATTAGGGATCTTTTGAAAAGAATATATAAAATATCAAACTGCCAAGTTGCAAACTTGAAAATATTTCCCGGAGCAATTCAAGAACCATAAATGGAAAAAAACCATGTACATAATTATATGAGTGTCTTAATAAGGGCATTGTGGGCACTAAGTATGATACAACTCAAGTTTACATTTAGGTAGTAATTAAAGACTGGAGCATAAATACCACTATGGAAAAAGAATCTGAAAAAGAATGGATATGTGTATATGTATAACTGGATCATTTTGTTGTATAGTAGAATTTATCACAACATTGTAAATCCACTATACTTCAGAAAAACTAAGTAAATACACACATAAATAATAAAACACCAAGTTTAACACACCCACCCTGCCAAAAATAGTACAGAGTTTCAGTCCACAAGTACTTGATTACCTGAAGAAATCGGGTGCTATTTCTCCACTTACATACAGGGTTATTACATAATCAGCTATGTAACACTGTATACGGTTGTAAAATCCTTCACACGTAGGAACTGTCTTTGGCACAACATCTAATGAGGATGTGAAGGTAGGGGACAAGTGACCATGGGTAATCATAGCTCCCTGGGACGAGGGCGAATGAAAATGGTGACAGGAAAAACCACATGTCTGGCTTCAGAACCAAAGCCTGGGCCCAGTGCAACAGTACCGGCTCTCAACTCACCTTGGCCATTTGAGCTTGAACCCCACTTGCCTTCAGGGCAGACACAGCCTTCTGAGCAGCTGCAGGACTGTCAAAGTCGACAAAACCGTAACCTGAAATGCAAAACACATTTAGTGTTTAAGCCATTATTTTATGATTCTGTAAAGAGGAAAAGGATGGCTCCGTCTGGTCTCCAATGTAGGTGACAGAAGTGAAAGCCCTGGTGTCCTGACAGGTCTCAAGCTTTACCACAGCATCCTCCTCACTGTCCTCCCCTGCCGTCTATCATGGGCTAGTCAAGTGTCCCTTCCAAGTTAAAAAAAAAAAAAAAAAAAAAAAAAGAATAAGAGGAAAGAAACCAGTGTTTTCCTTTTCCAGATCTTTTTCTTAGGTGTCCTATACTTACTGGGGCGGGGGGGGGGGGGGGGTTAAGACATTAAGCTTATAAAAAAAAAAAAGGAAAAAGAACAACTTCAGAGCAGTACCAGTTTTAATAATTTGGTAAGAAAAATGGGGTCATCCCACAAAGCTTACAAATGTATGTTTATTCCATAGACAACACTTAGTGTTTCACATAAATTAAGTATAACTATTAGATAGCCCCAAAATGAAATAATCTAAATCTCAGAACTTGGTTAAAAATATCATTACTTATTTACCTAAAATACAGCTTTTGACCTCCCTTCAAAATAAAGAAAGTGGGGAAAAATGGCTCCAGAAATCCAAAATACCTGCTTCAGCAATTCATGTCCTATAGTCTAAAATAAAACAGAGGAAAACAAACAAACAAACAAATAACCTCCTAAGAGCGGTCATGGGAGGTTATTCATCCACAGCTTTTCAAACATTTTAAATAAGCTGGTCAGCTATCTCTGCCCTGACCACAACAAATCAAAAGCAGGAAATTAGAGAAAAAAAGAGGGTCAGGTTGAGGGTAGGGCTGCTATACAAAATAATCAAATGGATGGTATCTAGTAGTGAAGACTAACAGCCACCAATGCAGAGGGGAAACTACAGGCTTTATGCAGCATTCTTAAGAGCAACAGCTCCCTCAACCTCCCCTGATCCCATAAGCATCATTGTGTTAAACTAGGCAATGGCTGTGATAACTCAAGTTATTGAAAAAAGGCTCAATTATATTTAGCACCTTGTTTAAAAGATCGGGGTACCAGGGAAAAATACGAGCAGAGATTTTCTTGGAACTCAAACCTATTCTCAAATTAATTTCAATGAGTATGGATGTTTTGAAAAACAAAAGCCCTGTTTGGAGGTTGCACAGAAGAGGGGCCAACTCTATCATTTATTTATGGACATTATAAAGCTACAGTAATTTGGACAGGAAGGAACTAGTGTCAAAACAATTAGACACATCAACAAAACCACAGGGAAACTTCATAAGGAGTCCAAAGGTCGGTGTGCAATATTAGTAGCAGAAATACCACCTGGTAACAACATTAGTGGACTAGACTATCGATTACAGAAATAGATGTTTTAGGAGAAATGAGAGTCAAAGCTGAAACAAGAAGCAGCTTCCTTCTATTTCTTGGAATTGGACTGGAATAAGGCTTAATTTGATTTCGACAGTGGAAAAATAGCCAGGTTGGGAAGAAAAAGAAGAGGCTGACCCAGGTAAAAGCAGAGAATGCTATTCAACAGCCAGGTTAGAAATTAGGTTAAACATATTTGGGATTTTTTTTCTTTTAAAGAAATGTGTTGTTAACGCTAACATGCAACCCGCTAAGAAGACACACACACAGGCATACACATACTCACTCTCGTACTTGGAGATTTAAGACCTCCTTCTTAACTTTGCTGTGGTCAATAACATACAATAAACAAAAGATCTCAAAATTTGATGTTAATAACGTTGTTGACGTTTCTATCCATTCAGGTACTATGACTATTATTTTGTCTGTTATTTTCTTAGGAAAAATCCATAATGGTTGCATTTTTAGTTTACATCCTTTTCTGGCCTTCTTCAAACTCCTACTATGCAGGTATTTCATAAATATTTGCTGAAAACAAATATAACAGGTGAGCAGGCAACCTTATGCTCTTTTTTCTTATATTCCTTTCAAGTACATATAAGAGTATATAAATGAGTTTTATAGGTCCTATGGGTTTTGCAATATAATATGTACACAGAATGTGGGATTCACTACTTAACACAGCTTCCTCTCACTGGATCCCCAGGAGCATCCTTCTCAGGGCTTAGGACCAGGACCAGTCATAGTACTCCTGCTTCTTGGATTTTCTTCCACGCGGTAACTGCTGAATCACAGGACTAGGTATGTTTTCTATTTTTGCTTCAGCAACTAGGAAATACAGGGCCATTTCTGTAATGAAGTGGAGTCTCCTACTCTTACTACTACTTTCTCTGTGGTCTGATTTATCCTCACCCATTTTATGTGTGTGTTGTGTGCATGTGCATTTGCAGATGTGTGTGTGTTTGCATGTGTGTATGCGTGTGTGTGTGTGTGTGTTTGGTCTGATATGCAACTCTGTAAGCACTGATAATTAAGCAATCAGGGATGTGAGCAACCCTTGGTGAGCTTGCTTTATTTATTTATTTATTTGTTTGTTTGTTTATTTTTCTGCCCTGAACTGCCACATATCACACTGTTGGAAAGCATTTAAATGCCTTTTGTTGGCTAAAAACTGACGAAAATTGAAATGCAGTAAAGCAACTGAATAGCGAGGTTTTTTTTTTTTTTTTTTTTTTTTTTTTTGGTCTTTTTGACTTTTCTAGGGCTGCTCCTGAGGCATATGGAGGTTCCCAGGCTAGGGGTCTAATTGGAGCTATAGCCACCAGCCTATGCCAGAGCCACAGCAATGCCAGATCTGAGCTGCATCTGCGACCTACACCACAGCTCAAGGCAACGTAGGATCCTTAACCCACTGAGCGAGGCCAGGGATAGAATCCGCAACCTCATGGTTCCTAGTCAGATTTGTTAACCACTAAGCCATGACAGGAACTCCTGAATAGTGAGTTTTTAAATGCGAAAACTAAGCAATATGTTATTCAGAGCAATGTTCCCTTCAGCTCAATTTTGTCTTTTGGATAAAGGCTCCAAAATACATTTTGTGACAAAAAAAAGAGTTCTATGACCTCTAAGGTCTCTCATTTCCAGGTATGAAATTCTTTCATCTGTTCAATCTCAACAAGTTAGTCTATAACATAAGCACTTTTCATTTATATTCGTGATCTCCTCAGCACGACCTGCATCCATCCACCCAGCCACCTACCTACCTTCTCAAGTTACCTCTAATGTGATTAACAATCTTATCTGTCTTTACTACGAGCTATGGTGTATTATTTCATTTTCACTTCCAGAATTTCATAAACCCATTTGTGCTTACTCTCCCGCCTCACTCACTCACTCACCCACACACCAGGTACCTGCTGTTGTTTCCTCTTATTGTGTGACACAAGCGTAGAAGTTTTTTTTTTTTTAATCACTGTCCACACACACAAGGCAGTCTCTTCTGAGATTTGATTTAAAGGAGAAAGTCTTTAGGAGATGTATCAAAAATCAGTTCTGAATGATCCCTACCCTTATTTGGAAGCTCCCCAAATCGCTCCACTTCTCTTTGGACCCTTCCCAACTATCAAGGGTTTGTGTGATGCCAAGATGTTAGATGTAGCATTAGTATTTTTTTTTTACTCATACTTTTTCTAGATAGTTTTGAGCATTTTCACAGAATTTTGGTTTCTAGGCAATAGTATCTCATCCGAGCAGAGTGGACCACAGCAGGGTCTGGTGTAGTGGTGGGGCGGAGAACTCAACCAGGGAGGCTCTAGGTGCTCTCTCGCACTGCATTAGGGCAGCTCTGCTTTCTAACACACTGATCTGCTGTGTAAGATTTCTTTTTTGGGGGGATGGGGTGGAGTGAGGAGGAAGAAAGGTAGGGTAAGACTATAAAACCACCTGTCTACTGCGATTTCTCTCCTGGTTTGAAACAAGTGCTTGAGGTCAGCTTCCTGTTTTATGCCTGCAGGAGTCTATTTTTTCTTATAAAACCAAAAGATTTTCTTCTGTGTCCCTGCTTACCCAAGTCATTTAAAAACCTGCTAAACAAGACTAATCTGGTAACTAAGTCTACAATTTGACTCTCTCTAGTTCAATTCACTTAAATATTAATTGAGTACCACTCTACATAAAGCATTGCTCTATTCACTGTCCCAAGGCAAAACTGCCTTAATGTGCCATGTTGATTAAACATGGGCTTAGCTTTTTGCCACAATAGCTCCTTTAAATTCAGGAGCTTTGAAGAAAGGACAGAAATACAATGAATCATTTCAAGTCTAGATGAAAGGAAACGGCTGGCTTCTAAGGCCAGGCCCTACCATACCATAGGGTTCATTTGCGTTCTTTGCCTTTTTCAGATTGTGCTCCGTGCCACAGCCGTCACCACTACTTGAAAAACTGGGGTCTAATTAATGAGGAGATTTGCCTTCTCTGCCTATTCCTGTCAACCTTATTTCAATTCATGGGGTCAGTAGTTAGACTCAAAGTCAGCTGACTCCATTCTTCCCCTTTCCTAGAAATCACATGCCTATTGTTAAGATGCTGGATCATTAAAAGTCAGAACCACGGAGCATCAGTGCTGCCTACTGTAGACGCCTCCTCTTCCAGCTCATGGAGCCAGATGAGCTCATCCTAATTACACGGAAAACTGAAGGTCAGTGCATCAAATTAATGCAGCAGCATATTTCAAAGGGGCGTATGACCTCCCCTCCCTATTACAATTTGGTCAGTGAAAATGGTTCTCTCCTCCCTGCTGCCAATATTGTCAACAGGCATTCAGCAGAGAACAATTGGGAGTATTGAAACATGTAATTAAGTACTGCTTAAAACTACTCTATTCTAATTAATAGAGCCAATTTGCACAATATGTAATCTTTTCAGTTCTTTAGTACAGTCCAATGGTCTTCAGTAAGCAGCTCTAATCTCCTCAGGCTCAGGAAAGAAAAGCTATTTTCTAACTCTACTCCCCTTTTAAAAGCAGGGGATAAATGCCAGCCAGTATTTTGCATGTTAACTCCCCTGGTGTCAGATCTGGGATTCTGGCAAATGGCTGGCTGCTGCTGGCTTTCCAGCCAAAACTCAACCAGGGACAGACGTAAGCAATATGCTAACACCGTGCAAGACAGAACCTAGGTGACATGTAAGATTTGGTTTTTAGTAAAATGGACGTTTCTGAAACCAAAAGATCAGGTTTAAAATTCCATTATTTTTCTAAAGCTATGATTTAGCAAACCATCAGCCAAAGAAACATACCTTTGCATTTGTTTGTTGTCTTATCCAAAATCGCCTTCGTGGAAACGATTTTCCCATATCTAAAAAAGAAAAAAAAAAAAAAAGAAAGAAAGAAAGAAAAATAAGTTATAATTGAGGAACCCCGATTAATGTCTAAGTCCAGAGGATACACACACTTATCAAACATCTGCAACTTTTAAAGTACAAAATGTGCTTTACTAGGGAATAGGAAGTGAGAATTCTAAATGCAAACTAAATTAAAGAAAGGGAATGGCTAGGCTTCTCAATTAAATCTTTGGATATAGTTTGATGCTTAGCTTTGAGGAATCAGGTTCATACCCGATAATCTTGGGACCAAAAAATGGAATGTGAGATTTAAAAAAAAAAGAAAAGCTTCTTTTAGTAATACTATGTCTGTGGGCAAATGCAAGGCCAAAGGCAAGGCTACAGAATTGTTAATGGAAAGTATGATGATCCACACAGTCCTTAAGAACTAATCACGGGAAAGCTGCTTGCGTCACATCTACTCATTTTGCTTTTGCAGGCAGCCACGCCTGGCTCTAGATCATCACGGAAGGGTGCGTGTGTGTGCATATCTTGATCACACTTGAAGTGTTATCTAAATATTCAAATACGTTATTTAAAACAGATCTCTTTTTACTTTAGACTTTGATAACTTTACACATAATTTATTAAGACCTCATTTAATACCATCGTCATAGCTACACAGTGTACTCACTAATGTGTGTGTGTGTGCACATGTGTGCAAGGAATTGGCAATAAAGAATATAAAACAATGAACCAGGAATCAACTATTAGTATTATGGTGGTTTGAATGAAAGATGTGTTCAAATTCCTTAATGTATGATAGAAGTTGGGGGAAGAAGGAAAAAAATTCAGAACATTAAAACTGAATGCACTGCTATCAAAAATAAAGGGGCAGGAGAGTTTAAACATATGGACCAACCCCCTGTCCCTTCACAGTGAGCAGATTATAATGCAGAGCACAGCTATCTATGTTTGTCTTCTAAAAACAGATAAGAAAAAACTTTGAAAATTAATTCTTAAAAATTCACTGTGTCTTTGGGAAATGCACACAACATACCTCTGGTATCTGAGACCATTTCCCTATTTATATACATGGCAAAGTCCAAAATTTTACTTTCCTATATATTTACTTCAAAAATTTCAGATTTCCTCTAACATTCCTTTCTTATGGTTGTTGCTGAGGACTAAAAAGATTCTTTGAAAAAAGTTTTAGGAAGAGGAAGTATCTGCATAGCACTTTGAAACATTTTAAATGTGGTAGGTTTCTATTTTATGTGTTGAACAAGCTGAAAGATACTTATCTGGAAAAAACAAATGGCTAGGGCCACCTCTCTCCCTCTGTTAATTTCCACTCTGTGTAATCATGTAATCAAATGATTACTAACTGGGCATGAAAGTAAAGATAATTTAAGGTTCAAATGACAATTACATCTAAGAGGCATAATACTGCACAAACACCTTCAATTCCCCGTAGAGATGCTGAGTATTTATAACAACCTTAACACAGGTCACTAAGCTTACAGTAAATAAATAAATAAATAAATCTGCAAACCAGGAAAAAAAAATAAGTGATTTAAAGAATACCTTTTAGCAACCATTTATCTACCTAGATTATTGACATGCTTGATTATTTACCGGTGCTCTCTCTCCTCTGCACATGTTTTAGCTGAAAATGCTTTGAGGCTGCATCGCTGCCTCAGCTCTTTCCAAAAGTCGGAAAGAAAATTGGTATAACTCCAGTGGAAGATAAGGAGATTGAGGGGGTCACTGAGATTAAGAGCCTTTGCTCGAGGTCACTGAGGTCAGGGTCTTTTGTAAAATATACAGAAGAAGGCAAGTTTGGAGGAGGTCAGGCGCTGGCCTTCTACCCTCTGGTTCTGCTCTCCACCTTAATGTTGGGAAAGACATGGTGAGAGGCAGAGGTGGGAAGCAGGAAAAGAGCCTTCTGGCAGGACTGGGACTTGATCCTTGCCACACTCTCTTCTGATCTGCATTCTCTTTGGTTTTACTACATCTGAAATTACTCCTTACTTCTGCACCTATGCTTCCAGGTCTCTCACTCCTAGGAACTCGTCCCACCTTTCTGGGCATTCTTCAGTGTTTTTTTTTTTTTTTTTTTTCCTCATTCAGCTTCCTCCACTCTCTCCTTAACCAGGTACTTTCGTTACATTGAAAAGTCAGTCCTCAACCCTTCTTTTTCCTAGGAAATACATCCAGTGCCAAGGACGGAATTAATCCATCTTCTTTGATGATGCCCATTTCTCCTTCCTGGGTGTTTGTGGTTTTTTTAAATCCCACCAAAGCTTTAGTTTTTGTTTCTCTCTCTTTACTTGGTTCTCTTAATATTTGATTAAGATACTTAAATATCTAGTTGAAATACCTCAAGCCCACTATTTTCTAAATTCCCCCCTCAAAGAACCCCAAACACACCCCTCCCTCTTTTTTTCCTTCTTTTAATAGCATGATCACATTCCCAATCTTTTGCCAAGCTTCCAGTTCTTGAGACGTCACCAATTCAGCCATTCCTGAATCCAGCCAGTCAATAACTCTTCTGAGTTTTGCCTCTGATATGTGTCCAATAGTCATCCCTCCCCTTCACTGTGCCTACATTCATGCAGAAGGCATATCACAGTTCTTGCCTCTGCCTCTGTCTCCTCCTCCTCAGCCTCCTCTCAACTCTGTCTGCTGCATTAGTCTGCCTTAAATATCACTCTACACATGGCTCTGACATCTCTCCATAGCCCCTTTCTCTAACTTATGCTTGAACAAACAACCTGCTGGAACACTAGCTTTTCCATGAGACCATCTTTAATCTCCTCAATCATTTAGTGGGTGATTTTGTAAGAAACCAAGAAGGGAATGACATTTACCCAGTTTCTACTTAAGTTCTAGGTACTTTTTATGTATGACCTTATTGAACTGACTTCACGACAATCTTATGTGATAGCTATTATTCCCATTTTTACAAAGTAGAAAACAAAAGTTCACAGAAGTTTTGAGCCTAAAATCTTGCCTCTAACCCCCAAATTCAAAACTAAGCTGTTAAATTTAAGTTTTCACTACTTATCTATGATACAATTTTGAGAAACAATGTTTCCTCTACATGCTCAGAATATGAAAGGAGAGGGGAAAATAATGGAAGATCTTTTCTATTAAGGGGTTGTAATAGATTTATTTTTCAAGGCAAAGTAAGATTTTTGTTTCATTTTTATTTGTTTATTTTTTGGCTGCACCCGTGGTATATGAAATTTCCCAGGCCAGGGATTGACTTGCAGCTGTGACCTATGCCACAGCTGTGGCAATACCGGATCCTTTACCCACTGTACCACAGTGGGAACTCCTGTTTGTTTGTTTTAGACACAAGAAATAAACATGTGCGTCAGGGTTGAAGGAGAGATGGGGGTGTGTAGGAGAAAAGAGATTTCTGAAATTTATCAGTTTTACTTTCTATTGTGGTTTTCATCATGATTTGCGGGTTTACACTGAAAGCCCATGACTTCAGCGTTAGAAAGCAAAGCAGTTTTTGCTCTGTGATTACTGCATCTTGGGTCCCTGTCATCCAGTGGGTCAGGAGGATGCTTCGCTGGAGTTACCTGGGGGCTGGGGGGAAGAGGTTTGAAGGATTTTCCTCCCCTACAACATCTTCCTCTGTGAGCGTCTACTCACATATACTGCTCACAGCACAAGAGCCTCTCATGACAATAGAGGTTCCTGACCTGGAAGATGGAATACTTTAAACCGCTCAGCCCCTGGCTGAGTTAGCTTCTCAGTGGCGGATGCAGTTGTCATGCTGTGAGAATGGAGTACCGAACAAATTCTTCTGATGACATGAGAAGGGATTTCAAAACTGGGGAAGAGCCATCTGTCAAGTGGCACCTCAAGGAACAGGACAGGGGGCTGCAGGGTTCAGAGTGATCACAACCTCTCTGCTAGTTTTATCTGCAGAAAGATTTAATACTGTGAGGCAAGGGATGGAGGGGGTGAGGAGGAGAAGTCACTATTGATGAGTAACATTTAGTCTAAATCTACCGTGGATTAGCAGTACCTGCAAGAATAACAACTATGAGGGTAAAAATTCATAAAGCAAACAGATTTCTACCTTCCCTGTCCCTGTTTACAACTTAGTTTGAAAAAAAAAAAATCACTGAATAACAGAGACACATGGAATATTGGGAGAAGAGAGGCCTCCTGACTGGCAGAATTCACACTCCAAGAACATGGGGAAAATGTGACTATGAAGATTCTTTGGGTTCTACCCAGCTTCAAAGCAACAAGACTCACACCCACAATCCTGGCTACCCAGAATATAATACACTTTGCTAAGAGCAGATAATCCACTCCAGAGGAAGATCTGACAGCAAAGGGATAAAGAGTAATTAAGAAACATGACTACAAAAAATGAGAATTTCAAAGGGAGACGATAACAAGTAAAAAGTCACAGTTAAACCTTCACTTGGTCCAAGTGAACTTGTCTGATAAAAAACCTTTTGCTTAGAATGGACCAAAATTTCTTTTGCTTACACCGCAGCTTTTGTCATTTCGCCCCCATTTCCATTTTTTCTTTTATCTGCTAGAATATTAAATCTATATATATTTTAGTTTTCACTTAGTAAAATAAAGCTTGATCTTCTACTCTGCCCCTCATCACTCAGGTCCTTATAAATTCTACCTTTTTGATAACTTACCATAATTACAAAAGAAATACAAATCTGTTGCAATAAGATGACAGAAAAGTAGGCTAAAATATTTAAATCAACTGGAATCCTGGATATGCACGTAAGATAGACTGATACATATCCTTACAGACTCCGTCCAATGTGCGATTAAAGATGTGTGCACAGACCCCACCCCTCACCCCCCATCCCCGCCCGGAACTTGCAGCTTTAGAAACATTGCCCATTATAAGCCAAGGCTCTGGAGAATGGAGTTCATTCCAACCACCACCAACAGATGGCGATAAGGGTTGATGAGTTTATTTTAATATTGGTCATCCCAGCTATAAATGCATTTAAGGCACCGTGGGGTCATAGGCATTGTTTGTGTTAGTTTATTTTATGAACAACACTAAACTGAAAAAAGCAATGAGTGTGTGGAAAACAACAGTAAGAAAAAAGTGTACATGTATAACATAAAAGCTGATTATTTTTTTCCATTTTATGGCTGTACCTGTGGCATATGGAAGTTCCCAGGCCAGGGGATTGAATCCAAGCCGCAGCTGCAACCTATACTGCAGGATGCTGGATCCTTTAACCCAGTGAGCTGGGTCGCGGATCACTTGCACCTCTGCAGTGACCTGAGCTGCTGCAGTTGGATTCTTAATCCATTGGTGGGAACTCCCCAAAACCAATATTTTCAGTTTGAAAAAGGGTGGAACATTGTTCATGCATACAGGATGATTGCTTTTGTTAGTTTTACTTGCTGAACTACCTCTGAAGGACAAAGCAACTTAATGCATCCTGTGAGACAGGCTGGGCCTGTGCAAATGACAGTAATCAGCAAGGAGGAGGGACGGGATACTGAAATGAGAAAAAAACCCAAACAAAACTTCTGACTATGTGCCTACACAATCAGCATCCACATTGGAAAGCCGATGACCTAGTGAGCTAATTCAGGGGAAGTAACAGCTTACATTTACATAGCTTTTATTTTATATCATGCACCAACATCCTTTTGAGTAAGTGAAGTTTTATTCTCACATTATAAATGTGAAATTGAGGAGCAAAGGGACTAGGGAACGCAGTAAAGGTTATGTGGCTATTAAGTAGCAAAAAAGGGAGGCAGAAGTTTACTTTGGCCAACCATGTTGATTTGCAGAAACTTTGGTCACCAACCACAGAATGTTCTAAAGGTTGAAAGCAATTCCCACTGTGACTGTGCACAGCTTCAAACAAGTGGCATGAGGATGAGGGCAAACTCTGTAACTGCTAAAGTCTCTGAAGTCTCTAAGGCTGATAACCTTCAGAAAGTTTTTACCTGACTTTCTGTGTAGATACATTGTTCCATTTGGAATAAGAGGCCCAAGAGGACAAATCCATCAGTGAGGAGGAGGTATGGCTGGTTTTAAAGCTTAAAAGGCACTCCAAGTTCACTGCAGCACTATTTACAATAGCCAAGACATGGAAACAACCTAGATGTCCATCAGCAGAGGAGTGGATAAAGAAGATGTGGCACATATACACAATGGAATACTACTTAGCCATAAAAAAGAATGAAATAATGCCTTTTGAAGAAACATGGATGGAGCCAGAGATAATCATACTAAGTAAAGTTAATCAGACAGTGAAAGACAAATACCAAATGATATCACTTATATGTGGGATCTTTAAAAAGGATACAAATGAACTTATTTGCAGAACAGAAGCAGACTCACAGATTCTGAAAAACTTACGATTACCAAGGGGAACAGGTTGGG
This sequence comes from Sus scrofa, assembly GCF_054392235.1. Classification (NCBI taxonomy): domain Eukaryota; kingdom Metazoa; phylum Chordata; class Mammalia; order Artiodactyla; family Suidae; genus Sus; species Sus scrofa. The sequence continues at coordinate 81,492,446 of NC_139397.1, forward strand.
GGGGGGTGGGAAGGATAAACTGGGGGTTTGGGATTGGCATAAGCACAATGAGGTATATGGGATGATTGGCCAACAGGGACCTGCTGTACAGCACAGAGAACTCTACCTAGTACTCTGCAAGTACTAGTATAGTATATGTGGGAACCTAGTACTCTGCAATAATATATGTGGGAAAATAATCTGAAAGAGAATGGATATGTGTACATGAGTAAATGAATCACTTTGTTGTATAGCAGAAATTACATTATAAATCAACTATACTTCAATAAAAATTAAAAAATGAAACAAAATAAAGCTTAAAAGGAGTAACTCCTGAATCTATTTGGGGGGAATGGATTTGGGAACTATGAGCCAAAACACTTGTGGGGGAAAAGAAAAAAAATCCACATGCACGTACCCCCACAAAGATAATGCTATATATGCTGTTTTCCAACTTGCTTTTTTTGCAGCTTCATCTTTTCAGTGGGATCCCAGTACAGGAGGATTTCCTACAATTTGTTTTAACTCTTCTAACAGGGGAAGGAAAAGAAGATATAACTTACATTTATTTTGCTAATAGAAAAGTTTGTTCAATGATGAGGCCTAAAATAGAAAAAGTCATTTATCCATGTTTATTCTGAATTCTCACTACCTTGAATGATTGAGCTGGTTCTATTTTCTTCATTTACTCAGTATGGCAAGTGGTAAGCATTTGACAATGAGGTACAAAACACGTGGAACTGTTAAAATTAGGCAAAGTCAATATCAGACAGATTTTGTCAGATTTCACCTTTTTGGCCTTGAAGATTTTCAGTGTTTCTCTTAGACTTCCAAGATACACAAAGAGTAAAGGTATAGGAAAAAATTCCATTTTAAATTCTAGTCGTTTTGGCCTAACTCTTACGTTCGATAACTGCCATTCCACTTGTGCTGGATGGATGGGTGTGCTTTACACGATTCCTGATACCTGGGACAGAACTGGAAGCTGCATCTAATGCGGCCGGAATGGGAGTTGGGGCTGGAAGGGGGAAAATTCTTGGCAGGAAAAGCTGCCATAGTTCTAAAGGTCAAAGACAAACCTGGTGTTACAGGTGAATGGATTACAGGAAAGGCAAGTACAGTCAAGAAAGAGGGCAGACCCAGAATTCAAGCCACACATATTTACAGCACGTCTCCAGCATGCTCTTCACCAAAGGCTTATGAAAATACGTAAGATGTCGAGGGGGGGGGATAATTTGGGGAGATATAAGGAGTTTATAACATGAAAAAATAAGAACATTGAGATCCTGTATGATGATTGCTACATAAAGGAAGCATAAACATAGCATGAAGGTCAAGTTCAGCAAGAAAGACTTTGGGGAAAACAGAAATTCAGGCAGGCCATGGAGGACAATAAACAAAAGAATCTGTCTAATGTAAGCTGTGTGGGAGTAATGAAAACCAAGCCTGAAAAGACCCTATAGGACCTTGGGTTCTAGGAAAAGGAGTCAGGGAACAGAATGTGGCTGGAGATTTTGCAACTGCAGAATAAAATGATGAAAGAAAGATTTTAGTAAGATTAATGAAAATCTTATGGCTAGAAATAGCAGAAAGAGATTTTTTTCTTTTTTCTTTTCTTTTAGTCTCTCTCCCTTTTTTTTTTTTTAAAGGGCCGCACCCTCGACATATGGAGGTTCTCAGCCAAGGGGTTGAATTGAGGCTGTGGCCGCGAGCCTACGCCATAGCCACAGCAACACCAGATTTGAGCCGCATCTGTGACCTACAACCACAGCTCATGGTGATGCTGGATCCTTAACCCACTCAGCAAGGCCAGGGATCGAACCTGCATCCTCATGGATGCTAGTCAGATACGTTTCCGCTGAGCCACGACAGGAACTCCTTTTTTTTTTTTTTTTTTTTTTTTTTAAACTTTTTGTACTCAAGCACTAACACTGCAGTTTAAGAAGTTAAAATGGGGGGATGAGGAAAGCTAGGAGATGAATGGAAAGATTCTAAAGGCTGAGAAAGTTTTAAGACAGAGGACTTCTTTTAACTAGCCTTGAATGCTTTCACTCGACATCTGAAAAAATTAATCCATGGTCTCTGTGCAATGGAAAGCCTGGGAAGACAGAGGAGATGGAGAACAGGAATCACCATAATTCACTTTTCTGAACTATTCTGGAAAGGACAGGGAATTGTAACCCCAGCCCCAGACTTGGTACTTGCAGTTTAGAGATGACTGAGCAAAAGTGCACACCATCCTCGAGTGGTCCAACCCTTGGCTTGGCTGGCTGCTTTATAGCATGTGAGCTGATGGAGAATAAACTACAGAAGCTTTGGGACAAAGTTATCACATTTTTTCTGGAGAAAATATATACATCTACATATCTAGTTTTTTTTTTGTAACATTGAAATTTTAAGATAAACACATCCTTTCAGAATACAGATAAAATTGGTAATTTATACCCAGATTTGGGATAAATATAACCTCTTCTGACTAAATGCAGAACCATTCCTGCTACTCTGCCTTTCGAACATTCCTGCTGGCACAGCGAATCTATTATAAATGCTACACAAAAGTAACATTATTGCATGTATGGCTTGAACTAAATAATTCATATAGAATGAACATTAAAACTACCTCATTAGAGGGAGTTCCTGTCGTGGCGCAGTGGTTAACGAATCCGACCATGAGGTTGCGGGTTCAATCCCTACCTTGCTCAGTGGGTTAATGATCCGGCGTTGCCGTGAGCTGTGGTGTAGGTTGCAGACGCGGCTCAGGTCCCGTGTTGCTGTGGCTCTGGCGTAGGCTGGCGGCTACAGCTCCGATTAGACCCCTAGCCTGGGAACCTCCCATATGCTGCAGGAGCAGCCCAAGAAATGGCAAAAAGACAAACAAACAAACAAACAAACAAACAAAACTACCTCATTAGAAAGGACTAAGATGCATTATTTTTTGCCATATTCCATGAAAAACTTATATCTCCTAAGTAAAAAGCACACTAGAAAGCATTTGATTTATTATATAGACTTGCTATTATAGCTTAGTATCCAGTCTATTATGATCTGCAATCAAAGTAAAGTAGCTTAATACCATTTCATGGATTTTTAAGAGCACACAGCACACAAAGGGTCACTGACATTATCTTATGACAATATTTTTTACCACAACTCACCATACTATAGCATTTATGGATGGAGAGTCACAGATGGCCAAACCCAAATTAGTGCTTCCAGGTACTAACAGGTCAGAGGAAAATAAGACTTGGTGGAAACGGAACCCAGAATTCTGCAAGTAAAGTGTAGCTTATCTGTCATAAAAATGAGTCCTGAAAAGTCTCAAAACACTGATTAATGTCTAACTGTTAAAATAAAGGCAATCCAATTATATAAAATGGTCTTTCATTTCTGACTTCAATTTATGAACTGACAATGATAGAGCATTAAAAAAATGTTCTTCTTCTCCCACCAAAACCTACAATGTATTTTCCTTGCTTTGACAATCTCACCCTCATGCTGATATAACACTTCCTCTATGAGAAGGAAGACAATGTTGTATTGGAAAGCAGAGAGAGTTGTCAAGAGCAGGAGACCTCTCCTCAAGTGCTGGTTCAGCCTCTGCCCAGCCCTGTGATTCTGGTGCGGGTGCCTGGCCTCAATGCCCTGACTTAAAACACCTACCCCCTAAAGGCATGATATTGTGACATCATCTGCCTTGTGCACTGCAGTTCGGGGGCCAGGGCATGCTGACACATCACAGATATTTGGCAGCAATAAATGTTAACCTTTTCTCCTTCCCACCCCACCCCCAATTATCTTGAATAAAGGCACTTCTAATTCTTACCACTGGAGAGCACTAAGCTGCATTACACACCTCACCTTCACAATGACATGATTCTGAGCCACAAAATGCTGAGAAAGCGTATGCCTATCATTTCTATAGTTGCTTTTCAGTACGGTTCTTTGCATAGTGAAACCCCTCAATATGTACTGTTTGAATGAATGAAACCAAAACATGCAATACAAATTTTTTCCCCTTAGAGTATTTGTTGTGGGGAATTGAGGGAAGTTGGCAGTTGTGGAGAGAAGGGAAATACATTCTGCCTTGAAAAATGAACACGGCCTTGTGTTTTATCCTAATTTAGCTTATAAAAACAAATGAAGGAAGTAAAGTAATTTAGGAGTTTAACATGGAATTAAAAGTTGCTACCAAAAAGACAACTGTAAAAGGTTGTTGGGGGAAAAAAACCCAAAAAACTAAGAAGAATTTTAGTTCCTAGGTTACTTTTCAAATATCTCTAAATTTGTTACTCCTTTTAAAAGAAAAACTAGAACTCTTACACACACACACACACACACACACACACCCAGTAACAGAGAACTGTGTCAGAGTCTGTAGAAACTGAATGTATTAAACTCCAACACCGAAAATCATCAAGGCCTGCTTCATTCAAAACAAGAACAACGTGACAGAGAGTAAAAGTAAACGTACTCTCTGAAGCAAAGAGGGTTATCTGAAACTATTAAAACGGAGTGTGCAAACTACCTAGAAATTTCTCCTGATTCTGACATGAGCTGAAAACGGCAGGAGTCAAATTGGACATTTCCTAGACTGAACACGAATGTTGGCTTTGATCCAGAACATGGCACCAGCATATTGATTTCCAAATGCTGTCAGGCCATCCTTTTCTAAAGTAATAAATCCTGACTGCCCCACGACCTTGAAAAGCCGGTGTGAAGAACAGACAGAAAAGGAAAATGATATCTATTTTACTCACTTCAGTTCTAAGAAATCTGGGGATGTGATACAAATGTATCATTAGTAAAAAATACACTTGGGCTGGATAGGCAAGGGAATGCTAATGTAGCCTGCCAGCACAGTTGATGTTTCTAAACTTAGATGTTTCATTCAAGGGTCACTCGTGACAATGGTCACGTCTCTTCAGGGCGGATCTAATGGAAAAGGATAAATAGGGCTCCAATGCTGGTTTCCTACTGATCTGCTCCAAATAAGACTATCCTTAGACACTGCAGATAAAGATAAGCAATCATTCCAAAGACAGAGCAATACCGCTCTAAAAATTTCTAATCTTAAAGCTTAAGAAAATCAGAGAAGAATTATCTTTATGTGGGAAAAAAAAAAAAAATGGAGCCAAAGTGAGCCAAAAGCTGTTAAATTACTTTAGTATCAGTTTCACAAAATTTCCATATTTCAATGAAGGTAATAAGACTCTCTCTCTCATGATAGCTTAAATTTGCTGCATCTTCCAGAATGTACAAGTATGAGTGCTGTGAATAAAGACTGGGGCTAAAAGTACTTCTTATTTACATGACATAATCAGGATTTCCCAATCTTGTTGTTTTGAGAAATCTTGCATCATAGGAGAGGCGCTAATGGAAAGGGGACATATCATTCCCATTCTTTAAAAGAACAAAAAAAACCTAGATTCTAGAAAGGCAGGTAAGGCTTATGGAGCTAAAGCAAAATTCCAGAATGGACTGGATAGAGAGACTGGTGAAAAGAACAGGCACCAGAGAAGTCCTTCCCAGGAAGACACCCATGGTGAAACTTTTGCTCTTTCTACCCTGGGGAGTAGTGAGGAAGTCAAGGTTGCTCAGAAATGCTACAAAGTATATTTTGCTTTGAGCTAAATAAAAATCATTATTTGCTGGTGGATTAGACAAGGACATCTGGGAAGAGGAAATGTGGTTTGGATGAGTGGGTAACTAGCTAAACAAGTGACTGAGCTAGTCTGATGGTCAAGGCCGACGCATGTAGGGATGTGTCACAAGGCTCTGTTCTTGGCCAGAACTTTTTCAACATCTAAAAATTGGCACAAATCGGGTCACTGACTGCACTCTTATTAAATATATGAATGTTCCAAAGCTAGTGGGGAATGGTGAATGTAAGGTGGTAGAAATAGTGCTTGGAAATTATTTCAATAGGCTAGAATGAATTCTTGGCCAAAGCCAACACTATAATATTTAATAGGGAAAAATAAGCCTTACGTATAAGTTCCAAAGGGAGGGATAATCAACTGTATAACTTTAGGGAAAGCCTTGGTTTCTCACATGAAAATACCTGGCTTTTCTGGCAAGGAACAAATTCAAGTTCTCTAGATGAAACAGATATAGGTTGCACTGAGAAAAATATACGATCCTGATCTTAGAAAGAAATTATGCTTTGGGGGCTCTTTGCTCACCATCTTCTGACCCCCATAGTGATGGGCTGAACTGGGTACCCCCAAAAGATATGTCCAAGTCCTAAGCTCCAGTGACTGTGAATGTGGTCTGATTTGGACATAGGGTCTTTGCAGATATAACTGAATTAAGATAAGGCCATTAGGGTAGGCCCACATCCAATGTTACAGGTGTCCTTCTAAGAGGGAATCTGGACCCAGACAGAATCACAGGGAGAAGGTATGTGTTGACTGAGATGAGCCCGGGGATGCAGCTGTGAACCAGAGCACTAAGAACTGCAGGCAAAGCACCACCAGCTGTACGGGGAAGGATTCTCCCTTAAGCTTTCAGAGGGAACATGGTTCTACTGACACCTTAATTTTGGACTTCTAGCCTCTAAAACTGTGGGATAATAACACATTATTTTAAGTCATCAAGTTTGTGGTACTCTGCAACAGCAACCCTGGGAATTCACACAGCTCCAGCTGCCTTTTGATCCTGTATAAGGCCCTGCGCTTGTCCTGCTCCATCTTCATCTTCTGCCCTTCAAGAAGTTACTTCACTGGGGAAATTCAGTCTCATTCTGCAAGGCTCAGTTTCATGGTTCTCTCCAGTAGCAGCAAGCCTTCTCTGACCTTCCCTGACCAAGCTAAGCGCTGCCTCTGCACTGGCCCGAGGCAGTGGGTCCTCAGTGTTCTTGGTGCAGCCCTCGGCCCGCTGCTACACCAACCCCATGTCTGCATCCGCATCACATCAGTCTGTGTTCCCTCAGACTGCTTTCCTCTTAGCATCTCAGGCCCTGGCATAGTGCCTGGCAAAAAATAATCAGTCAAAATTTAGGAGGAAGGAACGGAGGAATAAAAGAATAACAACAGCCCACTTTAACTGAGTGCTTTCTACGTCAAAGGCGTTTGTTCTAAACATCTCCTTGTACCTCATCTGAGCTCTTTCAGAGACTAAGCTTGGTAGACACAGGTCTAGAAATATATCCTATGAGGATGGAATGGCTGACAGCCTTGCAGATGCTCACATGGAAAAGAAAAAACTCTAAAGAAGTCCTATCTAAAAACTATCTTGAGGAGTTCCGGTCATGGCTCAGTGGTTAACGAATCCGACTAGGAACCATGAGGTTGTGGGTTCGATCCCTAGTCTTGCTCAGTGGGTTAAGGATCCGGCATTGCCGTGAGCTGTGGTGTAGGTTGCAGATACGACTAGGATCCCGCATTGCTGTGGCTCTGGCGTAGGCCGGAGGCTATAGCTCCGATTAGACCCCTAGCCTGGGAACCTCCATACGCTGTGGGAGTGGCCCAAGAAATGGCGAAAAGACAAAATAAAATAAATAAATAAACAAAAATAAAGAACTATCTTGGATTGGGGGTGGGGCAGGGATAAATTTGGGGGTTGGGACTGACATATATACACTACTATATGTAAAATAGATGGGTAACAAGGACCTACTGTATAGCAGAAGGAAATTTACTCAACACTGTGTAATAACCTATATGGGAAAAGACTCTGAAAAGGAATGGATATATGTATATGTACAACTGATTTACTTTGCTATATACCTGAAATTAACACAACTTTGTAAGTCTACCATATTTCAATAATTTTTTTTTTAAATAAAAACTATTTTTATTGGAGAACATGCCACCAAGGGCAGTGTTCCAGCAGGGCTGCGTGACCACCTGGGTGAGGGGTACGGCTGCAAAGCAGGTTTTCACAAAAACCGACCAGGAGGTGATCACTACACAGGACACAGGCAGACAAATGCAGCAAATTCTTCAGAACGTTAAATCTAAGATGATGTACTTCTCACATTTTGGGTATTAAACGGGCAGTGGTATTAAATAAATAATGATATTAAAATTGTGGTATTCAAATAAATAAATACAAGGCTTTGGATATTTTTATGAAATAGTGACAAAGGATGGTGCTTGTTTTAGTTTGTATCCTTTTTAACAAAATAAAATCCTAAGTCTATACTGGATCCCTAACCCCAACTATTTTTGTTTTGTTTTGAGTCCTTAAAAGTCCAAAAATCTGGGGAATCACTAAAATATGGTGGGTTAGCAAGTGGGAAGTAGGTATACTCTGCTTTGAACAGAAGCCCGGCTGGGTGACCAATCATATTAATGTAAATAAGGATAACGGCTACATGCACAGAATCATTAGGGAAAATAATAAAGGCAAAAACATCTTTGAAACAATAATACCACACAGCCTTCCACTTACTTTAATTTCAGGTTATAAAATGGGACAAGAACAGCCCAACAGAATCCTGTAGAACTGTGTAGGAACTGGCCATGCCCTCAGTGAAACAACACATAAGAAAAAAGTGGGAGCAGGGAGAAGGCCTCTGATTAGCTCCCCTCCTCCCTCTGGTCCTTTCGAGGATTCGGCCAAGGTGGGCATCGTCAGCAGCAATGGTGCCTCCCTGCACTTCCTGTAACTGTGCTGCTGAATGAGCGGAACACAGCCCTGGGTGCCCCGACCTCGACTTCCTGATTCGCTCAGGGCTTACTTAACCTTGTATGCTGAACGGTGTCTAGGCAACATGGTCCTGAACACAAATGCAGCACTTTACAGATCCTTAGAGAGGCCCCATACAATCTGCAAGGGATCCTTTAAAGGGAGCCAGAAAACCAGTGATGCTAGAAAATCACCCTAGACTGAAGACGTGGTGTTAAAGAAGTAACAAGAAAGTTTCCTCACATAACACAGCTTTACATGTATAAACACATACATTATGCATGCGCGCGCGCGCGCGCACACACACACACACACACACCCCACATTCTTTCCAGGTAAGTGTAAAGTTTGTGGTGCTTTCAAGAGTAAGTGTTAACATCCCTGGCATTAACAGGAGATTCAAATATAACTCCTACCCAGGGGGAGGTAAACTCACTCTTCCCAGACCCCATTCCAGGCACTGATGGGTGGTGATGAGGGTGGGAAGCTTTCTTTGAACTTGACCTGAGGGTGAAAAGAGGGAATAGAAGAGAATACAGGAGGACTGAGGAATGTGACATGATTATCTCTCTGGTGCTTATTTGACAAAATACATTTTACATATAATCTATAGTATGACCCTAATGATACAAGCTCCCACTCTCTTGTAAGGAACATGGGATGTGTTCCAGAACATGTGTAAAATACAAGACCAAGTCTTAAGTCAATACTAAGTACCCTTTTCCACTATTAAACTGTTCAGAGCTCAACTTATCAAAATATTTGTTTTTCTTTTACCTGGGTTGGCCCCCACCAGGCCAACACCAGCTCCAAACTGTATCCAAAGGAAAGCTATAACTGCCCCTTTACATCCAGCCCTACCCTGGGCTCACTGATTGCTCCAAGTCCCTGCTTGTTTCCTCTTCCAAACACCCTGACTCAGAAAGAAAGCAGGAAATGGCCTGAATCTGCAGCTGGCTTCCTAGAACTGATTCCGGGCCTTTCCCAAACCATGCACCCCACTTACAAAGGTGATGGGATGGGATGGGATGGAAATATATGCAACTGACGCAGGGTATGGGGTGTGGACAGGAATAAGCCCTTTTAGGTTCAGTAAATGAAAAACTAAATCTCCTTCTAGGTGCTGGGCATAAAACACAAGAGATGCTCAATCAGAAGAATCAGACAGAAGCTGCAATGAAAAGTCAGGAGATAATAACGAACCAGTATCTTTAAAGCTGACCAGTGAAACTGTGCAACTCTCCAGCATGAGCCCTGAATGGTGAACCTTAAAGGAAACAGAGACAGGAAGTGCATTCATTTTAAGCAGATGAAAACTTGAGGGATACAGCACCTATTCTAGTACCGTGTGTAACGAGATGCCTGTATCATTGGGCAATGACGATTATTTTGAGGGCTCATTTCTATAAATATTTTCATCCTGTTCCACGAGGAATCCATTACTGCTCATAGAACAATTACCTACAGTACCTCGAGATTTCCAATTCTCTGACACAGCATTGCATAAGGAGATGTTGCAGAACAGGAGAATAAGATGTAGAAAGGCACTTAAGGTCCTCAACAACACAAGCTGGAATAAACAGTGAGCTAATGAATGGGGAATTTATATTTCTAATGAGTGTACAATGGACATGTAGGCAGTTACGGTAAGAACCAGGAGAGAAGCCATGACAAGTGCCTGATTGCCAGGATAAACTTTTTAAATAACTGTCACAGTTTCTAAGGGCTTTCACCCACATATCTTCTCCAAAGCCTCATGACAATCCAGCAATGGAGATTGGTCCTATATTACAGAGGAAGGAAACTCACGCTAAGGGGAAAAGTGACTCATCTTTCCACAGCACGCAGGATCTCTGGTAGATGCTCAGTTAAAAAAAAATGAATCTGAGTCAGCGTCTGCCTGCAGCTCACTGGGTAGCCACTTCTAGTGAAAATGTGTGTTAAGGAAACTAGTTGGCTGAAATGGGAAAAGATTATTGTTACCAAAGAAAGCCAAGATTGGACCTGGGCCATGAAGAGTGGATTGGGCCGCAGAAATAAGGCAGCATAAACTTCTTTTGGGAAACAAAACATTTAAATCCAAAGTTCATCCTTTTGGTCACCCTTCCAGGCTAAGCTGAAAGCACAAGTTAAAAATTTATACTAAGAAAAGCAGAGACTCGAGATGATTTGGGGGAAAATACAACCCCAAATTATAGTCTTTCAGCCAAATAAGAAAGCTATGATGTATATCTCAGACTTTACCCTGGAATGGGGAAAACAAAAGGTACTTATTTCAGATAAAAAGGTCCAAAAACTTTCCAGCTAATCACCTAACAAAAAGCAAAATTATGATAATTAAATTCTACCTCAATCCTCCATGCAGAAGAAAGAGGAAGAAATGCCTAGAATCTAAAGAATATGATTTATATACATAGGGACAGTGGAGAGAAACGAGTAGTTTCTGAAGAAATGGCATGTGACCTCTTCATTGCCTGCAGAGAGGATGAGAGAATGTATAAGACATTATTTTTGGGAAAATATATATATATTTTAATGTAGGTATTTTATTATCAAACTAATCAACCAAGTGATAAAAAAGGGAAAGGCATTTAAGGATTTGCAGTACTGTCAGGCTTTACTCAGAATACAGAGTTGCAGGGAGAAAGAAGGCAGCACGAATGTCCAGGAGCATCCAATTCATCAAGTGGCTGGGCCTCTCTTATTGTTACAGCCAAGCAGCGAGGCTGGGACATGACAATTACAGGACAGCAACCTCCTAGGGAACTGTTTAAATTGCTGTATGTGAAAAATGGTAATGTGCTGGAGACAACAGTGACAATCAATTTTGTGACATGATCTGGCTCTTCTCTTGCCAAATGAAAAGAAGGAAAGCTAAGGTGTGCGTGTTCGAGGTTCCTTTTCATTTGTTCTCCTCAGGTGCAGAAGGCACAGGCTGGATCTTCCTAAGCCCTGGGCTAATTGGCCTTGCAATCCTGATGTAACTGTATCCCAGGCAGCCATGCCAATTAAAAACTTCCCAGTCAAGAAGGACTCTTTCCCCCAGGATCTTCATTATGCATGTGTACAACTACACGTGATGTCCACCGTTCTTGGTGCCCTCTCCTTTAGAGGGCACATGTATCAGGTGGAGTCATCCCGCCAGGCGTTCCAAGCCAGGTTGAATGATTTCTTTTTTAGGGTCTTCACGGCTGGCAGAGAGGATCCAGGTAGATGTAAAAAATATCATTTGGAATGGTCACCAAATCTGATATACTTCTGCTGAGACTACAAATTAGTTCAAACCTCTACCCAAAGCGAGTTAGGATATGCTGTCCTTTGTTGTTCTCTCCTGTTCCTTTACACTGAGCAGCTTGTGTCCGAGTGTAACACATCCTTGTTTTTCCTCTTCTAATAGAAATAACACACAGTATCTATCATGTGGGCAAAGATGATAACAACAACAACAAAAGAAAACCCCCAGGTTAGGGAGAAAAATGGCAGAAGAGGCATACACTCTGCTAAGAGCAAACTGGCCACACTTGGAGGGCACTGGGGAGCTAATGCAGAAAACCCTTTCTCCTTAGGAAATTATTATGATGTGTATAAAGATTCTGCAGCAAAGATTATATACAGAATAACTGTAAATAATCTAAATACTACGTAAACTGCAGCACAGTCATGGAATGGAAAAAAAACATGTCATCAATGACATTATACGTCCTTGTCACAGACAGCCCGTGCCTCTGGGATACAGGAATAAGATACTGTATTTTGTGAGATACAGACTGGAAAGAACCATAGACATGTCCCTCCCACCTTCTTTCCTCTTGAAATCCCTAGACCAGCACTGTCCGATAGGAATATGTAGAACACAAGCCACAGATGTGACCCATATACGTAATTTAAAATTTTGTAGTAACCACATTAAAAAGAAAAAGAGAGATGAATTCAAATATTTTCTTTGACCCTATATATCCCCCAAATCATCCATTCAGCCTGTGATCAATAGAAAAATAATGAGACGCATATTTTTTCTCCTAAATATCTGAAATCCTGTGTGTATTTGATACTTTAGCACATCTCAGTTTGGGCCAGCCACGTTTCAAGCACTCACACGCCACATGTGGCTGGTGGCCTTCAGGCTGTTTGTGCAGATCTAGATATTTATGGGCTGCTGCATCTGGTTTAACACTTGCCTTGCCCTAGGAGCCAGTAGCCGGGCACCACTGAAATCATGGCTACAGCAGGTAACTACTACTTTAGATGGCTGATGGTAGTGGCTTTAGAGTGGGCACAGATAGGGCAACGATCCAACTTTTGTATTTCTGAAGTTATTTTTCTAACCTTGGCTGTAAGGGAGATAATAAGTATTCATCTTTGGGGCTCATCTTGGAGAATATCTGAAGAGCAAGGTAAACTTGAAAAGTCCTGACAATATATATCTTGTCAACTGTATCCTAATTTTTAATATAATTATTCATAAAATATTACCTGAATTACAAGAACAACAAACCCCCCAAAACAAAAAACAACAGCAAAAGAAGTCCTGACAGCATTGCCTTTTTAACTTATTTGGTAACAATGTATGGTGACTTGCACTGTATGAACTAAGTCCTGGGGCATCAGACAATCTACAGTTCTTCCCTCATCATCCTCAACTCTTGGGGCTTTGAATGAACCTTTAACATGCACTTTGAGTGGAATGAATAACACACGACAGGATTGCATGTGAGAATGGTAATTTGATGAGCTTTATTTCAAGAAAAAAATTTGAAGGGCAACCACATATTTACTCATCTCAAAACAAGGAACTGACTAAATCTGAAGTCAGTTAGTCTTACTTATCTCAGGTATTCCATTTTAACCATCTGCTATCACAAGTTTAAGGGAGTAACCAGGACAACTGCTAGCCTTTAAAGGTACCTTTCTTGCAAACTGAAAAAAAAAAAAAAAAAAAAAAAAAAAAGATACCATCTGGGAGAGGAGGAAATCCCTCGGGTATAGGACTTGGTGACTGAGTGTGAGATGGATTTCAGTCCCAAACCTATGCTAACTGTGCCTTTCTTTCTTTTTTTCTTTTCTTTTTTTTTTCTTTTCCTTTTTTTAGGGCCACATCTGTGGCATATGGAAGTTTCCAGGCTAGTGGTCAAATAAGAGCTGCAGCTGATGGCCTATCCCACAGCCAAATCAATGCAGGATCTGAGCCATGTCTGTGATCTGCACCATAGCTCACCGCAATGCCGGATCCTAGACCCACTGAATGAGGCCAGGAATTGAACCCTCGTCTTCATGGATACCAGCCAGATTTGTTTCCACTGCACCACAATGGGAGCTCCTTAACTGTGCATTTCTTATGAGGCAACAAGGACCTCAACTGTACGGCGTTGAGAGGCCCTGGGAACAATTTCCCAGCTGGCACACAACAGCAGACACTGGTAATAAGCTACAGAGAGAGCAAGGAGCTCAATATGTGGGTTAACTTCCTCCAGGAACATCAGGACCAAGGATGCCATCCTTATTAAACACTGCAAAATGGTGACAGCCCTCCCTTAGGACAGGTGAGGAAGAAAATACGAAGAAGTCCAGGTATTCAAAAACTAAAATTGCTGTTATACATATAAGTTGTAAATTAAGTTTCCAAGGTTAAAGCAGTTCTTAATATGAATAAATACATAGCAAATTTAATAAAAATGTTTTCCATAAATCTTTACAAGGCACATAATAAACAATTCTGAGAGAACCCATCTAATGATATAGTTGGAACTTAATAATCGCACACATTTCCTTCCCCCTTTGCAACAATAACTTGACTGTAACAATACAGAATACTCAATTTAATTTTGTAAATGTGCTAGAAAAAAATTATAGTACATTCTATTTTCCATCTAAATAGGATCTAAATGAAAATATGCAATAACTTCAAGCTAAACTCATCACCTCCCCAACTAAACCTGAATACTCCTTCTATGATGGGAAAGCAGTTAACACATCTTGCTACCCATCATCCATCCATCCATCCATCCATCTTTTTTCTCTCATATGTATTATAATCTTGCTTAGGATAGGAACCATGACTCATTCATTCATATGTCCTGTACTATCTACCTATGATGCCTTTCATAAATAGGTGCTCAATAAACAATGCTTGAACTGATTGCTTTAAAATAAGGTAACTGTGAAAAGAAAAGAAGAAGAGAAGAGGTAGTGGCCATAAGGTGCAGACAATAGGGTCAGCACAAAAGAATATCCAATAATCATTCCAAAACGAGAAAAAGAAAGGCGAGCAAAAGGAACCAAAGAAACCATATTTGCTCCATGTCTTATTTGTGCCAAGCTCTGGGGGAGGAACTTTCATATGTTATTTCATTCAATCCCCCCAACTTTATGACTGAGAACCCTGAGGCCAGAAAGGAAAGCAGCTTGCCCAGGACCCTCCAGCTATTACACGGGAAGCCAGGACTGAACTGGGCCTGCTTGTGCCCTAGCACAAGAGAGGGCCTGTTAAAGAAAAGGCCAAGATGCCAGCTGTACCGACGCTGGAGGAAAATTCTGTGCTATGTTACCCAAGTGAAGAGTCATCTTTCTCCTTTTTCCTTTACCTGCCGTACATCTCATTCTAGTCTACTGGAATACGTTTACTTTCATTATGAGTACCATTACCATCTGAGCATAAATTCTAGATGGATGACCAAGTTACTTTAGTAATATTCAATATGAGATTCCAGGAAAACAAATTATTTTGAGTCTCTGAAGTTTATGGTAACAATGACTTTGTTACCCATGGTTTTTCCTGTGTTTCTAATGTAGTTAGAAACAAACAGATGTCAAAACTATGTTGACATTCTAAAATTATTTGTGGTGATTTAGAAGTTCTCGGAACAGCATCTATAAATTAATTTTCCTCACACTGCCAGGGACTGAAACACGAGGGTGTTTTATTACATACCATGGCTGTCCCAAAATAAGGTTCTTAGTTAAGTGTCCAAAAGAACAAAATGAATATATGTACAGGCCCGGTGTATGCACGCATCTTTACACATATGTGTGTCTGTGTGTGATGCAATTTAAAAAAATGTATCTTTGTGTGTGTGTGTATGTATGTGTGTGAAATAGCCTTTGTGACTAAATTAAACTGTAATAAGGTACAGTTTGTCAAAGTTAAGATCAGTTTTTAGTTTATAGGTCTTTTCTTATTACACAAGAATATATACATATATAAAGGTATTCATCTTCTCCTTGGATTGGTGACATTTGGACCATCACTGGTGCTCAGGTGATGTTCACAACACTCTTCAGGGTGACTGGTTACCCCTACGTCCTGTTCTAGCCTCACATCTCAGTCATTCCTTCTCTCCTTCCTTCTCTCATGTAAATTTGGCACTTTGTTGTGCAGACCTTGATGAACCAGTTTTGGTGAACTCCATACACACATATTTTAAGTACCAACCAATAAACTGTGCAGAGGGGATTTTTAGCAGAGAGATGACTTCTGATGCTTAGTTTCTTCTTTAAACTTCTACAGTTTTTCATTTCTTCAGGAGCATATATTATTTTTGAGAGAAAACACTAAAGTATCCCACTTCCTTCGCTGTGATTTATCAAGGATCAACACTATTTAAAGAATATCAGCCAAAATAGTAAAATAGCCCTCCCCCACCCCCAAGGCAATCATCTGAAAATCTCTCCAAATCTCCTGAATCCCACGGACAGCTTTAAAAAGGGACAGCTTTGGGCAATGTTCTTATAGTGAATATGAGACTCTGGAAGACACTGAAAGTAAGAATTTCTCAAAATATACTCTCACGAGGCCCAACACTGGCTTCTGGTTCCCCAAGGAGTAATCTAGTAACAGCAGAAATACACCAGCTGACCTCAGGGTACATAAGGGAAAAGGAAGAAAGGATGATCCCCAAGGAAACAGTGACAGAAATTACAGGAGGCTTGAGAGTGTGAAGAATCAACAACTCTTGAAAAAGATCAGAAGCAGGTGCAAAATCAACAATGAAGAGATGCAGATAACCACGATTTTCTGATACAAGTCACAAAAATTTTTATCACCATTTCAGCAGGGGTGGGACTTCTAAGTCAGTGCTAAAGAAATTAGTAGTAATCCCTTAATAAAAAGGTGAATGAAATTTCCAATTTAGTCTTTTAGAAAACTAGGATATTCATAGGTATGCCAGAAAATATATAATGTTTTTAAACTTGCTATCCTAAAACATGTTTGTTAGAGGAGTGATTAAATACAACTACCCAGCTATTATCAGAGTGTCATACCCCAAATGATGATCCTTAAGCTATTCATATTTTAATCATCTCTCTCCTTCTGTGAAATGTTCCCCCTTTTTTGGTTATAAAATTGGCAGGTTCTCTTATCAAGTTGGAAACGTTGCTAATTTCCTTAGAGCTTAAACAAATGAATGTATGTGAGTGGCTGGATGGGCCAACTAAAAGTTTTTAAGCAAAAAAAAAAAAAAAAAAAAAAAAGAGATCATGTTGAATATATGAGTAGTAAATCTTTTCCACTTAATATATTTTGTGCATGTCATTAAATATTCTTTGGAAACAAGATCTGTAATGATTATAACATGTTTTCATGGATACAGTATAAATTCATTAATTATTTTAGAAGATTTAAGTTGTTTCCAATTTTTTAATAGTAAAAATGGCACTGTGATAAATATCCTTTAACTTATATCTTCAACCCCGTAAGCTGCTCTCCCTCTGCCCAGTACTGAGCCCTGAGTCCCAGTGTGCTGACCCTGAAGCTGATACCTTGGTACCACTGTCAACAAGAGAAAAACCTCTCCCTGCCACCCACAAAGGGGCAGGGGAACTCCATATTTACTATGAGGTGGGGAGTGTTAAGGGTGGAGAAAGAGACCAGAAAAACAAATAAGCAACCTGCAAACCATAAATCTAGTTACACTGCCACAAGAAGAGATATGTGTTAGTACCTGAGAATGTTTTCTCTGTTCTCAGGGATCCTTAGCAAAGGTTATTCCTAAATGCAGAGGGGAAAGGTAAGTTGAGCTATACTACCATCTGCCTTCTGTTTTAAATTATATCAGCAAGATACAGTAAAATGTCGAAATAATTTTATCTCCCATCGATTTCCCTTCCATTCCAAATCTGATGATAGGTATTTCAGGGTAAGTGAGTCTAAGCAAGATCAAAAGTTGAACTTTTACCTCCAGTATAGTTATACGTTGTCAAACATTTACAACTAAATTAAAATAATTAATATGGTCCACTAACATTGTGAAAACGCAATTAAAAAAAACTTACTCTCCGAAAGAAAAGTTCAGTAAACCAGTGAAACCCCTCTTAAATCATTTTTTTTTATCTAGCAAAGGTAAATAAATTTCATTTCACAATCTTAATGCTTGATCTTGAGCCTGGTAAAACTGACTCTGAAATCAAGTGACTGTAACATGTTATTCAATGGGCTAATTAAGATGCCCTGTGTTCTGAGCAGCTGTTTTATTACTGTCATTTACAGAAACTTGTCTTACATATCTGACCATCTCTCCTCAAAGAAAAATGACTTCTATCAATGCTTGGCATAGTATCATAAAACTTTGGGAGGCAAAATCTTCTGAAAGTGGTTAAAAGGCACAAACTTTCAGACAGCATGGTGAGGATAGCTAACAATATTGTATATCTGAAAGTTGCCAGGAAAGGAGATCTTCAAAATTCTCACTCAGATGGAAAAAAAAACTGTAAACATGTATGGTGATGACTGCTTTCTCCTGTGGTAATTACTTTGCAATACATACATACATCACATTGTCATGCTGTATACTTAAAACGAATACAATGTTATATGCTATTTGTATCAATTTTAAATATCATTTGAGAGCTATGTTCCTATATATGTTTTAAACATCTAAATAGACATCCCCTATAGTTACTGAAAGATGCAAAATGTGTAAAGTAGGAAAACCTAGCCAAAGAGAATATTTTGTAAACCCATGACATTCATTTGTTAACAGTGCCAGCTGCCTATATACTTCAATGTTCACATAATAAAATTTCCTCTTAAGATTAAATCAGTATTAGAGCAGAAATAAGCAGAGGCTTAGGGGTGAGACACTCCTACTACCCTGAAGCATCCACATCTATCTGTTCCTATCAGACTCCTTAAGGGGCACATATCAAGTTATCAGTAAATAAGGAAACTTTCATTTTTTTTTAAAAAGGAAAACATTTATATTGTAATCACCCACTTACAATCCAAATTGAGGACCTTCAAATTCTATATGAAAAAAATGATTAACTCCTAAAAACTGGAATAAGGGACCTAAAAAGCCATCCTGGCATGAAATACACCTGTGGAAATGTACTGACAGAATGGAATTATGACCCCAGGTGATTCTGCTATTACACATCACATCGGGAAGAAGGTTATTATTGCCTGGGTTAAAAAACACTCGCTTCAATCGAATGCTAGAACCAAGGAGGGACAAAGTACAGTTTTTACTTGGTTAGGAATTTCTCTTTTCGTGGAATTTTAGGCAACAGACCCTGATTTCCAGGGAATATTCCTAAAAGTAAAATCGAGAGTGTTCCTTAGTTATACCTTCAAAAATGTTCAGCATTTCTGAAATTCTTTGAATGTCATACATTAAAAAAAAAAAAAAACCCAAAATGTAAAATCCACATTAAAATGACCAACTGTGTTTAGTTAGCACTGAGCCACGTTTTGTTGGCTTATTGTAGCCAAATCTCAGCAGTGGCTCTGTCCTAGGTCTGCATATGGAAATAGAACATGTTCAATGATGCCTACTGTTTCGTTAGGTAGCCTCTCAGATTACTGGTTCTAATTAAGGCTGTGTTACTGGCTACCACAGTTATTAATGTGCATTATTGCCATCATAGGAAGTTTTGACCTCTGCTGTGTGTCACCTGGAGTAAAATTTAATTATCAACCAGAGAATATACTAGCAAGTATGATATAAAATGGCTTCTTATGAGGCATCTGTGATTGTAAAATACCAGCTTAGTTTTTGCTTTGACATTAGGATAATAATTACAACCAAAGCCCTTTCTAAAACCTAAAATACAACCAAATTCATCCAGAAGGTGAGATCACAGTATATCTAGTTTAATTTTCCCATGTACTATTAAGTCATTAAATTCTTTGTGTTTTTCAATGTTCAAGAACATGAGCTATAAAAAACTGAATTTACTGACTGAAATTAGACGGACATTTAAAACAATATCACATGGACGTTCTCAAGTGGTGCAGTGGGTTAAGGATCTGGTGTTGCCACAGCTATTGCCACTGTGCCATGAGTTTGAACCCTGGCCCAGGAACTTCTACATGCCACAGGTGTGGCCAAAAAAAGCCAAAACGGAACAAATCTAAAATAAATCCTATGCAAAAAAATAAAATAATATCAATAGGACTTGCTGATGTGTGTTTTAAAACTACATATCCATTTCCTATCCTATCCTTTGTTGGCCAAATGCTCTGAACAATTTGGAATTAAGGAAATAGTTGTTACCGTTTTAATGCACATTTTCTTTTTTTTTTTTAAACTGAAAGTTTTATTTTATAAAAGTCAATAAAATCAATTCAATCAGTAAAACTGATCACTTCTGATATCTGAATGACTAATGACATGGTTCTTGCAACAACCAGTAAAGTAGGTAAAATAGGGAACTTGTTGGCAGCAATACTGGGTGGGGCAGCAGGTATTGCTCAAAAGGCAACAGTTAGTCCTCTGGAAATTTTAACCTAAGGTCAAGCACTTACCTTTCTAAGATGCTGTCTACCCAGTGTGACTCAAAGACAGAATGGGGCAGACAGGTTTTCATATCCCTTTCCATATCTATGATGCTTTGCCTGACTTGATGAGCACTTTACTTTTATGACTCTTAATGTATGATGGGTGCTAGGAAGAGGTGACATTAGCTACTCCAGAGGAAGAGGTCAGATTTTAATTTTTCCAGTGTATGGGAGTGGCAAAACATCTCATAGCTATGACACTTCTGAACTCTTTACTGAGTGCTGACTATGTCCCAGCACTTGGTGCAGTTGCCAGACTAGAGAGGACAGAAAGGAAAACCCAGTATAATGATGATACAGGTGGGTCCGTGTCAGGTGCAATGGGCTACAGGGCTCCTGCCTGTTTGGCTCCTCCTCGTCTTTGCACAGCTGTCTGACACAGAGCAGATGTGCAATTAAAAATGTTAAACTGAACCTGGTATGCGAGGAGTCCCTGGACTGGATAAGTGATGTGCCTTCGAGCCTCACCTTACAACATGACGACTGGTCATGTTCATAGGAACTTCCATTTGTGAGTGTCCACGGGTTAGATGGGCTATGCAACAGCAGGATATATCTCTTATCTCTCTTCCAAATAAGCTTAGAATGTAGGTTATCTACCCCGAGTTTACAAAAAAAGGAGACTTAAGTTTCAGGCAAATTCATCCAAGATTACACAGTAATTTCAGAAGGAGTGAACTCTTCCTTCCCAATGTTAAACCCATGATGCTATGCTGAGTCACCTATAGAACATTCAGGTCCTACAGGCTGGTAAACAGATACACAAGACAGCAGGTGGCTCAGAAGGAGGGCTACACAGGAAATGATCAGTTTATAGACAGCAGATACATCTATGGGGGAGGGAAGGAGAAGGGAGCTGTCAATATTTAAAGGCAGGAGGAGTGGCCCAGGGGGAGAAGTCAGTTCTGTCTCAGGGAACACGTGGAGATTTCTGGAGGGAGACGAGAAACTGCGCATTCCTGAGGAAAGTGAGGAAAGCTGGAGTAGGGGTTAGAAATTCACATCTCATGTGACATCATCTTCATTTTAAAGGTGAAGAAACTGAAACTCAAATATTTAGTGCATTCCTAAGGGCTGACTTGCAACCAACCCTTGTTAGCAGTGGGTAGGATAGGGCCTGAAATCAGGTCTTTTGCTTCCAAACTGACTCCAAATCAAATGCTTTGTCTTTTACTTATTCTTGGAGAAGACGGCTCAGGTATACTGTATCCTCCAAATCCCCTTAGAAAATTAGAGAAGTTCCCCACGGATGGACAGAACGCAAATATAAATCAGTTTGTCGGTACTTATTCTGACGGGTTAGTCAGCGCGAACTGTTAAATATTTAACTCTCACCCCAGAAGAAGGTGGTGGGTGGTAGGAATAAATTTCCCTCATAATGCTGTGTTTAAAACTTTAAGGACAGACATCACTTTAATCTCCGGGCTATGTCAAGCATGGTGCCGTAACTAGTGTCCTAAGCAGAGAATGGCTGTTAAGAGTGCAGGACTGTGTTATTAACTTTACCTTGGACCTCCCAGAACCTAGTATAGTCAGTTCTCTCAAAAAGATACGCTGAATTACTCGATAAACAATTTCTCCCAAATCTGGGTGCCTTCTCCATTTGTTGGGATCTTCTCAATCACAGACTATCTCTCATACCTACCTATTATGAAAAAAACATTTAATTAGAGCTTCAGCTTTTGACCTCTTTGGGTGTGGGTCTTCACACTTGTTATCAGAGATGGGCTACAACATTATTCACCATCAGAATGTACTCTTAAACTCAGATATGTCAGCCTAGACATGATGCTGAAAATATTCAACTCCCAGTATGAACAGGCACCGACCAATCAGAATAGGCATCAGCCAGTGGACTCTCCTGGTGCTGAATGTGGGCCCTGAGCCAGCCTCCTCATTCCGTCAGAATAGGGACCACTTTCTGGTTTTTCGAAGATGAAAATTTTGTCAAAATCATATAAAATGAAAGTCAGATCATATCCTTAAAATATAGCCAAATCACAGAAAATATCCAAATCTCCTTCATACCTGTTTCTAAATTTAACATAAGTTGACTTAAGCTCTTATGTTATAAAATTGGCTTGAGCTTCCTTCTTCCTAAAGATATATTAATCAACACAAAAAAGGAGTTAGGGTGAAAGCAGTCAGCAAGCAAGAGATGTTACACATTAACTCTCTCAATATCAAATGCTATGACTGAATCTTCCTTTTTTTAAGAAGCCCTTCCTAAAAATGAAGACTTCAAAGGCATTACAATGCAATGGAAAAACCAAGGAACAGAAGTTTAATGGTCTTGTGTCCAATAACAAAGTTCTGAACACAATTTCTTAAAGCTACCTCCATAAAACCACCAAAGAACTCTTATTTTTCATTTAGGTTCCTTAATCAATTTAAACGAAATGTGATTATTATGCAGAAGTTCTTTTTTTTTTTTTTTTTAAAAAAAGCAAACGTTGCAAAAGAATGGTCACAAAGGAAATTCATGGCTTCCTTTTCTAGAAGTACTATGAAAAAGAGATCTTTTCTTATCATCAGTGAAAAAATAAGGGCCAAACAGCTGTCAGAATGTCTGTGCCTTAACTTAAAAGTAAGAAATGAATATCAGAGAAAAAAAAGAATAACTCTTAATTAGAGGAGTAACATCACTTTTAGTGTTAATACAGAGGTGGGACCACTATTATCTAATAATGCAATAGTATTATCTTCTGTCTAAGGCCCAGCAATTAATTACTTAGACTACTAAAGCAATATTCTATTGCTTCTGTAGCTACAATAATTTACATGGTTTAAAAATTCAATGAAAAACCCAGAATATGCTCACAAGATATTCCAAACCACGCATCCACCAAAACAACCTCAACCTTGCAAAAACGTAGGATTCTCAAACAATAATTTTTATGTAAGAGGATGGTCGCAACAATGGATTTCATTGATGCAAGAGACCAAGTTAGACTGTGGAACTGGGAAACTGGAATAGGGTGGTGATGAACACAGGACAGTAGAAGGACTAATTCATTTCCTCACTGGAGGTCTTAGAATAACAGTATGTATAACCAACCCTGAACACTGTGGGTGAAACCACCCTGAAGGTCTGTCCACTAACCCCGCACAAAGAATGCACAGTTTGAGAGTAACATTTGTATTGATCTTTAACACCATGTAAAAGCACTTCCACATATATATCATCACATGAATCACAACATTTCTAAACTAAGGAATTTTGCTGCATTTCAAATTAGCCCAATGGTACACAAGCAGAAGCCCTGATATACTTGATCTTCTGTTTGAATAGATGGTTTTCTAATTTACAAAGAGCTTTCACATTCATAATCTCAACTTAGAGTTCATCATTGAGAAAGGAGGCTAATATAAATGGCAACAAATCAGCCACTGTCGACTCATGGAGAATGGACAGTCTTTCTGAGCTCTGACCATTCTAGAACAGAACAGTGACCTGCACAGTCACTGTCCCCAATTTCATTACCTTTAACAGGTTTTCCTAACTGTGATACAATTAAAGAATGCCCTCTATTGCACTCAAAACACAATATGAAAGGAAATCACAATATAAATCTACCCGAAATCAATACTAGGTACTTTTTATTTTTCTTTAAAATAGAGTGTATCTGCATTTGATACTCCAAGTGTTCCCTACAAGACATTCCAAAAGATGTCTCATTCAAAATATCCTCTTCACCAGAGAAATAAAAAGATTTGCAGTTGATATTGTTCATGATTTTAGTCATAAAAAATAAATGACATTTATCCATCTATTTATGCACTCAAACATATGGGAAGCTTCTGTGCATGTATATGTATATATATATTATGTATAACATATGTGTATCTATGTACTACTTGTCCTGTTCCAGGAAGAACTTCAGGTAGCTTAATAAAGAGGCATCCCCTACAAGATAAAATAAAGGGAAAAATCAATGTCAAGGAACATGGGATGAAGGGAAAATGAGGCAGGAGCAAGACGGCTTACTGAGAGAAGTCAATCGTTTCAAGTGCCCGACTTCTCATCGGTGGTTGAGCCTGAAGAGCTTGTCTAATGACTATCAATCAGCACTGATCAAACACAGCAAATGACCTGGAGATCAAGCACATGATTGACAACAAATCTATCATAAGCAGCTCTTCACCACAAGCATGCTTCAATGATAATTGGTCCTAATGATAACTCTGAAATGCAAGTGTTAAGTGTAACCTGCAGCATGATAAGAAAATGTATTTCTTTCCCTGTATCCCGTTGCTCTGAAAATTGACAATGCATATCAAATACATAAAACTCTGTAATTAGAAAATTTAATTAACGTAATCTATTTCCTGAGTAGACTAGAAGGTACTCTAGTTATTGATTACTTGGAGATACAAAGCCCACCCCTTTGTCATGTATTTCATGCAGGTATAGTAAATACCGAAAAAAAAAAGGAAACAAGCAAGGCCCCAGGTCCCTAGGAAGACAAAATAACCTTTTATTTCTCCCTTTCTTAGGTCACAGAGCTGGAAGGAATCCGTCAAGGTCTTCAAATGGCTTTCATCTCACATGTCAACACTGAAGAGTAGCTAGTGGTTGTGCTGTGTAGGGAAGGATTCTGAGGTCCAGTCAGGCCCAGCAGGAAAGAGTGTTCTCATCTCCTTATCAGAAATTCTGCTCAGAAAGGGGAAGTGAAGTGATAGGTTGCTGCTTACTTGTTTATTTCTCATCTCCGTTCCATTGGCTGATGTTACCAATGAGGAACAAAAGGCTTAAAGTGGTGGGCTATTGATTTACCATTTCTCTTTAGATTTATTTGCAGCTTGCCTTACTATAAAAACTCTTTGAAGTGTTACAGAAATATACATACTAACAATAAATAGATGTGAAAAACAAGAAGAGCAAGAAGAGAGATAAAATATATACATTGGGGAGGAGGAAAAAGTTCGTCTTTGTGGCAAATTCTAAAGCCTTCATTTTCACTACAGCCTTCCCCAGCAGTGGGTAATGCAGACTCGCTGCTGTTTTAGTTGCTCATCCCAGTGAGTGTGAGTATGAATGTGAGGAGAGAGAGAGAGGGAGGGAGGGAGGGAGAAAGGGAGGGAGGGAGGGAGAGAGGGAGGGAGGGAGGGAGAGAGGGAGAGGGAGAGGGAGAGGGAGAGGGAGAGGGGGAGAGAGAGAGAGAGAGAGAGAGAGAGAGAGAGAGAGAGAGAGAGTGTGTGTGTGTGTGTGTGTGTGTGTATGAGGGAGAGAGAGAGATAGAGAGACAGAGAGTGAGAATGAGAGAGAGAGACAAATATGTACCTCAGGAAAAGGTCCTGAGTTTGGCTATCAAGAAAACAAGGCCCCCGCAGTTAGACTGGGCTCATATCTCAGCCTTCTTTTGTGCCATATAAAGGAGTATTTTATTCATTCAAAACTATTTCCTGGGAGTTCCTGTTGTGGCTCAGTGTAAATGAACCCGACTAGTATCCATAAAAATGTGGGTTTGATCCCTGGATTTGCTCGGTGGGCTTGGATCTGGCATTGCTGTGGCTGTGCCTGCGGCCAGCAACTGTAGCTCTGATTTGACCCCTAGCCTGGAAACTTCCACATGCCTCAGGTGTGGCCTTAAAAGCAAAAAAAAAATACTGATCTTTGCTTTTAATAAATGAGCAAATCACACAGCATGTTAGAGGGTGGTATTATGATAACTAGGTAACACAAAGAAAGAGGGATTGAAATATAAAATGCCAAGGTGAAGTAGAGGCAGATTACAAGTTTTACAAAAAGGATGAAATAATGCCCTTTGTACCAACATGGATGGACCTAGAGATTATCACACTAAGTGAAGTAAGTCAAAGACAAGTATCATATGATATTGCTTACATGTGAAATACAAAAAAAAATTAATACAAATGAACTTATTTACAAAACAGAAATAGACACAGAGACATAGAAAGTAAACTTATGGTTTTCAAAGGGGAAAGGTAGGGGAGGAGGGAAAAATTAAGAGGTTGAGATTAACGAATATGCACTATTCTACAGAAAACAGACAACCAACAAGGACCTCCTATATAGCACAGGAAACTATACTCAATATTTTGTAATAACGTATAAGGGGAAAGAACCTGAAAAAGAATATACGTGTGTGTAACTGATCACTATGCTGGTACCAATACTATGTTGTAAATCAACTATACTTCAATTTAAAAAATAAATCACACTAAAATTACAATTAAAATGGATGAAATAAAAAGGTAAAAAAGGAGTTTCTGGGTGGCTCAGCAGGTGAAGGATCCAGGCTTGTCACTACCGTGGCTCTGCTTACTGCTGTGGTGTGGGTTTGATCCCTGGCCTTGGAACTTCCATATGCTGTGGGTGCAGCCAAATAAAACAAACAGACAAACCCCAAAAATTTTTACCAGAAAACCCACACATCTGAATGATCATATATCTCCATGAAAAGATGGATGTTTACAAAACAAAAAAATTATAAAAACCCATGAAATAATCAGTATATAAAATTCTATTTGATTATGAACATTTGACTTAATTTAGAATCTAACTAATGAGATTCTGGCTCTTCCAGGATGTGTCATTTGATATTAAGGAAATTTCTTATAGTGAATCTGGATAATGAAAAATACATTAAAAAAAAAAAAAGGTGGCTAGGGCAGACTTGCTGAGAAGGTGACATTTGAACAAAGTCTTGAAGGAGGTAAGGGAGTGAGTGAGGAGGCTCTGGGGAGAAGCAATGCAGTTATGTGAGGGGGGAAGAACCAGCGCAGGGCTGGAAGGTTTCGGCAACACCGTGGAATCCACCATAGCTGGAGTAAAGCAGGAGAGGAGGATGGGGGAGATTAGGTCAGAAAAATCATGGAAGGGGGGGGTAAATCATGGGTAACAGAGGGTCTTGTAGCCATTGTAAGACTTGCCAATGATGAGTAAAGTGAAAAAGCCACTTGGGGTCAGCAAACCAGGACCACTGAGATTCCTGTCTCTAGAGACAGGGCCTGCCTGTACATTTAGTGCAGATGTGCGCAGCGGCCGGGTACACAGTTTTTAAGAACATGCCCAGAGATATTTATCTTTATGGCTCCTATTGGCCCAAAACGTGAAAAGACATGCTCGGAGTGTGACACATCCTGGCAATTGTGTCCACGTGGCAGCAGCACTCCTGAGCCTTAGAAAGCAATAGCAAGCCGAGCCAGGGTGTGAAAGTTGCCTGATCCCAGATCATTTATGAAGTGTCGTCTTGTCATTGCTCTGCAATGTGGTATTAAAATTCTTCTTCCTGGACATTTGTTAGTGGTGGACCCACAGAGGAAATCTTGGTCTGACAGTATCAGAAGTCAGAAAACCTTCAAATCTATATATAGACAGTTCCTGCCTGAACGACGGTTCAACTTAGAACTTTTCGACTGGTGCAAAAGGGGTATAGGCGTTCAGAAGAACGTCTACTTTGAATTGTGATTTCTGATCTTCTCCTAGGCTAGCGACATGCATGCTCTGCAGTGCTGGGTAGGGCAGCAGCTGCAGCTCCCACCAGCCATGCAATCAAGAGGGAAACAACCAACACACTTAGAATCTGTTTTCCACCTTTCATGCAGTATTCAATAAATTACATGAGCTATTCAACACTTTATTATAAAAAAGGCTTTGTGTTAAATGATTCTACCCAACTGTAGGCTGATGTAAGTGTTCTGAGCACATTTAAGGTGAGCTCAACTCAGTTATGACACTCACTAGGTTAGGTATTTTAAATGCATTTCTAACTTACAGGGTATTTTCAACTTATGAAGGGTTTATTTGGACAGAACCACAGTGTAAGTTGGGAAAGGTCTCTAGTAAGACTGAGGCATAAATGAACCCTGTAAGAGTTCCCACCATGGCTCAGTGGGTTAAGAATCCTACTGCAGTGGCTCAGGTCACTGCAGAAGTGCAGGTTCGATCCCCAGCCAGATTCAATGGATTAAAGGATCTGGCTGTTGCTGCCGCTGTGGCATAGGTCACAGCTGTGGCTCAGATTGGATCCCTGGCCCAGAACTTCCACATGCCATGGGTGTGGCCATTAAAACAAACAAACAAAGACTCCATCAAGAAATAAAACCAATCCTGAAAAATTCATAGCTGATATATCATTACCATCTATGCAAGCCTAATAAAGGCTGGTGCTGTCAAAACAGACCTCCAAAAAGAGGAAAGCAGAGGAGAGGGAGAGAGGAAACCGACTGTGGCCTGATGACCTGCTTCTGAAGGAAGAATGCTCCTTTGAGCTCAACCCTAGGAATTGACCATGGAATTTATCAGGAACTCACAGTAGACAGAGAATAAAGCAGATGTAAGCTCACAGGAGGTTTAGAAGCTGGAACCAAGTATTTTTAACTATGACTTATTTAGCCACCAAAACACAGTGAAACAAACCTCTACAGCTAAAACACACATCTAGGCAAGTTGCTGAATGTTTCTTGTCTTCAAACATTAAAAAGAGGGACAATTAATTCAAGGCCAAAGTGAATTCCAAGTGAGAATGGGTCTAAGAAAAGCACAGTTTAAAAAAATTTCCTTTTCCTAAAGATGTCAACAAGCTGAGAGTTGCTGGAAATCAGGATTTTGAGTATATGCTGATTTTAATGTTTACTGATGGTCAGGGAACATCTGTGTATCCACTGATGTTTTTATGGGGCCGTGAAGATTTTCCTTTCCAATGCCATTGGATATTAAAAAATACTAGCATTCCTGGGAGCCAATTTGATAAGAATGACTGCTGTGCAAACTGACAAAAGACAATGACCCAGCCAAGTTTCATCTACTGTGACTTTAAAAGAGGTCGTCAAATAGACAACATGAGAAACACTTGTTCATACTCTTTCCTTAAAAGCTTGACATGGCGGGCAGAAATATAAGCAACACCACAAGACTGAAAAAGATATGGCACTCAAGGTGAAGGGAAAATAAACCCGGGAGTAAAGTTATTACACAGACATGCAAACCAGAAAGTGAAGTCTCAAAGAATTGCCAGCCATGGATACCAATCTAGCCCAAGTCTTCTTACTATTCAAAATAAGAAGGAAATACAACAATGATGAAATTGCGTGTTCACTGGAGTAAAAGCAAGGCTAGTGCTCCTGTGAAGTTCATTTGTTTCAGCTCTGAGGCCAGAAGGAGCTTCCTCCTATAGGTCTTCGTGGGGTGCTAGGTCAATGCCAGGTCAGATGACTGCTGGGTGCCTGAGCACCCTGGTGCTGGTACGGATTTTTATAAGGGCAAATAGCTTTGTGGTTACCACACTAGGCTCTCTGACACCTTTGAAGCATCCATGAATAAAATCTGCACTTCCTGGGACAGTGGTTGTCAAGCTGGGCTCTTTAACAGGTGCTTTAGGAGTTCCACCAATTTTCTCTTGGGATTTTTATTTCTTAGTTCTTAGATACACAAGCGGGAAAGGCAAGCAAATAGAAGCCCAACAAATTTTAACACACTGATAACCACCCTCATATTTAGTCTTTTCAAGGACAGGTGCTGGGCCAATGTGTCTCCTGCCATCTCTCCTCGTACATTTCAACTTCTTAAAAATGAGTCACTGATTAGGAAAGTTATAATTCTACGCTGGTATTCTGGAAATGCAAGCCTGAGCACATCCCATTCACATAAAATTGTGCAAACAACCTACACACACATCACATTTAAACAAATGACAGGCCAGAAGCAGGTACAACTTGTTGGCATATACCCTCTCTATGACCTAATATCCAGTTGTACAATAACAAGCTGCCTACCACACTGAATCATAACAAAGTAACATCATTAGGACTGGAGTTTTAAGTGTCTCTGGTCTGACTTTCAGACCTATGAGGAGGCGTGCCAATAGCTGTATTGTTAGAATTCAAAGCCAAGACAAAAAACTTCCGGTTCTTTCTAGTTTGGGGATCTGATTAATTCAAGAAGATCCTCAGAAGATAAAACAAGCTGTTAGAAGACTGTTACCTCTGCAACAATTTATGGATGTATTTTTCTCTAATACAGTACTACTAAAATGGAATATAGAAATAATCTAGATATCACGTTGCTGATATTGTTTTGCAACTGTCAAATGTCCCAATCTCAAATTTTTGAGTTCACTGAAACTGCCTCACCTTTCTTTTTAATGAATTTTATAAATGTTATAAATTTGCATTTATAAAATAGAATAAAAAGTACTTAAAATATTTGTATATGCAGTTCTGTTTAAGTTTTTCATTTGACGAGAGGCCTTTTATACTAAAAAATTTCTACCCCACCCCCAAGGGTGTTTCTACTACAGATATGAAGATACTGATGCTATCACCCCAGAGACTAGGTGAGGCCTGTCACTTCTAGCACGGAGCAGCCTTCCAACTGATGATGTACTAATCTAATCTAATCTAATCTACTATGGACACTCTCCTCTTCCGTATGTGCCATGACAAAGTTGGGAAGTTCTGTGATTAACAGAGGAACTGCAAATCCTTCAGGCAAGTTTTCATAAATCTGATTTCTTCCAACAACTCTACACAAGAGCTGCATTGGAGAGGACAACTTTAGGTTCTTTGGCAAGAAACTGAAGTGCAGATTATTTCATCCTCATGATTAAGGCAGAGTTGAGGGTAGAGTTTCATTCATTCATGAAAAGTAAAGAGGCAAATCAAGATAGGCGGGTAATTTGGGACACAGTGGGATGTATTCCCAGGCCTGCCATCTCCTAATTTCAACTCCAAGAAGGTCATGTGACCTTCTCTAAGCCTCAGCTTTCTCTATTAGAACATGGAGGGACTAAAATTCTTAATGGGAATTGAATATCAGAATCTCCTAGGAGCTTTAAAAAATATGTAATGATAGCAGAAAAATTCATACATGCCAGCAAATGTTCTGAGCACGCTACACCTGTTAACCCACTGAGTCCCCACAAGAACTCCTGTGCTGTCAGTACTATTATTATCCGGATTTTACAGGTGAGGAAACTGAGGCACAGAGATTGAGAAATCTGTCCAGCCAAGTGGCAGAGCCACCGGGTGGAAGGATTCAGAGCGTGTGCTCTTCAGTGCAACTGCACTTTACACTGCTTCTCTCCACATATCCCCAAATCTGATTCAGAGCCTACTGAGGGGCCTGGGCATGCAAGTTTTAATTCTGGGGAGTGCTCTTTGTTCACAGCCCTTTGAACTAGAAGAGACGTAAAGTTCTGTGATTCAGCCTAGAGGTGAAAAAAGTGCCATACACTTTTTAATGAAATTAATGCTCAAATTCTCTGGCCGCAAAAATCTCAGTCCAAATTAAATTAAATGGGTTTGGCTTTTATCAGCTAAATTGCACGGTCTCAAACAACAACAAAAAGATAATGCATAAAGAAATAATAGGAAAAATTGAGGAAACCAAATGTCATTTAGCCAGCTAAGTAGATGAACTACCTGGGGTTACGTAAATAGATTAAGTAATGGAGCAAAGTCTAAGCCTGTAAATGGGCAGTAACAATAATATTTTCTAATTTTTGGCTTAGATTTGGGGGTGAAGATGAAACATTTTGGAAAAACCCTTGGAAAGGATCAGCACTCCTAGCCAAACGGGCTAGTGATCTATTTTTTTCTAGGATTACAAATAACTGCCTCTTTGTTTCATCTTTAAAGAAACAATTCTTATGCTACCAAAGCAGGACCTTTGGAAAGACTGAACTCTAAAACTATGCCTGTAAATGCTGATACTCAAAAAAAAAATTGTTTTTTTTTCCCCCACAGGTTTCCTCACTGACATCTGACCAATAAAGTCAGAAAGATGATGGGGCATATAGAGAAAATGAGAAAGACAAGTGATCCTGGTTCCATAAGCAAGTATAGCCTATGTGACAAGTCTAAGCTGAGCACGGCCAGGTCAGTAAGTGCACAGACAGCCAGGAGGAGAAAGAGTCCGTGTCCCCCAGGATAGCCATGAACTTGGTCAGGTTTGTTTGTGTTCTGAGTGTACTTCCTCTCTAATTCGAGATACCCCATTTAGGGAAACTCGTCCTCCTCTCCTCCCACTCAGTACCATGGCTCTCTTACAAAATCTCATCTCAAAAATCTCTAGTCTGAAGCCAAATGAGCCTAGCAAGGGAGTTGCAAAGCATGTTATTAAACAAAAGGCAACATTTTCAAAGAAAGTTTAAGCCCCTGAAACTTAACTAGAAAAAATTTTAAAAATAATGGCATGTTGGAGGAATACACAGATCTTATTGTTGACCGTATAGACTATATAGACCAAAAGTTTCTAATAGACAGCAATCCACCTGACAAACAGACTTAATTACTAGTCTCTCTTCTGCACCGAAGATTCATCCGTCTGGAACTGACTTACTATTTCTTTCCATTTAATGGCCACATCAAAAGCACACAAACTCACAAAGCAAACAGGTACTCAATTTGATGCTTCCTGAACAGATGAGAATTTCCAGGCAAGAACAAAGACAAAGATCTTGCTCCTGATCCTTGTATCAGTGATACCCAAATTCCAGTTTCCTAGACTCAAAATCTTACACCGATCTTGAATCACCCTCCCCCTTGGACCCAATCCTCTTTCACATGCCATGGAGGGAAATTCTACAAGTATCACCTACCTTCCCAGTGAAATACAAGCCTTTTTCTGGTGTTAAAATCCCTCTTGATAGGGTCCTAGTGAAGACCAGACAAGGCAGGCAGCCAGGCTAGTTCTGGCTTCAAACCTGGGCTTGAAGGTTTGAAACCTTGCTCACCCAGCCATGAAGGCTCATTCAAATACCAAGCTTTTTTTGATGTCCCCAATCACATGCAATCACTTCCTATTTTGTACTCTTTCTATCTCTTACATGATATATCGCATTCTGGTCTATGATGTGTGAAGTTTATTTTCTATATGAGACAAGAAGCTTCCTGAGGGTAGCAATTGTGTCTCACCCAGCGCAGTATCTAGCAAAGCCAAAGGCATGATGGTTAATAAATAATGGGATTCATCACTCACTTCTACTTGTTTAATTTCTCCTCAAAAGAGGTTTGGTGTTATGTTATAATCAGGTTTATATTTTAAGTAAAATTACAATGCTATGTTATGCCATTTTCTAAAGCAAAGTTGTTTGGATTTGTTAGACGGTGATCCCCGAAAGAACGTTTTTGTGTATTCACTATGGCCCTCAGGCATCAAGCAAATGACAAATTACGTACCTTCTCTGTGCTGGGTAATCTGGGGGAGCTGCACAAAACCGCTAATGGGGAACTGAGTTATGGATAACCAGCTGCATGAAAAGGGATTATTTTGTCAGATGTCAGGAAAGAGGAATTCCTCCTGTATCCTCCCGCCTTTACATTGAGCTTTTGATTCTGCTGGCTATTCAAGTGCACTTAAGGAAAGCTGATTTTTCTAACAGAATCTTGTTAAATCTATCATGGCTGAACATCTCTTTTAAGGTCTTGGAGAAATGAGTCTTTTTATAGCTAGTGGTAAACAGTGAAAGTGGGTGCTGATGAGGGGAGGATGAAGATAACGAACTGGCATTCAGAGTGTATTGGGGGAGGCAGAAAGCAAAGTATGCGCTCTAGAGTATGCGCTCTAGAGTCAGACCATCCAAGCTCAAGAAATGGCACCACCACTGTCAGCTGAACTATCATGAGTAATAACAGAATGAAATCACTCTCAACTCCATCTTTAAAAGAAGGA
Source organism: Sus scrofa (assembly GCF_054392235.1). Classification (NCBI taxonomy): domain Eukaryota; kingdom Metazoa; phylum Chordata; class Mammalia; order Artiodactyla; family Suidae; genus Sus; species Sus scrofa. The sequence goes on from NC_139397.1 coordinate 81,526,471, forward strand.
TAATAGAAAGACAAAAACATATACTATCACTTATATGCGTAATCTAAAAAAAAAAAAAAGATACAAATGAACTTATTTACAAAGCAGAAACAGACTCACGGACACAGCAAACAAACCTGTGGTTACCAAAGAAGAAAGGGGCAGGGGATACACTTGGAATTTGGGATTAACAGATTCACACTGCTATAAGGATATTCTAGGTCAAGCTGAGCACAAGTGCCATATAAAGTGCCAAATATCTTCTTTATGAGAGCAGATGGAGATACATCTATATGTATCTATGACTGGGTCTCTTTGCTGTACAGCAGAAATTGACAGAACATTGTAAATCAAATACACTTTAATTAAAACAAATTTTTAAAAGAAATCTTTAAGGAAAAGATCAACTGACAATAAGGAGGATTCGCTGAATCTCTAAATATCCATGTTTCCCAGTGGATTTTACAGAAAATAAATTAGAAAATAGATATAACTGAGATTTTCTGCCAAAATATCAAATGCATGCAAACAGCAGGTACTTGGCAATGACCAATGTTTGAGGTTTCAACTACCTGTAATGACAATAAAAGTCTCTGACTTGTAGTAATTTAAAATGTTGCTACAGCGGGTATTTGAATCACGGGCACTCTTAGAGGGAAGGGAGCCATGTAGCTAGTGAAGAAGTTTAAGGTCCAATTAGGTTTTGCTCTAATTGTGTAGTCGTAACTCTCAGGAAAGGATTAAGTATTGTGTTAATCTTTGAAAATTGCCCACACCCTAAAAAAAGCCAACTGATATTTCTAATGATAAAAGTGAAGAAAGAGCAGAGAGAGGTCTAAGAAAGAGATGGTTTTCTTAGTAGGTATTTGTCGGGAATATTTTTGATGCTGAACTCATTTTCTGTGAAGTTCTGGGATTTCCAAAGGTCTTCTGACTATATCTCGGTATGTCAAGGATATTTTTCACACAAAGTATTTCTTAAAGTGCCAGAATTCTTTCACACCAAGAAAAGAAATGAAGCAATTAACATGAACAAGAAAATGATTCTACATGGCTTATCCAAGAGATGAATAGGGAGATTTAGTTAAACCACACTGTTTCTCCTAAACTCTGAAATCTGCTTTAACGTTTTTAGAAAAAAAGATCGCAAAGATGACATATATCTTGCTCAGTGTCTAACACATCATGTTTTACTCTTTGACTATATAGACCCTTATTGGAATACTGTCCATGAAGAAAGAGCTAAATTACAATTAGTGACTCAACATTTTGATGCAATACATTGGCACGCCTTTTCAAAAGGGTGAGATAAAAATCTGAAAACTTTACATCTTAGATCACATTTTTCAGAAAATGACCAGTTTTCTTGGCCTAAGTCCTGAGTTATTTATTATGTGTCATCCTCTTAGGCTAGCAATAATAAAAGAGGCCAAGTGCCAGAAACTATTGCTATTGGTATTTTATGTATTGAGAATCTTTCTAGATCGATGAAGAAAGAATTATTGAGAGGACAAAAATCAGCTTCTTTATAGAACAAAAACATTGGGAACTTAAAAGAAACCCTATTATTTACAATAGAAATAAAATCTGTATATAGGTAAGGAGCTACATAATAACAGCAGAAAGAAAAATGGCATGTATTTGCTATGATTAACTGTGGCAAACACCAGCTTAACTCAATTTCACTTTAGGGGAGAATATTTTTTTAAAGTATGCCAGTCAATAATTTTTTTTTTTAAAGACAAATACTTAATAAGAGAATTCTTATTATTATTTTATTTTTATTTTTTTTACTACTCTACGTTTCTATTAACTTTTCTTTTTCTGGCTGTCAGAGAAATAAAAATCTGCTAGACATAATTTTCAGTACCCTTTTTTCAGTAAAAAGCCATTTTAAAAAAACCCTAAAAATTCAACTTTGGAATGCGATGCAGTTCAGTATGTCCGAATTTCGGTTATCCAAGATGCGGTCGATACCAAAGAAAAAACAATCTGTCAGTTTTTATTATTGACGCGTGTGAGTTAAATACATTATCACCACAGCCTCCATTACGATACTACTTCAAGTTGGCTAGAAACATAACCTGAAGGGTAAATTATGCCTCCAAGAGCTATATCAGCTTTTGATTTATCCCTACATGAATGGCTTTGGGTTTGTAAGATTCACAAGCCTGACTTGAGAACGACACTGAAGGTAGATAATACAGTCTTTTAGTCCATGTCTTACAGTCTATACAGCTGTGTGAATTTGAATACTCCAGCATAAATCCATGCAGGGTGTCTGTGTGTGTGTGTGTGTGTGTGTGTGTGTGTGTGTGTGTGTGTGTCTGTGTGTGTGTGTGTGTGTGTGTCTGTGTGTGCCCATGTGTCTGTGTTCCTTTTCTGAAATAAGTGTATTAATAACTCAGGGTATGTTCAGGCTTTGTGGACTGAGCCATTTGGAGATACCTAAATGTTTAGTCTTTGGGTCACCTGGCTTTATGTTCTCTCTTTAATTTGAGAGTGAGAATCAGATCATTTTTGGATGGAACGGTTTTCCTACTTCATCACAGGATCACTGCTTTGTTTTCACTTCAAGGGCCTTCATTTCACATAGCTTATATAAAATGTATGTACCTGGGATTTCCTAAAAGTGGACCTGGCAGGCCTATTGTTACTTTCAGAGTAGGTTTACCTTCTTCTTCTTGAGGGTTAAAGGTTGATTAATTAAGCATTAAAAAACTGTATCTTACTATAACACCTTCACTTTCAAGTTTACCCTAAAAGTAGCCTTATGGTTTTGAAATAAAAGGGATGATCATTTTATTCCAGGATTGAGGGAAAAAAAAGAGCTTTCAGCAGATAGATTGCTTTAGAAAATTTAGAGTTAGAGATAAATGTATAAAGAATTATTCCTGGAGTTTTCACTGTGGCTCGGTGGTAACGAACCCAACTAGCATCCTTGAGAACGCAGGCTTGATCCCTGGCCTTGCTCAGTGGGTTAAGGATCCAGCATTGCTGTGACCTGTGGTGTAGGTCAAAGACACAGCTCTGATCTGGCGTTGCTGTGGCCGTGGTGTAAGCCAGTAGCTGCAGCTCTTATTCAACCGCTAGCCTGGGGACTTCCATATGCCACGGCTGTGGCCCCCAAAATTAAAAATAAATAAATAAATAAGAATTTCTCCTTACCATTTCAAGCTGTCCACTTTCCTGATAGTTGCCCTAATTTTTTATGAGAGTCAGAACTTATCCTTTTAAAATCAGTGTTCAATAAATAAACACTAGCGGTTTCAGAAGAGCATTTAGTTCCATGGCCCCTGTTTGTGGGTTGCACAAATAGATAAAGGCACAGTCACATCTCGGGAATACAGGAAGAGGCTGGAATTTAGGGTTTGAGAATCAGCAAGTCTGTGCCCCTCCTGTGTGCTCTCAGTTGACGCACTCACGTACGCAATTTCTTCAGAGCTAAAACCTTACAGTCTTACCTTAAGTCCCCGCTCCTTTCTCTAGGACGCCTCCTGCCACCCTAGTACCTCCTTCCTCCCACCTCCTAACACTGCCCTGGCTCAGGGTTGTGTCATCTCAGTCTAGGAGAGCCCCCTTCTCTAAGCCAACCTTCCTACTTTAATCCTAACTATATTCTGAGAAAAAAAAAAAAAAAAGCACTGAATTAATGCTTTTCTTCTACTCCAAGAGCCAACTTCTCCTCCGCAGCTAAACAGTAAACTCCAAACTTTTTAGCTTATTCTTCAAAGTGATACCTAGATGCACCCAAACTGCAGCTCGGCCTCTCTCTGCTCTTCACTACACTCTCCACTCCCGGCACCTGGGCACCAGCAGAGCCCTGGTGAAGGAACAATTGCTGACTGACAGCTCCGCCCCAAGAAGTGTTCTTTGTGCTTTCCTGAACATCCAAGCCTGCTCATGTCTCTGGGGCCCTTTCAGAAGCCCAGTGGATGCTATTACTTCCATCCTGCATGAAGTCTTCCTTTCCTGTCCTTTAAGGTTAAGACGCCGTCTCCTCTCTGAAAGCTACCCTAATACCCTGGCATCAAGGTTAACGAGGCCTTCCTCTGATTCCTCCCAGAACACCGCACTGACTATAACACTGACTTTATTCTGCCTTAAATTAGGGTTGGTTGTTTATGTCTACCTGTGTTTTTTGTTTGTTTGTTTGTTTGTTTTCTTTTTACAGCCGCACCCATGGCACATGTAAATTCCCAGGCTAGGGGTCAAATTGGAACTGTAGCTGCCGGCCTACAGCACAGCCACAGCAATGCCAGATCTGAGCCGCATCTGTGACCTACATCACAGCTCACTGCAACGCCGGATCCCCCTGACTCAGAGAGGCCAAGGATTGAACCTGTGTCCTCATGGATACTAATTAGGTTCATTACTGCTGAGCCATGACAGGAACTTCTATGTCTGCCTCTGTTGATCTGTCTTGCTTTTCTACTTCACCTTTTTAGTTGCACTGTATTCAAAAGAATAAGGAAAACGTGCAGAGAACAGGAAACAAAGGGCTAGGAAATGAAAATATACTAGACATTACAACCAAGGAAACATTATATTTCAAACATATTTCCTTTTAATTAGTAATAGCCTATAATATTGTAAGCTAGATTTAATTTCACATTTATATAGAAATCATGTTTTACTGCACTTTGAAATGAATTAGATATCTATTGAATGAAAGGGGAAAAGTAAACTGACAAGGATTAGTTTGGGAATAAGAGAGGCTGTAGAAGGTGGGAAGAGTAGAAATCCCTCATTTTGTTTTAATATCAACAGACTGTTTTTCCTTTAAAATAAACTGTTGACACACTTGAGTTACGCAGATCTTTTCACATGATTGTCAATACCACAGTAACCTTCAGCCTTGACCAACAGAGATCCCATATTTACCCCTACTGCAAACCAGGAAGAGCTACGGGCCAAATCTTGAACCCATATATTATTTTTAAATCTTCAGAAAAAATAATTTGGACACATGAAAGATTTTACATTATTATGACCAGGAATAAATCAGAGGTGGGTGGCCTAAGGATGAAACTAGTCTTCTGTGAGTGAAGTGCCTCCCCTCGCCCTGGCCAAAAAAAAAAAAAAAAAGCCCACAGAGAGAAGGCTGGCAGTTTGTGTTAATATAATCTATTCTCTGGCTTTCCTGTCTTTCAGGATCAGAATCTGGTATTTGCTCCTTAATTTTAAATGCAGGATTACATATAATTTAAATTATTCTAGTAGTTAGGATTCTGAAGAACAAAGGCTTAGGCCTGGGGAGGGGGCTAATATTTGCTCAGTAACAACTGTGTCCTTTCCTTCTATTACTTGATTTCATCACAGCCTCAAGGTAGAAGCATTATTTTACCCATTTGACAGGCTACTGACTGAGAACTAGGTACTTGCCTAGCACTGTGGTAGGTAACCACAGGGTACCAAAATCTTGCCGCCCTGATCATCATGGTTTTATACTGTAGGTAAGAAATCTGTGAAGACGATATGCTGTCAACATCATATACTGTCACAGACATGCTGCTAAATAACCCAACAGGTCCTTGGAGAACAGAACTGTATGGATGCTGATCGTGAGGCAGGGACATATAACAATAAATAAGGAGAGTGCAGTGTGCTCCAAAGCATGAAGGAGCTGGGGTGAGCTTAGACTTGACCTTGAAGAATCAAGAAAGGATAATGGGGAGGCACCTGAGCAGGGCAGCAGCAGGGGTAAATGGTTCTCACTTGGTCACCTCAGGGAGGCAGGGAGAAGCTACCCAATTCTTCTGGCTGTGAGACAGACAAAAGGCTAAAGCAGAAGCCACAGGACGTGGTGACTAACAGGACAACGGGAAAGAGCCAACATTGCTCCAAAGCTTCAACTGGAGGAGGGTAAATTTGGAAAAGGGGTGGTCTGGAGAGGAAGGAGACAATGGTGAACTTGAGGTACTAATGAGAGTCAAGTGCAGAAAATATGCAGAAAATTGGAAAAAGCAGAGAATAATCTATGAAGACGGGGCTACAGAGGAACTGGCCAAGAAAGGTGAAATCGAAAGAGCAAGGAGTTGAGGCGGAGAGGTGGACAACTGAGAAAACAAACCAGAAGAAATTAGGGGGAGGGAAAATGCTGCTGGGCAGTTTTAGTTGAGACTTGAAAGGGAAATGCAAAGGGTTAAAGGGAAAATAGCAGCACCAACAGCCCTCCTCAGCCGTCTAGAAAATCTGTTGGAGAAGTCTGAATGGGAAGACAGTCAAAGCAAAGTTTTTTTTATCTGGCTTGCTTTTTGAGAAGGGGGAGAATGAAGACTATCTTAAAGTCCAGGGTTAAGACATTAGTCCTTTCTGTCACATAGATGGCTCCAGGTCCTAAACGTGCCAGTTTACTGAGGGATTCTTTTTGAGCAGATAACACTTTAGAAATAGGGAGCAGGGTTGCAGCAACCAGGGTCGTCAGGACGTCCCGACAAGATTCCCTTTCCCTATGTTACCATTTAGAATTTAACTAGAGTTAGTTGGCTTCTTTCATCAAACGCGCTTGGAAAATCTACCTACGTTCAATCCATATCACCTGACTGCCATTTCCTCCATCACCTCTGCCTGGTCCTCAATGCTAGTCTTCTTCCAGTCACCTAAACTGGCTGCCCTCCAGTCTGAACACCCTTCCTTTAACCATGCTGATCCACACTTGTCAGTGTCATGAGTCCCTCCTGGACTTGGGGTGAGGCTGCTTTTTCACTGTCATCTCTTAAGTGGACATCTGCTTTTTCACTGCCATTTCTTCTAACATTCTAGCAACTGTATATTCTATCCCAAACAGAGGTAGAATTTAAAAAACACATTCTGTCTTCCTGTCCATAATCCTCATGTCATACTTGCCTTCAGGTTTCATGGGTTGCTTGGATGGAAGTGAGTCAATCTTATGTTCATCCCTAGGTATCTTTTTCCACCATTCTGTTAAATAACCCTCAGAAATGTCCAAGGCCCTTAGAGACCCAAAGTATTGGTTTCAATTGTTGCCCCTCCTACAATTCAGCCTACCCTACTGGGTCAATCTATCATTACAGGGCTAAAGTTTTATTTCTAAATTTTTTTTTTCTTTTTTAGAGCGATGAATTTACACCTATCTTTTCTGAGAAGCTTTTCTCTTGAAACTTTTCTCAAAAAAAAAAAAAAAAATCTCTCATTATGTACACTGGGTTTTTTAAGCTCTAGGATGAGTCACTTTGCCATAAGGTTCTTGTCACTTCCAGGTTGCCAACTAGTTATTCTTTATTGGAAACAATTAAGTCCAGAACAAGAATGTCCTTTTTCGCTCTCTCTACATTCTAAGATACAAAACTGTCAACAAGACAAATCTGGGACTTATTAGATGCTCTGTGTTAAATGGAATGAAGCTTTCCGCAGATACTGACAGAGAGTTCTTTATTACTGAATGTCTGTTTTGCTTCAGTATAATACATAAAGAAAACTATCATCAGAGTTAAATAATCAAACCCAGGGTTTTGCAAATGACAGGAGAGGGTGAGCGGCAAACAGTTACTGCTGCTGTTGACAAGAGCAAAGAGAATGATGTTTACACATGCTAAGAAAACCCACATACATCAAAGAGACCAGCACAACAAAGGAATGAATTTTCTAGGAAAAATGATTAAATGTTCTGCTGCTGCACTTGGAATATGATTTGATTCAGTTGAAAAAAAAAAAAAAAGACAGATGATTTGATTTTTCCAATACATATTTACTGTATATATACCATGGTATTACTCTGTTATTTTATGGCTGTTTAACTCCATCCCCTTAATGTTAAAACTCACCTTACGTGATTTCAAAACTAGGTGAGGAACAATCTGTCTTTTGAAATCCTGACTCCTTCTCTTACACCTCAAGCACGTGAGGGTTAGTTTCAGTCTTTCCGTTTCCTACAAAGTTATATTTTTAGCTCCTTAGACTTTATGGCGCTCCATCTACCTGTAATTATGCTGCAAAAGCAAAGGAAGACGCCAGTAAAGGGCAGCAGCAGACAAGATAGCGAAAGGCCTATTTGTGGTCCTGAACAGCTGCAACAGGGCCGGGCGCGCCTGGCAAAGTTCCTTCTGACTCCGGCCAGGCATGACAAACCCCAAGGGCTGGATTTGCTTTCAAAATAGTCCTTAGCACAGGGCATTATTTCACTGCCCTGGAAGCAAAAAGGCTGCAGCCCAAGTCCAAGAGGGCTGGTCAGGAGGGTAACAGGCAAAGGCACAGGGAGGGTGCGAGGGCGACGGCCTTCGGAAAGCTCTCCAGATCCCGATGAAACACCGCCCGCTGCCCCAGCCTCCTCTCTAAAAACAAAACAGAGCCAAACCAACGCCATCTCCTGATGGAAGGCCAGATGTTACTCTTTTTTTTTTTTTTTTGTCTTTTTGCTATTTCTTTGGCCGCTCCCGCGGCATATGGAGGTTCCCAGGCTAGGGGTCTAATCGGAGCTGTGGCCACCAGCCTACGCCAGAGCCACAGCAACGCAGGATCCGAGCTGCGTCTGCAATCTACACCACAGCTCACGGCAACGCCGGATCGTTAACCCACTGAGCAAGGGCAGGGATCGAACCCGCAACCTCATGGTTCCTAGTCGGATTCGTTAACCACTGCGCCATGACGGGAACTCCCAGATGTTACTCTTAGTTCCAGTCTGGAAACACTGCCCACGTATGTTCTGACAAATAGTTTTTTGGTTTTTTTGTTTTGTTTTGTTTTTCCTTAATGTAAGAAGTAATACCTTTACATTTTACTGGGGATAACAAAAATAAGATGCCATTAATTAGATGTTTAGAAATGAAAATATCCTTCAGGGAACAGGAAACAGTCTTTAGTGGACATCCTCTTCTATGGTTACGTAAGATTCCATTTGTAAGGGGCCGTGACTGTCTTTGGAGAAATAAAAGAGGCTGTTATATAGGTAGGCTTTTATAGCTTAAAATGAATAGAGGTTTTTAGTCTTCACACCATGATCCTTGGAATGTACAGCGCTTCTGGGTCCTTGGTTTAAATTAGCGCTTTCTTACTTGGCGAGTTAATGTGACTGCAGCAAAGTAGCATATTTATATTCTATTCATCGACAACATTAGCATATAATGCAAATTTCCTTTGGAACACGGTTGTGCACATTTCTTCACAGGACTCAGTGAGGGTGGCACTGGGAAGAGGAAGGGGAACTTTGGGAAGATGAGGGTGAATAACCAGACCGAAAAACTACAGGTGTGAGTGAAGACAAACCACCACTGCCCCCCTTGAATTAGCGTTTACACACATTTGGGACTAGGTTAGATGGGAATTCCTCTTCTGAAAACTAGTGACAACCAAATTTTCTCTTATGATGGGTCCCCAGAGGTGCTTCCAGAAAGTCTGAGCACTCCTCAAAAGGATCCAGCCATGTTTGTAAATAATTCATATTCTGCTTCTCATGTGCCAGTAAAGTCAAATTCTACTGAGAAAAGGTTCCAATTTATTTTGCTACATAGGCATTCTGCTGACATTAATGCTGACCAAATAAGTAGTGTCCCAGGACTTGAAACACAGAAACCCTGTCGCTGTGTTGATAATGAGGCTTCACAGGTTTGTCTTGTACTAAACCTCTCACAACACAATTTATATCACTCCTCCATATGACTGAGGAAATATTTAGCAGCTAAAACCAACAAGAACAACTTCTACTTACGGTTGACACAGCTTTACCAGGTCCTGGTCTGTGGTGTTGGGAGGCAGCCCTCGAATGTAGAGGTTCGTTTTGCTGAGCTGATCCCATCCTGAGTTGCTACTGCTGCTACTGTTGTTGTTACTGCTGGTGGTGCTGGGGCTGGGGGGGGCCATCGGGGGCGCTGGGACCAGGGACTGCTGGAACACAAAGACGGGCAGCGTCAGAACGCAGGCCAGAAGGTATTCAGCACCCTTCAGAGGCCGTGTGACTTCCAAAAGAAGATGAAGTTACCAAGATATACATCCAGATTATCTTAAACTATTTGAATCTATACATTTTAATTTATACCTTAAAAAGAGACCTGTTCAGCCTGCCAAAATGCCCTCTCCTTCAACATGAAATTAATAACAGGATTTTACTCAGTGGAATATTCTCTCTGTGTACCTTAAAACTGAATGAATTGTCCTAAGATCTGATTCACAAGCTTTCAGAAACACATTTGAGACTCACAACTAATCTGCATAAAGTTATGTGATAATAACATTTTAATACACCATAATTTAGAAATCAATGGACTTCTAAAAAGGTTTTCAAATTCTGAAGAACATTTGATTGAAAGTTGCTGATAATTTTATTGAGATGAGTCTTAGGAATTAAAAAAAAAAGAAAGATCCCTCTTCATGTGTAAGAAAGAGTTCAATCAAGATGCGCAAATAAGGAAGAACTTGCCCATTTCTAAGACAGGCCCGAGGCTTCCTTCAGACATCTGGGTAAGCATCCCGGGTCCGCAGCCTTTCGCTCCGGCTGACCTTGTGAAATTTAACCCCTGTCAGAATGGGGAACCTCCCCAGGCCTGGCAGCAACCAACCAACTGTTGTAAAGCTTGCAAACCAAAGCTCAGTGTGGTTTCAGTCGGTAGCCACCTAGGATGAATGTCTGAAAATGTACTCACACCAGATAATTGTTAACCAATCGAAAGAAACCACAGTTTTTTGTCCCTATGACCACATAGGTGACTTTGAAGAAGTTAAATGGTTCAGTCTGAAATGGAAGCAAACACACCCCAAAGTGTCCTCATAGCAAATACTCTGCAGTCTCACATCAGGACAGGAGCATTTTTACCTCACATCTTCCAAATAATAAATAGACTAACCAGGCATCACTGATGCAGAATAACAGTTTGAGGATGTAAAATTAGTCACCAGCTATTCAACAAAAGTTTCAGATCTTACAGCCTGATTTTTTTACTACCACAAACAAGAAAACCAGGCATATCTAAGACACAATTAAATGCATCTTTAGAGAGTTCAAAAAAGTAGACAGACCCCTGGTGATAAATATAAGCTTGCTCACCTGTTGGTGATCTCAACTGTCTAGAAGAGATTATCTGAGTCTGCACCCAGCTTCTGCCACGACATCCCTAACTCCGCAGTATCCTACACACTGGGATCCCCATTAATCCGGACACAGAACCATTTCTTCATGTCCTATACTATGCAGATTTTTCTTCTCAATGACCTGGGTCCTTGTTAAAACCAGAGTCTAAGCACCGTTTTACCTCAAGAGATTCTTTTTCAGAAGCACAGCTGCAAGAAGGGTTAACAATAGTCAATGTACAAATGAAGGCTGAACTTGAACCAAGAACATCAGTACCGCTTAATCCAAGTAAAACCTGCCTGAGATGATATCCTACCAAATCGATTTGATTTATGCCCTTAATAAGCAGTTGAACTCATATCCTTTCCTCTCATCCCTGGCTTTTCTCTAAGGGATATAAACTGCCTTCCAGATATAAACTAAGCCCTGTCCCTTGCTCTGCCATTGATGGCCCCTCAGGCTCCCGGCCATGCCACACAGAGGTCTGTGTTCCTTCTCCAAAGTCACTCAATATAACTGCGAGCTGCTACCTGCAATTAGCCAGGCATCATCTATTCTCACCTCAGTTAAGAGCAGAGATGCTGGGAAGTAATACTTGTCCCTAGCCTTTGATTTACACAAAGAACTTAGAGTTGTAGACAAAACTAGGTGAGACTCAAGTTGTTCTTAAATCACCTCTGATTAACAACCAAGAACCTGTCCCTGCACAAATTACATTTTTTTTTAACAACCAAGAACCTGTCCCTGCACAAATTACATTTTTTTTAACAACCAAGAACCTGTCCCTGCACAAATTACATTTTTTTTCACAGTTGGACCTCGTGTATTCAGTGCCAAAGTCAGGGGAGGAGATGTGGTCACTTGGGATAAGGCCTGCAGGGTCTGAAAGGAGCTAGGGGCCAGGTCTACCCCCACCCTCAGGGGGTGACACCACACAGAGCATGTCAATTACCAGGCACTGGGAAGACCACACCCCTTGGCTCCAACCTCTGCTCTTCCCGGGGTGGAAAGTAGAGTACCAGGCACAGATGTGTATTGTGACAAGAAACACCTGGAGGTGTTATTTATTTGGAGAGTATTTGGACATGAAGGGGTATGATTTTATTTAGGTATTTATTTTTGGCAGAAGGACAACCATGATTTACATCTCAGAATTTAGGAGTTCTCATTGTGATGCAGCAGAAACAAATCCGACTAGTATCCATGAGGATGCTTGGTTGATCCCTGGCCTTGCTTGGTGAGTAAAGGATCCAGCATTGCCATGAGCTGTGGTATAGGTCAAAGATGTGGCTGGGATCCTGTTTTGCTGTGGCTGGGGCGTAGGTCAGTAACTACAGTTCCAATTCGACCCCTGGCCTGGGAACGCCATATGCCACAGGTACGGCCCTAAAAAGTAAAAATAAAAAATTAAAAAAATACATCTCAGAATTTACAAAGCTGATTTCATACACCTTTGCCAGCCTGTGTTTGTATGACAGGACCATGTGCCCACTCTGGGAGGCAGGTGGGGAGCCTACACAGCCCCTTCCTCTCCACTTCAGCGCTAGTCTGCTCTCTGGGGGAAAGAAGTCTCCAAGGACTCGGATCCCAGATGGGAGAAAGGGGTTCCAAACGTACTCCAAGAAGGAAGACTGGTCTCTGGTGAATGCTATATAGAATAAGTTTAAATTCAAATGTATCCTAATAGCAACTTTCAGACATAGCTGAAGACTAAAGAGAAGAAGCATTGGGTTAGTCCAGGTTGTCAATTTTCTCTTTTCTGGTACAGACAATTTAGATCAAAGATTAAGTTCTTAGAAATCATTGAAATTGAGAACTTAAATCCTGATAGACTGGACACATATTCAAAGAAGAAAATTCAAACACAATTTAGGGTTTCCTCCTAAATATTAAGAATAGGTTAATGCCAATTGTAAGGTACAGTAATAATTACTGTCATGTACTGCATGTTTAATATATGCTGGACACTGTGCCATGTGCTTTATAGGCATCATCTTGCTTAATCCAATATGGCAGACGCATTACCATTCTCCCATTCTGCATATCAGGAGACTGAGTCTCAGGAGATGTTAAGTAATGTGCCATGGTCCCACTTTTAGGAGGCGGCAGGGCTGGACTCTGAACCCAGGTCTGCTGGACAACAAAGCTAGAAAGAGCCCTCAGTCTGTGCTCGAAATGATGCCTGAAAACACTATCTATCTCCCAAATGTGCTATTTGTAATACTTCATTTTTCTGTGCCCATCCTTCCTGCAACTTAAATGATTCAATTCAAGTTTCTCTGAAATATAACACTTAATACCATTGGTGGTGGCTATGCTTTAAGAAGAAAAAAGTCAAAGGTGCCTTTATGTTAATTTAATCAGCAGTCAGCTTGTGTGTGTGTTTTTTTTTTAACAAAACCTTGAAAAAGGTCGGTTTTTTAAATTCTCCCTTATAAATCTTTTCATTAACAAAAAAGCTGTGCAAATAATTTTTGAAAGCTGCAGCATGTTACAAGTGAACATCAGTCACCACTCTAGGAAGGCTTGACCTAACTAGTGAAGAATTAAACCCTCAGTCCCAGATTGAAACATAAACACTGACAAGTCTAACTCTGATCAGTTCAAGGCAATTACACTCTGTAACTCTGTGGCTCAACAGCACAATAGCAAACTTTATTTTAAAAAAAGAGATGACAAGAAAAAAGGTTACAAGTAGACAACATTTTACCAAACTCCATTTTCATGACTGGTTGTCCTTTCAATGTTTTGCCTCTAAACCCCCTAAACTGCCCCAGAATTTGGAAACATCTCCACCTTCCAGCCCTTGGATGAAGCATGAGACATTTTTCATAAATTCAACCTATTTGTTTAAGGAACTGGGTGGCTGAATGACCATAGCTAAGTGCTGACCCATCCCACAAGAGCCCAGGGGTCTATTTCAGCCTTCTCTAGCCTAATCTCACTGCCTCAGGTCAGGTAAACAAGTTGTCTATCCAACAGCAGGGAAAACAAGCTAATTCAGTCTTCAAGACAACATTTAACTGGGCTTAATTTGCATGCCTAAACTGATAGAAAAATACTGCTGGCAGTGAATAGATGGGTGGCTATATTAAGCAGATACTTCCTGCAGGAGAGAGTGTGGACTGGACACCAGCAGGAACAGTGCTTTTCAGCACCCAGGGAGGGTTTCCTGCGTGGACAGCACCCAGGGAGGGCTTCCTGCGTGGACAGCACTCAGGGAGGACTTCCTGTGTGGACAGCACTCAAAGAAGACTTCCTGTGTGGACAGCACTCAAAGAAGACTTTCTGCGTGGATGGCTCTGATGCCTCCATCCCACCAGGAAGGTCCACTCACCTCCCACACTAAAAGAAAAGCACACAGCAACTACATGTATGATAAATATACTTCCCTTCCTATCACATCACCCCTCACCCCAGTGCACACTAAGAAGTCTCTTCTGTATAAAGACAAGACTAAAAAGTCTTTTACAAAAAAGGGCAAACAAAATTAACGGCGTGTGAACTAAAAATATATTAGTAATCACATATACTGTTGTAGATTTCTATTCAGCAGAGACAATAAAAAGCAAAGACCTGTCACTGTAAGTTCTATTGTCTTGTTTCCTTCCTATTTCTAATAGGCTAAAGAATAGTGCTCTGACCAATCTTATAGTGAAGCCGTCACTCCTGCACTTAGTAACTTTTCTAAGAAATATATTTTGAGGGGAAAGGAAACCTAGTATCTGACTTTTAATTACCCCCAAGTCTTCTTTAAGGCTGTCATCCTTATAGCTCAAGGTTATAATTCATAGTTCCTGTCCCCATCCTGCGCCCCCTCCCCCACAAGGACAGGGACAGACAGACACCACCACCAAAGAGCAGGGAGGTTTAACACATCAGCTATTTCCTTTACCCAGAAGCAAAATAATTACTACAGTTGTCCAAGAGCAGACAGATGTCATGGACATTATCAAGGAAATAATATAATATCAAGCATGGCGTGAACTCAAGTACATAATGGCCCTGTGTACTACCCTAATTCCATATACTGGTTCCTCTCTGAAAAGTTTCAAGATGTAAAAGAAATTTAATAATTTAAGGGAATTATGGGATGGTGGGGGGGAGCATCTAAATGGGCCCACTTCACTGCTGTCAGGACATTTCTGTTTGTTTCCTTTTCAACATCTGAGTGGCTCAAAGGGAGCTAAGAATAATGGCTGAGAAAGATAAAGCTCCTGGCACAGGGAGCTGGGAAAGTACAGCTGAGAAGTGGGAGGTGATTAGTGAGAGATGAGAAGTCATCCAGGAAGCAGATGTTGTTCCGGGTAGACCAGGAGGCGACAGGACAGCACCTACGTGAACCAAGAACAATAGTGCCCCTTCACACATGCAGGTTCTTACTCAGCCATCATGTGGGAAGGAGGACAAATGGGCAAATATCAGTTAAATCCCACGAAAGGCCAGGATATCAAAGCTTAAAATCACAGAGCTTGTTAGTTAATGAACTGATTTCATACCATCACTGTCTCTTGTTTGAATACAAACTTGGTAGCTTCTAAAACTATGATATTGAGCAGCAGATTATCTAATATGTTTTGCTGGATTATGTCTGTCAAAGCAGAGAGGTCCATGTTGTTAGCTTAGCTATTCAAATAAAATTTAAAAATGAAAATTCTTAAGATTTCATAATTCATATTCTCTAAGATACCTATTCAAGCTGACCCTTGTGTGTAAAGTTGAGATCTCTACATAGAAATCGCTTTACCTGAGTCCATTAATAAAGCATCATTTTCTTAGGCTTCAGATAAAAAAACAAACAAACAAATTTAGGACTTACACAGAAATTTTAAAATGTACCATTCTGGTGAATGATGTGGATAATGGAGGAAACTAATGCATGTGGGGGGGCAGGAGGATATGGGAAATTTCTGTATTTCCCATTCCCAGGCCAGGGATCGAACCCAAGCCACAGCAGTGACCTGAGCTGCGAGAGTGATGTCAGATTCTTAACCCACTGCACCACAGGGGAACTCTTCCCTCTCAGTTTTGTTGTAAACCTAAAACTACTCTTAAAAGAAAAAAAAAAATCTTTAAAAAACAAAAAGAACATGAAGATAATGGACTGAAAGCATTAAATATAAGTTATTCACCAGAAAACTGGAAGGCAAGAATGTGAGGGGCTTAAGACAATAAATGGGTTCAAAACTTCCTCACCAGAAAGCACATTTATTAGGAAGGAAAAGCTTTTAGCAGTGGGCTCCTGGCCTTAGCTGCGCTTAATTGCATCACATATCATGGTGTGGTAGGGCATGGTTTCTAAAAATAATAAGAGTTCAACGAAGGGAAGGAAGATCAGGGATGAAAGAGCCTGGGACAGAACTTCACAGAGGGGGCAGATGGCTGAGTGAGCTGAATATTAATGGCAAACCATTAAAAACAGAGGAAGGGCAGTCCTGAAAGGGGTGGGTGTGGGGAAGAGAAGAGCCAGCAAAGATACGGGGGGGGGGGGGGGGGGGATCATTCTGCATGAAAACCGGGGAAAAGACCAATCTTGGTTGGCTCAAAGGGTATGCTAGGACAAGCTGATATTTGGGGAGGGGAAGGGTCAGGGGGATAACACTAGAAATGTAGTAGGGTCACCCAGAAATTGATACAGAATATGGATATGATGTGACACATGATGGTCTGAGTCATAGTGAGAAAGAAAAAAAATCAAGTGACAAATGAAGAAAACAGTGTGTGGGGGACATAAATCTTAGGAACTTTTTCCCCCTCCTCTCCATGAAAAGGCATATAGAAAAGAAAAATGACTGAATGGAAAAATCTGAATATCTGGATTCCAATCTCGCCATGGCCAGTAACGGGAGCAGCATCTCTGGGCAGCACAATTCCTTACCTGGGAAGTGAGTGAGTTAGATTGGGTGATTTCTAAACACCCTTCCATTTCCAAAGTCTAAGGCTGGGGAATGCTTCTTGCTGTCTCCAGCTAAGGCCGATCAAGACAGAATGCAGCCAGGTCCCTAGATACTACTATCTACCAACCAACAGCCAGAGAAATGGAGCAGGAGGTTGGAAGGGCAGACCCAAGAAGGAAGACTTCCCTGACGCCACTACGCACACAGCTGGCGGACAGGAAGGGTGTGCACTGTGCTCCTGACTGCCTACACCACTCAGGCCAAGCACAGATTCCCTGTTTAATCACAGATGCTTATGAGGAAGTACTATGAGTTCAGAAGCTATCCTAAAATTACAACTAAAGCTTATCGGAAGGAAATTAAACAAAACAAAACAAAACAAAACTTTTAAAGACAGTATTCAAGGTTCCAGAGTGGTCTTCAGATGAAAATTTTATAGCTGAAATCACCTTAATAACTTTGACCTATTGAGACTTTCTGTTGGTTAATAGCCTGGCATCCTTTTGTTTCAAGGTGTGGGGTGATCAGTATAGAAAGATGCATTTCACATTCTATAATTTCATACATATACACCATGCAATAGCTCCAAAACCACCTTTAAAGAAAGTTCATAACAACTAGTTATTGCAACATGGTCAACCAAAAATTCCCGTCCAACTTCAGGTATGAGAGTAATTACTCTCCTGGATTCTGAATGCAGGTGGAGTGTTTTTCTCCCCCTTCTGGGTCTCAAATGAGTAATTTCCAAATTCACACCCCATGTTGTTCCTCAACACAGAGCACAGAGAGCCCTGTGAAGGGAAAAGAACAAACTCTTCCTTTTTACTCAAAATAGATTGAAAAAAGGAAACTTCCTAAGAGAAATGCAGTGTTATCTTTATCATGACAGCTCAGAACACCTCCGCAAAGCCCTGAATTTCCTGTCTCACCCCAGTGGAGCTAGGACGCCAGTGCGGACAACTTCCTTCCAGCTGTTTCTAAAAGGCCATGTACAGTACAGTTGGTATCTTCTAGCATTTCTTGTAACTAAAGAATTATCGCTGAGATTGCAAAGTCCTCAGGATGGAAATTACCTATTTAAAAATACACTTTCTTCACACTAAACAATACTTCCTGAAAGTATTGTAAAGTGATTAACTAAACATAAAAGTTAGAAAAATTATATGAGCCAGCTTACCCCAAAAAACCCCAAATGAATTTATTCAAGTTAAATTTTTTTTTTCCAAGATGCAAAGGGACATGTGAATCAGCCTGCAGTATTATGGGTTTTGCAAATTAGCCCCTGGAGAAAAATGCATTATCTGTCCTTTCAGGAAACTGAATGAGTATTTGAAATCTTCCCATACAATAATAATGCAAAAAATTAGATCTTATCTGACAGGGTTGTGATTTGTTTCCAGCCAAAGTAAAACATCGGCAACAGGAAAAATTTCGGAATTAATACAACTCAAAAAATTTTATGATTACATTTACTTCTTTTCATGATCACTTCTCGGCCTTTTGGCTAAGATCCAGTGTATTTCTTTTCATGGTAAAATGCGGCAGTTTTCGTCTGATGCAATACGGATAATTACTGTAGGACAGCTCTTCATTATGCATCTCTGTGTATGTATCTCTCCATAACTGTCTGTGAGGAAACAGAATGGAGTAAGCAGAGGGCTGTCTCTGAGACAGAGGGTCTTTGGCTGCAAAGCACAGCAGCCTCCTTTTTTCTTTTTTGCCTGGGAGCCACATAGAATTTAACTTTTTGCCTGAGACTGAAACCCTGTATATATATTATAGGCACAGACATATAAAGCGGAAACAAAAATTTTGTGAAGCAGTTATTTTCCCTTATCGTATGCAATGTATTCTGAGAGTATCTTTTCTCATCTATTTCCTTAACTAAGAAATGCTGGAACCAACTACCCAAATTGATCTCAGAACCCACTAATACTGCCACTTGTGGGTAATAAAAACAGTGGCACTTCTCAAACGCTGATGTGCAGAGGAATATCAGCACTGTTAAAATGCAGACTTTGACTCAGCCGTTTGGGGAGAGCCAGATGCTGCAGTACTACCAAGCCTCTGGGTGATGCTGGGGCAAAAGGCAGGATGTTCAAGTACTCTTGGTGCGTGAGGATGAATTTTGGAAAGGTCCCTTTTCAGCTTTAAGAAGGCTCAAGCTACATCTATCTACAAAACGAGATGAAAACCTGTGTTCATCTGATTTGCAGAGCTCAGAGAGAAACCAGAGATCATGCAGTCAAATCATTCTTCACTGAAAGTCTAACAGAATTTCAAGAGATGGGAGAGGAGTAGGAGTCGGGGCAGTATTTTTATTTTTATCCAAGAAGGTTTGACGTTTAAAATGTTGCTCAACACTAATCTAATCCAATCCCGTAACTCTTTAGGAAACCTGAGGCCCAGAGAAGTCAACGCATATGTATGTCCAACACGGTACAGTTAATTCAAGGCAGAACTAGGTCTCCCAGGCCATCACTGCTATCAAAAGGCAAGGATTTCATCAAGGATGACGATACATGCCACATTTTCTAAATGAGTCTAAAGAAAGGGAAACTGATAAGCTACTCCTGTTAGGGCATCATAGAAAAAGTACCTATTGGACACTGGCTCTTTTACACCTCACATTTTATCGGCTTACTTTGATGTCCATGGGTATGTTAGACGTCCAGTTTCTTGCTTACCAAACAAACAAACAAAAAACAAACGTAGGAAACTCATACCATCTATTAAATTTATAATTCAAAAGTCCTAAAAAAAAATTTCTTGTGGGTGCAACCATTTTTTACTTTTGTATTTATATAAAAAATTTTGCGAATAACACAACCATTATCTGTACCATCTACAAGAAGATACACCAATCAAACAGACTAATTATAGCAGTTTGTCACCTTTCTGTCTGGGAAGCACATTCAGGGTTAACTGGCAATTTAATCAGCTTAGGTTAGAAACCTTTGAAAAATGCCTAGAAATGTCGGCCGGCTGTCTAGTCTCGTATATATGTCATAAATTCACTCGCTTCAGCCAAGCAACTTCAGCCCTCAGTTTCCTTACTGGGGAAAAGAAAAGAGAGATTTGTAATATTTTTTCTCCCCATGTGGTTCAGTGTTTGGTTTTATCCTAAAGCTTCACAATGACTATACTCATATTAATTCTCTAAGATGAGCTGGTTTTTCCTCACAAGCCCAAAAAGTTATGAGAACCCGACTCTTAGCAACTTGCCAATATACTTAAATAACTGTTTCTCTTTTGACCCAAGTAAGCATTTCTCCATTTTTGCAGGGACATGTTTTCTTATACATCAGGTTTCTCCTGTGTATTGAGCCAGAATACCTCCTGCTACCAGCGGTCCGGAGACCTGCCCCTCTCCTGGAGCCAACCCTGCATCACCGCTGTTCCATCACTTCAGGACTGATGGGTGCCTAGGAAGCCTGGGTGCCTTGGAAGGTAACCAATTGAATGGCTGCCAAGGCTCAAGTCTTCTCCTCATCTTTAAAGGATAACCTAAAGCACGACTTCGTTTTGTGGTAAGCGGAATCTGGAAAACGGTTTCAGTGTTTATTTATGTAAACCAGATTCGACCTCCTTTTTCTTAGTCTTAAAATTATTTCATAATAACTCTATGTTTAAAGCAAGGCATTGTTGCTCAAGAAAAAAAAAGTGAAGCTATTAATCTTTTCGAGACCCTTTTATTTTCTGTTGCTGAAGTTAATCACAAAGCATCAGTTTCATCTGAAACTGACTGAAAAATGAAGATTTCAGAGGAAGATTCTCTTCCAAGAAACCTTGGCCAACATGAAGCCAGTTCTAGCTCTTTGTAGAATGGAGACCTGGAACCTCTGTGAATTTGGGGGGGTTGGGTGTAGGGGCCACACATCCCAGAGCAGCACAGCTCTCAGTCACTCATGAGTTTTCCCATCCCTGTTCCTCCCATTATATTCAGTTTCGCTATAATATAAAATATCTTTTACTGCACATAATCAAACCTGTAATCTTCTATTCTCAATCATGAACCCAAATTAACCTAATTATTAGTGACAGGTATTCAAAAGAGTTTCATAAATCTCTTCTCTTCTCAATGCACAAGAAAACAACAGCATCTCTTCCCATCCATCAATAAAGAAAGACATTTGTGAAGACAATCAAACCTAAATGGAAACTGGCTTTGGGACACTCCATGCCTGATGATGGATGATGAGGGACCAGCTCCCTGCCCCTACCCCACCTAATCCAAAGTAGCCAATGAGCATTGCTAGCACAGGAAACAGAAAACAGGCCAGAGCCCAAATGCTGCTGTCAGCTCCTGCCCTGACAGAGCAAAGAGGAACAAGGGTCCAGGTGTGGCCTGCAGCCACCCAGGGTCTCCTAGGCTCTCTGAACTGTGTGAAATGGAAGCAGCAGCATGGACATTTCAGAGAACGTGTGCATTATCAAATCATTTTGCTGAAACAGAAAAAAATGCAGGAGGAGAAAACTAATAGTTTAAAATTTTCTATTTCTCAATAAAGATAACATCACAAATTCTAAAATTCAAGTCACAGCATATAGAGTTCCCATGCCAGGGATCAGATCTGAGCCACAGTTTTTGACCTATGCCACAGCTGCAGCAATGCCAGATCCTTACCCACTGTGCCAGGCCAGGGATCGAACCTGCATTCCAGGGCTCCAGGGATGCCACCAATCCCACTGTGCCACAGTGAGAACTCTCATCTTGAACTACATTTAATCTCAAAACAGTACTCTCTGCCAACCTAAAAATCAGAACATACAACAAAGGAATGAACTAAGAAGAATTTTTTTTTTTTCCTTTTTTAAAAGATCAGAATCAGGCAGTCTAAATTCTAGGATGGAAAAAAATTTAGGAATGAACGGGCAAGCTGCCTTTTCTACACTCTGGCCCGGGAGGCCAGAGAAGGAGGGCCACACCTCAGGGCATAGAGGATGCCAATCGGCCACAGCTTTGCTCTGCTCTGCAACCTAGTAGTCGCTCCCAGTTACATAAGAGTTGTTCAAATTAAAACCTCACCTACTTTTAAGAGAACTTCCATTACCAAGCAAATTAGGAGGAGATAGAGATCTGAAAAATAATTTAATCCTGCCTCAATACGTTCTCAAAAGGTAATATGTAAATTATAAATACTGGGGCCAGAATTTATCCATTAAACTGTTGGGCAGGTTATCTTACTCTACTGTCCCCATAAAGACACATAGAAATGCTCCCTGTACTGGAGATTCTAATCCACCTTTTCTTTCTTATTGCTAAATCCAACCATACCTTGCAGTAACAGCTGATATGCAAGTGCTTGCTAGCAGTTATCTTTCTAGAAAGGGACAAAATGCTAAGGACAATATTTTCTCTTAATTGAGGGGGGTAGACGTATAGCCATTTATTTACCTATTATTCTTGGGGCTATAATATTTTATCGTCTTACTATCAAATTCAGCTAGACAATCTGTTAAAATAGTTAAATAAGCAGAAATCAAAGGGAAAACAGCACTTTAAACCATAGCAACTTATGGAAAACATTTTTTTCTTCTATAGAACTGAGTGCTATGCACAGCACTGATCACTAACACTGTTGAACATTTACCATATTTTCTGGTATGGGGCCAGGTGCTTTGTATGTATTCTTTCATTTAATCACAACAAGGGAGGTATGATTTTCATCATTTTACAACTAAGGAAACAGAAGTTGAAGAGATGTTCCCAACATCACCGAGGAGGTGGCAGTCTGGATGTGAACTAGAGTCTGACAACCTCCTTGGGAGCAGAGCAGAAAAGGAAGTGGGAGCGAAGGAGCGGTATGCCACTGGATCTCATGAATTGGGGCCTCAGTTGATATACAGCTGTTCTACATAAAGGCTTTAGAAAAAAATGACCTTTGCAGAGAATATTTTGCCTATGTCATGGTTATTAAAATCTTTCTAACACCCATCAGGGAAACCCAACTAAAAGGTTTTTGGCTCAAGAGACTGGTTGTAAAACTGGGGAACTTAGTGACATGTCCTTCCTTACTCCAACCCAACAGTAGCGCATGACTATGAAGGAACATGGCTAGAAAATACTCAGGTAATGTGCCTTCCTTGAGATCTTCTCAATATATCCTTTTGTAATCTCAACAAAAGTTTTAACATTATCTCACAGGATATTTCTCTGTTTGAATTAAAGAATTAAGTCTCCTCCCCTGGTCTGTAAGCCCCTGGAGGACACGGCACCACATCCTGCCTGATAATCCCACCATGGAGAGCACAGAGCCTGGACCAAGAGCTTGGCGTGCATGGTGAGGGAAAAAACATAGACTGACACATGTTAGAAACCCTGCTGTTGCTGTGGGGCTTAAAATGCTACCTGTTGAACAGCTAGGGTTTCAAAGAGGTGAGAGGAGTTAGCCAGGGCTAGATGGTGACAGAGCCTAAGTGTCTCAGCAAGGAGTTTAACATCTGGGGAGAAATGCATCAATTATATCCTTTTTGTAGCTGAAACTAGATCTCTTCTGTTCACTGAAATCTGTATTTCCTCTCCAGACGTGAAGCATCACTGGAACAATTTCCCAACTCCATGACAGGTGGACTTTTAAAATTCCTAGTTTAGACTTCAAAACCACCAGGGACACTAGACAAATTATGATTGATAGTGAGAATTCTAATTCAGAGAAAAATATGAGCCCTAATAATCTTAATCTTATTGCCTTTGGATACATGAGCTATGCGGGTATCTGTCTTTTCAAAACAGATTAATCAGAATTACTATAAACCTTCAAGAAGAGGTAATCACTTCAGGATCCTCCTGCCTTTGGTAATGGCCACATCTGGTCAGGCAGTTGTTATTCATTCTTGCCAGGATTTGCTTTATTAGACTCACAATTGAAAAATGACACCTTCACTCCAATCCTTTTAATTGATTTTTAACCTTAGAGAAGTGTAAGGCAGAGAGTTATTTAGAGGACTAACTTCTTAATGGAGTCACTGGAGTACTTTGATAAAATTCTCTCAGATGAATCACGAATCATGCCCACCACCCCCACAACTGCAGCACGGCTTAAAAAAAAAAAGGAAAGGCTAAAAAAAGTGAAAGAACAGTATTGCTGTCCTAATACAATTTAAATGTCATTAGTTTGTGTCAAGAAGTTGAAAACAAACTCGTATGATGATTGCAACATTACATATGTACATGAGTTATGCCAAAGTTAAAGATAAAATAAGTGGGAGATGGCTGTATTAGTTTCCTGTGGCTGCTATAACAAACAATCACAATCTTGGGGGCTTACAACAACAGATATTCATTTTCTCACAGTTCAAGAGGCCAGAAGTTGGAAATCAAGGTGCCAGCAGGGCAATGCCACCTGCCCCCTCAAAGCTCTAAGGGGGATCCATGTCTTGCCTCCTCTGCTTCCTTGTCACCAGGTGCATAACTCTAATCTGTCTCTGCTTGCACATGGCCATCTCACTGTGTCTCTCTGTGTCCTCTCCTCTTCAAATAAAGACACTGGTCACTAGGTTGAGGGCCTACCCTAATTCCACTTTGATCGCTTTGAGTTTATCTTAACTAATTGCATCTGCAAAGATCTTACTTCCCACTGAACTCACATTCTGAATGAATTTGGGGAAATACTATTCAACCTGCTACGGAGACATTTTCTAGAGACTCATTTTGACTCTCCTAACCTTACTTCTCCTAAACTTTAAGTATCTGAAACATGCATAGAGAAGTATTTTACATAAGCACCTATTAAGCCATAATACCAATGAATTCTTTAACCAAAATTATATCCAGAAAGAAATTTATGTGTCGTCTTGGCCAGCCTCATATCCAAAGTAAGACTTTTCTCTAAGGCACAGAGATTGGGGCAGAAGGTGAGGATCATTATGAGACAGATAATGGCCCAATTTCTCTCTCTCTCTTCTTTCTTCTTCTTATTTTGCTTTTTAGGGCTGCACCCACGGCATACGGAAGTTCCCAGGCTAGGAGTCAAATTGGAGCTGTAGCTGCTGGCTTATGCCACAGCCACAGCAACACAGGATCTGAGCCACCTACACCACAACTCACAGCAACTCACAGCCAGATCCTTAACCCACTAGGCGAGGCCAGTGATCAAACCCACATCCTCATGGATAATAGTCGAGTTCATGACCTGTTGAGCTATGATGGGAACTCCCACCCAATTTATTTCTAAACCATTTCTAATTGCTACAACATGCAACAAGTCGTCTCCCCTTCTTTCATCCAAATTTAAATCTTTAATGATAACCATTATCCTTCTCAATGGTATGCCTTTAAACTTCCCAACAAATGACAACAAACAAATAACTTATTTGGCTTAGATGATCTCTAAGGAGGTAGTCAAGCAATTAGGGTTAAAAGGATGGATGGATTCGAAAATCAGACTGCCTCATTCAAATCCCGCCACTGCCACGCACGATGACCTAAGGCAAATTATTTAATATCTTCGCAGCTCATCTCTTTATCTATAAAGTGAGGATGATACTGTCTTTTCTAGCTCACAGAGTAGTTGTGAAGACTGCACAAGCTGATCACTGCTGAGCCCCCAGCAAAATGCCAAGCTTGGAAGAAGCACTTAATAACTACCAGCTACATGAGTTCCTTCTTCTCGGTGTCCAGTCGACTCTCAGGCTCCTGGGCACAGCCAGAGTAAAAAAAAAAGGAGAAAACTGAAAATGAAAATGACTCTGTGGGTTCAAAAGTGGAAGATGCTATGAAAGGCAGGGGAAACTGGGGGAACCCATTCCCCGGGAAAGGCTCCCCCAAAAGGCTGACCTCACCGAACCTTTCTTAATTCCTGGGCTTTTTCACTTGGGTTAGTTTCACCACTTAAATTCCAACTAGAGATGCATGTGGGTTAGGGCTCTCCTTTTAAAATCCCCAAACTTCTGGGATCTGATGTGGTAATATTCATCACCTAAAAACAGTTGAGATGAGCATCAGCAAGGGAACTTAAAGATGTGCATATGATTCCCTTAGAGGTGCCTAACTTTTGTTACTCTCAACCTTCAGAGAGAGAGGAGGCAGGGTGCGCAAGGCGCTCCAATTTACATTTTTCACTATGATTATTCGAAGTGAGAAAGGTATTTTCTTTCTCTACCAAACATATCATATGACAATCCTTTGCTCACCAGAGACTCAGAAACGAAGCTACACCATCAGTTCTAAAATTCTCTTAGAAGACTATAGGGCTAAGCTGGGAACCCCACTATCATTAAAAACATTTCAACTGGCAAACCTAGGAACCAATGCACCAAATACAATGTTTCTATGGAAAAAAAAAAAATGTGTTCTGATTTTTCAACTTACAGATGAACTTTGGGATGAGAACATTTAACGCCCATGTAGTAGGATGATTTTGCTTCTTAATCTAAATACAGGAATTTTATTAAATGTAAGGAAAATGACACCAGTGCCCTAAGGAGCTAAATCATCTGGCTAATGCTCATTTACAGTCAAAACAGCCACCCAAGTCTTTTCACATAGCGAGATGCATGTGATTTCCCTCCATCTTTTTTTTACTAAACTCTGCGACTTTATGATTATTTATTCCCATTAACCCTCCTTTTGTTAACTGGTGCCTATCTTCCAGTGTGCTGCTATCTTTTTACTAATTGTTATTCTCTGCAGTGCACCATTCTTCCCAGCTGGATGTTTTCTGAAGAACTGAGAAGCATGTTTTCTATGCGGTATACAAGTTGCTGTATTCAACAAATTTTACCATAGGATACTGACTGTCTGGTTTATCAAATCCTACCTCTTGACTTTCCTGGCTGCTTTTCACCCCTCAGCTAGAGAATGAGCTATATATGCTTGTCAATACAGAAGTTAAAAATGTCAAAATACTGCCAGTAGCTGTAGTAGATGGGGTTGGGGAAGTGGGAATGATGGCGAAAACACTGAGGCGAATGAGACGATAGTAACTATTTTTCTTATCTTAATGGTTCTTTTTGCCCTGTTCCCTTCAGAGGGCCAGATTAAAAAGTGGGCAAGTCTCTAAATTTTATTAGCAAGAGCTTTTAATTACCAAATGTTGTTTCCTAACATTAGTAGTAACTGACAAGTTTTGTGAACTGTGGTTAAGCAGGCAGAATAGCTGCACCTGAAAGTGCAAGGGGCTGGGTGCCACTGTTTGATGAGCGGGTCCTTTGCTTGCTTCTGATTAGACGGCTGTCCAGCTCAGGGTGGGGGTGGGGGAGTCTCCGCAATGGTGTGAGCCCTGGAACCTTTCCCATCTCTGCTGCCAGCGGCAGTCGTGCCCACTTTGAGTGTAAAGCAGAGATGTTGAAGAGAAGGGTCAACAAAACAAAAGAAAATGGAAACCCACTGCCATCATATACCTGTTATCTGGGCTCTGAGATGCTCAGGAATCTCTCCTCCCTGCCACGTCCTCCCCCAACAAGTACACAGAACTACCTGTGCAGGTACCTTCCTGACCCCCTCAACACAGGTACACATCCCAGGCAGTTACTTAAAATAAATAAATAAATAAATAGCATGGCAAAAATTCAACTGGGGGGAAAAAAGAAAATGTTTTCTATATCCTGGATTTTAAAGATTTTCATCTGGGTCCTGAGGTTAATAGCTGGCGCTGGCATCTTAGCTGGCTCAGCACAACTACAGACTGACCTCTGAAACCGTTTCCAGTTTCCTACAGGAACTCAAAATGGTTCAAATGCGGGAGCCCAGCTGCTCCAGTACTCTGGCCAACTGAGGCTCCAAAGGAACATCATTAGCTTTTTTGCTATCAGCCTTGAGAGATACATCCCAATTTTCCTGTGGGCCCAGTTTTGACTCAGTTACTCATACATTTGTCATTCTCTACTTGGCACCCATTTACATTTCCTGCCTGTATCATCCCTGGGCTTAAAAGATCACTGCTTTATAAGCTAGCTCATTCTTCATCACCGAAAAGGCCAAAAGATGGGGCTTTTCAGAGGAACAGTTCACCCAGTGGTCCTCAAGACTTCAGCGAGCTTCACAGTCACTTAGACACCTTAAAATACCTCTGTAGTATTTGAGAAAGCGAGGTGGCAGGGCCCAATAATCTACCTTTTGAATGAGGATCCCAGGAGATTCTATTCCAAGTGATCCAGGAACCACACTTCAAGAAATGCTTATGTAAAGGGTAGAACCGAGAGAGTGCATCTTCGAAATTCAGAGACCCTGGTCCCTTCTACTCTGGAAGATGGCCTGTACAGCTAGCTGATCTGAACCTTTAGGGTACGAGGGCCCTAACACCCTGGCTGGGACAACCCTACTTGCAAAGAAGCTGCCATCTTGTCCCTTGCTTCCCACAGGGTCTTTCATCTCTTCCAAATGACACTTGATCCTTTAACGTGGCTGCAGGAAAAGGCGTCTCCTGGTTCTAAAACTGCACACTCTCTGGTCACACCCTCTAGATCCTCTTTTGCATCAGCTGATCCAAGCAATTTCTGGTTTCCTGATCTGACACTTCTTATTAACCCTCCTTCATATGCGAGAGACTTCTGTGGCTCCTCACCAGACATAAAGAGTTTAAGGTTCATCTTTTCACTGGGTACAAAAGAAATGTAAACTCCTCTGCTTAGAGGACACGCACCACCCCCTCGCCCCCACAGAGGCCTTCAACAGTGCCTCTCCTGCAGTAGTTACAAGACAAGATCTTTCTGTTTCCATTCAGAGCCAGGGAATCGATTCTACACATGATCATTTTACAAACTGTCTCAATCCTTACTTTAGTTTATGTGACTCTTTGCAGAAAAACAAACAAACAAACAAACACACTTAAGAAAGTAGCTGCTTTTGTAAACCCAACAACCTCAACTGGGGCAGAAATGTGCTTTCCCTGACACACAGCACTGCCAGTCACTGATAAACCCGAAGCTTGCCGAAATAAGGACTGGTAAGTATGCCTAACTTCACACACTGAGGTAGATCTGAAAAATTCTAATTGAGCAAATCTATGTTTTGAATACAGTAAGGAAACAGGAATTTTTTAAAGAAAACCTGAACATGAAATCAAAACTATACCCCAAATATGCACATAAAACACTATGCTCCACAAACACTATGCTGTAAAGAAATACAGCTTCTAAGTGCTCAAAATATCAAACAATCTGGCTGGTAACGAGAAACACACACACACACCCAAAGTGAGAGAATTCAGCAATTAAGCA
Source organism: Sus scrofa (assembly GCF_054392235.1). Classification (NCBI taxonomy): domain Eukaryota; kingdom Metazoa; phylum Chordata; class Mammalia; order Artiodactyla; family Suidae; genus Sus; species Sus scrofa. The sequence continues at coordinate 81,555,532 of NC_139397.1, forward strand.
ACAATTATATATAATGAGGAGTCCTTTGGTAAAGAGAAAAAACTAATTTAGATTTTTTTTTTTAAAAATTGGTGCCATCAAGATGTGTTCTTAGCATCCCTCAAAAGGGGGGAGGGGAAGAAAGAAAAACAGTGAAAGAAAGAATAATAATAGTAAGGCCACTCTAATGGAACATACGGACACGTTTAGATTTTTATATTAGCCTCAAGAAGCTTTAACGGGGCTTCACATTCTTATAGAACTACAGCTCTACAACAGCTTTCAAGACAAACTTAAAGGGCAAGAATCCCCCTGTTCCGAAGGACTTACCTAGTAACTATAGGAACTCACTCCCATCCCAAGTCCCCAGAGATAACCTGACGCCTTAATGGAGAGTGGGGCAATTCATCCCTTTCTGAACGTAAAGGGCATTACTGCTTCTCCACACCACCTCACACGCATCCCAGCTGAGATGCGGTCGATGGAAAACCATCACATCAGGATTCTGCTCTAATGTAATCGCAGGAACTGCAGAAAAGGGAGACCATGGAAATCATCTTCCTGGAAGAGGCAGACCTTGAACTTCAACTTCCAACAGAGAGGAAAGGGAGCTTAAAGATGAGAGGATAGAGTTCTGTGGCCATTTGTGACAGCCTAACCAAAGTCTGGAGGAGAAAGCAGACTTCAAGAAGCAAGGAAAGAGAGTTCCCACTGTGACTAAGTGGGTTAAGAACCTGACTAGTATCCATGAGGATTCGAGTTTGATCCCTGGCCTTGCTCAGTGGGTTAAGGATCCGGCATTGCCACAAGCTGCTGTGTAGGCTGCATCTGCAGCTCCGAATGGACCCCTAGAACTTCCACATGTTCTGGTGTGCTTCCCCCCCCCCCCCCCAAAAAAAAAAAGAAAACGGAAAGTACTTTTGGTTGGAATGACAGGTATGGACTTGAGCAAAACAGATCAGGGATGGAGCAATTAGTTCCTCAAGGTCCTTGAAGGTTATGGATGGAAATGGACGCATTCATAGCCATTTACATGTTTAAGCTATTTCTATCAAGAAGCATCTTCTATCTTACAGGTAAAAACAAAAACAAAAACAAAAACAAAATAAAACATTTCTTATATGTTATGTGTAATGGGGCCAAAGCTTGTGTTATAAAAGCTAATGTGACCATGAGTGAGTCATGAGTCCTGAGTGGCTTTATTTTGGGTCTACCAGGGTGCCCAACTGATGAGTTTGGCCCAAGATGAAAGAATGCCTGGTACAGGTTGTTGCGGTTAAACTGTGTCCTCTCCCTCATCCTCCCAAAAAGAACCACATACATAGAAGTTCTAATCCCCAGTCTCTTAGAATGTGACCTTATTTGGAGATAAGAGTTTACAGAGCTAAGGTGAGGTCATTAGGGCAGACTCAAATATGATGGTGTCCTTATAAAAAGGGAAAACCTGGACACAGAGACAGACATCCGCACAGGGAGAATGTCACGTGAAGATGGGAGTTGGGAGAGAGGCTGAAGAGATTCTTCCCTAACATCTTCTGAGGGAGCATGGCCCTGTCAACACTTTGATCTTAGACTTCAAGAAAAGAAATGTATACTGTTTGAGAACTCAGTTTGTGGAACTTTGATATGGTAGTCCTTGCAAACTTAGCCAACATTATCTTTAAAGAAAAAAAATTAACATTTTACTCCTGGGATACTCTTTCTACGGTATCATGGCTCTCTGCCTCACCACTTCAGAATCATGGTCGAGATCTAGGGATTCAAACTGTTAAAAAAAAAAAAAAATGACCAAGGTAGTATTGACTACATAGACACATGAAAGAAGTCACAAATAGAACCAAACAAAATACCTAGTCAAGATGAGCCTTTAATCCCAAACCTTCTGATCAGAGTTAAGAATCAAACCTACATTCACTTGGTTTGATTCTCTGTCTATCCTATTTTGATGGTACCAATAAGTAAATTGTTACTATCTGGGTCTGAGTGTCACTTTCTTTTCATTCCTTGCATTCACCTTTTGGTAAAAAAGCCAGCAAATATAGGACGCCATAGATCAAGGGTCTGCAAACTGCTGTCCATAAGCCATAATGCATATACTGCTTGTTTTTGTAAATAAAGTTTATTGGAATACAGCCATGCCTATTCCTGTGCGTTATCTATGGCTGCTCTGGGGCCATAGGCAGTGCTAAGGAATTGAGACAGAGACCTTATGGCCAGCAAAGCCAAAAATATTTACTCTCTGGCCCTTCACAGAAAACTGTATGCCAACCCCAGCTATGCACATATAGTCTATGAAACGTATGAGTGATTTTTATGTAAACCTCTATCTGTTTCCCTTGATTGTCGACAATCCCAGCTCCACAAGGACTACTTTCCAATCCTGCTTCACGTATTCAACTAGCAAACAATGAAAAGGGCCTCTTAGAAATTAAAATAGTATCTTTTTTGTTTGACTTTTTCTTTCTGCTCTCTAGTTTTTCCACATCCCTTTTAGAGAACGAAACCAAATCTGGTGCTGACTTAATGCCAAGAACATGGAAGCTGTATATTTCCGTTTCTTCTCCACTCTGCTTTATACCCTAATAAGCAGCTTAATTCAGTCAATTAAAGGGCAGAGTAACTTTAATGTGACAACCAACACAATGACAAAATTGATCAGCCACCTGAGGATCTTGTTTCTATCCCAGAAGCAAATCAAATGCACCTGAAAGTCAAAGAGTCTAAATTCAGGTCAACTGGAGCATGACAGCTACAGGTGAGATGTTGTCATCACATATTTCTTAAAGAGCTGCACCTCTTAAGGCACTGATTCATTTCTATCTTCTATAGTTATTTCATAATCTGCTCCACAGCCCCTATTTCATTATAATGTTGAGAAATAAAATCCTTAACTTCTTATTCCCCTCCGTGCCTCACACAATGCTTGGTCCAAAGTGGTTTCTAAAACACTGATTGGATTTGTTTGAAAAGGTTCCAAGTGCAATGGGTTCCAGCCTTGGCTTTGTTACAAATAAGCTGTGTGATGTTGAAACATCCTCACCTCTAAAATGAGTACTTAGAAAATCGTGTCTCTTAAGGTCCTTTCAGCACTAATAGTCCATGCTTCTTGTGTGATACATGTAAGACATTATTTCATATGACTTCATCCAGAACACCAGTATCACATCACAGGATTCATTCAGAGCAAAACTTTCATGTTGTAGATGCCAAAAGAATTGGTGAGGCTCTCTGACAGGGGCACACCCACTTTTCTGTAGACTAAGTAACTAAGAACCTTAAGATACATTAAAAAGAGAAATTACCCAAGTGAACTATTAGTGCCTGAAATATCTTCATGATAAAGACAAACAAGCTGACCATTCAGATTTTTAAAGAGCACAATGCAGCAGGTTCTCCACGGGCCCTCAGCACACAGAAGGGTGGTAAAGTCTAAACTGTGGTTTCTTCTATACAGGAACTTAACCTAGAAACCACAGAGCAAATTTTGCATGCTGTAATAAGTCAGGCAGGAAGGGACTAAAAATATGCAAATTTGTCTACCCACAGCCAATTAGGTGAAAAAGACAAAACAAATGTAGAGGGCAAAAGAATATTCATTAACAATTAGAACGTGAGGGTATTCTAGATCCCTGATATTTTAAACTACATTGATTTCCCAAGTCAGTAGTCTAGATCTCATAAATGCTTTAAGAAGCAATAAAAGAGATGGGAAATCTCAAAGAGGAGAAACTGCAAACAAAACAGACGACAGTGGGCAGATACTAATTTCTTTTGTCTGAAAGTACCATGCAACGTACCATCCCTAAGGACTTACTTGTTCAGAGAATAACAGTAATAAAAAAAAAAAAACCTCATATGAAAACAATTCTGAAAACAGTGGTGCAAGGGCATGCTTACTTGGAAAAGCCAAGACTCTGAAGGTAGGATGACAGAGCACTGGGGGTCAGAAGACTTGAGCTTTATAAGCTGTGAGATTTTGAGCCCAGCATTCAACATCTCTGCACTTTAATTTCCTTGGGGTAAAGTACAGGAGTTGGATGAGATCACCTCTAAGGTCCCTTCCAACTCTACAATGCAAAACATTCCTTTTTAAATAAGTGTTTCCCAAACTGTCTCACAGAATATGGCTAGCAAATATTCTAGGTACCATGCTCAGATAATTCTAGGAAACGGGGAGATACACAAATGTCTGCCTGTACTACTGGACTTTTCAGACTTTAATGCTGATTGACATGGTTACTCTCTAAGACAATAAAACTACATAGTATGTACTGTTTCCCAAGTTTCCTTGACCACCGAATATTTTAATTCCTGGAGCCTTTTCAACATTTAATAGAACCAGAGTATCTTGGCGAACACAATTTGGGGAAAGCAGTTTTAAACAACAGATTTCATAAATTTAAAAATCACACGCTGAAGGAAACAAAATACTCATTTTAGGGTTTAGGGCCCCCATTTCAGAAGCCATAACAACATCTCTATGGTGTTTCCCTGATGTAAAGCACTTTATCTTACATCAACTCCTAGACCCTTCACTCTAGGAAATCAAGGACAATGTAAGAATCATTTCCATTTATCAATGAGAGCTGAATTTCCCTTCTAGATCTTTCTCCTCACAAAGTATTTTCTGCTAATGAACAGAATGATCACAATCTTCTACCGCTATTGTCATTTCGTGACCCATCCACCAAGATTCTCTTGCGTTAACTGACTCGTCAGGTGACACCCCAAGGAAGAAGGGAAGCAAACAGAGCACCTGTACCAGATGATGTGTCAAGTGCTGTCACATATATGACTTCATCAAATCATCTCAATAACATTAAGTAACTATTAAATCCAGTTTTGCCATTGAGGAAATCGAGTTTAAGAAATGTGGTCATGGTAACAAAGCTAATAAATGATGAAGCTGGATCCACACCCATGATCACCTTTTTTCTTTAAAAGCAAATTAAGATGTTAAGAAATAGTTTGATGGTATATTTATTTCAAAACTCAATTTGGGCTTGTGGGTCAGTTAAAAATATATTATTTTGGCTTTTAGTTCATGACTGAAGTCTGCTTGAAATATGATCTTATTTACACACATATTTTAACAGTGGTTATAGAACGCTATACATTATACAACAGCACATCTTAATCATAACTACCGGAGTATCTCCGGCAAGACAGGCAGACACATATGTATCATCTCATTTAATCCTCCCAATAACTCTACAAGTTTAAGATCCTGGAACTACTACGCTTTCAAGATCTTGACCAGAGAGTTTCCTCTCGGATTACTCTCCTTCCCACACTCCCAGGGACTTTCCTTTTTATCTTATCAGAAACCCCAGACCCTCCCTATTCTCAAAGTTTAGTATCTCCCTTGACCTCACCAGTCCCTTATTCTCAATTTTCACACCTAATCATAGTGTGCCAAACCCAACATAAACTCATTACCCAGATGCTTTGCCCCACTTCTGGCTGGAAAAGGGTCAAAATATCTTGCCAAATTCAGACCCCCGAATTCCCAGGGGTCCTTGTGACAGCCAAGTCATCCTCTTACTCATTTCTATTTGAATGCTCATCAAATTCCCAAGAGCAACTACTTCAAATCTCCTGTCACATTCTTTAGGCTGAGAATTCCACTTTTTTTTTTTTTTTAAATCATAACAGACATCCTAGTACCTTTATCGGAATGTAAGTTTTGAAGAGGCTGAGCTCCTTATTCCTTCTAACATCTCTAGCATAACCAATCCCCTCCTTTATCACTGACGGGAAACTCTCCCAGATCCCTTTCCTGAAAGATTAATCCTGCCTCAATCTTTTTTTTTTTTTTAAAAAAGACCAATTTCCAACTATTCTGTTTTCTATTACCTTGCTCTACCCACAACCAGTCATATACTAAGATAATCTTGCCTCAAGATTATCCGAAGGGACTCTTTCCTTTGGACACCCAATTTTTCTAAGGACACATCCTCTTCACTCACGTACTCCTTAAACCCTCTGGAATGTGCTTCATACGCGTTAGCCCCTGCTCCCCTTCGCTGACCCATCAGACACAACTACTTTATTGAAACTTCCATCACGAGCCTTTCAAAAAACCTCCCAGTGGATATTTCTAACAGCCTTTTACTCCACCTTTGTCTTCCTCGACCTCTAAGCAACACTTAACAGAACTGACCAGCCCTTGTCAAAACTCTGCTCTTGGGCTTCTGGGATACTCTCTCAAGTTTCCCTACATTTGGCCATTTCTTTCCCCTCCTTTGCCAAAGGCTCATCCTCCTTCCCACCATAGAATCTGTGCTCCCCTAGGTCTGTTCAGGTGCTTCTGGATAACTTCTCTTTCTGAACTGCTTTGACCTGTTCTGGAAGAGCCTCCTGGTATATTTCAGGAGTTTATGGAGCTTCTCCAGAGCTCTAGTTGTATTTCTTGCAGGAAACTTCTGCCTGCAGTTGGTGGGTGGGAAAGGTGGTAACGTGATTCACGTGGCCAAAATAAAATGGCCAAACCAAGCTCATGGCCTTTCCCCAGAAACTAATTTATTGTGTGGTGGTGGTGGTGGTGGGGAGAATTCGTTAACCCTTTCATGACCCTGTTGAAGTGGGAGTTAATATAACCAATGCACTTGCTACACTACAGATGTTACAGATGATATATACTATCAAGAAAAAGATCTGCAAATAAGGACCCCAGCCCAAAGAATGTGAAGATCCAGGCCAAACATGGAAATCGACACACCCATGTGACACAGCCTCTACATTGACTATAAGACAATCTTGGGAGTAGTAAAAAAATATATATATATATTTACAACCATGTCCTGGATCCAAAATGAGTTCTTAGAGTGGTTTACACTGGCCTTTAAGCAGGAGAATCTTATGAGACTGACATGGATAGAGAAGGACCTTCTACATCCCTGGTGTCTGGGCTTTGAGTATCAGTGGAATTTAGCAATCCTCCCTCCCCTCTAATTTATTTTAACACCTAGAAAAATGTAGACAATCCATGTAAGAAAATGGCTGAGTTCTACCTTATTACTGAGCCTGGAGCAAGTAACATTGCAGGAACTTTTCATTTTCCCAATCATTTAAGATTAGAGACCCAAGATTCTTTTTTACCAATATTGTCCCCCCCATCGATCCCGTCAGTCACCAGCCAAAACTTGTCGATTCTTTCTGACCAGTAACTTGAACCTATACCATCAGATATGTTCATACTGCCTCTACTCCTTTTTATAGCTTTATTTCAACTGTGGTGACACCTTTAAATCCCTGCTCTCCACTTACCCATTTTAGCAAGCTTGACCCTATCCCTGCCCCGCCCTCCAGGCTCTACCCTGGAGTCCAGCTCACCTGAATTACATACTCTTCTCCTAAAAAAGCCCATATATTCTATCTTCGAACCTTTGCTGTAATGTTCCTTCCGCCTGAAATGTCACCTTCCATGATGCAACCAGCCATCCCCGCTCCCAAGTTAGAAATCTTGGCATCGTCTTTAAGGCATCCTCCGCCCTCTCCTTCCACATGCAGTCACAAAATCTTCTGGAGGACCCAGCCCTCTGGCAAACTGATGAAAGCTATGAAGCCCTCCTCAGGAAACAGAATATATATGCAACATCTTACATATAATTTTAGGGGCTGTATGCCCTCCAATATATATAAAATGAGGTTGTTCCTCCCATCCACAATGTCACTGCCTTCTTTTGGGTCTTCACCTTTCTGAGAGCTGTTTTAGGTGCTGGTTTCCCCAACCAGCCTCTTCCCAATGGCCAACGGTGTACCCCCCATGCCACTGGTTTACTTCCCACAGAATTCGGTTGGTTCCAAAATCCACTTAACTTATGCTACACACTCAATCATTGTTTGACTCAATGTTTCTGAATCTCTGTTAAAGTTTCAGTTAAATAAAAGTACATACCCACTCCCTCCCAGCTGGTTTGTTGCATTTCACTTGTATAACGGAGAATACAGACAGAGAAATTAGAGACAACATTATTTCTACAATATTTAGGTAGGGTTGGGTTGATCATACACGGTCTTCCAAAAGGGTAATTTTGAGGCAGTTCCCATCTTGTCTTAGAGCTGCAGGAAATTCTGGGTGTTGGGAACAATATGTAGAAAAAAAGGAGTCGTGAGAATCTGAGATCTTATAAAACAATGTGCTACATATCTGCACGCAACTACACAGCATGATGCATCAACTAACAAAGAAAGACAGGAACAAGGTAACACCATTTTCTTTTTCTCTCTCTTTCCCCTCCCTCCCTTTTTCTCTTTCAGACACGCCCCCCCCCACCTCTTCCTTCCTCCCTTTAGCACTCTCTCCTCTTTTCACTCCGCAGTTGGGCAGCCTCAACAGAGCACACCTAAAACTCCCCTGATATACTGAAAATCCCCCTGGGTTACACAGTAACAACAGCTTTTGAAGTGCAGACATTATCTGTACTGTTTCTTACAGAGACTTCCACTGTTCCATTATAAATTACAGCTGCCTGTAAGGAAGCCACACCTCTCGCCCCACTGCCCTTTCAAAAAGCTACACTGAAAAGGAAGTGTGTGATGGAGACAATCGTAAGTATTTATAATAAATAAAATAACCCCAAAGGATTATGACATGAGTAGTAGAACAGTCTCAGTTTTTCACGTTTAATACAGAAATTATATATGGTTGAATTTGTCGGCAAAACAGCTGTATTTAAATGCAGCTATAGGTCAAATGACAACAGAGAAAACAGCAGGAATGCCTCAATATTTAGAATAACTACTTTCCTGAAAAGTAACCTAACATATGAAATTCCATAGATATTTTCTCCTTATTACTGACTCATAGAAATTGGTGTCCTAAAAAATGTTTTTTAGAAAGTACAGAATTTCTGCTTAGTATATATAAAATAGGGAAAGACTAAGTTCATAAATATAAAAATTATTTGTGAGAAATAGGTGATTTCCAAAAACGTGACACAGGAATTTGCAATAAAAATAAGAACAGAAATGCATAAAAAATAGGAAAGGATCATATCCTAAAGCTCCAGCACAGAAACAAGGAGCACTTACATGCGATGCTGAAATTCTCAATAATATGAGAATAGGGATTTCACAGCAATTTTTAAATATTAAAAATAAATAAAAATACAATTTTCTACTTTTTTTTTCACTTTATATTTTTTCTTTATAACCAAAGGACTGTATGGTCATGTGGGGAGCAAGGGGTCCTGGAAGGCTGAAAAATTAATATAAAGAGAATAAGGAAAAATAAGTTAGTCATGATTCCACCCACCAAGAGACGAAAACACTTGTTAACATTTTGGCATATTTCCTTCCAGTCTTTTTTTTTTTTTTTAAATGCATTTTTGAGGCTGTCTTCGTAGGCACAATTAACAAATACAAATACAAGTTTCCCTAGTTTGCATTACATTTTTTTTTGTAAGTCCATATGTTTAAATGAATAATGTGGAGCCAAAATACATTTCTATTTATTAGAGCACTACTACGTTTAACACCAGGTTTTGTTGTGGCTGCTGCCATTTAATAAGTGTTAAATAACAACAGCTATATTGATTCATTATTTTACTACAGAATTTAGTTTGCTCCCTTTAATTTTTTTACCTTGTCCTAACTCCATGAAAAGCTTGCTTCTTTCCTCATGGTATGCCTATCCTATTTTTAAAATTTACCAAGCTTTTAGAATGTATTAAGTGAAGAATTCTCTACAGATGCGAGTTTAAAAACAAACACCCACCAAACACCTACAGATGTCCAAGAAGGGAAAAAAATGTTTATTTTTCTGAGAAAGGCAAAGACAGCATCTCCGAAAATCAAATGTACAAACAAGACAAAGGAAAGAATTCAGGAAATCATCATGCATATACTAATAATCAAATCTGTCCATTTTCAAACAAATTAAAAGGTAGGATTTTTTCATCAATAAGAGTGATAAATGCTCTTTTTTCCCTACTCCAATCATTATAGAGAGTTGAAAGGCTTTCTTTTCCTCAAAGAGAAAGCAAACTCTGCTAACAACAGTAAACACAGGAACAACCGTTTTAAAATATGATGTGATGCTCTTTTCTACTTCTTTTGGATTTTTAAATTTTTTTAATGTGGTTGAGAGCCTCATTTTCAAGCTCCAGATCCTTACCCTTTTGGAGGCTGCCCCCACCTTCTAAACAAAGTCCATTCTTAGAGGCTGTGTCAAGGTCTCCCAGGATCACACAGAGCCTCCCAGGACCACCCGCTGTTGCCTGCTCTGTAGGGACATTAATAATAATAACACCTTAGAAGGATTAACAACAACAACCCTGTGGAGTGGCCACTATTATCTTTATTTAACAGAAACCCGAGGCTTTGGGAGGTTAAGTGAAAGAGCAAGCAAGTGACAGAGTCAGGACTTAAGCCAGGGTTGTTCAATTAGGTTGAGTGGTGGTTAAAGAAGTTAAAATGTGAAATCTGCACTACCAGGGCTCAAGGAATATGCTAGGAGGCAAGATTTTAAGAGGAAAATATGGGAATAATATGGTTTACAATTATGATGTCTTGTATAACTTGTTTGAAAAAGTGAGTTGGGTTCCCCAGAGATACAGGTGCTGGATTTAGCAAATAAAAACACAGGGTACTACACGATATTTGGGACATACTTATACTAGAACAGTATTTGTTGTTTTTCTGAAATTCTCATTTAACTTGGTGTCCCGTGTGCTGTGTGACAACCCTAGGGCAAAGGCCTTTATGAAACAAACAAAAAAACACTAATAAATTACAGAGCTACACTTCCCAAAGCTGAAATCTGGGCTGTTCTGTGAACCACATGTCTTTGGGAGGCCAAGTAAAGGGAAGTGTGGTGGGACTACAGCTGCTCTTGACCGGGCTTCCTTCTTTTTTTCCTGGTAGCAGACATAGCCCTTGACTCCAGAGACCTAGCTTTCACCAACCTGGCCATTTAAATTCACCGCTTCAAAGTACCTGACCCTTTTCTACTTTATATGAATGCTGGGAAGATTAAATATAGCTGAGGTTGGGAGGGGATAGCATATATATGTGTGTGTGTGTGTATATATATATGTGTGTATGTATATATATACATACACACATATCTTAAAAAATTTATTTATGGGCAGAGTGCTTTGGAAATGTATTCTCAGAAATTTGGATAAGGCAGACTCCCCTCCCACCACCTAGAACGGGCTTGAAAAGTATTACCAATATATGGCGAGCCCAGCTGACTGCAGTCTCTGTAAGGAAGGAAAGAACAACGGGAAATGTGTTCAAAACATGAAATGAACTATGGAAAATGTAGGGAGATGCCAAAAGGGATGCGTTGCAGAGAAACTGGATGATCACTGCTGGTGAATTTCATACTTTCCAAGTGCCAGTGGATACCTATTTCAGTCCTACTGAATTACAAACACATTGACAGAACCTACTATAGAAACAGGGCAAGACCTTTGTATGTATACCCATGTAATGTTCTGCTCATTTCCCGATCTGTGGCTTGAAAAGGTTTACCTTCTTTAAGAAAAAAAAAAAAAAAAATCAACAAATTGGGCCTGGGCTCAGACAGTGTTCTTTGAAACATTTCTCGGAACAACTTTAATCCTCAAACTTTAACAAAACCCAATCTACTACACAAAAATTGCTGTGAAAAGAAACTGCTTGGAGGGGATTAATCAACAGCTTTGTATGTCATCCTCTAACAAGGCCAAACACTGAATCACTGTTGAATTCTTCACGTGCAGCTACACCCAGTTAATCTTCAAGAAAGCAGCAAACTATGTAAATGTATTTAAACTGAGGAGATAAGTACTTCACTCATCAAAAGTTAGCAACACTGAACAAACATAGCTATAGGGTGGTAAGATCATTTGTAAAGAAATGAAACACACACACACGAAAATTCCGGTACTCACACCCCTACCCTAAAGACCCCACTGAAAACCACCAGGCAAAAAAGGACTTGCTACACGCCTCAATTTGTAAACACCAAAGTATATGACTTATGTCAATTACTTCAAGAAAGCAATTCCCAAATGACGTAAGGAATTGGAGGGGAAAGCAGCTAATAAAAGAATTCAAAATAAGATGAAAATATATACTGTCTCTATTTAAAGGCTTTTCAGCACAAAGCACTTTTTCTTTTGAAACACACTAAAGTATTTTCAAAACTATAAAAGTCTTGATAAATTGGTTTTTATTTTGGTTGTGGGGGTGTTTTCATATAGTCAGACCGGGTTTGCTTCGGAAGCTCCTATATCGGAAAGTTACAGTCAAAAAATAACAGGACATACATGTTTCTCCACCGAGACTTGAACCAACACTCTTTGTCTAGATAGTGCCTCCTGGGTTATCACTCCAGTTAAAGCATCTCACTCTGACCTGAGCTGGGCAGGTGTGTTTCTAATATGCTCATAGGCCTGTGATGCAGGAAAATCCTGTTTATGCTAGATGATGCCACAGATCACTGCTCCTTGATTCATAACATGGGGTAGGAGGGGGCCAAGCGCCACCCATCTCTGCTTTAACTCCAACTGGCTGGCTCCTTTCCTTATACAATGTAGTTTTAAGAAGAAATTGTACAATCATTCTGCAGAACGGTCTTTTGGCATCAGTGGTGATTCCAAATATCAGGAACCCACATTCATAGCATCTTCCTTCACCTCCAACCTCTCAACCTCCAACTCCCTCCTCACCAACTCTCCTCTCCCCCTCCCCGCAAAGATGAGAGGAATCCTTAAAAAAGACTTTTAGGACTGGCAGGGTGATAGGCAGTTATGCTGATGGAGGAGCTCTGGATGAGCTTCCATTGAGATGTGCATGGAATAAGCAGCCTGTTGAGGTGTGGTAGTTTTAAGAGCTTGACTGCCAAGGTCCAAATCCTGGCTCTTTACTTTGGGTCAAACAGACTGGGTGAGTTACTTAATCTATGTCTCAGTTTTTTTAACTGTAAAATGGAGATATTATTACTACCTACCCCATAGGAGTTAATCCACCTAAAGCACTGCGGAACAGTGACCAGCAGCAGTAAGATGCTCAAAGATGGTTTGCCATTACTAATATACCTATAATACAAGTGTGATTCTGACTCGTATTTCTTCCCAAAGGTGATTTTTAAGTATTCCTCACATTCTGTTTTCCTCAGGCAAATTATCTGAAACCAGCTCTAACAGCTGATTATATATTTCCAGATTAAAATCAAACTGCATTATACACTTAAATATACCTATTCTTTCATCAAAATGAACAGACTAATGTGAACTGAAGGGTGCAAGCTTAACATCACAAAATCTTATAAAAAGCATTAATTAGACTTCCCGTTCAGACTAAGCCAGGATGAGATCACAAAGTCACTCATGGTAACTAGGTCCCCGAGCTGGAAGTGTGCTTTCCCAGTGAATGGCTAAATACTAACAAAAGAAACCTTTGACTCAAATACCACTGGTACCCGGGGTCTTGTGTCTGTATAATGCCTACACATTCATTTCTTTCTTCGCCTATAGAAAAAAGAAAGTCTGTTTGTTTTTCTGATTCAGTCAGCCCTTTTAGTCTCTGAATCTAAGGAGAGCCCAGTGAAAAGAAGAGCATCTTATCAGCGTGCTCCAGACCAGCAGGCTGTCCCCCTCCATACACAAAACCTCCAGCCCCTGACAGCATAAGGCCTCGCCCTCAGAGCTTTTTCCCCATTTCAGAGCTAACACCCTGCTGAGTTTTGACAACAAATAAATGAATACACAAGGCCCTTACATAATTAGCCATCTTTTCAGGTAGGAGGTGGGTTGGGGAGAAGGGTTCAGGAGAATATTTATTATAAATTGGCTTCATTTATGAAGTTGATGTAAGTGTACTGGATTTATTTTAAATGAGGCCACAGGAAGAGTTCAGAGATGCCTGCTTCTGAGTCTCAACAATTTTAGCATATACTTCAGCCAAGTCACAAATGCAGATTTTTTTTTTTTTTTTAATTAAAGAAAGGGGCTTTTCTTAAGCCAGGTATAAGTTCCATGGACTTGGACAGCAAGGGCACACAGCTCAGGTGTGTTTACTGTCTTTTGAGGGAAAGCTAACAAGTGAAAGAAGTAAAGACCAGAAAACAATACTTTTTGACACTGTCACTCTCGAACAGTCACTGTTTGAGAAAACTAGCACGACTTTCAGATATACTAATGCTAAGACGATCCCGCCCCTCAGAAATGACTTTGAGAACAAAAAGGTCTAAACATAATCAATAATCCTGTGAACGCCTTTAGGAAAGCCACCAGGCATCACCATCATCTGTCATGATCTTAACAGAACCATGGTCCACATGGAAGGATACAGTTTGCTTGTATCATTATTGGGATAATAACTTAATTGATTTCTCCCAGTGGCTAAGGATGTAGACAAGAGATTTATTATGGAAGGAAAATATCTGCAATTGTGTTTTTGTTTTCTCAACAAGCATCTTGCCACTGACCTCTAAATCAGTTTAACCTTTTCTAAACAGACCTGCACATTTTTTACATAATTTAAAGCTAGGTTTTGTTATTGCTGCTGCTGAAAAGCTCTGTGAGATTTATCACAACATGGCTTCAGTAACCTTCTTTTAAAAACAAAGATGAAAAACAAAACAAAAGGCCACGACTATAAGCTCCCAGCTCCACTCCTTTTCCCGGCAGGGCATTTTGCTTTAACCACTAAAGTGCCTTTGGAGTTCAATCTGTTAAAAAATGTATGAAACGGTATTAAAATAGGAAAAGGCATGTGTATGACTCAGGCTTATCCAACTATCTCTGCAACTAGGATGTCACAGGATTTCCCTGTGCTGCTGAAAACTGAAAACCTTGAGAAAGTGACAGTAGAAGTTCCTGTTTCTTTTTCTTTCTTTCTTTTTTTTTTAATATATAAATGGGAGGGGGAACGCGCGCGAACACACACACACACACACACAAACCACTGGTCTTCCGGGTTTCGTACGAATCGGGCAAGTTCTTTGAGGTTCCAAGTAAAGATTGTTGCAACCCAATGTTACGACTTATTATCGTACTCTTCCACACACAAAGGTTTCCGGAAAAAAAAAACCCAAACTTGTTGCAGAGCTGGGCGAAGCCCCCGGCCCGGCGCGCTCCTGCTCTCACCGCGCCCCCACCCCTTCTCCTTCCTCCGCGTCCCGCCTGGCTCGGCTGGCGGGGGAGAAGGCATCTCCCCGGCTAAGGTCACCGGCCCGAGCGGTCTCCGCGGGCCGCCTCCTTCGAAACAAGGTCACCGCCCGGCCCGGTCCCTCCGAGGAGGACAGCGGAGTCCGGCCGGGCGCTGCCGCCCTTTGTAGAGCGGGGCGACGGGCCTCCGCGCGGCATCCCCGCTGCCGCCTCACCTGCTTGCGATAGGGCGTCCTGCAGCTGCTGCTGCCCCCGGGGTTGCCACTGCTGCTGGGGAAGATCATCGCGGCGGGCGCGGGCGGCGGGCGCGGGGCAGCCTCGCCGCGAGGGGGAGGGCGCAGGGAGGGGGCCGGCCGGGGCCGCGGCCGCTCTGGGAACTCCCTCTCGCCGCGCGGCGGCGGCCGGCGGGGGCTGCAGCTCTGGGCTGACTTCTCCTCCGCCCCCGACCTCCGGACTCGCCTAAAAGTGCCGCGCGGCGGCGGGCGGGACTCGGGCAGCGCGGGCGGCCGCCGCCCTGCGTGCCATGGACAGGAGTTCGCGCGCAGAGCTGGCGGCGCAGCCGACTCTCCCGGCGGCAGCGGAGGAGCAGCGCCGCGGCGTCCCCACCTACCGCGGCCTCAACCACCGCCCCGAGAGCGCGCCGGCCGGGGGCGGGGAGGCGGCCGCGCACCGCCTCGCGCCGCGCCCAGGCCCACCCGCGCCTCCCCGCCCTCCCGCCGGGCGCCGCGCCCGCCGCCTCGCCGGCCGGC
This sequence comes from Sus scrofa, assembly GCF_054392235.1. NCBI lineage: Eukaryota > Metazoa > Chordata > Mammalia > Artiodactyla > Suidae > Sus > Sus scrofa. The sequence continues at coordinate 81,571,367 of NC_139397.1, forward strand.
CCCAAGGCGCTCCCTCCCAGGCTCGGGGCCGGGGCGGGGGCCGTACAGCCCGGGGAGCCGCCGGCGCCCCCGCTCTGGTGCAATGGTTGGGTCTGGCTCCCCGCATGCCGCACATTCTTTGGAGTAGCCACCCCCCTCCTCTTTTCTTTTTTTTCCCCTCGGCTCTTGGCCTCAGCACCCGAGGCGGCTTTGCACCCCTGCTCGAAGCCCCTTTTAAGGGCACCGTGTCGAGAATCACGCTAACTCTTGGTTAGGAAGCGAACTGGTCCCGGGTCTTCTCTTCCTTTCATCCTTCCAAACTATCCCCTCCACCCTCCACTCTCCCAGGAAAGGTGCGGGCAATCATTCCCACTTGCACAAACAAACCAGCCTTCCATCGTACCTCTGCAAATCCCCGGTCCCCCACTTCTCACACTAAAATATTAACCGAGAAAACCAGTCTCCACTTCACACAAGCCCCCTCACCGCAAATACGCACAGTAAAGTTCGTACTTCATTCCCATGCCCGAGTTGGCAAGCTTACCTTTGAGAGGCCAAAATCAAACAGCGAAAATCACTTCAAGCCACTGGTTTGGTAAACCTTCCCGAAAACTGGAATAGTGTGATCTTTCTATATGTTAATTATTACATGCAACGCAAATGTTTTCTATTTGAAGGGACACAGAAACTGCAAAACAGGGACAAAGGAAGGAGTTTCCTTTGTTTTTCAGTTGAAATTATCTTAGGCGTTCAAGATGCCCGTTTTTCCTGGTTCACCTTTGAGTTCCTCCTGGGTCACCCTTGCGTTCCGTTGTGTATCAAGCCTACAACCTGTGCAATGCAGAAGGCCTCTACAGCAAGCCCCACAGGCAGAGCCTGCCGTCTGGGTATGGGCCACAAGGGCAGTTGGCCTGTTCAGCTCTTGAGTGTTGCAGGGTTGTATTACCGCGGTGAGCGGTAAATATCACAGAGTTCTTCCTTGGCCTCTGGCCTCTAACACCTTCCTGGAAAGGTCCATCTGCCATGATAATGAAAAATCCCAACTCGTGTAAGAAGTAAAGGCACTCCACTTCTGACTGCCATAAGAAAAACAAAGTGTCCCCTATGGAAATCGAGTCTTTGAGCAAAGTTGTGACTACTGAAAGGTTTTTCCAGCAACTAGGAACTGAAATATATCCATCCTAGGTATCCTTCCCACTGCTTACCTAGGGAGCCACCTCCATACTCGGAGGGGCTCTCAACATTCTCCAGAAAAAGTGGTAAGAACTAACAAGCCTCAATTAAAAACAAACACACACACACACACTCTACAATTCTTTTCATTAAAAGAAAAAAAAAAAAATCAGCAGCAGCAAATTTATTCCAGGCATACTACTAGGTGCACAATGGGCAAGTAAGCACTTCCTAGATAAAACTCACAGGAATGTATCTGTTCTCTAAGACAATTTAATTAAAACAATACAACAAACACTCAGTTGTGTGTTGATATTATTGCTAGAACTATCAGGCTGCTCCATGCATTTACAATTGTTCTGGCTTCCCCTCTGCTGTCTCCTCTCACTAGGACCTTCTACCACAAATTATTGAGCACAGGTATAAAATATAGGTTTTAAGTAGAACTGTTCAAGCCATAGATGCCTTTTCCTAAGAACTTAATGCCCAAGAGCCCACCAGTTCAACCCTGTCATCTACGGAAAAAATTCCATGTACAACCTCAGTTGTCATGACTGGTCTCTTAGGAAACCACAATCTAAACCACAAAAGAACAGCATAGATTAATTTTTCTATGGCTCTACTCTAAGGTCATGATACTTTGGATATTGTGCTATTCTAGCATGCGAGGACTTGATTTGATACTCTGCAGTAGTTTTACAGGGATAAGACAAGATTTCAAGTGATAATAAAATTTAAATTGGAATACAAAAGCAATTCAAACACCAGATACTGAACTATAGCAAGATCAATAGAAAAACTAAGAAAATATATAGTAAGAATACTAAAAACATTAAAAGCACTCTATTTTTAGGGGAAAGGTCTAAATATCAACAAAATGAAGTGTTCTACATAGAATATGACATAAAAAGAGAATACAAAGTATACATTTTGAAAAACAATGTCTGCAAGCCAGGGTTTAAAAGTTCCAGATTTAGGTAGGTACCACAAACTTACTTAGCAAAGCATTTTGCAAAGGAAGGAAAAGATAGATTTTCTCCCCTCAAAAACTATACAATGTAATAAAGTCACTAAAGCCCACAAAAATATGAAACCATGTATGTATAGCCAATCAATTTTAGATATTCACAAATGCTTAGTTGTAAACGAGCTAGTGAGGTTAATCTGGGAAAGTTTACTGACCTTTGAAACAAATACGGTTTAAGACAAAGTAAGGAAGCATTCCAGAGAAACTGCAAGTTATCATGGTAAGAATTAGGGCTTTGGAATCTGCCCAGCAGACGCTCACTCATCCTCCTGAAAGGGAAACTGAGACTTAGCTGCCTGGGCGGTCAGACAACATCCTCCTTCCTCAGCTCAGCTGGTGGGTAAAGTGGTGGGAATCTGACCCCAGAGCAGCCAATCCACAGACAGGCCAGTGACCTGTGACATGGCTGGGGCTGAAACACTGAGCAGAGCCAATCAGATGCTCACCCTGGGGAATTTGATTCAGAAAACTCCAAGAGACAACCAGTTAGGAAAGGGGCAGAAACGGCAAGAGTGCCAGGGGTTAGAGTTGAGGCCGCAAAAAGCCAAAACCACATGCAAGCCAAGGTTATGAGGAAGCAGAAACTATGAGTAACAGGAAGCTGACTGGCAGCAAGCAGAGAGGCAAGCAGATGCCAGGAGCCGGTGAGCACTTGGCCATGAGATGATGGGCTCACTGGAGCTGCTCTGGCTCCTAAGACTTACAGCGGTCCTTCCGTGTGGACACTTTACCAGCCCCACCCCTCCATCTTCAGATAGCTGTAGTGAATGTGGACTCTGCAATCCAAGGAAAAAATTAAACTGGACAGATTTATCTCTACATTTCAGCTTCCCACTTACTAGCCACATAGCTTTGGGCTAGTTAGTTAACCTCTCTGAGTCCCGGACTCCACACGGACTGCTTTAGGTATATCTATAGTACTCCAACAAAAGTGCCAAACTCAATAAATGGCAGCTGTTATTGTTGTTTTTCCAGGTTTTATAGTGGTAGTTTGTAGACTTAAGTGGGTATACTGTGTAAATATGCCCTGATGTGAATCAGGCCAGCTGACCATCAAAGAGCAGGAGCAAGGGCGTAGTTGGAATTGACTAGCAGAAAAGAGCAAATTTAGGTAAGGAGACTGCTTTGTTGAGAACTGTTTGTTGAATGGCTGAATGTTCCTTCTAAGGCTGTGCATACCACACACTTAACTATAAGAGGTTTCAATAGAGCCTGGCAGAAGGTCTGTTTCAAAAGCCTAGGTGAACTCAAGTTTTTCTCCCACCTTTTTTTTTTTTTTTTGGTCCTGTTTCCTTAGAAGAAATTGTGTGTTGGACCAGGGCCATTTCTGTATGAATGGGAAGGCTGTGAGTGAGCAGTATCAGAGATCACACTGTAAGGCAGGAGGAGGATAACAATGGAGATAAGAAGAAGAAGAAGAAGAAGAAGAAGAAGAAGAAGAAGAAGAAGAAGAAGAAGAAGAAGAAGAAGTGGGGATGGAGCCATCAGTACATTCAGGAGCCTGCAGCCTTATAGAAGAGATGAGACTTGAAGCTCCCAAGTGTTCATATAACTGCAGTTTGAGAATCTGAATTTAGAAGACATTTGTCTCATAGAAACATTTTGAAAAGGAGATGTTCATTTATAAACTTCAATCTCATTTTGCTTTGACAACAACCCTATGAGGCTGGAAGGGATATTAGGCTTCACTTACAGATGAGAGGAAGACAAGTTAAGACTAACTGACTGAACCACAGAACTAGGAAGCAGCCAGCAAATGTTAAAACCTAGACCCAGCTAGGGTCAGAAGACCTTATCCTGTGGTCTGTCAACACCACAATGTTCTAACTCAAAACAAACAAACAAACAAACAAAAACCCTTAATAAATAATGCTCTAATTCCCAGATGAGTACTGGTAACCCCTACAGCACCGAGCTGCTATACCCGAATAATGCACGGCATTAAGTGATAAGTGCCAGCCAAGTGGTCTAGACAATTATGTGCTTTGGGAGTCCACAGCAGGGAGAGATCGATACAGGATATAACATGGGCGTGGGGAGCTCAGCTGTATAAATGTTTTGTTTGAGAGACATTCAGAAAGAAGCGGTGTGCAGAGGAGAAAAACAAAAAAATGAGAGAGAGAAGGACAGAGACAGGGAGAGATGGCATGAGAGAGGATGTAGATTTAGGGTGACTATGGCTGAAATCATGACTAATCAATGAACACCCTGAAAGTAGCAGAAAAGTCAAAAGGCTGGGGGATCCCCCCCCCCTGTCGCCATTCCAACACAGGCATTACTGAGCCTCATGTAAGAGAGAAGCCTTTGAATAAAATTACTACAAAGAAAGTGTGGCGGGGAACCTAAGCTTTGAAAGAAGAAAAAAAATGAGAGCAGAGAAGATGTCCAATGAGATAAGAATAGAACACCTCTCTCAACAAAAGAACAGACCTATAGCAGGTACTATCCCTCTGTCACTGCTAAAGCGTTCTGAACACCCTTTTTTATTTGGGTCATGCTAAAAACAGAAAGGAATTAACAGGAAAAATACATTCAACATTATTCCAAATTACAATCTTTCATGAATAAAATATAACCACATAGTACTGGTCAGTATAAGCAGGTCTCACTAAAAAACTGTTTACATTTGAGAGCCTCTATGTTTAAAAGCTCACAAAGCCTCTAGCTCCCAATGAAATAGAAAAAAAAAAAAAAAAAAAAAGGAAAAAAATATGAGGTCAGCAGATTCTTTAAATTTCTGTTCTTTCCTGGTACAAACTAGAGTTGATAAAGTACCCTATTTCTAAAGGAGCAGCAATATTTTCTATTATTTACTAGTTTGCTTTTGTTAAATTCTGTGATTCTTATTCTAGACCTAAAGGCTCCCTAGACACATATAAAACAGCGTGTATATAAAAACGAAACCACTATAATAAAATAAAACTAGAGCTCTATAGCTATAATCCTAGAAGGTGTACAGAACAACATAAACATAGCCATAGTCTGATGAGTCTTACCAGTAGCATTATTCTGATGATTCTTAAACCTATCCTGGTGAACAAAACAGAAGAAATGGGCTTTATCCTACTGCTAATTTTCTGCATGGACTAATAAATAATATCTCATTTACTGAGTAACTACTATATTCCAGGCACTTTCTCAGCATGTTCCTCTCCCCATCTTCTCTCTCTCTCTCTCTCTCTCTCTCTCTCACACACACACACACACACACACACACACACACACGCACATATACCATGAAAGAAGAATGATTAGCTCATTTTAATTATGAGAAAACTGAGGCTCAGAAGCTTAAAAGTAGCCTTCCCAAGGCCACAGATCCAATACATAGTAGGGCTGAGGTTTGAAGTTTGGTCTCTGAGTCCAGGTCGCCTACATCCAATGATATTCATATCAGTTACTATTACTGTGAGCAATGGATCAAGTCCAAACCCACAGGGAGAAACATAAAAGCCCAAGCCTGGGTGTGCATCTCTGCGTCACCAAATACCATGTATATGACCTTGCGCAAATCACTTTAAAAAGGATATGAAATTACATTGTATTTCCATACAGTTGAATATGAAGGTGAACATTCCCAAAACGGAATATATAGATAATAGTACAAATATATATTCTGGCCCAACTTGGCTCCCGAAAGCTCATTTAACTGATGGTTGCTAAGGTGTAAACTCCTCCCTTGTAACCACCAGTTTTATTTTCTGGGATAGGTGGTGGGGTAGCACTGGGAAAGAGGCAGAAAGAACTATCTTCTAGAAGCTGAGATAGTGAGTAAGTGAAAGGTATTTCCAGAATCCTGAACTGACACTGAGAATATAATTCCCATCAAAAAATAGTCAGACCATATTAGAGACTAGCTTCATTATGGGATTCACAGATGCCTATAGGATAACTAGCATCCTAATCATCCTTTAAGATATTTCTCCCAGTGGCAAAACAGTCTCTAAATTCCAAGCAAATAATTTACACTCAAAAAATGTTGGATATAATCTATTCATAAATTAGCTACTGCCCTGCTCTTGAGGAAGTTAATACAATTCAAGGCTCATTCAAATTTCTGGCATATGATTCTCTGTAAGTTAAATTTCTTTTCCTCTGTTTTTCTATAAAAATAGGTACATGAGTCCTTATTCTTTTCAACCAACAAAATCATGAAAGGGTGCTATACGAATTAAAATGTCAAGATTTTGGTTTTGCTTTGGTTCTATTATACTTGAATCTGTAACTGTAGATCAAATTCTACAACACCATTAAGGAGAGACAAGTATCTGGGAAACCAGGAGAAAAAGGGAAGCTCCCTTTTGCATTTATTGTGGATTATTCCTTTTCTAAATTACCTGGATGGATGCCTCAATCCTCTACCTTCTTTCATTGTGGAAATCTAGTATTGGAGCCTGTTAGTCTCCATTCCTATAGCAAGCCTGTAAGAAAATAAGAGCTTATTTTCAGGACACTTTCAGATAATTCAGTGAATTATAATAAAATTACAAATTACAAAAGATAATAGTCATTGGTTTTTGCCATTACAGTTTACCTAGAGAAATAGAAGTGAACATAATCAACTACTGTATATGATCAAACTATGTGCAAAGGGTAAGTGCCATCGTGAGGAAGGGTGGGGCAGATGTGGTGTGGAAATGACTGATCACATCTACCTCTTGCTACATGACTTGGGAAGAGACAGAAAGTACTTAGGAAATCAACAGAACCTGTGGAAAATTACAGCCAACCCCCCCCCAAAAAAACCCCTCCAAATCATGAAAAAAAAAATTCAAACTTGGAATAACTATCTCTTTCCCATGAGTAAAAATCAACTGCTCAAATGAAAGTTTTGATAGCACAGGGTGAACAACTATACCTTGGAGGAACAAAACCCTCATATAAGCCAAGAATGACAAAAGGTCTAAGACATTCCTAAACGTCTGGGAGACACACTCAATGTCTATCCATAATCTGGGATCCACAGCACAAATGAGGATTTAAGGCATTCCAAATACAGAAGGAAAAAAACAATAAAAATGTCCTTTCTCTTTAGTTGCTAAGATTACCATTAAGGTATTTTATTTCACCTGAAGAAGGGGATAATAGAATAATTAATGACACCCTTTAAGCAAACGAGGATGCGGAAAAGCTTTTTATTCTCCACTAAAATAAGGTTCACACAAGAAAATCTAGAATAAAAAGTGAACTTTTACTTAGCTGAGTATGTATGAAGGTGAACTTTCCAGCAAAAGAATATTTAGTTAAGAGTATTGCAGTTGGCTACATAAGGAGGTTAGAAAAATTCCCCAGCCTAACTGTCCTTAAGAATGACTAGCTTGGGAGTGCCCGTCATGGCCCAGCGGTTAATGAACCTAACGAACCGACTAGCCTCCATAAGGACAAGGGATTGATCCCTAGCCTCACTCAGTGGGTTAAGGATCCAGCATTGCCGTGAGCTGTGGTGTAGGTTGCAGACACAGCTTGGATCCTGTGTTGCTGTGGCTCTGGTGCAGGCTGGCAGCTACAGCTCTGATTGGACCCCTAGCCTGGGCACCTCCATATGCTGCAGGTGTGGCCCTAGAGAGACAAAAAGACAAAAAGCAAAAAACAAACAAAAAAAAGAATGACTAATTCTGGGTTATCTAATACACTTAACACATGGGACAAACTGATGACAGACCTGTGGCAAATTGATACTCCCCAAGCTAAGAGAAGGCAAATGAGAAAATTCTGATGTTGTCATGACAATATGACTGATCATGACATCAGCAATTCCTAGTTCCAAACTATAAAGAACACTCCCAGCATGCTGACAACATATTAGAGAGATCCTCTGAGAACCACCCTTCCTTCACCTCCCAATTTAATATTTGATCTAGTGGCAGATGTGATGATATTTCAACTAAAGGATTATTAAATGTTAAAATCCTGTGAAATACTTCCAAGTTGGAGGAAGCACCAGGAGAAAGAAGTAGATAACTTCTGAAGACATTCTGCAGTCTTACATATTATATTATATTATTATTATATTATATTATGTTACAGTACATTATATTGTTATGTTTTATTATATTATTAAAGTGTTACAATCCACAATCTCAGGGGAAGAGACAGGGCAGGCATTCTCAGCTTTTTTGAGCAGGAGAGAGAGCCTCAGGTAGGATAAAAAACTTGACCTAGGTCATAAGGCAGCACCTCAAGGTTGGAAAGAATTATTAAAAAGCCATTCTCCACGCCTGGCATATAATAATCACCCAAGAAATATTTCAATAATAGAATGAATGCTACTGTCTCTCTCCTTGGCCACCATGATGAATAATAAATTCACTGAACCTATCTACATGTAGCCATTTCTATTAGAAGATTCTTTGTTAAACGGCCTCCGAATCTGAACCTATTCATTACATTCCTACCCTGGGACTAGAGTCTATGTCTTCTGTAGATTGTATACAGCTTTTCTCTGTATTCTGCACTGTCCAACTCATAAAAGTGAGCATAGAGTCACCTTATTTTGAGCCTTAACACTTTTGTAAGATTGCTTAAACAGTATGTAAATCTCTAATGAGTTAACCCATTGTCCTACATGTAGTAGGCTTTGTTGGAGGCATGAATGGCTGAGGAGAGGTAGCTTTTTACACACACACACACACACACACACACACACACACACACGATGGAAATGATGATTTGCATCCTCTTTTCAAAACGATGATTACATGAAATTAGAAAGAGCTGAATGTAAGAAATGGAGTGATCAAATAATAAAAAGTACACTTAACAGATTCTATTAAACATGGTGAATTTGCATCCTAATCTTTAGATCACTTGGGATCCTAAGAGGGGTTGTAATAAATGTTACATTTGTTATTACTTATTAAAGTAATGGGGTTCCATGAGCAAATGGGTTTCTCTCTTGACCTCAACTATTACTGTCATAATAAATATTCTTGCTCTACTTTTTGGGGAAAAGAGGTATGTCCCATAAATCTCTCTGAGATCAGTCTCCTATAAATATCTGGATATAAGCTATGTCCTACAATCTAAGATGCCACTGATTATAATATGCTTGACAATTACTGAGATGTTAACATTTGAAAAAATGGATAACTGTAATTATAAGACATCACAAATGATAAGATGTATCCTGATTTCAGTGATGCTGAAATGTGAAAAAAATGAGTCAAAATCTGCGCAGTATGGCACACAGGTGCGTGAACACAGTGCATGCAAATGCACACACATGTTCCTTTTATTCATAGCCTAGGCTCCAGAAATATATATATTTTTGAAACACTCATTTTTAACCTTCATAAGAATACAGAGCTACTAAGTGATTACAAGCAAATGACTCACACTCTCCATTTTTCCAAGATCTGATTGTGTCTTCCTAGTGGACACAGTCTCCACGAGTCAGAATGAGAAGCTTTACCCTCATCTCACAAAGGAATAAACTGAGCTATCTGCTTCCCTCCTCAGCCTTCCCCTCCCAATCACGTCATTACACCCCTAGTGTTTGACAGATACAGTGCATGTCTATAGTAAGAAGGGTTAAAGGGAGAGAACCTAAATCTATAGAGATTTATCAGCCTTCTCCACTGAACACTTGTTATTAGAGTTTTAAAGGTGTCAGTTAACAGACTTAACTTGAGAACATTCTCAGACTGCTACTTCTTTATCAAGTGTAAGTCACACAAATGCATGCACATAGACACACACACACACACACACACACACACACACACACACACACACACACACAAGACCATCCAGTGCTGTTTTGGCACCTGGCATCAATTCCATACAACACCTTTTTGCAGGGTCTGGAGTGCCTATTCTCAATCTTCCCAAGACTTCAGATTTATGTGAACCAGGTAAGTCAGATAATTCTAAAATGTTTAAAATAGACATTAAATTAGAAAATGAATCAAAAGCAGTAACAGCAGGTGAGATGACCCAGTTACAGAAAAGGATGCAAATGGTTTACATTTAGAGCAATGACTCTTTGTAGTTGTTGGTATCTGATATTTCATATTTGTTTAGGAACTGGCTAGTCTCCTTGTATTTCCTCTTTCTTCCTTATTCAGCTTTTCCTTTAAGTCATTTCATTGCTGATGTGAAGATTAAACAGCTATGAAAAGTGAAATAAGTCATTTTATTAACTGACTCTAAGTTGGTCAAACTGAAGGCTGGAGATTATCCATAAATTTCATGTATCTGTAATGTTTCTCTTGTTATAAGAGAAAATTACAATTGATTTCACACTGAAAATTATCTAATGGAAATTATTAACATGTTAAACCACCAAATATATCTCAAGCCCCTAATTCAGGGCCTGGTGCACACTAGGCATTCAGATAATGGTTTGATGAACAAATAATATCTTCAAAGTTGAAGCAAATCCTATTCAAAAAGATATTATTATATCCTAAAAGTAAAAGAAGCTTATGATTTTGAGATATGCTAATTCAATAGCCAAATTTCTTCAATATTAAAGAGTATTACTCCATCTTCCATAATTCACAACCTCTTGAGTGATATGAAAATATATTCTATTTAGGGGCTCTTTTAAGAAGTTTTACAATTCATTTAGGCTACTTACCACAGACATCATTAAGCATACCAGCCTATAAAACACTGCAAATCATTGTAGGAACTTCTACCCATTTCTATATGTCTGCCCCTTTTACTTAAAAAAAAATCATAATTTAAGTTTTGATAATTACCAAAATATTTAAAAATAGATTATGAACTCCTGTCATTAAAAAGCATGTAGCTTGTTTCATGTTGTCACATAACATTTAAGAAAATTCTATGAGTAAAGAATGGGCAAATTGTTGATAACTGTCAAAGATGTACTTTCTACTTTAGCATATGTTTGGAAATTTCCACAATTAAAATACTTTCAGATGGCACAGTGTACTAAAAACCTTGTGAGGTTGATTTTCAGAGGACACCAGAAACCAAGGCAAATTGGTTTTTTGTGCTCTAGTATCTAGAAAGTTTTCTTCTAAATAACTACTTTATCTGTCCATTTAACCCCTTCCTCCTAAAAAAAGAAAAAAGAAAAACATTTAAAAAGTTGAGATATGAGACTATAGTCTGAATAGTACAAGGGTAACAGCAAATCTGTTTAAAAAATGCTATAAATCCAAGTGATTAAACACAGGATTCAGCCAATTTCTACAGTTGACAGTGAAACTACATGATTTCTGAATTAGCAGCACCTCTCTGTCCCTTACTGATTCTTTTCTTTTATCATGTCTTTTATCCACTAGTTTCCTCAAACTGGGGCTGCTAGAATCTCTTCTCTCTCTCCTTCCAACCAGTCCTTATTTTATTTCAAATTGTTGTTTATATTGCTTCCAAAATAATTTGTTACAACCTCTTTGGCCATATCTCTGTACTTCCTAAAACTCCCACATCAAGTGCGAATTTCTGAACATCGCTTGTAAAGCACACTACTTTCTAACTCCTTTCTCCCTTTTCCTCTCTTCCAGCTACTATTTGCGTTTTGGCTGCCCAGGAATTCACTCTTTTCTGGCTCAGAGTTTTGCCAGGAAACAGCCTCTGTTTTTCCATCAGCCAAACCACATTCATCCCTCCCTCTGTTTACTCAGTTGAAATCACAGCTCATGGTCCACCCTCTCTTTAGTATTTCCTACTCTTGTCTATTTTCCAAAACCTCTTGCTGTCTTTTCTAAGTGTATTCATGCCTAAGTTAGGTCAACCTAGTGTCTTTATGTGTAAACTCCTCTACTGATGAAACCAGGGCCAAGATTTACCATGTGCTCTCCACTATTTACTACACCAAAAGGCATCCTGTGAGAGCTTGGCAAGTACTTATTGACCTTGCTTCACCATAAATCACTTGTTCTCGGCCTCTTTTCCAGTCCAGCCATCTGAGGAATACTATATATTCCCACCAGTCACTGTGGCTTACTTGTCCACGATTCTGGGTCAGAAATGATGAGGACACATGCTCCCATCCTTCTTTGAAGAAGAAGAAGAAGAAAAAAAGCATTAAAAAGAATGAACCAGAGAGCAGCTGCAGGAACCCAGAAAAAATAAGCATTTAACTTCAGCTCTATTTATACAGATATTAAGAGGCATATCTATATCTACAATTCTATACTGTAGAATATAATGCTTTGCAATTTTGAAAAAGGTTTACTATACGGTACATAAAACTTATAACCGCTTGACCTAAGAAGGCTTGGGACTGACTAAATATTTTCTCAGGTAAGGATATATTTTATTAAAAGCCAAGATGGTACCAAAATCTATTTTAGAATGACTAAAGCAGCTGAAAATTACTTTCTCCTCATGACTCAACTTCTCTTGAAACTCCGGTGGTTGATTCTTCTGTCTTCCCCACACCAAGAGACATCTATCTGCCTCTTCCTTGTTCCTCTTTAATGCAAAAGAGTACAGCCCTTGAAATGTACCCTAATTATATCACCAACAGATTGCGACTGCCATTTATAGTATGGAGTGGTGGACAAGGCATGGGCTTTCTGTAAAACTGCCACGTCTGAAAGACAGCTCTACCACTTGATAACTTAGCCATCTTCACCTAAATCTGTTTAACTTTTAAAAGGAAAAAAATAATAATACCTCCCTTCCAGAGATTGGGGAGAAGCACATGTGACAGTTCCGTGATCATTTATTTACCTTCTATATAGAGATAAATTCACACATAGCTGAGAGCTCTTCCTCGGTGACATCCTTTCATTTAAAACCCTGACCTTACTGGCGGGTCTTTGAACTCCACTCCAAGAAAACTTGTGCATTGGCTTTACTTCAAGACACCACTGCAGGGCATCGAGTTCTGAAATGCCCATTCTTCCATTTATTCTGTAGTCTTATTAAGAAAGATAATGATATTAGATACCAATTTTGAGTGCATAATCTATGCCGGACACTGTTGTAAGTACTTCCTAGGCATTGGTGCATGAATTGCCACACCACCATTATTCTTTCCATTCCAGACAGAGAAATGTAAGCTTCCCTTTCATGCTCTTCCACTCCTCTGTTCCATCAGGTAACCACCATCACCTCCACTACCAACAGCATCCCCTCCCCACATTTCACTTACTTTCTAACCAACCTAACCCCCAAAATCAGGCAGCCCAAGTTTGTTCTTTCTAGCATCTAGTATCCAAAACCTTTACCTTGTCTTACAGATGAGCACTTTTGACCATGAGAATTCTCTGTTCCTCCTCCTACATTGTTGATGACTACAGCTTATAACCATGCTTATGAACCTCATGAAAATTTCACTTAAGCTTAGCATTCACTTTATCCATTTCAAGTGGTTCCCTACCTTATTTCCTACAGAATTAATTCCAAACCTTTACTTTTTTCCCCTGCCGAAACTCTATAAATCTCTTTATTGCCAAATGAAGAGCTTATTTGACATTATTTATATGAACTTTCCTCAGTTCTTTTTCAAATATATATACATTTTCTTGGTATTCTTCTCTGCTTAGTAGTAGAGATAGTCTTAGACCTTTTCAAAATATTAGGTTTCCATTTGAATCCTTGATTTTAAATGAATTTCCCTATTACCTCCTCCCCCAGGCCCCACACCTATCTCCCCAACCCAATCTCTATGCTGGCTTGCTCTTCCTTTCTTCTTAGCTACTTGATTTTTTACTATAAAAGAAATACATTAATATACTTTCCTTTAGAAATAAGAGCAGCAGATGCAATGACTTTTTCTTCCTATAAGCCAACTTGCTCGAGTCTTCTCTATCCTTAAAGAAGGGAAGTACTTCTTTGCTTCTAAAGTTATTTTATTCCATCTCTCGTTCATTGTCAAGCTCTTGAAAGCACTCATCAATGGGTGTTTATACACCTTCTCTTTCCATTCTAGTTACAGACCACAGTGATTTGGCTTCTGTCCTTACCACTCACTGGCAGCTGCCTCTTGGCCCCCAGCCAACATGATTTAGTTCTGTAACTCACTTTCAGGGATGTCTACTACTCTTTTGGTTGTTCTCCTTTGCACTCATTTTCCCCTTGCTCTAGTTTCTTTTCTGTATATGAGTTCACCCATGATTAGCACTTAAGTAATCACTCAAGCAAAGGAGTCCACATCTAGAGCCATTCTTGGGATCTAGAACCGTGGTCCAAACTGCCTTGGGCCTCTGTTTCCCTGGTCAGCATTCCCTGTACTCTCTCTCTCTCTGATGTCACCAGTGAAATCTATATGCTCCCTATTATGGCCACTTGTGGTGTACTTTGTTCACATCCACTTGTGCATTTTGGTGCAATATGTAAGCTTGTGTAGAGCTAGGGGTCTAGTTCAATGCCTTGCACGCAGTCATAACTCTACAAACAAAAGTTATTTTAAATTTATTGGTGTGTGAGTGCAAGAAAGAAAGTACCATTTTCATACAATTAAGGAGAAAATTCTCCTCATACTCATGTAGCACTTTCATTATCTATTTTGTTTTGTTTTGTTTTCACACAGAAAGTCCTCAGACTCTGAAAAAGCACTTTTTCTCTAATGAGGGAAAATACTCTCAAATGCCTTTGGGAATGTTGATCATTTCCAAAGTGCAGGAGGAATAAAAGCCCCATTAACTGGCAACTTTGGATATTCATGCTCTAAAAGGAAAAGCACAGCAACTGCATCCTAAACTGCTCTTCAGGTTCTTCTTCAACTCAATTTTCAGATGAAAACTTTTAAACAAAAAACTTAATTACACATTTGGGTCTAATTATGCCTACCAGCTATTCATAAACTATTATATAAATGGCAAAATCTAGGAAAGATTTTACAAAATGAACTTCAGAACCTCGATTTATTAAAAAAAAAAAAAGCAAAAGCAAAAGCAAGCAAAGGAATAAAGAATTGAGAACTCTGTCCTGGTGTTTATTTTTATACCCTGAGCAACCAAAAGCTTTGGAAGGTAGAGGATTTAAAAACAAACAAAGGGGATGAAACAAACAAAAAGATCTGAAGGCCAGGAGTTCCTGTTGTGGCTCAGCAGAAATGAATCTGACTAGTATCCATGAGGGTGCAGGTTCGATCCCTGGCCTTGCTCAGTGGCTTAAAGATCCGGTGTTGCTGTGAGCTATGGTGTAGATAGCAGATGCGGCTCAGATCTGGCATTGCTGTGGCTGTGGTGTAGGCCAGCAGCTGAAGCTCTGATTCAACTCCTAGTCTGGGAACTTCCACACGCCTTAGGGTGTGGCCCTAAAAAGACAAAAAAAAAAAAAAAAAAAAAAAAAAATCTGAAGGCCAAAAGAAAAGCAGTCTTCGGGACTACATTAAAGACCGATTATCAGTTCTTGGGTGGAATATGGTCAAGAAAATGACTGCTTCGTTTCTTGGCATCGGAAGTTAAATTATCTCCATTCATGATAGTACATACAGCTGCTTAAATGGGCAGAATGAAGTGGAAGATTTTAAAGGCACTTCTATCTTTTAGTGGAATAGTCTATAGCCTCAAGTTTAAACATACACTTCTTCAATGCCTGTGTAAACAAATAATTTCTTCCTACTACTACAGTGAATTCTTTTTGACCCAAAAAGAGATGATCAGGTCTCTTAAATTTCTCAAAATATCTTTTCTCTTTCAGTTGCCTTTTAGTTCTTTTATATCTTATTATCTCCTTAAAAGGTAAGATTAAAAAGGAAGACAACAGTAATTCCTTTAACAATATTCCTCATCTATTCATTCAACCAAAATCTACAGGGAGTCTTCTATCGTCAAACCATTGGGTGCTGTGCAGAGAGGGAGGCCATGAGGCAGCTGAGGGGCCATGACTAAGTTGAAGTTGGGAGGAAGCAGAAACAATGAGACAAAGGAGTCATCACTTGTAATAGTGACTCATGGGGCAAGGATTTTCAACATTAAGACTCGGGAGTGGAGGAATGAGCTGCCAGGAGATACCAAGAAGTAAAGTGGCAAGACTCAGAAACCATTTAAACAAAGAACAACTGGGAAGCAGAAATGATGGAAGCTCAAGATGGAAAATTCAAAATTACTGCTCTTTCATTTGTGCCTTGAACCGAAAACAATCACCCAGGTGGCCTCCACAAGGCCATGACCACTACAGTCCTGCAGATCTGGAAGCTTGGTAAGGAAACTTTAATGGGTTCTCTTGAGGTCTAGTCTCATAATGGAGATTCTGATTCCTTTATATAGTCTTAGAACAATCCCACCCCCACTAATTAACACAAACGGTAGTGTGTCTCTATTACTTGGAATCAAAAGCATATTGCTTAAATAAATACTAACACAGTTGTATAAGAAACTGCTTCTTGAACATAAGCACTTAACAACAGCAAGTCATTTCAAGAGGGAAATAATCTGATGTCGGGCAATACCACCTGCTTATTCAAATTACTAAATTATTTCCATTTCTTTCAAATAATTCATTATTAACAAAATTGCCCTAATTGTACCTACATGATCAGCCAGCACTATACTCATCTTTCTCATCATCCTAATTAAAGTGTTACAACTTTCTGTATATGAGACAAGCGAACTTCTCATATACATACTGAGCTGTCTCAAATTCTTGAAAAGGAACAAGATATAGGCTCCTCTCCCCACAAAAAACCACATAAAAATGAAACTATCCACCATTAAATTTAAAATAATGTCCTCAAAGCTTATTTCAATGTCTCTAAAATAAACTATTATTCATTATATAAGATGTTATTTGTTGCAAATTCTAAAAAGTGTATATATGATGTATCCACTAAGTAAGTTTTATTAGAGATTCTAGTTTGGTTTTCAAGTGTGTATGTTTTAAATCAAAGGAAGCATTTTTTTGGGCTATTAGAAGTCAACAGATTTTTTGATAAGATGGTCTTAAGGGTTGTGTTATATTTTAGGAGTGAGCACTTCCTGCCCAGATTTGTGCTGCTGCCCCATTCCTGGTGACTTTTAAACAATCTAGGGTCACAGTGGCCTCTCTTTAATTAGTATCTCACTGGAGGGAAGGGAGCATGTCAAGAAGACAAGAATGCATGGAGACATTATAAACAAAGGTCTTCAAAGACAACTTAAGAGATTTGTCAAGAAATCAAAAAAGCCTAGCTCCTTCTTTGCTACCAAAGTAAAGCAGGAAATGGTTTTGATTTTGACAAATTGAGAAGGCTGTAATTTTTATGTATGGTTATGTGTTAATTATGGCTTAATGCGTTAGATTTTTTTATTTCAATTTGATAGTTTTGACTGAAAACTATGCACTCATTGTTTAGACAACAAAAGAGTGATCCATAAAGAAAAGTGATTCAGTAAAAACTTTTCCATCTAAAGTATGATTCTATTAAGGTTTAACAATAGCCAAGTTATACTGATACAGTATTTTCTTTAAAATAAAGTACAATACCTAGGAGAGAAAAAGTCAGTAATACCTACCTAAGAAATATTTTTTAAATAGATATTAAATAGCTAAAATTGTACCTCATACATATGTGTGTAGATATACACACATATACATATGTATATGTAATCAACTTATGAGGCCAGGAACAAAAATTCTATTTCAGTTAGGTTCACTACAGTAAATGGATGAATGACCGAATATAAAAAGTTGGAAAAAAATTTGCCTGAAACTCAAGAATGACACAATAATTTTAAATTCCCGAGAAGGCCCCAATATATATATAAACACATGTAGGTATGTTTATATATGTATGAATGTGTCTAGGTAGATAAAGACATAGATTCCATATAAGTACAATTCCAGAAGGGAATTATATTTTCAGAATACCAAAGAGCACAATTCTGGAAAATTAAGATGGTTTTGCATATGAATAAGCAATGCTTTTAGATCAGTAAATCCTCAGTTCAAAGCACTGACACTGATTAACGGTTTCTGCTGTGTATTATTTACAAGAAATCACCTCAGCAGGGTGCCTATGTCCAGTTTCATAATCACATAGTACACCCACCCCACAGGATTATGTCCCCGGCAAGTTTGCGTGTTAAGTTGAATTTCATTCTCTTCAGGAAGTGACTTTTACTCAAGATTGAATACAGCTGTTAGTACAGACCACTGTTCCAAAAACACTTCTATGAGAACTGGATGAAAACACCATTTTAAGAATTGCAAATTCACTTTCATTATTCCAAATCTGTGCAACGACATGGGAGGGGATTTTTTGGTCTCTGTTTTTTCGTTAATTTGGGTTTTTATAAATATTCAAGAGAAAACATGTGGGACAGTTAAAAGATGGCTATAAGACTTTCCAAGTATTTTTGGAGCCTATGCATTTTTAATAATCAGATGACCAGTTTATTTATAACAGATTTAGTGCCCCCCCCCTTTTGCTGTTTGTTGCTTCAAAAGTCAGTGTTAGCCTAGCACATAATTTTTTTTTTTTAATTTCACTCTCTCATATAACTTGGTTTTCTCTCTTTATATTCACAGAAATGAAGCCTGGCAAATCAAGTGGGGCCTCAACAGAGGAAATGCTGCCAGCTAAAAACACCGGATGTAATCGAGACCACAAGAGACACATACTCGGTTATACACGTCGAACTGAAAAAGAGGTATTGGAAAGAAATGCTAAATTTTCATTGGATGGTTTCATTATTTTCATGAAATCTTACTAGTTTGTAGTTTACTCCCAAACAAAAATACCCAGGAGATATTATGATAATCCTAGGTTTTACTTTCTATAAATTAAAAAGGAAAAAAAAAAAATCTCTGGATTCTCACCTACCATCCCTGGTCATC
Source organism: Sus scrofa (assembly GCF_054392235.1). Taxonomy (NCBI): domain Eukaryota; kingdom Metazoa; phylum Chordata; class Mammalia; order Artiodactyla; family Suidae; genus Sus; species Sus scrofa. The sequence continues at coordinate 81,590,235 of NC_139397.1, forward strand.
CTGCTATCTCTGTGAGAAAGAGAAGAGAGGGATGGGGGTCTTAGTCTGCCAGACAAGACAATGCAGTCTAAGTGACCTGGATCAGCTTCAGCAAATAGTTGAGAAAACAGCATTTTGTAAGAATGTCTTTTCTGATACCATTACAGAAAATGTCCTTTCTTAAGGAATCGTAATAAGTCTGCCTGTAAACGGACAGATAACAGACGATGAAGTTACTGAGCTTTACTGACTCTCTGTGGTGGTGGGGTGGGGATAGGAAAGCTTCATTGACAAATTCCACTGTAGCTGTTTTTCTATTCCCACCCTTTGACGTGGTGCTTCCTTTTGTACAATGATGGTGATAGCTATGATGAATATTTTTCTCCACTGGCTATGAAAATCCAAATTTAAACTTTGTAAAAGAGGAAAGCGTAAGGGTTTGGCACTTTGACTTTTATTTTATTTGTTTTCAGTTCGGCTCTTCACATTTCAATAGCTACTTATTCTCTTTTTTCTAAAGATCTTTGCAATTAAGTACATTTATCTGCTCTAAAAACAATTCTGCAGAAAAAACTAAAGATCAAACTTACTTTTCAGTCAAAGATCAAGGTATTTTAGTTATCAAAATGTAATAGTCTTTTTTATTTAAGACCCTGATTGATAGGAATAGTTCACAGCTTTTATACTTTAAAAGTTAATAGGAAATCTCCTTTAAAAATTTTTTTTTCACGTAATATGATCATTGTTTCAAGAAGGTGAACATTTCTCACAAGAGACGAAAGAATCTCCCATACCTCACATAGGAGAAAGCAAACATTTCAGTAAGAACCAGTCATTTTTGAAACTGCGTTCTGTTATATAGGTCAGCCATCTTACTCTTTCAAGCAAGCTCTTTGAAAAAAAAGGAAAGAAAGACAGAAAGAAAGAAAACCTTTTGCCACTAGAGGGAGGTCAAAATTCCCTTTGTATCAATAAACGTGTAGAGTGCATTTAACTTCTGAAACAATAAAAAAATACCATGTAGTTCTTTGTTATTAAACAATAAGACCAGCTCGGGAATTAGGTTTTTAGGGGATACATTTTCCCCTTCGACCAGAATAATTACTGTGAATATATTTGATGGTTATTATGCATAGCACACATATTAAAAATGACTAAAAATTCTTTAATCTCTGGAAGTAGTGTAGGTCAGGACTTTGTTTCTAATTGCTTATTCATCGAGAGTGGAATCTTTTAATCTATCAAGCTTTATCTAATAATTGGGGTAAAATGTTCCAAACATGGCAGTCACAATCCCTCTCAGTCTGCACATGCTTTCCCAGTGTGAGTTTGCCCTCCTCAGTAGTTGGAACCTAGAGTTTCCTTTCCCTGAATGTGGAATGGCCTTGTGATGGACCAGAAGAATGCAAAAGTATTGCCAAGTAACTTCCTGGTCTAGGTCTTTAAAAAGCTCTTAGCAAAATGTCATGTAAAGAAGTCAGGGCTGGTTGGCTATCCAGGTAGAGAGCCTACATGAAGAGAAAGAGCCCACATGAAGAGAAGGGTCCTCCAGAAAGAGAAGTCATGTGGAGGGGAACAGAGGCACCTAGCCAAGAGCCAGACACCTGTGAGGCATGTTGGGTGCATTCATCTTAGACATTCTCTCCACAGCTGAGCTCCCAACTGCATGCAGCTGCAAGAGTAACACAAGGTAACATGGAACCACTCAGGTGATCCCAGGCAACCTAGGAGACTGTACAAAATAATAAATCATTGTTTTATATTTGAGGTCATTTGTTTTTCAGTAATAGGAAACAAAAATACTAGGAAATGCATCTGTATGAAGCTCTATAGTTTTCAGAAGCCCTTTTGCATCCAAAAGCTTCCATGGCCCTACCCTGTAGTAGGAAACTGGGTCAGAGGTTAAATACTTTTTCCAAGAGTTGAGAGTGCTTGAAAAGTAAATACAAAGTTAAGATTTGAAAGGAAGATATGTTTCTCATTAAAAAACTATATCTATTTTTCTATTTTGTATCTAGTTTAGTAGCTATTACCCAATAATCAAGGAATTGATTAAAAACTTTCCAATGCTTTGTAATAAGAACTGAACAGTCTATAAACAATTTTTTTCTTCCATTTCTACTAGTCCTAAGGATTTAAAAAGCAAAAATAAAAAATAACCTGTCTGGGAGTTCCCGTCGTGGCGCAGTGGTTAACGAATCCGACTAGGAACCATGAGGTTGCGGGTTCGGTCCCTGCCCTTGCTCAGTGGGTTAACGATCCGGCGTTGCCGTGAGCTGTGGTGTAGGTTGCAGACGCGGCTCGGATCCCGTGTTGCTGTGGCTCTGGCGTAGGCCAGTGGCTACAGCTCCGATTCAACCCCTAGCCTGGGAACCTCCATATGCCGCGGGAGCGGCCCAAGAAATAACAACAACAACAACAAAAAAAGACAAAAAGACAAAAGACAAAAAAAAAAAAAAAAAAAAAAAAAATAACCTGTCTGAACCTATGTGCCTCTTTATTTATGCACACTTCTAGTTTTGTTTTGATGTTTGAGAACTGTTAATCATTTAAAGGTTCTATGCACAGAGTACTGGCATCTTCAGGCAATATAATAAACTGGATTTTTAAATTTGAGAACACTCTTTAAAAATTCTTACCTTCACCAGAAATAAAACCAGACACCTATGGTCAATTCATCTTTGACAATGGAGGCAAGAGTATAAAATGGGAAAAAGACTGTCTTTTCAGTAAGTGGTGCTGGGAAAACTGGACAGCCACATGTAAATCAATGAAACTGGAACACACCCTCACACCATGTACAAAAATAAACTCAAAATGGCTTAAAGACTTAAACATAAGATGAGACACCATCAAACTTCTAGAAGAGAACATAGGCAAAACATCCTCTGACATCAACCTTACCAATGTTTTCTCAGGTCAGTCTCCCAAGGCAATAGAAATAAAAGCAAAAATAATGCAATGGGACCTAATCAAGCTGAGAAGCTTTTGCACAGCAAAGGAAACCATAAAAAGAAAAAAGCAAAAAACCCAATGGAAAAATGGGCAAAAGACCTGAATAAACATTTCTTCAAAGAAGATATACAGATGGCCAACAAGCACATGAAAAAATGCTCAATATCACTGATTATTAGAGAAATACAAATCAAAACTACTACGAGATACCACCTCCCACCAGTCAGAATGGCCATCGTTAAAAAGTCAACAAATAACAAACGCTGGGGAGGGTGTGAAGAAAAGGGAACCCACCTGCACTGTTAGTGGGAATGTAAATTGGTACAACCACTATGGAGAACAGCATGGAGGTACCTCAGTAAGCTAAATATAGAACTACCATATGACCCAGCAATTCTACTCTTGGGCATATATTTGGACAAAAGTTTCCTTGAAAAAGACACTTGCACTCATATGTTCACTGCAGCACTATTCATAATAGCCAAGACATGAAAACAACCTAAATGTCTATTGACAGATGAATGGATTAAGAAGATGTGGTATATACACACAATGGAATACTATTCAGCCATAAAAAAAGAATGACGCAACATGGATGGAACTAGAGACTCTCATACTAAGTGAAGTCAGTCAGAAAGACAAAGACAAATACCATATGATGTCACTTATATCTGGAATCTAATACATGGCACAAATGAACCTTTCCACAGAAAAAAACTCAAGGACTTGGAGAACAGACTGTGGTTGCCAAGGGGGAGGAGGAAGGAGTGGGATGGACTGGGAACATGGGGTCGATAGATGCAAACTATTGCCTTTGGAATGGATAAGCAATGAGATCCTGCTGTATAGCACTGGGAATTATATCTAGCCACTTATGATGTAGCATGATAGAAGACAATGTGAGAAAAAGAATGTATATAGTATGTGTGCCTGGGTCACTTTGCTGTACAGCAGAAAATAGACAGAACACTGTAAACCCCAGATATAATGAAAAAAATAAAAATCGTTTAAAAAAATTCTTACCTTCCGTGGTGATCATTCTGTCACATGTATAGAATTATTGAAGCACTTTGCTATGCACCTGGAATTAACATAGTGCTAAAGGTCAATTATACCCCCCCCACCCATGACCCCCACTCCAAAGGTTCTTGTCTTCCTTATTTTCATTGCATTCACAAATTTTCCAACTCCCTGTCTATTTGAGCTCCTTTCTAAAAAAATAATGGCTGGGCACCTAGTCCCAGGTCCTTCACATTTTGATGCCCCTTCACCTCTTCTCCTTCTTCCGAGCTTTCACTGAGACTGCTAAGGAGATATGGACACATAGTTCCAACAAGATAAAATCCATTGGGATTTTCCCTTTGATAGCTAAATGTTCTGGGGGGTGGGGGTTGGCAAAGAGTTCAAAATGGTCTAATTCACTGAGACAATAGTCCAAGAATAAATTGGGAAGAAAATGGTTGCTAGAAAGCAGCTTTTTGGAATCAACTGAGTGGTCCACATCCAAGATAGGATAAAATTCAAATTTCAAAAGACTTAGACCCCAGACTGGTAGTTCTTCCTCTTCTGAGGAGGGTTTTCATTATTTTTTGGTAGAGAGGTTCTGGTTACCTGATAAGTCATCCAGTTTTTCTTTTCTCCCCAAAGCCACCATGCTAATGAGAACAATGAGGGCAAATGTAAGTTCCAGAAACTGAAGGCTGTTAGAATTTAATGGAATAAATATGCAGCTTAAGCATCCACACATGGCCCACAAATCCTTGTAAGATTTGATGCCCAGCACCATTCTCTTCCCCACTGAGTTCCAGGTATTCTGGCTTTTCAGCTCTTCATATCTTCCTCTTTTTTTTTTTTTGCCTTTTTCTAGGGCCACTTCCCACGGCATATGGAGGTTCCCAGGCTAGAGGTCTAATCAGAGCTGTAGCCAATGGCCTGCGCCAGAGCCACAGCAATGCTGGATCCAAGCCACGTCTTTGACCTATACCACAGCTCACGGCAACGCTGGATCGTTAACCCACTGAACGAGGCCAGGGATCGAACCCACAACCTCATGGTTCCTAGTTGGATTTGTTAACCACTGTGCCATGACGGGAACTCCAGCTCTTCATATCTTCAAGGCAACCTATCCACCAACATACTTCACACATGTTGTTCCCTTTGCAAAGAATAGTCTTCCTCTACCTCTACTTGGTTAACTCCCACTTATCCTTTAAATCTCAGCCTACATCACACACCACTTCTTCCAGAAAATCCTCTCCCTCACCCCTCAGAAGAGATTAGGCCCTCCTGTTACATAGTCTTACAGAGAGCACAATTCCCATCTCCTTTTCTAGACTCACCAGGCTGCAATATATTTTTTATTTATTTATTTTTACAGTTCAGTGTAGTTTTATTTGCAATTTCATGGGAAGGATGGTCACATCATCTTTTCAGAATTGGGTCCTTCCATGTCCCTGGGACCTACAGACGTCTCAGGGGTGAGCTGGGCAGATGCCATGCTAGGGGGGCACTCAGAGTCCAGCAGCTCATTTCCGAGTAGAGACCCAAGCGGAGGCAGAGGGGTGCGGAATGCAGGACACTGGAGCTTGAGCAGCAGAGCCTGGTGGCTGGTGTTCTTCTCCTGGCCTCTTTCTCCAAAGCCAGGGGAGAGGAATTCCTTCCTGGTCCTCAAGCGATCTTCAGTTCTTCAGGGTGTGAGTCTGACACAGGTCGCATTGTGTGAAAATCCACGGTCAGCAGAGCTGTGTTCTTTCTGGAGGCTCTGGGGGAGAGGCTCCTTTCCAGCTTCAAAAGGCACCCCGTCTCCGTGGCTTAAGTCCCCTTTATTAGGCTGCAATTTAAATCATTATTTAATGTCCATCCTCAACGGGTCATACTTGTTTTGTTCACTGTTTTTTCACCAGTGTCTTGTACAATTTAGAATAAATACCCAATACTATGTATTGAATATGAATCTGTTATATTTAAGGGATGTATCTATGTATAAACATATATATTATGTTACTTTATGTTGTATATTATATTATATTCTGTTATAGGTGCTTCGGAAGATACAAAGAATCTGACCATTTCAATAAGAGACATGAACAAGTGGCAAAGTGGAACCTAATCAGTTGTAATATGACAGAGCTCTAAATAATACACAGGAGGAGAGCAGGGAGAAGGAGACTAATCTAAATAGTGGCTACAGAAAACTTTGTGAAAGATTCTGAAAGTGCCTGTAATAATGGGTAATGTTTACACAAAAACATTTTTCTGACCCAGAAGAAACCGTAAAGTTCACAAGCATTTGTCATCCCCACACTTCCCTTTCTTGACTCTTTCTTTTCATCCAATGTCTCAAATTACTTCCCAACTCTAGGAAATAAAAGAAATGGTGGTTTATAAGACATTGGCAATGATTAACTCAAAGAAACGTCATCTGAAGATAAACTGATACACCAACATGTAGAAACTGACTTAACCCCTTGCAACAACAACTTGACATCTGTGGAGGAATTCTGCTTAGGAACTGCAAACCAACCTTGGCCAAGAAAAGACTTTAGCTAAAATCTAGACATAAAGAATGTAAAATGCTTAGGAGTGGAGAAAGAATGTGCAGGCCATGCAGGTAGCCTGGTAGCAATGTGTCCAAGAAGGCACCAAAGTTCTGGGGAAAGCTAGGCTTGCTGCACCACTGCAGGGAAATCTTTGTGACACACTGATGTGTCGTGGCACAGTGACTGGGAAACAAGCATTTCATTTAGTGGTTTGGAACTTGATTTACACCTGGGCCATCACCCTTCTTGACCAATGCTCAAACAATTCACATCATGTATAAAGTCCAATGAGATGAGCTATCAACTGCTCTTCCCTTCTGGGGGTCCATGGCTCCTGGCTAACTGGCTGAATCTCCTGGTTAAGTACCTCTTCTCACTGGCTTTGACAGGAAGACAGGAAAATATGCTTAAAACAAGTCTGTTCACAGAGTTCAAGTTTCCAGCAGCAAACTTTATTTTTAGTTTCACAATTAAAATTACTGAAACTTGGTTCATGTAGCAAACATTAAGTGACATTAAGATAGAATTTTACATCACACAAATGAACTTATCTATGAAATGGAAACAGACTCATAAACGTAGAGACAGATGTGTGATTGCCAAAGGGGCGGGGAGAGAGAGAGTGATAGATTAGGAGTTTGGTATTAGCAGAGGCAAACTATTATATATAGGATGGATAAGCAACGAGGTCCTATTATATAGCACAGGGAACTATAATATCCTGTAATAAACCATGATGGAAAAGGATATGAAAAGAATGTATATATATGAATATATGCATATATATTCACATATATGACTGAGTAACTTTGCTGTACAGAAGAAATTAACACACATTATAAATCAACTATACTTTAATGAAATAAAAATTCTGGAGTTCAGTTCCCATCATGGCTCAGCAGTTAACGAACCTGACTCGTATCTACAAGGACGCGGGTTCGATCCTTGGCCTTGCTCAGCGGGTTAAAGATCTGGTACTGCTGTGAGGTGTGGTGTATGCTACAGACATGGCTCAGATCCCATGTTGCTGTGGCTGTGGCATAGGCCGGCAGCTGTAGCTCTGATTCGACCCCTGGCCTAGGAACCTCCATACGCCATGGGTGGGGCCCTAAAAAGACAAAAGACAAAAAATAAAATAATAAAAGAAAAGAAAAAATTTAAAAGATATAATTTTGTGGCCTGGCTTTGCATAAATTACATCAACGTTAAAATGAAAAACAGGCTTTCATTATTGAAGACTCATTTGGTAAATATACTGCTTACACAAATGTTTCTAGTTCGGATCTGAAGAAATGTGGGTCGGCTTTAAAGACTTCTTAAAAAAAAAAAAACATGTCTCCACAGTGCTTTCTTTTAAACAACTATTCATCATAAGTGAATTTTAATTCCCAAGTATATTTTAATATCAACCTCTCAATATAAAGCACTATAATTCAAATGCAGTCTGGAATATCCAAGAACATGCCTGTGCAGTTGAGCTGTACTTCTTAAGAACAAAATTGTGCAATCCTCGTTTACTTTGGGTTATGTGATAAGGACTCCACTCCTAATCATTTTAATCGCATATTTTTTATGACCTCTTTGTTTAAAGTCAATATTTTCATTGGCATATATCAAGATCCAAACAGATCTTGGATCAGAAATTTTGTTTAAACTGAGAAAAGGGTGCATATTACTTCAAATGACCTAGATATGAGTACAGTGGCCTAATTTTCACTTAATAAAGGCATCTGTAATAAAATGAAATTTTCAGAGGTAACAAAATACCACTCCATAGGAAAAGTGGAGTCACTATCTCATGAGAGCATTTGGCTAACACATGGTTCTAGTCCCTTTAAAACCCAAATACAGCCACTCTACACCACTACTTTGGGCAATATATATAAATTAAATTCAAAGATATTTCTAGAATCTTATTTTAGTCAATAGTTTCAGCCTATCCTGTTACTATTTCTTCAACATGACCAACTATTGGACATGAGCTGGATTCTCTTTTTTCCCCATTGCTCACCTGAAACAAACAAGCAGGAAAGAATGAGCCTTTGAGGGAGACAATAGGAAGAAAAAACAACAGATGAGTTAGAAAACAGTCTATAATAGTGCCATCCCTCAGAATCTTCTGTATCATGAAAACGTTCTGTATGTGTACTGTCCAAGATGGTAGCAAGTGAGCACTTGAAATATGGACTGAGGAACTGAATTTTTTATTTTAATTACCTTAAATTTAAATTGAAATAGTCACACATAGCCAGTGGCTACCACAGTGGACAGCACAGGCCCATAATTTACTGAGTCTCTGAACAATGAAGAAGCAAACTATTGTATAGGCATACCTTGGAGACACTGCAGGTTTAACTCCAGAGCACCAAAATAAAGCGAATACTCCAGTGCCTACATAAAAGTTATGTTTTTACTATACAGCAGTCTATTAAGTGTGCAATACCATTATGTCTAAAAAAACAGTGCACATACACACCTTAATTTAAAAATGCCTTGTTGCTAAAAAATGCTACCATCTGAGCCTTCAGTGAGTCCTAATTTTTTCACTGGTGGAGGGTCTTGTATCGAGGTTAACGGCTACTGACTGATCCGGGTGGTGGTTGCTGAAGGTTGGGATGGCTGTGGCAATTTCTTAAAATAAGACAACAATCAAGCCTGCCACACCGATTGACTCTTCCTTTCATGAATGATTTCTCTGTAGCCTGCAATGCTGTTTGATAGCATTTTACCTACAGTGGTTTTTCTCTCAAATTGGGAGTCAGTCCTCTCAAGCCCTGCTGCTGCTGCTTTATCAACTAAGTTTATGTAATATTCTAAATTCTTTGGTGTCATTTCAACAATCTTCACAGTATCTTCACCAGGAGTAGATTCCATCTCAAGACACCATTTTCTTTGCTTATCCCTAAGAAACAACTCTTCATCCTTTAAAAGTTTTATCATGAGACTGAAGCAATTCGGTCAACTCTTTAGGCTCCACTTCTGTTTCTCTTGCTATTTCCAGCACATTTGTGATTTCCTCCTCTGCTAAGGTCTGTTCTTGAACCCCTCAAAGTCATCTGTGAGGGTTGGAATCAACTTCCTCCAAACTCTTATTAATGTTGATATTTTGATCTTTTCCCATGAATCACAAATGTTCTTAATGGCATCTAGAATGAGGAATCCTTCCAATTTACTTTGCCCAGATCCAACAGAGAAATCACTGTGGCAGTGACAGCCTTACAAAATGTATTTAACTAATAAGATTTGATAATTGAAATTACTCCTTGATCCATGGGATGCAGAATGGATGTTGTGCTTTCAGGCATGAAAACAACATTAACCTCATTGTATATCTCCATCAGAGCTCTTGAGTGACCAGGGACACTGTCAATGAGTAGTACTATTTTGAGAGAAGTCTTTTTTTCTGAACAGTAGGTCTCAACAGCGGGCTTCAAAGATTCAGTAGACCATGCTGTAAACAAATGTGCTGTCATCCAGGCTTTGTTGTTCCATTTATAGAGCACAGGCAGAGTAGATTTAGCATAATTCCTATACTAAGATTTTCAAAATGGCAAATGAGCACTGGCTTCAACTTAAAGTCACCAGCTGCATTATTCCCTAACAAAAGAGTCAGCCTGTCTTTTGAGGCTTTGAAACCAGGCATCAACTTCTCCTTTCTAGCTATGAAAGTCTTAGACAGCAACTTCTTCCAATATAAGGCTGTGTTTTGTATACACTAAAAATCTGTTTAGTGTAGCCACCTTCATTAATTATCTCAGCTAGATCTTCTGATGGATAACTTGCTAAAACTTCTATTATCAGCACTTGATGCTTCATTTTGCATTTTACGTTACGGAGATGGCTTCTTTCCTTCAGCCTCATAAACCATCCTCTGCTAGCTTCAAACTTTTCTTCAGCAGTTTTCGCATCTCTCTCAGCCTTTGCAGAATTGAAGAGATTGTTAGCCTTGTTCTGCATTAGTCTCTGGCTTAAGAGAATGTTGTGGCTGGTTTAATCTTCTATCTAGACCACTAAAACTTTCACTATTATCAGGCTGTTTGCTTTCTTATCACTCGTGTATTCACTGAAGTAGCACTTTTAATTTCCTTCAAGGATTTTTGCTTTGCATTCACAACTCAGCTAACTGCTCGGCATAAGAGGCCTAGCTTTTGCCCTGCCCTGGCTTATGACATGCCTTCCTCGCTAAGCTTAATCATTTTCAGCTTTTGATCTAATATAAGAGACGAATGACAGTTTCTTTCACTTGAACATTTTGAGGTCACTGTAGGGTTATTAATTGGCCTAATTTCAAAACTGTTTCACCTCAGGGTCTAGGGAGGCCTGAGGAGAGGGAGAGAGACAGGGGAACAGATGACTGGTGGAGCAGTCAGAACACACACACAATTAAGTTCGCCATCTTATGTAGGTGTGGCTTGCGGTGCCCAAAACATTTACAGTACTAACTTCAAAGATCACACATCGCAGATGACCATAACAGATACAGTAACAATGAAAAAGTCTGAAATATTCCAAGAACTACCAAAATGTGATACAGAGACTCGAAGTGAGCGAAATGCTGTTGGGAAATTGGCTTGCTCCACACAGGGCTGCCACAAACCTTTGATTTGTTGAAAAGCACAGTATCTACAAAGTGCCATAAAACCAAGTACAAGAAGATGAAGTATGTGTGTATACTATCAGTTAAATGTGGCAACTATTTTACAGTCAGCTGGAATCTAGAAATATTTTTATCTCGTTATTAGCTGATGATCTTTTAAAATCCTTATTAAATTGATCATGAAAAGGATTTAACCATAAATAAGTAAAAGTACTGTCAAGGAACGGCAGAAATGACAGAATGTCAGGGCAGAAATGACAAGCCCGACCCTGAGTAGTGTATTTAAGCTTCTGCCATGTTACCCAGCTCTTACAGGGAATAAAACATTTAAAGGGACTGGTGTTTTGGCCAGGGCAGTTCAGCCTGACTCCAACGTTCTACATAACCAGGAGAGCCAAGCAGAACAGAAGAAAAGATCTCATTAACTCTCTCTGGAGATCACTGGGATTATCTTGAACTATTTCTATGCCCTAACTAGAAACCCGACTGGAAATACTCTCTAATGAGACTTGAGTCCCTCTTGGAAATATACATACATCTTAAACATATGCACACACACACACACACACACATGTTCATATGTACCCACACACATATGTATAATAATATGTATATTTAAAAAGAACTGAAAAGGAAATATATATATATATTTATGCACACATACATACATACTATATATACATACATACATAGTATGTATGTGTGTGTGCATAAATATATATATTTTCCATTTTAGTTCTTTTTCATTTTGGGGTATCCCGAAACTTCTTTCATCACTGTTATCATAGGTATGGCCCCCAATACTTCAAATATCACACTCAAATATCCATTAAAATGTCACACTCTCTGAGGCAGGCAGAGTAGGAATTATTCTCCTCATTTTATAGATTAAGAAAAAACTTTGAAGTTAAGTGACTTGCCAAAGGTGACCAGAACATCATTCTTCTCATTCCTCTTCCATGGCTCTTTCTTCAGAATATTTAATACACAAAACCATGTCATATATTTTACTGTCTGATAATTGGAGTGCAATGGAACAGTACAGTTTTACTAGTCTTAGCCTAGTCTTTATATTTGGGGGGATTTTTTATATTGGAATTTCAGCCTCAGTTTTCCCTCTAAAAAAGATAATTATATTCAAGATCATCACTGGCTGTGAGAAAATGGACATGTGCTACTCCTCCAGGAAGTAGGAGGAAAAACAAGAAGGTTTACATAATTAAATTAAGTGCAATAATGGGAAATCTAGAATTATTTTTAGATATAGACTAAACTGATCTTTGCCCAAATTTCCTAAGAATCAAAAATGTATTCAGGGAGTTCCTGTCGTGGCACAGTGGTTAACGAATCCGACTAGGAACCATGAGGTTGCGGGTTCGGTCCCTGCCCTTGCTCGGTGGGTTAATGATCTGGCGTTGCCGTGAGCTGTGGTGTAGGTTGCAGACGCGGCTCAGATCCCACGTTGCTGTGGCTCTGGCGTAGGCCGGTGACAACAGCTCTGATTCGACCCCTAGCCTGGGAACCTCCATATGCCGTGGGAGCGGCCCAAGAAATGGCAAAAAGACAAAAAAAAAAAAAAATGTATTCAGGAATTCCCACCGTGGCACAGTAGGTTAAGAATCTGACTATTGCAGCTTGGGTTGCTGCAGAGTTACGGGTTTGATCCCTGGCCCAGCCCAGTGGGCTAAAGGATCTGGCATTGCTGCAGCTGCAGCATAGGTCACAGCTGTGGCTTGGATTCAAACCCCGACCCAGGAACTTCCATATGCAAAAACAAACAAACAAACAAACATATGCAAAAACAAACAAACAAAAAACAAAAAAACATTCATTACAGTCTCCCAAGATTTTGGTTACAGTGTATAAATAAAAGTTCCATCACATAGTTATTACTTTAAAAGCACTGATAAATTGAGAGGGTCGTGGGGTGGGATCAACATTACTGGATTTTTAAAATCATCTCTATGAAACAATCCATAAAAAAGGGTTTCAAAATCTTCACTGTAACAGTCAATCTTACCGTAACAAATAAAATTGGCAATTTTTCTAAAAGTGTCCCTTCTATTTAAGTTACAGAGGTGAGTAACTGTGGCTGATAATCTCCAAACAGCTACCATTAATTCCTTCCCTTCCTGTACTCAAGGGCCACTCCACCCATCCAGAGGTGCAATCTATCTCGCTTCACCTTGAATCTGGGCTGACATACTTTGACCAAGAAAATGTGGCGGAAGTGATGCTCTTCCTGGCAGCTTCCACTTTTCCTCTTGGAAGCCAGCCATCATGTAAGTCCAACTATCTTGAGACTACTGTCCTGTGAGAAAGGTCAAGCTACCAAGGTGGAGAAGAAAAAATAAGAGCGAAGCAAGAGGCACTAGATACTAAAAGTGAAGCCTTTACAAACTGCCAGCCTACCAAACTACCAGCTGAACACAGCTGAGTGAGGGAACCCGGCTGGATACAGGCCAGTGCCCCACCTCAGCTAACAACATACAGAGCAGCCTATCAAGTCCAAATTCCTGTGTCACAGAATCACGAAAAAAAAAAAATAAATAAATAAATAAATTGTTGTTTTAGCTATGCAGCTCAGGGTTTATTTACTATGTTATCTATCCCATACTTATTTCCAAACTTGCTTCTTCTACTTTTCATTCTGAATAAAAGGAAAAAACTTGGAAGTGTCATTGACCATTTTCACCCATGCTTAAAAATGACTGAATGCAAACATCTCTGAAGGTTTTACTACCAAGAAGAGGCTCACCCAAACAGAAATCTCATCCTCAAGGTTTTCTGCTACATTGGTTTTAGGCTTATTAGTACCACTAAAAAAAAGAAAGTAAAATAAAAAGGCAGCTAACAAAGTAATGTGTTCCTGGAAAACAAGAGCATACATTTCTACACTGGTGCGAAAGAACATGTTTAGCAGAAGAGTCCTTAGCTAAGGCCTTTCAACAGAAACTTGAAAGGTGATGAGGAAAAATGGCCAGATTAACTGAAATCAAGCAGCCAGGCTGTCCATCTCTGAAGCAAAATCTCACCCCTGTCCCCACTCTATTTCTTGTCTTTTCTTTTTTACCATGAACATTTAATTCAATGATGGGATAAGAACTTCCAATCATTACAAAACGTGCACATTAATCTTATGCAACTGTGGAGGAGACTGATTCTTTTCCCTACAATAAAATAAGGCTGGGAAAATATTGTTAATAGAAAAAAATAAATATGAATGATAAAAAAAACCCTGAGTAGCCAGAAGAGTTTAAAATGCTAAAAAAGGGACACTCTCCAAGGTAAGATCTGCTGTAGCATTCCTGATCCACTTAGACTGAACTCTGAGTGATGCAGGGAAAAAACTTACATAAAAATAGAACAGCACATGGGCAATTACAATCCTAAAGGCCATCCTCCCAGGCCTTCATGGTTACCATTAGTGACACCTGATTTAGTTCCACCACTGCCACCTCCTTAGTTGTTTGTCTAGTTAGTGGCTCCCAGCTGAGCCCTCCTAAAATTACTCAGGGGAGGGAGAGGTGCCAAGCATGGACTGTTCTCATTTCTCTTGCAGTCGCTTCCAGTTTACAACAAGTAGCTAGAATGGTATATAATCCACAATAAAGTGAAATATAATCCATAGAGCAAAGTCTACCTAATGCCTCCGTCAATTTGAAAACTTGTCAGTTCTGTCAGAAATGCCAACACTCCAATCCAGTCCTCAGTACACAGAATCTTCACCTTTTTATCAGTCTCTGTAGGAGTAACGGAAGTTGAAACATGGCCAATTTTGTGGCTGACAAACGAACCTTGAAATGCCTATAACCATGTGAACAAAGGCAGTCCATGAACCTGACGGGTCCCCCTGAGACAACCTCCCAAGCGTTTGGTGAACACTGTCTCACAACATTTTTCCATCTTTAGAACATGCAACATAAGACGTATTCAAATTGCAAGGGCTACAGGTACGAAGGTACAGTCCATGTCACATGCAATATACATGCCTATCATTCAGTAAAAATCAGAGGCACTGATAATTAAGGGTGTTAAGTCATACTTTCCAGTTTTTCGAAAACAAAATTATAATTAGTCATATCAGATACTTCCCCATTTAAGGGATTAAGGATTAATTTCTCTAAAATAGTTTCAAAAGCCTGACTCCAAAAATATAGGAGAATCACCCAGTTTTTATCACTTTTATTTTCGTGATCAGCTGAGATTTTTGACAGGACCTGGACAAGAAATAAGCAATGCCTTAGGGTCCTGCTGTTCAGACCACTGCAGAAAGGGAAGAAGTCACTTTGATGTTGATGCCCTCTCTGACTTCCCATCAAGTCATTTTTGCTTTTCAGCAGCATTCAAAGCACTCAGAAGTCAAGAATACTCTTTGAGATCATTTTAAGGGACTCCATAGGGGAATCAAGTTATATAAAGTCTATTGTTTCTACAGACAAAAGGAAATCTTTGGAGGATCAATGCTTTCTGGCAATGGGAACATAAAGGAATTCTGCTCCTTCATCGGGAAGGCTGACCAGACAGATCCGGCCTCCTGCCTGAGATAGAACCCAACATTCCCGGCCTCAAGAAACCAAGTCTAAGGTACAGTTCTGACACCTAAAGCCAATCCAGTATTCCTGACTTTAGGGGGCTTCCACCTCAGGTCCACTTTCAACGTAGACTAACTGGTCCTTACGTCAGTCAACTCCCAAGCTGAGGAACACCAGAAGGAATCCTTGGAAGGATTCCCACCTTCTCCTGTCACCATCGTTACTGCTGGCAAACCCACCTTCCCTTCCCCTCTCCCTCTTCATCAAAATCTGTTTCCTCTGAAATGGCCTCTTCAGTGATATCCCTACCATCTGCTAATACAGAAGCTGTGCTTCCCACTTCCTTAGTAGGTTACTGACTCCAGGTCCTCCTCGCTAACATTCTCTTGAGGGGTTCTGAGAGCACAGACATATTTGCACACACTGGAGGCAGCCAATTCTTCTTCCAAGAAATCTCACATGCAATATTTTCTCACACTTTCTAGGCTCCCATCTTGGATTATTCATCAATCTGTAATCATTTTGACAGAGGAAGACAGAGCCTTTTTATTTTTTTAACAAAATTGAGATATAATACACAGATTTTAAATATTTAGTTCATGAGTTTTGACAACTGTATACACTTGTGTAACCAACACTCAAAACAAGACTCAGGTCATTTCTGACCGTAAGAGAGTTCCATCATGCCCCTTTCCTGTCAGCCTCCTTCTCCATCCACTATCTGAAGTCTATCATCATAGATTAGTGTTACCTGTATTTGGATTTTATGTAAAGGAAATCATAAAATAAAGCCTTTTTAGTAACAGACTTCTTTCACTCGACATGTTTTTGAGATTCGTCCGTCTTGTTGCTTAAATCAGGAGTTTGTTCTTTTTACTGCTGAGTAGTTTTCCATCATAAAGGAATCTGTTTATTCATGCTCATGGACATTTGGATTGCTTCTCGTCTTTGGCTTTATGAATGAGGCTGCTATAAAAATTCTAATGCGATTCTTTTTGTCGGCTTGTATTTTTATTTCCCACTGATAAATATCTTGGAATGGAACTGCTAGGTTATATAACATCTGTTTAACGTCATAAGAAACTGTCTAGCAGCTCTCCAATGCAGTTAGACAATTTATATTCCTACTATTGATTGAGAATTCCAGGTGCTCCACATCCTCATCAGCATTTGGCACTGGCAGCTCTTCTAGTGGATGTGAAATTGCATATCACTGTGGCTCTAACTTGCATTTCTCTCATGTCTAACAACATTAATCACCTTTTTTGAGCATACCGATCATTTGTATATCTTCTTTTGTGTAGTATCTGTTTAAGCCTTTAATTGGGTTGTCTTTTACTTATAGATTTGTAGAAATTCTGAATGTATTTTGGATTTAAGTTCTTTGTCAGATACATGTGTTGTGAATATTTTCCAAGGTGGCACTTGTCTATGCATTTTATTAAATGTATATTTTGGTGAGCAAAAATGTTTAATTTTGATGATGTCCAATTAATCTTTAAAGTTTATGATGTGCTTTTTTTGTGGTATCCAAGAAATTTTCGCCTACTCTTGAGGTTACAGACATCCTCCCACGTCTTCTAGAAGATTTATGGTTCTCAGTTTACACTTCAGACTATGATCCAGTTCAAATTAATTCTTCAGTATGGAGATAGATGTTAAGGTTCATTCTCCCCCACCCCCGACAAAGGGACTGTTTCTTGATATTACATTTGTCCATAGTTTGGGAAATAGATGCATTCCAATACATGTGAAAAATAATTTAGAAATGCCTTAATTTGCATAATAATGCTACAAGCCCACACCATGCTGATTTTATTTTCTACCGCATTCAATATTCTAGTAGAAGTGGCCATCCTAACACTGAAAAGTATTACAAAGATAGATCGCTTAAACTGCACATCCTCTAGCAGTAGAGACTGCAATACATAGCCATTTTACCTTAATTTTTTTTTAAAGCAGGAGCTCAAATATAAAAAGACTCAGCTTTCTAATTTTAGTGAAAGTCTTATAATTTGACTGGTAAGTACAATTGTTTAGAATGAAACTTTTATAAGTGTAAAATATCCATGACTTGATCACATACTCAAAATGGGAGAGGGAGGGAAGCAAAAGGGCCAACTCTTGTAACATGCACTCAGAAGGCAGGAAAAGAGAACTGCTTGCTAGGAAGGGGGCTAAGAGAACTCATGGGATTTGCCTTTCTTGCTTTTTCTCCTTCCTTTTTTTTGAAAGCCTGCCTGCCAAATAGAAATGACTGATATCGACAGAAAACATGACTCCTCCTCTAGACTTAGAAAGAGGCAGGAAGGATTGGCATGATGGCAATATGCTGCAAATCTCCAAAAATAATGTATTATTTGAGACTCCGTTAAGTGCACTTTCTCTACCCTTTTAATCCAATTCAAATTCCAGTCAGTGTTCAATTTAACACACTAAATGGAATATTGCCAATGAGTTAGGCAACCGTACCTTAGCTACAGAGCTACTGGTAAACTGTCAAATGTTTTCTACTTAGCTTTTGAAGACACTAACTAAAGGGGATGTCTTGACCCCAAACTCGTTATAGGTCAAGTCCAAAGATTATTGAATTTCTTATTATAGATGATGTATCTTGATTTCCACAGAAGTAAGGTATACAACTATATGTTCTATTTTTTATTGTACAAGTAGGAAAGTGAGGATATGTGTGTGTGTGTTTAAGAGGGTTACGTGGGAAAATAGGAAAAGTAGAGAATTCCTTTTTGTATCACTAGGAAAGTTACTCTGCCATTGCTATTTGATAGAATGTGTATACTGTCCTGAGGTCTTAAGGCTATAGACAGAAAAGGTCCTGAGCCTGTCTGGAGAGCAGACACTCTTGAGCATTGGGGGACAGGACAGCATGGGAAGGTGGGGAGGTGACTAGATCAACACTGATAAGAACAAGTTCTTTATAAGAATTCTATAAAATAAAATATACTCTATTCTCTTATAGCTAAGTATCGATTTTCAGAAGGAAAAATTTCAAGGCATGCTCTGAATTTTCAGTGCTAGTAATCATTTGATATGTAAACATTAATACTTGGAGAATACATACATAAAATACAAAAGTCTTAGCTAAGGCAAAAATACCAGGTTAGATATTTAAATTATAATAACTAACATACACTGAATGCACTAAGTAATTTGCATGTTTAAGCTCATTTATTCAATATGATAAAGCCATGAAATCATTACCATCTTTATTCTCAGTTTATACAAAACTGAGAAACAGAGAGGGTAAGTAACTTACCCGAGTCCACTACCTATGTGTATTGATCGAGCTTTGTAGTTTTGTCATCCCTCTCAATCTCACACCTGCCATTCTTATGAAGTCCTAATTCCCAATGTGACTGGATTTGGAAATAGGACTTTTAGTAAGAAACTGAGTTCAAATGAGGATATAAAGGTGGGATCCTAATCCAATAGGATTGATGGCTTTTTTCTCCATGCCATGTGAGCACCAAGGATTGACTATGAGAGCACAAAACAGGAAGGCAGTCATCTGTAAGTCAAGAAAAGAGCTCTCACTATTTACAATGGCCAAGACATGGAAATGTCCATCAATAGATGAATGGATAAAGAAGACGCAGTACATATCTACACAGTGGAATACTACTCAGCCATAAAAAAGAATAAAATAATGCCACTTGCAGCAACATGGATGGACCCAAAGATTATCATACTAAGTAAAGTAAGTCACAAAGACGAAGAAAAATACCATATGATATCATTTATATGTACAATCTAAAATATGACACAAATGAATCTATCTACAAAAACAGAAACAGACTCGCAGACATAGCAAACAGATTTGTGGTTGCCAAGAGGCAGGAGGGCTGGGGAAGGGATAGAGTAAAAGTTTGAGATTAGCAGATACAAAGAATTACATATAAAACAGACAAATGAGGTCCTACTACACACACACACACACACACACACACACACACACACACACACACACACACATCTCGCAGGGAACAATATTCAATGCCCTATAATAAACCATAACGGAAGAGTATGAAAGAGAATATATATAACTGAATCACTTTGCTGTATACCAGAAACTAACACAACCTTGTAAATCAACTATACTTCTATAAAATAAATTTTTAAAAGAAGAAAAACATCTCTCCCCAGAATCCAACCATGTTAGCACCCTGACCTATGACTTGCAGCCTCAAAGAACTGTGAGAAAATAAACTTCTATTTTCCAAGTCACCCAGTCTGTGGTATTTTGTTATGGCAGTCCTCACAGACTAAAACACTACAGAAATCAACTTCCCGGAAAATTTCAAAAAAAAGGGAAAATCAAAAAGCACACAAATCTCATACTAGCTAACTTGCCCTTCTTTCATTGGGTACTAAAAGCATCTGAGAAGCTGCAATCTTATTGGATTTTATCACAATAAATATTCATAGATTTTTAAAATACATGCATCAATAGAGGCAGGTTAAGACATGTTTACAATATTGATCTTTGCAAAAGAAACATAAAAGCTTCTGATCAATATAAATGTAAAAGTTTTGGGTCAGATTTTTAGCATAACTAGATTTTGAGGCAATGACTCGGAGTAAAATGGAATAAGAATGAAGATCTTAAATGGCTGCTGTTATAGTGTTCCTGATTTATTAAAAATAATCACAGCACATTATTAGTAATGCCAGATCTCCAGCATTCTGATCTAGCAAAAGGAATTATCAGTGTCTAAAAGGTCTTTGTCAACTCTAACATCTATAAACATTTAAGTGGTATTGAGCAGATTCCATAATCTGATCTGCTTTTAACTGTGGAAATCAATGCAATTATTAAGAAGCTGTTTAAATAATTCATGTTGGAAGAGAAGGCCTTCAGAGTAGCTATAATGTGTTTGCATTTTAATGGTATTTTAAATAAAGTTGTGTCTTGCTACAATGCACATTTGGTAAGCAAGACCAATCAATCCCCATCCATCAGTTCAGAGGCCACAATGAGAGAAAGCCTGACAGTTTCAGAGGAACAGCTGAGCTATCTGGCTTTGATAAATAAGGGAGTTAAGGGAAAGTTTCTTCCCCCAGTATCTCAGAGGAAGATAGTATCTGCCTTTTCCTTCACCCCTACTGCCTTGTTGTCAGGGGTTGACATTCTGTTGGAGATATCATTCATTGATATCATGGCAAGGTCGTTTGGCCATATGAACAGTACGAAATGCCTATTCATCAGCCCCAACAAAAAGTATGTATTAAGTGCCAAATGGTTACTCTATACATTTGTGCATGTATAGTTCTTTTTCTTTCTATGGAAAACTTATTTAAACTCTTACATATTTCCTTGACCTCGAAATCAGGGCGAATGTGAGTAGTTAGGCTTCATAAAATTTTAAATTTCAGATCAATATCAAAGAACACGAGACTCTCAGCAAAGACCTCAAAAGATATCTTGTCTCAGCCTCATCCAATAGCTGAACTACCTGCCTGGCAATACCTCCAGGCTGTGAAACCAGTCTACTCCAACCCTTTCTGTTCATAAAATTTGTTGCCATCTTCTCCTTGACTGAATGATTATTCTTCAGGCAATTATAACAGAAAGTTCTTCCTTACGCTGAACCCAATCTGTCTCCCTACCCTTCCATGTACTTGTCTTAAGTAGCCTTTGGGCCCACTCAGTTGAGTAGAACCCTCTCCCAGCTGCTATCCATACTTGAAAGCAAAGATGATGGTCTCGCCAAGTTTCTTCTCCTTCGGGCTACACATTCCCAGTTCCTTCACTTTGCTCTTGTTCATAGAATCAATGTCAATGCCCCCATTAGCATCAATAGAGAGGTCTACAATCACCAGCTTTTGGAGACCTTGAGTGTGGAAGAACCCATTAAGAATGATCATGACTGGAGTTCCCGTCGTGGCGCAGTGGTTAACGAATCTGACTAGGAACCATGAGGTTGCGGGTTCGGTCCCTGCCCTTGCTCAGTGGGTTAACGATCCGGCGTTGCCGTGAGCTGTGGTGTAGGTTGCAGACACAGCTTGGATCCCATGTTGTTGTGGCTCTGGCGTAGGCTGGTGGCTACAGCTCCAATTCGACCCCTAGCCTGGGAACTTTCATATGCCACGGGAGCGGCCCAAGAAATAGCAAAAAGACAAAAAAAAAAAAAAAAAGAATGATCATGACTAAAAATTATCTTTATTGTGGGAAATTGTTTCTATTATTAAACCATTTGCCAAATCTGTGTTAGATCCTTTCCTTTTTTGCTTGAATAACCCCTCACATACTCTATCCCTGAGGCTGCTTTTCCCTCAGGTCTGGGTAGTTCTCTTCCCTTAGCTTGGCCCACAAAGCTTTCCATGATCGGTCTTTGACTTTCCTTTCCAGGCCCACCCATAAAATCTGTCCTTCACTTCCACTCTCCCTGGGCCACACCAAACTGTTTACTGTTTCCTGAAAGTTCCAGGCTTCCTTCCTCCCTCTGCCACTCTCCACCCGGGACACTCTCTCTCCCATTCTTCACTAACAAATGCCTACTAGGGGGAGGTATCCTAAGAGTAGACAGAGGACACATTAATCAGTATAGACTAACTGCTATAAAAAATAACTTTCACATTTTAGGGACTTAACACAATGCAAATTTATTTCTCATTCCTATTACAGTCCAGTATCATTTAGAAGGGGCACTGTTTATAGGTGGGTGAGTGAACTAACTGCACACAATCCTTTGAGGAATCATACTCCTTCTAATAATGCACAGATCACCTACACCTGGCCTCCAAGGTCACCCCAAAAAGGGACACAGGATTTTGTGTCCAGCTGAAGGTGTGGCAGACATCACTTCGGCTCACATTCTACTCCCCACAATTTAATCACAGGGCTCCACCCTTACTGCAAAAGAAGCTGAGAAATGCAGCTGCTGGAGGAAAATGAAACAGGATTACTAAATTCGTAGCCCTGCCTCTAGATTGTTGTCCATGAAAATCTGTGGTTACTGATCTCATCACACTGGATGGGGAAATTATCGCATTGACTTGTTCATTTCCCCAACTGAACAGTAAGTTCCTTGAGGACAGCACTATGGTTTTCATCCTTATATTGCTAGCATGTAGCAAGGACACTCTTGCAACAAACAACAGCTTATACTTGTGAGTGAATGTTTTAATGAAGGAGTCTTGGCCCAGTCTTCCTACTATTCCTAACTAGCTTGCTAATAAAATGGTATTTGAAGACCCTAAGATTGACACATACTGGAGCATGGCTCTTCCAAGCCCTGGGGGTCAAGAGATGCTATAGTGGCTCTCGTGGTGGTCTGCATGATGCCCGTTATAACTGTGGAAATTAGGCCATCTCCTTTCCCCACAGACTATGCCCTCTCCAAAAGCAAGAACTAGGTTTTATTTATGCATGAATGTAAGAGTACATTCAGCACTCTTAGAAAGTGTCTGCTGAATGAATAAATGTAAAATAACTTCATAAATAGGGTCATCAGAAATCAAAACTCTATTAAGTTTAATTTCATGCCAGTAGTAACAAAATTTGATATCAGGGCCAGCCATGAAATGCCAACAGTTAGTTTTACTATGGCTAGCTAGCTTTATAACGTTTTATAATAGTGTCAATTCTTATCATCATTATATAATACCAGATCTAATACATTTTAACGCTAAGAAATTTTTTGGAAAGCTGTGTCAACTTTTAAATAAAGTAAAATGGTGGGAATCACTAAACCACTTGAATTTGGCAACCCCAACCCCAGCGTTTCACAGAGGTGGTTTCTTCTGCAGATGTAGAAAGAATTCCTTCTTCCTTTGGTTTAATTCAGAACAAACTGAGATATCATCATTAGGAAACTGAAAAAGCAGGAAAGGCTGTCTTCCTTTTCCAGTCTATAAATAAACAGGAAGACAAAGATAAAGACTGAAGTAGTTCCCAAGCCAATATTTTGAAACTCAAGTTGACCTGCCTTAAATGCCTCACTGTAGCCATTTTTTTTAAGGGAGGAAGAAACAAAACAGAACAAAACAAAACAAAATGCCAACTCAACTAGATGTCTACAACTAGGGGAAAAAATTCATAATGTGTGCTTCTTTTCTTGACATTTGTGGAGTTCCTGTCCTGGCTCGGTGGAAATGAATCCGACTAGGAAACATGAGGTTGCGGGTTCAGTCCCAGGACTCGATCAGTGGGTTAAAGATCCGGCGTTGCCCTGAGCTATGGTGTAGATCACAGACGTGGCTTGGATCTAGTGTTGCTGTGACTCTGGCGTAGGCCAGCAGCTGTAGCTCCAATTGGACCCCTAGCCTGGGAATCTCCATATGCCGTGGGTGCGGCCCTCAAAAGACAAAAAAAAAACAACTTTTCTTGACATTTGTATTATCTGTTAAAGAAGAAGCCAGGGTCCTTAAATTTATATGTTAAAACTAATTTTAAAATGTGCTCTGTAGCTGTTGGTTGTTATGCTCAAAATACCTGAGATTAACCTCCTGAAATGAGAGTATTCAACTTCTAGTGCCTTCACAGTTCTCATATCTTAATAAATAGAATTAAAAAGCAATGGGTCCAAAACCAATCCAAAAATATATTTAAAATATATAGTGCAACCTACATTTGAATTAAAATGTAAAAACCAATCATTTATCTTTTTTTGTACTAAAGAAACTTCAGTTTCTTTATTGGTGATTTTCAAATCTATTTAAATCCAATCCTTCCTAAAAAATATGGAAATGAAACTTTTAATGCAGCATTATCTTGAAAAATCTTCTTTCTATAATCTCAATTTATTATTTTTTCAAATTATAAAGCTTTAAAAGTTCAGTGAAAATAATATGCATAAAACCTGAATAAAAACAAATTTGAACCCTCAAGGAAACTGCTCAGAGAATTTGAGTATCAACTCTGGCAGGCCAGGAGTCTGTCATCAAGACCTGGATGAGGATGTGATCTAGTTCAAGACCTAGAAAATGAGATCAGTTATGAGGTGGCTTAATGTGATAAAGGGAACTGAGAAGACACAGGAAAAACAAAAAAAGACATGTAGTTTGATCCAGAGGGATCTAAGTCCCAGGAAATTCCAAAGCCCTCATATCTCAAGGCCCTGGGGCTGACAAGGAGGCCAGCTAACAAACGGCCCTTCTTCCGTGTGCAGGTGCTTTTACCAGGTTGAAGCATCACAGGCTTAGACTGACCTCACTATAAAAGCAGCAATCTTTAGTGTCAAGTGCTTGGTGAACTGAGCAGCCTACTCTGTGCATGTAATCACAAAGCTAAGCATTGGAGGTACAGCCAGGAATAAGTCACAGGAATAAGTCAGACATAGAACATGCCCTCATGAGGCTTACAGTCTAACAAGGAAAAGCCACATTTATCAAATTAGTATAATGCGATTTTTTTAACGTCTCCTAGGTAAAAATTAGGAGCTATAAGATCACATTTAGTGGTTTCTAACTTGATTGGGATGTGGAAAGCTTCCCTGAGGAAAGGATAACTAGTGGTATTTACACATGTTCAAGTCACCTAAGCTGGTAACTGAGTATATTCATTTTTGAAATGGAACGAGAACAGTACCTACCACATAGAAACCTTGTGAGGATTAAGGTAGATAACAAATGAAAGCACTAACCACAGACTAGCATCTAGAAAGTGGTCGATATATGTTTCTATAATTATGGTTATTATTATGGGGCTCATTATTATTATTATTATTTGCCTGAAGGATTAAAAGTTTGCCAGGTCAAAGGAGGGAAGGAGGGACAGCAAGAAAAGCTATTTCAGACAGAAGAAAAAATACATGCAAAAGCCTTGAGATCCAAAAGGTTGTGGCCCCTCTCGATGGAGAGAATTAGGACCTGTGAAAGGAAGGAAGAAAGGGAGAAAGAAAAGATAGAGAGAGAGAAAGAAAAAGAGAGAGAGAGAGGAGGAAGGAAGGGGGAAGGAGTGAGGGAACTCAGGCATCTCTATAAGGGAAGATACTTCTGGATTCTTTCCAAAAACTCCTCAAAGAACATTTTCCCTTAACTCTGCTTTCCCTTCTGCAACACGTTATAATCTTTGCTTTCTTTCTTGCAACTCTCTGCATTTTCCAAATTCTATTACACATGTATTACTTTCACAAGTTTTTTTTTTAAAGAAGAAAGATTTTAAAAAGATATTCCATCATTCTTTCCCTTCCCCTTATAAGTTAGCTTCTGCAAAGTCCAGTTATTATTCATTGTCCTCTTCTGTTCCTTCCAACTTACACAGCACTCATTGCCACCACACTATCAAAAACAGCTCTCTTGGAAAGGTCTTCAGAAAGAACTCCAGCATTGTGTTTCTAAAACACAGATCTGTCCCCTCACTCACCTGCTTTAAACATTTTGTGGCCTCTTATGAGCTACAGAATAATGTCCAATCCTCTTAGCAAAATCACACCTGAAATGATTAGGACCTATGCCCAATCCATCTTTGCAGTGTCACCTCCTGCCACCTTCTCTCCAATACCCTTCTCCACCCTCACTCCCCGCCACACAGAACTTCTCACAGCATGTACTTTGATGTCTCTCTGCCTTAGTCTATTTTAGTTTTTTCCCTAAGAACAGACTTTCAACATTCTCCATCCAGCAACATTCTATGACTTCTGCCAAACTCAATGAGCTTCATCTCCTTTATGACAAGTTTATCCATCCTGTCCACTTCTCCCTAAAACACAAGCCCTTGAGAACTCTCCCCATATTATCCTCCAAAGAGTTAGATATATGTTTATCTCTCTGCTTATGAGTTCATTAACACAGAAGCTACATCTAATTTACCTTTGAGTGTAGAAGCACCCAGCTTGTAATGCAATAAATGTTTGCATCATTGCTACTCAAATTAAAATAATATTATAATGATTTATTTGAGGAAATCTCATGAGAGGTTGAATGTTTATAGCAAACTAGAGATAGAAAAGAAGCAAAGATACCATGTCCTGCCTATTGTCTGCCACACACGGTGGGATGTCACTCCAGGATCTGGCTTCAGACTTGTAAGCACCCCACTATCCATTAAACTGCCGATGTGTCAGAGAAAGAGAGAATGCATATTGTCTTCTAAGAGCACCCAAAAGCCACTGAAGATTTTAGGCAGTGCTGGGAAGGGTGGATGGTGATGGACCAGATTTACATTTTAAAATATTACTCTGAAGTGAGGAATTAAAATTCCTTCAGGTAAATTACTAGTGAGATGGAAAAGTTCTCAGTTTATTTGATTTTCTAGTAATTTAGGATAATAGTTATTTGAACATCCATCAGTCAAATATTATATTCATTAGTCAAATATTTGTCTCTGTTCATCCTCAGAACTTAAATCCAAGCCACTCTGTAGTTCTTATTTCTCTGAATAATATGCTTCAGGTATACAAAATTACAGTACAGATCCTGGTTCCTGGAATGCCATCCTGTACATGCTAACAAATGTTTAATCAGAGCTATCCTTCCAAAGTGTCTAAAGCCTCTTGTCAAGATAAAAACTAGTATCTGTTGTTGATTGAAACTCAAATTTTTCATTCTAACATCAGCTGAAGACTTGGCCTTTTCTACCTAAGCCTCTGCTTTAAGAACAGCATATAAGAATCAGTAAAGATTGTTAACTTATGTTTGTTTAGAAATGTCACAATCCATCTCTGGATGCGAACATAGTCACTCAAGTTACGACCATGTCACAAAAAGGAGATAAAGCACAGTATCATTTTTAGGATGTTCTTGTGACATTTCGTTAAACCAAAAGAAACATCACAACCAGAAAGAGAGAGAGGAGGAAAGAAGAGAAATATAGTTGCAGGATGAACAAAGACTAACAGAAACACGTGCACACTTCAGTATATGGATTTTGGCTGGCAAGCAGCAATGACACGTGGGCACTACTTAGAGCTTGGGAAGGAAAACTGTGAACATGCCTGGAGAGGATACCAAAGAAATATCCAATATTCAGCCAAGACAAGAAAAGAAAGAGAGCAGAGGAAAAATTATAAGCAGCACACACAATGCAATATAAACTCCTTTCCCAAGCTTTAAATGGGCAGGGATTTAGAAAGCAAAGACCTCCAGCTAATGTAAAAAGAATGAGTCTTAATAGTTTCAGAAAAAGAATCTTGGAAAGGTAAAAGAGTAGTTTATGACATTAACATTTATAATGAGAACACCAACATAAAAGCTAAACCCCTATTTGTTTGTTTGTTTACTTTTTATGGCCGCACCCTAGGCATATGGAAATGCCCCTACTCATCAGACTCTTAACCCACTGTGCCACAGCAGGAATTCTAAACCTCTATTTAGCTCATACTTTGTGTTAGGTACTGTGCTAAGTGCTTTCCAGGAGGTATCTTTTACCAGCTCTAAGTGGGGAGTAATTTTATTTCCACTTGAAAGATGAGGTAACTGTCACTAAACCCAACATCACAAAGCTAAAATGTGAACGAGAGGTCATCTCCATCTGACTGGAGCTTTGGCCAATGGAGTCCAGGTAAGTTTTGTTGTTCTTTTTAATTTAGATAATTAAGACTTACATAATACAGATTTTTACATTAACTCTTTAAATGAAAAGCTTTCTAAGTCATATTTTAGATTTCCTGTCTTTCTTAAACACAATATCCTGAGCATAATTTAAAAGTTCTTCTAATAATTCACAATACATAATCTGAACATTAGCTATCATGTCCTACCTTAAGAGCAAACCTCAAAAGAGACTCACAAAAAAATGTTAGGGCTATTTGTTTCTACACCGAATGGGAGCTGAATGCTCTCTGAGTTTTTCCTGTTATTTCTATTCCACCTAGTCCCTGGTTGCCAAGTTATGGACTCTACCCAAACTTTCAGGTGCTGTCAGGGTACCAAGTTCTAGTGGCAACCTACCCCTCGAACGCCCTCTCCATCAACTCAGCTGCTTCTTGATTCTCCAACCTCCTCTTGGGGCTCCACTTGTCTTCTCTGGGTTATTTTATCAATAATAGAGATACTGGGCCAAAGCAAGATAAACTATACTTCCTTTCCAGCACCCCTCAGCCAGCCAACTCCAAGGGACTTTGAGTAACTTAACAGAGGTGGAGAAGACTAGCAGTCCTGTGAATAAGCAGTAGTATCCTCCTTTTACAGATAGGTAAACTGAAACTAAGAAACAGTATAAGTAGCAGAACTTGGATTTGACATGGTCTTTCCTTATTCCTAAACTTTACTGCCACAAATGGGGGTTGGGGGTTTGTAGAGAACGCAACATGTCTTGCAGTGCTAACGGCTTCAAGAAATAGCCACGATTTGCTTTCTGCCTCTAGTGCATGCTAAGTATTGAATAATATCACAAATACACACTGAAATTATAAGACGCTATTCAGAGCATAGTCCAGAGACTGCTAAGGAGGCAACATACAATATTTGATAAGCTAGCTGGGCCGTGCTGCCTACTTATTAATCAGTGCCAACCTGAATGTTACACTTTCACACATCATGTGACTTCCTCAGGGATTTCCTGGCACTTCTAGGTGTAACCTGCCACTTCTGAAGCAATTTTTTTTTGCATAAGAATAAAACAACTATGCAAAGAAATATAGGTTTCTCTAATACATATTAAATATATTTTAGAATAAAAATATTGTTAGCATCAATTATCACATATTATTATACTAAAGCTTTACTGATGACCTTATTCAGACACCTTATTTGGATGCTATAAATGGCATTTATCTCTTCTATATAAATCTAATTTTATTTCATCCTGGTTGTCTGAACTCATTTATTTCTTTACCCAATATTTATTAAGTAGATAGTCTGCGCTGCATTACACTAGATGGCAGGATAGAAGTGACTCTTTGTAGTATATAACCTAGATATTTACTTAGGTACAGTGATTGTAATTGGATTAACACGCACCATTTATTTACAATCATTATTAAAATTGTCATTAAAAAGTGGGTTAAGATACTTTCCATTAAAGTTCCTTCATACATGATATTATGCTACAGAAGCATGTTTTCTTCTAAATTTACTGTTTTAAATATTAGTAATTTTAGGAGTTCCTGTCCCGACTCAGTGGAAATGAATCTGACTAGTAACCCTGAGATTGCAGGTTTGATCCCTGGCCTTGCTCAGTGGGTTAAGGATCCGGTGTTGCCTGCGAGCTGTAGCACAGGCCAGTGGCTACAGCTCCAATTTGACCCCTAGCCTGGGAACCTCCACATGCCACGGGTGCAGCCCTAAAATACATACATACATACATACATACACATTAGTAATTTTAAGTTACTAGAGGCTTCACCCAGAGTGGAGAGGTTTCTGTATGGCAGCCACACCCTAAGACTTCATTAAAAGTAAGAAATCAAGAACTGTTGACTGCGTCTTGGGGTCCTGGGTCTCAGAACACAGAGGCAGAAATCTCCACGGAAACGTTTTAAGCACCAATGACACA
This sequence comes from Sus scrofa, assembly GCF_054392235.1. Taxonomy (NCBI): domain Eukaryota; kingdom Metazoa; phylum Chordata; class Mammalia; order Artiodactyla; family Suidae; genus Sus; species Sus scrofa. Next base: position 81,620,235 of record NC_139397.1, read on the forward strand.
CGCTACATGCACAGAATCGGGGAGAAATGGCTTCCTGGATGCAACAGATCCTTACATATCATTGGCTTCAGACTCCCACAGCCTTATTTGCCACTCTGACTCTTTCCCAACCACCAACCAGAGGCATCCTAGCAAAAACTGCGCCAGCTTAAATCGTTCCTTAGAAATTCAGGCAGCCCCCTTATGATTCAGAGACAAAACCCAATACCCACCCCATCTAATTGGTTTGGGGATGCAATTACATTTTGAGATTATTTGGCCTACAGTTGGTCTGCATTTATGTTCCAAACAATCCTGTTAATAGAGCATCTATGGCACTTCAGATAGAGTCAATTTGAGATTTCTTGGTCTCCTTTCTAACACTGGCCTATTTATTCCAGTTTGCCGTAAGTATCTACCTTTCCTTAGGGTTACAAAGTTGTTGTCTCCCTTAGGAAAAAAATAGTAGTGGCTTCCCAAATATATGACACTTAACTTCATCTTAGAAAAATAAACAAGACGCCAAAGTGCTGCTATTATTCCTTTTTATAAGATTTCCATTTAAAAATGCTTTCACTTGATCCTTCATGATCTTTTTAATGGAGCAAATGCTTAAAAGATTAAATGCATTTTGGGGAAACTTTAAATCCATACCTCTTAATGGCATATTTCAAATAATTAAAAATGATACATAGGCTGATCTTTAAAAATTTCAAACAGAAGTACGAACCAGCATAAGTGTTTCATTTCTGACACTCTCCTCTTTGTTCCACTCCTTAATCATTATTAACTGGTGATCAACTTGTATATTATTTCACATATTATATAGTTAATCTTATTGCCTCAAGTGATCAGGAGCATTTTATGACCAAGGTTCTCAATAAATAATGTATTCTACTTTTCCATTACTTTGAAAGTAAAGTTTCAGAATAGCGCCTGACACTAATACTTGAAGCACAGCAACTGACTTACTGGATAGATAAGATCTAATGCACTTATTTTCTTTCTAAGAGGCCAGTTCGTCAATATCGATTGAACCCAATGTGCACAAAAAGCATATATTAGGAGAAAGGAACTTCCTCTAAACACTATTTTACTTCAAGCCTAAGCTTGCTGAGCCATGGAGAATTTATGCCTTTTCCTACCCTAGCATCATTAATTGGGAAGAATCCTTAATTACAATCTAACACACAATTAAATCCATTAACCTTGTTGATAAGTTAAGACAAATCTCTGGGCCCAAAGGAGGGAGAATCTCCCTAAAGCAGGTGATGACCCTCCCCCTCCCCCCAACTGTTCCTTCTTAAACCTGAGGCAAGACAGTCAAGGTGAATGTCCTGCTTCTGGCCATGAGTTTTGAGGATGCACTGACTTTTCTGAAGGGACAGAAGCTGAGGCCACTTAATGACTCAGAAAGGCACAAAGTGAGAGGAGCAGGAGGAAGAAGGTGTGACCAAATCTGGGGGCCTGCATCACTTAGCGTGTCACCAGGAGGTAAGGGAATCAATAATCAGAGCTTCTCCAATGACCCCTCCTTGAGAAGGACGCTGCGGTTCAGAGAGGCTAGATCTCGATTAAGGTCACGGCAGAACTACTGGGGTTTGTTCACAGGTCTGTGGGCTGGCTAGTTACCAGAGAAGGAAGTTCTGGAGCTGCTGCTGCAACAGTGCTCACTCCCTGTTCTACCACAGGCCATCAGACACCCATTGCTTTTCTGGGTTTTTCTCTTTGGCTGTTTTGCTCCCGTCGAAGGCTGCCCTTGACTCAGTTTATTTTCATTTTACTAACGTGACAACCCCAGTGAGGGGCTATGTCAGTCAAGCGGGAAGGAAGGAGGTGCATTTTCTCTTTGGTCTCTAAGCTCCCTGAAAAAGGACCATTCTCCCACTTCCCCTGCTGGTGACCATGGGGGAGCACTTCTAAAGTCACACAGCATCCGTTGTTCTCTGCTCTTCATCCAGTCTGCTACAGTAAGTGTGAAACGAGCAAGGAGCTGAATGTTATCCGTCTTAAAAACCTCAGGATCACGTGCTTTTTTTTTTTTTTTTTTTTTTTTTGGAACAAGGGACAATGCTCTGATGGGAAAGGATCAAATGCAAATGGTGGCCTTACAAACATGAGAGCAAGGCAGGGTGGCTGTGGCCTTGTCTGCAGTTTAGAACCCACTTGACTCCAATTCAAGCAAGTGTGGGGCAGGGTGTGACTTCCTGTCCCTTTCCTTTTACTTTTGTAAAGTCAGCACAATGGCCGAGGTAGGGGCACTCGCCTGCACCACCATCACCTCTGAAAAGAGAGCCCCTGTGGCTGGTGTGGCTTTCTGAGCGCTTTGTGGCTGTAGCAAGTGCATAGGGCCACAAACACTGTGGAAGACACCCTGCCTCGCTCACATCCATCACTGCCACACACTGCCTTCCATCCTGAGTTATAACCTCCGTTTCCACCACTCTATACTCCATTAGGCCCACACAAGCATTTGCCTACAATAAATGACTCAGAAATTCCTCACAGATACACATTTCCAGTAGAATATAGTAGAAAGGGAGTCAGAGAAGGGAGAGAGTTTAGTTTCCCTTGGACCTGCTATTTATAGGCATTAGCCATGTAGCTGTTTGCCTAGCTGTGAAAGAATCCCTCAGGTTTTACAGGCAGCTGAATGGAATCACCACTATCATCTCCTTGATTTGATAAATGCAATCAATACGCCGTTTTCAGAGACAACAGAAGGCAAAGGGCAGAGCACGTGACCCTGAACAACAGAGAAGACCAGTTAAGTACTATTGTTTTAGCGATTATTATTGTTTTCCATGCTCCGCCCCCACTGATTTCCTTCCCAAGCTCTCCTCTGCTTAACCCAATGGGCCTTGAATTTGGATGTGCACCAGATTCATCTGGGGGAGGATACTCAAGTGGCCTGAAAGTATACTGGGTTGTGAGGAAAACCAATCTGTTCTGTGCCATTTATCACAGATAACTGGCAAGAAGACACTAAAGGGTTTGTCCTCAATACCAACTAAATTCACAACGGGCTAAGAACTCTATAGGAATGATGAGCATGTGACTCCTGCCCTCTATGCTTGTGTGAGCCTGGTGCCTAAGCGTTTCCAGATAGCAGCCCTGAGGAGACCTTCTCTTGACCTGTGATTTAACATATCACCCTGATCAGATTAGAGCAGGGAAGGAAGGGGCAAATCAGGAAAGACTCATTTTCTCCCATCCAAGTACTAACCTGGCCCGACCCTGCTTAGCTTCAGAGATCAGATGAGATCTGGCGCATTCAGGGTGGTATGGCCGTAGACAGGAAAGGCTGATTTTCTGATGGCGAGGGCAATGAGTGGTACCAAGGAAGAAGATTTTATAATGGGGTGACTTTTGAGGCTCTAGAACTGAATGGGTAAGTGGAAATGATACTCTCAACGACAAAAATATTTGGCAAGAGAAATAGAAAATTTGGGCAAAAGATAAAAAACATATTAGCTGCGGTCATTTGCTAGGTGGCTATTTCAGCGGAAGAGTTAGAACCTGAGGTGAATGGAAGGATTTGAGGTAAAGGCTGTCTAACACTTGCTATTTATACATTAAAGGGAAAAGCATGGCAAGGAAATGGGCTCTTCCTAAAGAACTGAGAAGAAAACAAAACCTTCTGTCAGGAACTGAGAGAAAAAAAAAAAAAAAACTGATCCAGAAAATTAGTCAGAATGCTTTTTTTTTCCCTTTCTGACAAAGTCAGGGTTTCATTTCTGCTAATAGTAGTTTCCACATAAAAGAGATAATATCTTTTCTAGAAAAAAGAGATTCAAAAAGATGTTCGCCGTGGTCAGGATGGTTAATCCAATCACTGTAAAAGCTGATTCTTACTTAAGCTATTTAATCCAGAACCTTTCATTAGATAGCCACTTTCATTTTATAATATACCTCTCAAAAAGCTTCGGTTCAGGCTGCTATAAAACCAAATATTTAGGGCTGAAAAATGATTATTATGGAGTCTCTTTAGCGAGGAGTGTCATGGGGCAGGGTAGGGGAATGGTGGAGGAATGTTAGTCACCACCTCTTTCAGAATCAGATGCAGTGAGGTAGATTCAACAGCAGCCTTCAACCGCTATTCCCCCTTTTTCAGTCATAAGGGTTTTATTTATTATGTTGTCTTCTTTCACCTCTAAGGCTATGAAAAACAATTTGAATTTTGCAAAAGTAAGTAACAATTAAGCCATCAACCATGAACTTAAAAAAAAAAAAACCCACTTTGCATATTTTACGACTAACACTAAAGCCTGTTTGAATGAATATGAAGGAAAGGTCCTCTTCTGCATGCTGGTGTCAGAATAAATTGAGCCAGCCCTTTCACAGAGCACAGGACACTCCAAGACCTCCCACTCCCCTTTCAGAGACAGGCCTCAGGGATGTGAACACCCATGCACACAAAGAGGCCCATCGAGGAATATTCACGGGAACATTTCCAGAACAGTGAAAAAAACTGCAACAATCCAAATACACATCAAAAACCGAGTAGACGAATTACAGTCTAAAGACAGAAAACTACTAAGCAATAAAATGAGTAAAAATGACCCATATGTAATCAACACGGACAGTTCTCCAAAACAACTTGTGAATGAAAAATATCATAGAATGATATTTTATCATATGCATAGTATGATATAAATGTAAACGTAAAAACACAAAATAATCCACTACTATATACTGTTTTGTTGATACACATAAATGTAGGAAAAGTTTAAGGTCACGAACATGAAGAGTCTCCAGATTTGTGATGAGAGGTCTCTCTAAGGAAGGAGCGAAGGCTCAATTTTATGTCTTTTATTAAAAAGAAAAAAGCAGTTACAGCCTATGTGGGAAATGTTAATAACTATTAATACTTTAAGGTAGATGCATGTGTTCTTATGTTATTCTCTGCAGCTTCCTCGATGTTGATTTTTTTTTAAATAGTGTATTTTTGAATACTTTTTATTTAAAAGTCCTACATCTTCTCTAAAATCATTCAATTGCCCACTTACTCAACACGTTCAACAAATATTTGTTGAATGTGTCGTTAATCCCGGGATACAAAGAATAAAAAAAGATCCTTGCCCTTGTAAGGCCCACACGAATGGACTAATCCTATTTAATAGGAAATCTGTCACATTCCGCAACGTAGGCTTCTGTATACAGGGAAGGATTTCCATGAGGTTTGAATTTTCCCAAGAGTAACTACAATGTACTTATTTCCAGAATAGGGTATTATTATAGTTCCACAAATATAATTGTCAATATTTATCTTATCTTATTGCCAAGAGTTTTTGAAAAGGGCATTGAACCAAATGAATTCTGAAGATGTTCCAAAGTTGAGTTACTATCAAGCAATCATAATGACAAAAAGTCAAATAAGTTAATCTTTCTTTGAAAGTTTTCCAAAGACACAGATTAACTGGCCAACCTGTCACTACTAATGACGTATGTGATACAGTAAAACTTGAATTTGGCATAGTCACGACAACACTGTAACAGCACTTCCAACATCCTATGACTCGACTCTAGAAATTCAAAACTCAGCCTTGTCTATCCTGTTTTTCTCTAAGGTAGCTGTGTAGTCTTTGCATAACAAATATACATCACCACCTACACTGAAAAAAGTCAGGTCCCCAAACTACTGGCTCACTCCGATGTTATTGCTCCTGCTCAGCACAATACTACATTTTTCATTCAATTTTTTATTTGATAAAGATGAGAAAGGCACCACTTTTTCAGTCATCACCTGTCAGCGCTCACGCTTGCAGTCAGGCTACCCTATTATTTACTTTCAAAGAGGGACCAGGTCTAAGGGTGAGAAAAAGTCAGCTACTAACCAACCACAGCCAGTATCAGGAGTGAGGAATACCAGCATGGAATCATTAAAGCAGGTTTGGCTCAGGAACCAAGTGTGAGGACTCGGGGACAGAATTCTGTCTTCTTTCTAATGCCTTCTCCTGAGACAGCTCTTCAATCACTAAAGCTCGCAGCAGACCCCATCAGATCAGACGGTTCGATCTAGATTATCCAAGTTTACGCTTAAGTCTCATCAAGCAGTAGGGAATAAGAGGCCAGGTAAAGAAATTAGGCCTTAGTAAGGCCACATGTAGGTGAACACGCACACACTCACATGTCTGAATTTCAATCTTTACCTAGCAATTATCAATGTCATGTACCTTCCATAAAACCCACCTCTCTGGGTAATTCTCACACGTATCAGAAATTTATCATGTCACATGACACTTATCTGTGTTAGCTTAAAATGTATTCATGTATTATTATTATATGGTATATATACAGTCAAACTTTTTTTGTTTGTTTGTTTATGGCCACACCTGCGGCATATGGAAGTTCCCCAGCCAGGGGTGGAATCAGTGCAGCAGAGGCAGGCCTATGCCACAGCCATGGCAACACAGGACCCAAGCCACATCTAAACCTACATGGCAACTTAGGGCAATGCCAGATCCTTAATCTACTGAGCAAGGCCAGGGATCCAACCCACGACCTCACAGAAACAACATCAGCTCCTTAACCCACTGACCCACAGTGGGAACTGCACACACTCGAAGTGTTTTGATTATAATCTTGTTTCAATTTATTGCTGTCTGAAATGACTTAGATTACGTCTGGCAATCAAACCTATAAAAACAAAAGTTTCTAAATTCAATTCTTTTGTGACACTAAATTCACTTAATAAATTACACAGTAAGTTCTAGAGAGTCCCAGAATATAAACAAATGTAATTTTTTTTTTTTTTTTTTTTTTTTTTGCTTTTTAGGGCTGTACCTGTGGCATATGGAAGTTCCCAGGCTAGGCACTGAATCATGGAGCTGCAGCTGCTGGCCACAGCCACAACCACAGCAACATTGGATCCTAGCTGCATCTGCAACCTACAATTGCAGCTCACAGCAACTCTGGATCCTTCGCTCAACTGAGTGGGGTCAGGGATTGAATCCACATCCTCATGGATACTCAGCGGGTTCATTATCACTGAGTCACAACAGGAACTCCCTAAAATATTTTTTGCTTTCGATGGATGCTTTGCCAAAACTTAAAGAGGGAAAACTCCAAATTAGACATCTGAGTTAACAAGGAGATACCAAAGCAGATATTAGACTAATTTTTCAGATTTTTAAATTTGAGCGGTAGATTAGCGAGGCCTCAGCTTTGGTTTTTATCTGAGATAAAAGCACTCATTTCTCAGGAGTTCCCATCGTGGTGCAGTGGAAATGAATCCGACTAGGAACCATGAGGTTGCAGGTTCAATTCCTGGCCTCGCTCAGAGGGTTAAAGATCCAGTGTTGCCCTGAGCTGTGGTGCAGGTCGCAGACTTGGCTCAGATCTAGCATTGCTGTGGCTGTGGTATAGGCCGGCAGCTGTATCTCCTATTAGACCCCTAGCCTGGGAACCTCCACATGCCATGGGTGCTGCTCTAAAAAGCACTCATTTCTCAAATGTTAACACAGTAACCAGAAACATGGATATAAACACCCCCCCAAAAGAAAAGCCCAAATTTCAAGCTTCAGGGCTTACAACTATGACAAAGTCAGATGAAGCATCTGCTTTAGTTGAATTCTGCATGTTTGCTGAATCTTTATTGTGAATAAATCACTTGAGTGAGCCTAAAAGAAATTTAAAAAAAACAAACAAAAAACCACGTGAAGCTCTGCCCTCAAGTGAAATGATGAGGTGAAGTGGCTTTGAAGACTGACACAGGCTTCTTTTTTCTTTTTATTACTCAATGAATTTATTACATTTATAGTTGTACAATGATCATCACAATCCAATTTTATAGGATTTCCATCCCACAACCTAGCGCATCCCCCCACCCCTGGAACTGTCTCCCTTGGAAACCATAAGTTTTTCAAAGTCTGTGAGTCAGTATCTGTTATGCAAAGAAGTTCATTCTGTCCTTTTTTCAGATTCCACATGTCAGTGAAAGCACTTGATGTTGGTGTCTCATTGTCTGACTGACTTCACTTAGCATGATAATCTCTAGATCCATCCATGTTGCTAAAAATGCCCGTATTTCGTTCCTTTTAATGGCTGAGTAGTATTCCATTGTGTATATATGTACCACATCTTCTTGATCCACTCCTCTGTCGATGGACATTTAGGTTGTTTCCATGTCTTGGCCATTGAAAATAGTGCTGCAATGAACATTGGAGTACATGTGTCTTTTTGAGTCATGATTTTCTCTGGATAGATGCCCAGGAGTGGGATTGCTGGATCAAATGGTAGTTCTCTGTTTAGTTTTCTTTTTCTTTTTTTTTTTTTTTTTTTTTGTCTTTTTTGCTATTTCTTGGGCCGCTCCCGAGGCAAATGGAGGTTCCCAGGCTAGGGGTCGAATTGGAGCTGTAGTCACTGGCCTACGCCAGAGCCACAGCAACGCAGGATCCAAGCCGTGTCTGCAACCTACACCACAGCTCACGGCAACACCAGATCGTTAACCCACTGAGCAAGGGCAGGGAACGAACCCGCAACCTCATGGTTCCTAGTCGGATTCGTCAACCACTGCACCACCACGGAAACTCCTCTGTTTAGTTTTCTGAGGAATCTCCATACTGTTTTCCACAGTGGTTCCACCAATTTACAATCCCACCAACAGTGTACTAGGGTTCCTTTCTCTCCACACCTCTCCAGCACTTATTATTTGTAGACTTTTTGATGATGGCCATTCTGGCTGGTGTAAGGTGGTACCTCAGAGTGGTTTTGATTTGCATCTCTCTAATAATGAGTGATGCTGAACATCTTTTCATGTGTTTCTCAGCCATCTGTATGTCTTCTTTGGCGAACTGTCTGTTTAGATCTTCTGCCCATTTTTTGATGGGGTTGTTTGTTTTTTTGGTATGGAGCTGCAGAAGTTGTTTATAAATTTTGGAGATTAATCCCTTGTCAGTCGATTCACTTGCAAAGATTTTCTCCCATTATATGGGTTGTCTTTTTGTTTTGTTTAGGGTTTCCTTTGCTGTGCAGAAACTCTGAAGTTTGATTAGGTCCCATTTGTTTGTTTTTTTTGTTGTTGTTGTTTTTACTGTCATTACTCCAAGAGGTGGATCTGAGAAGATGGTGTTGTCGTTCATGTTGGAGAGTGTTTGGCCTATGTTTTCCTCTAAGAGTTTTATAGTGTCTGGTGTTATATCTGGGTCTTTAACCCATTTGGAGTTTATTTTTGTGGATGGTGTTAGGGAGTGTTCTAATTTCATTCTTTTCCATGTGGCTGTCCAGTTTTCCCAGCACCACTTATTGAACAAGCTGTCCTTTCTCCATTGTATATCCTTGCCTCCTTTGTCATAGATGAATTGGCTGTAGGTGCATGGGTTTAATTCTGGGCTTTCTATCCTGTTCCACTGATCTATATGTCTGTCTTTGTGCCGGTACCACACAGTTTTGATGATTGTTGCTTTGTAGTATAATCTGAAGTCAGGGAGCCTGATTCCTCCAGCTCCATTTTTCTTTTGCAGGATGTCTTTGGCTATTCTGGGTCTTTTGTGCTTCCAAACAAACTTTAAAATATTTTGTTTGAGTTCTGTGAAAAATGTCCTTGGTAATTTGATAGGGATTGCATTGAATCTGTAGATTGCCTTGGGTAGTATAGTCATTTTAATAATATTGACTCTTCCAATCCAAGAGCATGGTATGTCTTTCCATCTATTTCTGACACAGGTTTCAAATCCTGGCTCAGCTCCTTACCTACTGTATGGCCTTGAGCAGACCTTATTCCCATGAGCACAGTCTTCTCTTATGTGAAATGGGATCATAATAGTTATCTTCCACAGGTTGTTAAATAACTTCACAGAGTGCCTCACCATAGGAGGCAACAAATAAATGCTAATTCTCTTCCTCCTGTCTCTTTTCCCAAAGAGGAAGAGAATCGCCTAGGATAGAAGCATTGAGAAAGTGTTGGAAAAACTCCCAAAGAAGAGAAATTCATGTTCTGTTAACAACTGTAGATTACAATTTGGGAAGGCGTTCTAGTCTGCACACATGCTAGCAAAAGATGGGCAAGGACTAAAGGCTGTTAGGTACGCAAAAAGGATGCAATTGCCCAGGAAGTTTACAAAGTAGATGCAACACTGCTAAGACAGCAACTGTGATCCAGGTTGGCTCTGACCCTCAGATCCACAAGGGTACTATAACCATCTTCTACACAAAATAAGCTTTCCGGCCCAATGGCAGCCAATCAGCAGAACCTAGGCTTTCAGATGCCATGGATCAGCTGGATAACTGCAACCCAAACAGATACTGTATTTCATCAAAGCTAAGATGCCATTGGCGACGGGATACAGCATTATTCTATGTACCACTTAGAAATAAAAAAAATGCTCCTGAATGAGGATCTGATAGAAGAGCTCTACCGAAAACCAGGACAGCAAGGGGTCCCATCCTCTGGGGAAGGGCAAACAAGAAATAAACTTACCATGCTGAAAGACACAGCAAGGAAATGTGCATGTCCCAAGTTTGTGATTGAAGAGAAGAAAAAAGATCTCCCCCAACATGCTGAACTACCAGCTGGTACTGCAGCCTCACAACGAGTGTGGCACAAGGAAACCTCAAGTAGAGATTTAATTTCAAGCAGTCTCAGATTGGTTGTGTTTCCAGGTGGCTATCACAAGTAAACTCAAATGAAGTATTGCCATTTGCAGCAACACGGATGGACCTAGAGATTATCATACTGAATGAACTCAGACAGAGAAAGATAAATATCATATGATATTACTTATATGAGGAATCTAATTTTAAAGATGATACAAAAGAACTTTTTTTTTAAAAAAAAGCAAACTCACAGATTTCAAAACCAATCTTATGGTTACCATAGGTGAAAACATGCAGAGGGGAGAATTGGGAGGATGGGAATAACATACACACTACTGCATAAAATAGTTGATTAACTGTAGCACAGGAAAATCTACTCAATAGTTTGTAATAAGCTATATGGGAAAAAAGAATGGATATATTTTTATCTGACTAATTCACTCTACTGTACACCTGAAACAAATACAACATTGTAAACCAACTATACTCCAATAAATTTAAATTTTAAAAAACAAAACATAACAACAACAAAAAAGTAAACATAAATCCACAAATCTTCAGAAGAACTGGACTTTTATCCAGGCTCCTCAAACATGCCGCTAACCATACAGTGCACTCCAATTTCAGAGATGGTAACGTATGGTGGGGGCGGGGTGAGGGGGTGTATGTGCTTAGAATTTAAGGAAATGCCGTAGCAGTTTTCTTGGAAAGAATAAGATGGTATTATATATGGATCTCGGTCACTCGACAAGTATTTATTAGTATGTATCCACTATGTGCAGATGGAGGTTTCAAAGCAATTTGAAGGCATGACCCTTGCTTGCAAGCGGCTTACTAACAGTCTCTCTGGGAACATAGATTCGTGTTTCCATCTGATTTACTTTTGGATTGTTTTGCCAACACGGTTATAGTGCTGTCACAAAATGGTTAGAGGAGTGAATGCATAGTGCCCCCCCCCGCGCCCCTACCCCCACCCCTATCTTGGGTCTGCTTTTTTATGGTCTAGCATTGAAACGATATCTTTAAACAGTCAGCTTTAAGCTTATTTTTATTCCTCCAATTTCAACAAAAAAAGTATAAACTACTTTCTGATGACTCTGACTAGCTTTCATTCAAAATAACAATATTATGTACAGCATGTGGGATATGCAATTTTGATCACTTGGTTAAAATTTATAGTCTAAGTAAACAGGATTAATTCACATCTTTACTTGGGCAGTAAGTTGGAGGGCCTTTTATCCTTTACGCTTTTTTATATTTAAAAAAAAACTGTAAGAATCATTGAAGCAAAGCTTTATTCATTAATTCAGCTTTGAAAAGCAAACACGTAGTTAGTTTATTGGTCATGAGAAATTTCGAACTCTCACATGAAAAGAGGTAGCTGGGCTAGTTGAGTACAGCTCCTTGAAAAAAAGTATTTGTTAGCATTAGTTCCACCCTTACCCATGATAGAGTCAGTATTTACCTGGGTTGGGATTATTACAGGTATAGATGCCAAAACCCACATGCAGGGGACCCTTAAACAAAACGTCTCTGTTTGATGCCACTTCTTGAGAAATGTTCTGTTACCATCATCTGGAGGGAGAGGTTTCTCCCCCTAAGACAGAACCACTTGATTTCATGCCTTTGAACTATTCTTACAGTGCTCTCAGTGCCCCTCTGAAGTACTGCAGGTTCACAAAGTCACTGAAAACAGACAAAATGATTGATCTGGTAACTGTGTACAAACATTAAAGAGAATCTCAGGGAATAAGCTACCTACCAATTAGACACATCACTGGTACATGCTCTCAAATGCCACATGGTCTGGCTCATGTTTACACATTAGATCATTCTTCCGTAGCATTTTCAGTCTCTTTTCCAAATTTCCCCTCACTCTCAACCTTAACTCAAACCAGAGTCCTGTCTGTCTGCTTCCCTGGACAAGAAGGAAGCAGAGGTTCTTGCCTGTGTCTGGTTCTCATCCCGAGTTCTTGCTGCCACAGCCTGGACCCCAGAGCCCAGGCTTCCTTGGACTCATACAAGTTACGTAGCCTCTTAGGGCTACTCAGGGCTGCTGGGCCCCTAGAACTTCTAGCGTTTTCTAAATTTGTCATTTCTATAATAGGCTCCAGCTTCTTTGCAGTGGGACCACCCTCTGCCAGAATCACTATCCAAAGCTTTCTAACTGCCCACATTGGCACCACCTCCCCACAGGGCATTTTTCTTCAGGGAGCCACTGATCTCAACATTTATACCTGGCCCTTCTGTTTTCTCTCACGACCTTAATGGTATCCCTATAACTAACTCTCACTCAAGCTGCAGGATTATGCAAACACCTCAGAAATTCTTTTTAAGCATCAGGAGAGTTGTCACAAGATACATAATTATAGGAGATGCACATTCTGTAGTGTAACTCCACAAATGAGTCAAAAAGAGGTTTCAAGAATGAGAACAAAGTTAAGGAGACACAAAGTTGACCTCAGGGTAAATAGATAAAACACTGAAAGGGGTGGGGCTATAAATTTCTGAAAGGAGGAATGAGAAGGAAGATTCTTGATGAAAGATGCTCAGCCTGCATCTGAACCCTAATGCAGATAACGATGATTTTCACTGAGTGTGGTGCTTCAGAGCCAAGACAGTAAAACTGCACAGATATATTTTTAAATACATGAGACTGTTGTGCGGGTGTAGATGTAAAAGAAAAACAAATCCAAGCTGGTACTCTGCTTGGAATAGCTCCACGTCACACTCCCCAAATATTATTCTGTACACCCAGTTTATTTTTACTTTCTAGCATATGTTAATTAACTATATTATAGCCCTTTTCAATTGTCAGTATAAAACTGGCATTATTCATTTCCCATAGTACCTAGGACATTGGTGTTTTTTTGATTATATGAAAAGAGACAATATTTATAGATTAAATTTGTTCTATTTATCGAGCATCTCACCTTGTTCTCTTCCCATTTTTTGTACTGTTTTCTCTAACATGAGATCCATTCATAGTTAACTGCATATTATATTTTAACAATAGTGATTTGCATACACATAAACTCCTTGGAACAGTGCCTAGCACATAGTAAATATTCAACAACTGTTAGCTGTGATCAATATTATTTTTGTTATTGTTGTTAAAAACAATTTCTCATACTATAGTGAATTCTATCATAGAATTCTGGAGCTGTGCAGAATGAATTTACTTAGTATTTGAGTCTTATAAAGCGGGATTCCAAATTCAAATAATGAAAAAACGGAGAATCACTTTGCCCAGTTATCTTCTGTACATATCACAGGCACATTTGACTTTGTACTTAAATATTTTCGTGGTCAGTAGTGAAAAGAGCTGTTTAACACTAACTGAAAGAATATTTGAAAGAATACAGACAGTAACTCAGTTAAGGGTTTTCAAATCTAACACAGTTCTCACAGAATCACTTTAAAATATATACAGAAAGAGCCTTATTCTGCTTAGAACTCCCCTCGCCTCCAACCCATTCGTATTATATCTGCTGGATTCAGCTCACTGAAATAATGTTATTCCTCAGCTTAAATCTTCTAATGCCCCCCTCCCCCCTCCACTTCCCAAAGGATAAAACAAGAACTTGTTTGCCTAGTCTTCCTACATGGATGCCACATTATCCGCACAGTTCTTCTGCCCACCCCAAACACATCAAGGTTTCTCTGCCACCACCACCACTCATCATCATCACCTTTCAAACCTGAGCACAGATGCTGCCTCATCCACGGAGCTTTTTCAGTTTATCCTGAACAGAAGTGAATCTGTTTCTCCACGTCCCCCATAGATCACTATCCTCATACCATCCACAGCCCTCACCTCAGGCTGTTACTGGCTATTAATTATACCCTCTTTCCCTTAATCATGCTGCACTCTCTCCAAGAGGGTTGGGATATGTCTTCTGACCTTTGAATCTTCCATATGCCTAGGTAAGAGTACTTATGCCATGAACATTAAAATGGAAGGAAATGCAACAAGACGCCAACATAAGAATCCTGACATAATCCTTTTAAGTCCTAGGAATGGTCTCTCTCAGATTCATGTCTGGCTTGATTTAAACATGTTTGTATACGATTTGAAAGAATAGGTAGCACTGAAATGCCACATCTGCATATTCCACCCTACTCTTTTATCCAAAAACTTGCTGTGCTGATGAAGCCGAGCCATGGGAAAGTGGGTCCAAAAGGTGACAGATGATCTTCAATATCCCTGAGTAGGCTGAACACAGCCACCTATACTACCAGTTACAACTGGAACCTGTGTTTGCCAGTCACTTTGGCCCACTGGAAAGGCAGCAGTTCAACATGGGCCATAACCCAAAAGAGCAATTAACACTGGACACGGAGATTTATTGAATGGAAATAAAATCGGAAACCTAATGATACAACACTCAAGTGCACCTAGGTCACTCTGGAAGTTGTAATTATTCCCCTTCTAAACAACTAAACTAAATGAACCACTAAAATGATTCAAAGAAAAGAGATATAAAATGAAGATTTTTCACTCTGGAAAAATATTAATTTGAAAGAGATAGTCTTAAAGTTTATACAATCATAACCAAACTTACTCCTCAAATTATGGAAAATAAGGGATAGTGGAAACATTTGAAATATGCATTTTTATTGAAAAAAAAAAGCCAGTAGTACTTCACAAATGTACTTCAAATTGCTCTCAGAGCCCTTAAACATATAAAGAGGCGCAAGAATGGTTTAGTCATACAGATGATTGATCCATCCATTATTTAATGATATTTGGGGCATTTGGCTGACTTCATCCAAATAGGGTCAAAACCATGTTTGGGAAATCCTTAGTCCAACTCAATATAACCTTTCATATATTCTGATTATAAGCAGAGGCCCAGCAGATATTTTGAGAAGTAGGGAGGAGTTATACTATAAGAGAAATGAAAGTAAAAGAGAAAAAGTATTTACATTGAGGGGTTCTAAACAACAAATTTTGGGCCATGATTAGAAGGAGGCAAACATTTCATTTTTTATTGGAAAAAAAAACACATTTCAGATAAACATTTAATGATCAGAGGTGCTCTAACACTCAGTCATTCAAATATGCTGCAGACTGTTCAACTATCAAGTTGACAGCCCCCCTTAATTTTTGACCATATAATAGATCAGATTTCTGTCAAGCAGTTCAAACCTCTCTAGACACATGCTTAGCAAATTTCCAAAGTTTAGACAACAGACTAAAAAAATGAAGGCAAAAACCACTAGAGTCACTGGCTCCAGTGACCTAAATTGAGCTCAATTCTTCCTCTTGGTATTGAGTCATGTCATTATAACCATGCTTTATTTTGTTGTCAAGGTAAACTAATTTTCAGAATTATAAGCCAAACATCCCTGGGAAACCTATATGAAAAAAATACCACAGGGAAAAATCCAATACTTGTATTAAATATATGTATTTATCATACATATATTTAAATATATATATTTAAATCACTGAAGGATAGAGCTATAAATCCATCTCTTACATGCTTCCACTTTCCAAAAACAAGAAATTGCTTCAGTTGTGTATCTTTCCCTCTTACTGCTACCCCTGCACTGAAGGACCAACCCTTCTGGTCTAGCCATAACCACTACTGATCTAATCTAACTTCAACACAACATGATGTGAACTTAACTCTTAGCCTATGTTTGGTTAAATTTTAAACTATGATATTCTATTGCCTCTTCATATCTGTTATTATTAGTAAACATGTGAAAGTGGAATCAGGGAGTACATTTTATATTAATTAATTAAATTTAATTTGTGTAAAGGTATTTTCAAACAAATAAAGTGCACTTTTGTAATAAATTTAAACCCAATCTCCCTTGTTTATATAAGCTTCCATAGAAGTCCAAAGACTTGAGTACTTAGGTTCAGTTGCAAACAAAATGAAAGTATGACATTCTTTGACAATCAAAGAAGTAATTCTCATTCAGGGATCCCTTTATTGTTGCTATCTTTAGTTTCCATGGGGGTTTATGTGAATAAAACAAAATAAAATCCTGCGTGCACTTAGACAGAATTACAAATGAATGTTCTCTATTCCTGTTTATGTTAAGAGTTCCAAGAATGACTATCATGTGAGTATAATGGCGGTCTTTTAGCAGTGCTGACATAAAAGGGCCGTTCCACTGTGTTGTTTAATTGTATATATTCCAATGCTAGGCAACTCTCCAAACCTTATTGTAAACACTGTATAAGGTCTGTGAGTTTAGCAAAATAATGAAGTTCAGGCTTTTTGCAGTTAACTCCAAGTGACAGTTGACTTCTCTTTAGGATTTGATATATTGTTTGCCATGATTAGTGCAGATTGCTTTGTCACATAAAACAAGCTGACATTTGGAAACTCAGCCTAATATTATGCTCTAAGGGTGTCATTTTTCTCCCCATGAAACTGACTTGAAGCAGTGTTTTGTTTTCCAGGTCTTCAAAAAAGGTAATCTATTACAGTTTGTTGGGTTAAAGTTGGAGATCCAGAAATATATAACCAATAGCTATACTGAATAGTCATTAAGTATACTGTTTATTGTGTTATAGCAATGGAGAGACTTTGTTAGTTTGATGGAGATTACACTTTAAAAGTATTTCTAGTCACAATTCATGTTTTCGTACATTCAAAGTAGACACTAGCTTCTGTGCAATGATTAAGAAGGAAGGAAAGGCAGAGAACCATAGAAGGTAGTACATTCCTATCCTTGAGTTTTATAAGAATAAGGCTCATTTACTGCTCAAAGGACATTGTTTATACATTCCAGACTTCCATCTTATAATTGCTCCAGGATTTGTAAAAAGGAAATCTCAGCAGGGCAGCAAAATTTATTCAAAGCAATAGCTGCACATAATTGGTATAAAATACCAGAAACAGTCTGCTCTGAAAACTCTTTTCTCAGCAGTACAGATTTCTACCCCTTCAACTCTCTTTCTATATTCAAATAAAATCTGACTTCTTTTCCATTACATAGATCTTTCCTTCCCCTACTCAGATAACATATTTTTTAAAGGTCCTATGAAGAATTTTCAATACAAATTATATCAGAAAGTTTTTTGACACCCATTTGGTTTTATTAGTGTTTACCATGTTACTATGGAAACAGGTAAGTAGGAAGAACCCATGTTGTGGAAGAAAGCTGGTTTTATATTTTCACAAAATATTATGAGTCAATTATGTGTATTATCACACATAAACGTGAGTTAAAATTTCATTGTTGTGTTAGTTTCATCATCTCGAGAACTCAAATGAACAAAAGAAAGCAAGCTTAATAAGGATGTTATTATACAAACTTGAAAAATACATCAAAGGAAGATGAATCACAAAGTGTGACCTATCCCAAGTATTAAACCACACCTTTCTTAGGCATATACCATATCACTGATCTACAGAGTTGGGTTTCTGACAAAATTCTTTCAAAAATGAAATGTAAAGAAGCAAAATAACTTCACCTTCTTATTTAAAGTGCCATTTTCATTTTTAAAGTTACTTCAACAAGTCCTTTTTGTGTACTGATGAACAAACTTACAGTAGCAATGCTAAATTAATCTCTTTAAAATGCCATTTGATAGAATTTTAGGAGATGTTTCTTTATTGACAGGAACAAGAATTTATGGATGATTTTGCTGTTCTTTTTTAGAAGAGAAAAAAAAATCTCCATGAAACTGGAAACATCACCTCTCAATTTTAAGGATTAAAAAATTTCTTGGGTGGTGACGGTTGCACAACAATGTGAATGTACCTAATGCCATGGAATTACATGCTTAAAAATAGTTACAATGGTAAATTTTATGTTATGTATATGTTACCACAGTAAACATAACAAAAACATTCTTGAGTTTGTATAGCAAGAGCCATTTCTAAAATATGTCATAACGAACTTAGACCTGGTTCCTTTTAAAAGGTACAGACTCATATATAATTCTTATGACCTATTGAAGACCAATCAAATAAAGTATAATTTGGAAACGGTAGGCAAAATATAGGCTTGAGTAGAATAAGAATAATCAGAAAGCAAGTATCCATGAACTTAATGTCCTGAAAAGTATTTTCAATTGCATTACAATATGTCATATTCATGATCTAATAATCTATTTTTTTCTTATGGAAAACTTCAAGGGATTATATTTTCAAATTCTGGACTTAAGATAATATAGATTTCTAAAGACAGGTTAAAAAGAAGAAAACACGTTAAAAAAAGGGCCAAGAGAACTCTCATATTTTATCATAAAGCTGAATATATATATTACATATATTATTATACACATACATATATATACCTCCAATAAACTGAAGAAAATAAACAAAGAAATGAATGAAGATACTATCAAGATCTTGAAGAGAAGACACATAAGCCTTTAATATACCATCAGGCATATTTTCTTCTAGCTGGATACATACTAGGCTTGCTATCTTCATTCTTTGAATATCTTCTTTGTAACCAATTTCCTAAGCATAGAAGCAATCAGTATGGTATAGAATATCTATATCACAGAAATAAACGTATAGTTCTTTTAACTGAAGTTGACTTTTTCCAGAATAACAACATCATAGAAATAAAAGTATTTTTTTAATTGATGTAGACTTTTTAATGATGAGAAATCAGGACACAATGGTTTATTTTTAAATGTAACTGAAAATAAATATAACCGTAAATAAATATAACCTACATTTGTAAAGCATATACTATATAACATGAAAGGGTTCTTGTATCTCTTGCTTTGCTTTTATCAGTCAAAAAGCTTTAAGACTGACTCTATCTTGGGTGCTTTTGGTTTCTTTTTCCTTTACATTCTGGTCACCAGTATTTGGTTTTTACATATGGAGGCTGGCAATCCAAAAATCTGTAAAGTAAGATCCAACTTCTTACTTCAAAATGGATGTCACACAAAAATTAAATCAGGTAGCCAACATTTACTTAACAATTTACTACAGCTGTACTGCCAAACATAAGGGCCACTAGCCACATGTGGCTAAAAATTTTAATTCGGTGTCTCAGTCACACTAGCCAAATTTCAAGTGCTTAACAGTTCCATGAGGCCAGTGGCCACTGCATCAGACAGTGCAGTTACAGAACATTCTTTTAAATTGCAGAAAGTTCTACAGGACAGAGACACAATAAAAGATTGCTATAAAGAGCAACCTTCCCAAATTTACTTGAAATGAGGTGCTTTGGATTATTTTACGATGTCACTTCAAAATGTTTAACGTCAACTCCTGTTTGGTTGTTTTCAGGATCCTTCTACTGTGTAAAGAAGGGTCCAACTCTATGAGCAATAATTTTCTTAGAGTTACTTATCCACTATTGCAGCAAGAGACCCGGCCAAGTGCTTTGCACATAGAAGGCACTCAACTAAACATTGCTTATCTCATTCAAGTAATAATGCAGATGTCTAAGAAGGCAATAAGTGGCACTGTTAACTGAAAGAAAAAATCCTGTTCATTAAGAAGAGTAGTAAGCAGCCATTTATTTATTCCACAAATATTTCCTGATCCCCATGCCTCCATCTGCCTTGCCACCTTCCCTGCCCTATTCTGTGCCAAGGGGCTGACCCATAATGCTCTGCAGCACAAGGCCCTCCTCCCTCTAGGCACCTATGGATTCCTTCCGAGACACTCAAAGGAGACCTGAAAGGGGTGGAAGAGTGAGGGATGTCTGCCCAACCTGGGTTGGCCTTGGTCGTCAGCTGAAGGTCACTGTTCCTCTTGGGCAGCTCTCTTCATAAGGCTTCCCTTCCACGTTCTGGGAACTGCTCCCACCTTTAGCCCTTGAAACTCTGTGTAGTAAAAATACCCATCTTTTGCTGGCCTCGGAACATGTCATTATCCCTTTTTGGTTTCCCTAAGTCCTGCCAACACATTTGCAAATATCCTTGTTTATTAAACATCCCTTAAATACCAAGTTTAAGAATACCATATGTTTCCTGTCAAAACCCTGCTAACTATCATCACAAATCCTTCCAGACACACAGTCCTAGCACCTTAGAGACCTCCAGCTAATCCTAAGAAATGATAGTTCTTAGAAATGTAGCCCTTAAAAAAAATTTAATTTCTTTTCAATAATAATGCCCCATCCATACATTATTCAAAATGCTACACTAATAGAGAAATTTTCATTTTAATTGGACTCTCATTTCTGTATGTTTAACTTAAGACAGTCAATGAACATTTTGTTTCTGTACTTCATGAACTGCTGATAGAACACTGACAACTAGCTTAATAATAGTGATGGCCTTCTAGGCATGAACAAAGACTCTAATAATTAAGCTACAGACTGAGAAAATTATTTAGGTAATTTAGACTAAAAGCCCCCTTTTATCCTAATCATCTGTGTATTTTAAGCAGAAGCATTTCATCCCGAAAGAATTCTGGCTGTGCTTCATACTTCTCTTTATCATGTTAGTAAACAAAAGACATGGATTCAATTTAACAAATATTTATTTAACTACATATATATGCAAAGCATTGTAATAGACAAAAAAATGAACAAGATCTATTTCTTGCCTTAAGAATCTTACATTCTTATAATGGAACCCACATACATACAAGTTACTCTTAACAAAATGTTATATTAAACTGTTACTAAATACTTCATGTTATGGTTTTTCTTTCCTGATATCCTCTAAATTTTTCCATCTTTTCCCCCAACATGTAAATTATGATACATTATAATCAATTTACTATTTGTTACAGTCTAAATGAAATTCCACTTAGTGAAAGTTAACGTATAGTAAGGAATTAGAAAAATCAAATTAGTAAACTCTAATCTTACCATATTTCAAACATCCTAAAAATGAGATTTTATCAGCTGCCCAAGAGTGAGCATATAACCAATGCAGAATTGCATACATTTGCCTTGGTATTGTGTACATACTTAAAAATGTAAGTAAACTTTGCTCCTAATCTTCAAGATATGTTGAAAAAGTTAGATGAAAGGCAATAAAACCAGAAACATTTAGTTTAGGAAGTAAACTTGGATCAGGAAAAGAAAAATTCCCTGTATTTTCTAAGGATAGTAATTACTCCTGTGCTTACTGGAACACTGATTTTCTTTTAAGTCACTCTGATTGAATACATATGTTTTTAACTTAGACAAATAATGCACATGATTTCTAAAGTGTCAAGCATGCCCATCTTTCCTGGAACAATTAAATAAGTAAAAGAAACTCAAGTACAAGGCCAGAGCTGTGTCTTGGGAGAGATGTGGAGTAATTTACACACAAACATAGCTAAAAATGTTGGCTCAACATGTTAAGATGATTCACTCAATCCACCTGAGAGAACATTCTGGTCCAAGAAGTCAACTGCTCTGTAAAAGAGGCCCCTAAGATGTTTTAAAAAGGCATGTCTCTTCCCAATCTTTTAAACACACTACCCCCTAGACACCTCCTTGACTGTGACACTTACCAACAAAGAATGGTCCACAACAACTTGTTTTCCTTACAGATAATGCAGGGGCCCTAACACAATGACAGGCCTTCCCGTCATTTCTTCCTGTGCATCTCATGGATTCCAGAGTTCACCAGTCACAATTACATGATTACGCGATTACACTTGTAGGAGGAAAACCAAAAGGTCTGAACCAAACGGAACTGAGGATTCTTGAAGCCATGAGACACAAAACAAAACAAACACAAAAACACAAAAAGCTATGACAAAAAAAACAAACACAAAAACACAAAAAGCTATGACAGTTGTACTTTTACTGGATCATGCATTTCTAAGAAGCTGGTCATAAATCTGATATGACAAAATAAATTCATCCTTTCCAATAGAAGTAAATTATTTCACAAACTATTGTTCTTAATATCTCATTGCTCTTTAATAGGCCACAGCTCCTGATGGCTCAACTTTAAATTATACTTTCTGTCAAAGACCTAGAAATATACAAATGAGGAGTTCCCTGCTGGTGCAGCAGGTGAAGGGTCCAAGATTGTCACTGCAGCGGCTTGGGTTGCTGCTGTGGCTCGAGTTTGATCCCTGGCCTGGGAACTTCCACATGCCATGGGTGTGGAGATATACACACACACACACGTAAATGAGCCAAGGAGTCATTTTCATTGGAGAATGTTTGTGAACCATGGGAAAACCATTCTCTCTTAGTTGCTTAATACACGCAGTTTCTCCTGTATTTGATTTCCCTAATGTG
This sequence comes from Sus scrofa, assembly GCF_054392235.1. Taxonomy (NCBI): domain Eukaryota; kingdom Metazoa; phylum Chordata; class Mammalia; order Artiodactyla; family Suidae; genus Sus; species Sus scrofa. The sequence continues at coordinate 81,642,888 of NC_139397.1, forward strand.
AGGCATACAGCCAGGCGTGGTCTTTTCAGCTGGTGTGTGTAATGAGCACACGATCCAAGAAGCATAAGGGAAAAGCTGTGTCCTAGTAGCACAAGGGGCCTGTTGATGCCTCCTACTGTGTGTTTTCTTTTCCAAGGTTTTCCACATAATTGACTCAAACAGAGCTCCTGAAACCTGACCCTATATAAATGCAGAAGGCCATCAACTATGTTCAAACATCTCATGAGAAAAACAAGAGATATTAGAGACTAATGTGGAGCGCTTGGCCCTAGGAATAAGGTGGTTCCCATCAGAGTGGTGAACAAGAAGGCTGGCGTCAACAAATAAAGGAGGTGTTTAATCAGAGCCTCTCAGGATTGTTGTTGTTGTTATTGTTGTTTTGGTGACCGAACAGGCCACAGCAGATAGTGACGGCAGGACACAGAAAGCTTAGCAAGAATGAAGTAGTCCGGAGTGTATCCTGCCAGTGTGGGAAAGCTCCAGGAGTACTGAAAAGTCACAGGGTTTTGGCCCCAGACTCAGGGCTATAAAAACATAGGCCCTTAGGAATGTGGTAAAGGAAGAATCCAGAAGCAGCATGAGGCCATGAATAGGCCAGAAGCCATGGAGGATGAGCAGGGCTCAGCAATAGCAGCACTACCCAGCTAATCTGCAGAGTTAGGCACAGGTGAACAAAACAGAATCCAGCCTGGACCCTGCTCTGGCAAAGCAGGAGAGGTGGCCAGGCTCAGGGAAGGAAGTGCAGAAGTCTGGCCAGCCCTACCTGCTGGGGTGACCTCTACTGATTTCTAAGCAGAAACTAGCTGCTGATGCTGGTCTCATTCACACCCAGCCCAACCTCTGATAAGTTTCCTGGAACAATTGCTAAAGCTGTGTGTGGCCTCCTTTCTCCTTTCTTCCCTCCTTCAGGTCACTGCACTGACCATTCCTGTGAGGTCTGGCCCTCCTGCCACTCCCTGTCCATCCCCCCTCCCCCGCCCCCCCCAACTCTGGAACTCTACTTCTGCCTCTTCACTTTGGGTAGCTTTCCTCATCTGTAAAGTGAGTGGCTTGGACCGGATTATCTTAAAGTCCCTTCCAGTTCCAACTTTCTGTGATTCTTGGATGTTATAAATTCCCAGAATCATAAAATTTAGAGTTGAAAGGAATTTCAGAAGTCATCTATTCAACCTCCTACTCAACCCAAGCTAACCTAGCCAGAACTAATAAGCTTTGAAAGTTCTATGTAGTTGTTTTTGGCTGGCTGAAGACAGCAGTAATCAAAGCTTAAAAACCTTAAATGTAAAGATTGAAAAAAATACATATGAGATTTTTAGAACATCTAAGAAAAAGTCTGAAGGAGCAGAAGCCCATAGAACAGCATGTCCTATCATTTAGAAGTTAGTATCTAAGTACAGTGATTCTCAGCCTTTGTTTTCACAATATTCAGAGTGTATTAAAAAATCACAGGGGATGTCAGAAAATTCTCCAAACACAAGTAATTTTCAACTGATTATCATACTTATAAATATATAAGACAGGGTGATAGGCTGTCACATAATCAAATAAACAAAGCCTCAAAAAGAGAATAAAGAACATAAAGGAGAAAGTTATATTTTGAGATGCATTCAAGAAAAATCAAAATGAATGTCATCTGTTTTTAAAGAGAAACTTTTGGCTATAAGCTACTTTTCAAAATTGATTTTGATCTGATAATAAATATTCTCTCTCCCTCTTCAAAAAAATTACTTTCATAACAGAGTCTATGCCAATTATCATAACCACAGATTTTGAAAAAATCATTGGCTGTATATAAGAAACAAGTATATAAAACAATAGTTTTCCATTGTGTTTTATTATAAATTACTTAAAAGTGGTAAGTTCATAAATAAATAAAAAGAGATATACTTACAATGGAAAAGATCAATTCTCCCAATACTGATGTATAGATGTAATGCCATTCCAATAGATATTCAATCATGTTTCTTTTGTATGGAACTGATAAGCTGATTCTAAAATTTACCTAAGGGGAGTTCTTGTTGTAGCTCATGGTAATGAGCCTGATTAGTATCCATGAGGATGTGGGTTCAATCCCTGACCTCGCTCAGTGGGTTAAGGATCAGGTGTTGTCATGAGCTGTGGTGTAGGTAGCAGACATGGCTCAGATCCCAAGTTGCTGTGGCTGTGGGCGTAGGCATACAGCTGCAGCTCTGATTTGACTCCTAGCCTGGGAACTTCCATATGTCTTGGGTGTGGCCCTAAAAAGCAAAAATTAATAATAAAATGAAATAAAATATATTTAAAAAGGCAGGAGGTCTAGAATAATTAAAACCACTTTGAAGAACATACATGTGGAGTTCCCATTGTGGTTCAGTGGTAATGAACGTGACTAGTATCCATGAGGACTTGGGTTCCATCTCTGGCCTCGCTCGGTGGGTTAAGAATCCCATGTTGCCGTAAGCTGTGGTGTATGTCGAAGACAAGGCTTGGATCTGGTGTTGCTGTGGCTGTGGTATAGGCCAGCAGCTACAACCCGTTGGGCCCCTAGCCTGGAAGCTCCCATATGCTGTGGATGCAGCCCTAAAAAGACAAAAAAAAAAAAAAAGCAAAGAATATACATGTAATATATTGCTCTGGTAATTAAGACCATGTAGTATTGACACAAGAATACATATGGAACCAAACAAGAAGTTCAGAAAAAGAAACACATAAATGTGGTCACCTGATTTAAAACAAAGGCAATACTGAAATTCAAAAGGGAAAAATGAAAATGTCTCTTCAATAAATGGTGCTGGATCAATTAAATATTCATAAGGGGGAAAAATGAATCTTGACCTATCCACACCAAACACAGAAATTAATTAGAAATGGATTGCAGACCTAAATGTGAAAGGTAAAACACAGCCTCTGGAAGAAAATATAAGAATATATCTTCATGACCTTAAAGTAAGCCAAGATTTCTTAAAAGGACACAAAAAGCAATGATCATAAATCATAAATTGGGCTTCATTAAAATTAAGAACTACTACTTATTAAAAGGATAGTGAAAGGGAAAACTGAAAATTGGGAGGAAATATTCTCATACATATATGTCTGTCAAACGATTTGTATCCAGATTTTATTTAAAAACCTACAAACCAATAAAAAGGACAATCCCACACAAAAAGCAAGAAAAAGGTTGGGTTTTATGTTATGTGAATTATAATCAATAGAGCTGTTATGTTTAAAAAGTGAGCAAAGAATTAAAAGACCCTTCACAAAAGAGGATATCCAATTGGCCAATAAATATAGGAAAATGTACTCAACATCATTAAACATTAGGAAAATGCAAATTAAAGCCATAAAGAGGTACCACCCACCAGAAGGGCTAAAATTAAAAAGACTAACAATACCAAGTGTTAGCGACTTGGAGGGTTTTCTCACAGTGCCAGAGGACTAGAAAATGGTAATATCCCATGACCTACCAGTTCCTCTCTTACAAGGAAATGTGTATGTTGACCAAAGAATATCAACAAGAATAATCACAGCAATTTTATTCACAATAGCTCCAAATGGAAGTAACCCAAACACCCATGAATAGAGCCCATAACATAGTCTGTGACACCCATGATATAGTCTGTGACAGAATACTATGTGGCATTAAAAAAAGAAATGACTGCTGCACATAACAACATGGATGAGTTAAACCAGAAGAATGATGAGCTAAAGAGGCCAGACACAAAAAGATACACACTACAGGATTTCGTTTTTATGAAGTACAAGAATAGGCAAAACCAATCCATAAAGATGGAAGAAGGGCTAGTGGATATCTGGGAAGGGGCACTGGGCTGCTTTCTGGATGTGGAAATGTCCAAGAGTGACCTAGGTGGACATTACATGAGCAAAAAAATCTACATATCTAAATGTGTGTGCTATAATGTATATATAATATACATAAATATACACATACATATATATATGTTCTACTTCAATAAAAATTTTGAATAAGCAAACGAGTAAATAAAACTACCTCATTGTGTTCCATGATGGCACAAATCATGCCTTATTTACATACTTGCACCTTTCAGGGCCTAATACAATGCCAGTTCTATGTTCGTTGACTTTAATTAAATGGCCCACCAGGTAGTTCTGCCCCTATGATCCTAGCTAGATGATTTTTAGCACAACACGTCTGTGTGGTCAAGAGTAGAACTAGAGTTGTGTGCTTGCTTCCTGCGGGCTCCTTTTAAATTCCCAACGTGTTCATGTTTAAAATATCTGGTGCTATTGTTTTTTTTTTTTTTCCTTTTCCAAAAAGGGAGATAGGAGTATTTGCATATTGAAAAAAAACCCCATTTGCAGGGTTTAACAAGATTCAAATCAAAAAAGCCAAGGAAAAGGAAACAAAGAAAGGTGCTCCTGTGGCGCCCCAGAAAGCAGATGTTCATTAGGGCCCAGACACACAGATGACTATCACCATGTGCTTATCTGAACACGCTATCGTCAGAACACACAGTCAAATCAAATTTTGAAGGCTCAAAGGATATGCACTGAAGAACAGCCCGTACTGCTGAGACATGAATTTGAATTTTGTGAAGAGACAGAGGGGTAGAAAAGAACACCAGATATTACCCGCCATCATTTAAAATACCATTCAAATGAAAGATATTATCTACTCTTTTAAAAAAGCTATCAAAGTCAACATTTAAGATTTCAATTATTAAAATTAAAATCTAAGGAACTACTACCAAATAAGAAACATACCGGTTTTGTGGAAGTTTTCTTTTCAGTTTTTGCAAATCAAAAACACACAATATTTTTGTGATTATTTTTAGATACAGTTTTGTGAAATACTCAAGAAACAAAAAAAAATGGTTATATATGATTTTAAATTTTAGTATTGGTGAAGAAAAAAATGTAACAGCTTAACCATTTCACTACGCCGTACTTAAGTTCCAATCTCATTAGAACACATTTATCATCAAAACACTTCTGATTATGCTAATTGTGTACTCTTTTGTTCAAAGTATTACGTCATGTCTGCACTTCTATAATACTCATATATTACCAAATACAATTTTATCTAAATTTTCCCTATAAAATTGGGTAAGAAATCAGAAAGAAAATCCGATTCAAAGAGGCAACTGAAATCGGCAAATTCTTCAACATAATCTGTGGCATTAAGACGGAGCAAAGTTTTTTTTTTCTAGCCAAATTAACTCAGACCCATTCGGTCCCTCACGTGGGCAGATGCAGTGGGAGTAGCTTGTATGCAAGCTACCCTGGCAGATCCATCCCAGCACACGTATCTGTAGCTGATCAAAGTCAGTCCATGTGGCACTACTATCACTGCGCAGGAAGAAAAGTTGGAAATAGGAGTGAAGAAGAAGGGAGAAGGAGATGGTGGGGAAAAGGAGATGGGAGCGAGGAAGAAGCCATCCCTACTGTTCCTACTTGGCAGGTCCTTGGGCCTTGTCTAGTTCTTCACCCCAGAGTCAACCCACCATCCTAAAACAGAATACCAAGGGATTTGAGTCTTTATTTATTTATTTATGTATTTATTTATTTATTTATTTATTTATGTATGTCTTTTTTTAGGGCCGCACCTGTGGCATATGGAAGTTCCCAGGCTAAGAGTCAAATCAGAGCTGCAGGTGCCAGCTTATGCCATAGCCACAGCAATGCCAGATCTGAGCCATGTCTTCGGCCTACAACACAGCTCACAGCAAAGCTGGATCCTTAACCCACCAAGTGAGGCCAGGGATCAAACCTACATCTTCATGGATATGGGTTCCTTAGTGCTGAGCCACAGCGGGTACTCCTGAGTCATCTTCTTAAGCAGAGACTCGTTCCACGTTTGCCCTCCTTTCAGGGTAGGGCTCTTTATTTAACCTGGGCCGCACAGGCTGTCTCAGTGAAAAACTTAAGGTAAATGAGAATGTGCCATCACCAAAATCTCAAGATGGAGGGTTCCCCTAAAAGTTAAAAACCACTGTTGGACCAGAACTAGGTGAAAACAAAAGTGAGAGTACTGGATAATGTTTTCTTTGTCTTTTTGTTTCCTTGTTACCAGATTCAAGAGCTGTTTGCTTGATTCACTGCAAGAGAAAAGAAGGAAAGCTGTGATGAGCTAGAGGGGAAAGGCCCTACTTCTTGGAAAGTCTTGGACTGCTTTATAAAAATGAGGGGATTGGCTAGGAGGCAAGGGAACCAGAGATTATCTGTGAGGCCAGCCCAGGAAAAGAAAACAGGTGAGTGGGAAGCTAGTTTCAGGAGGGCTCCCAAGGCCTTAATCCCACAAGAAGCTTGAAAGCTGACAACTCCCCCCTTTGCCAATCCCTAACCCACAGAACTCCACAAGTACACCTCACATCTCTTCTTGAAACCTAGTACCCAGTCCTAGAAGTTCAAAGCCCTGTTGAGGGGTTTGGGGGAGCTCCTGTCTTCCCCACTGTCTCTCATCTGAGGTAGGAAAACCTCCTCAGTTCACTAAAGGGGGCAAAGATGGGTTCCCAGAATCCTAACTCTGAATACCCACTCCCCTCCATCAAGAAGGGTTGTCCCGTATGGTGATTCTACGGCAGGATCAGCATAGAACAATTATATGTGAAATTATAAAGTGGGTTACTTTCATAGGCTCTTATGGCTTGGCTATGGACCCTATTATTAAAGACAACAATTTATATATGAAATACACTAGATGAGCTTCAAGTTCTAAATAATGGACAAGTGGCTTTTTTGGAACAAAACTCATTGGAAACACAATTCACTTGTAAGATAAGGTATACCCAATCACAGAACAGATCACCTAGGTATCATCTGCCCAGCTATAGAATTTTGGCTCTAGAAGTTTCTCTGGTAGACAATTCTTTCTGCGTTGTTGTTGCTGTTATTAAAAGTATGCAAGTAATCATGTGGAATAAGACCTGAGGTTAGGAACTTTTTTTTTTCTTTTGTTGAGGCTGCCATTTGTAAAACAAGGAAATTAATCAAAGCTGTACTTTGTAGGAGGCAGAGAGGGACTTGGGAATATTTCAGTTAATGACCTGAAAATAAAAACTGGCAAATTTCTCTTCTTATAAATGTCTGCATTTGTCAAAATCATGTTTTGTGGTGAATCCAAATTATTGTTGGGAAGACAAAGGTAAAGTTGCTGTTACTACAAATTTCCAATAAAATTTACTTTTCCTTAACCAAATTAATTTATCTGAGACTTTATTTCAAAAACTGTGAAAATATTTCATTGTTATTCTACAGATTAAATAAGCATTGAGAGGTTCTCCAGCACAAATATACTCCCAATTACAACTTTCAAAATCACCATATTTTAAAAGTGTTAAATAGGGGAAGAGTAGTGGTGAGAGTGGACATCCTTGTCTTGTTCCTGATCTCAGCGGGAATTCTTTCAGCTTTTCACCATTGAGAATGATGTTTGCTGTGGGTTTGTCATATGTGGCCTTTATCATCTTGAGGTAGGCTCCCGTTATGCCCACTTTCTGAAGGGTTTTTATGAGAAGAGGGTGTTGGATTTTGTCAAAGGCTTTTTCTGCATCTATTGCAAGGATCATATGATTTTTATTCTTCAGTTTGTTAATGTGGTGTATCACACTGATGGATTTGCGGATATTGAAGAACTCTTGCATCCCTGGGATAAATCCCACTTGATCATGATGTACAATCCTTTTAATGTATTGTTGGATGCGGTTTGCTAGTATTTTGTTGAGAATTTTTGCATCGATATTCATCAGTGAAACTGGCCTGCAGTTTTCTTTTTTTGTGGTGTCTTTGTCTGGTTTTGGTATCAGGGTGATGGTGGCCTCATAGAATGAATTTGGGAGTATCCCTTCCTCTGCAATTTTTTGAAATAGTTTCAGAAGGATAGGTGTTAGCTCTTCTCTGAATGTTTGATAGAATTCGCCTGTGAAGCCAATCGGTCCTGGACTTTTGTTTGTTGGAAGTTTTTAAATCACAGTTTCAATTTCAGTTCTTGTGATTGGTCCATTCATCTTTTCTCTTTCATCTTGGTTTAGTCTTGAAAGATTGTACTTTTTTAAGAATTTGTCTGTTTCTTCTAGGTTTTCCGTTTTATTGGCGTATAGTTGCACATAGTAGTCTCTTATGATCCTCTGTATTTCTGTGATGTCCGTTGTTACTTCTCCTTTTTCATTTCTAATTTTATTGATTTGAGTCCTCTCTCTTTTATTCTTGATAAGTCTGGCTAAGAGTTTATCAATTTTGTTGATCTTTTCAAAGAACCAGCTTTTCGTTTCATTGATCTTTTCTATGGTTTTCTTTGTTTCTATTTCATTGATTTCTGATCTTTATGATTTCTTTCCTTCTGCTAACTTTAGGTTTTGTCTGTTCTTCTCTCTCTCTCTAGCTGTGTTAAATAGGGGAAATAGTATAGTGTCATTTGAGGAACTTAAATGTAAGTTTATTATCTAAAATTCATTTTTGATGACTTTGATTCCCTGCCCCAAAGGAACTCAAGTTAAGAAAAAGCACAGAATTCCATGCTGTGTCCATCTAATTCTGCCCATTCTAATTAGTACTTTTTTTAATTCATAAAAAATCAAAACTGGCATCATGTAAAAATGGGCCCACATACTTGCAGAGCTGGGAACATGATGCATTCTTCTTTTGAGATAAATAAAAATTATTTATAATATCTATGAAATGATCTAGTTTTGATACATTAAAAACCTTCCCTGAAGTCACTCTATTTTTTGGACCCAGCAGCCCAACAGCACATGTGGTTCCATGGGTAGTCACAGAGGATAAGACTCCTGAAAGATCTGGCTCCACTGCAGAGGTAACAGCTTATTCTAAAAGAATTAAAGCTAGGTAATGACCAAATAAAGAGAATTAAAAAGCTCTAACCATGAGAGCTCAGAAATATAAAAAATCTGTTATTTGCTAAAGAAATGACACATTATCACCATATAGATTGCAGGCATGCCATTATGTAAGCAGCAACATAAAAAAACTCCAAACAAGGCTAATAAATTAGGAGAAAGAAACATTACTTCAAATGGTTTAAACACTAAAATAACATTTCTATATAACCATTAGGTCATCATTTAAGGCTTATATTCTCAGCCTGTCATAGCCCTAGCAGGTTGGCTTAATAGCACATTTATAAGCATAAAACTGGAAAAACAGTAATATAAAACAAGGTAATTGTATATGAAACTTTGAGGAGGAGTTAAAGTAATATTCTTTAAAATTCTAAGTAGTCCTAAGAGGATCACATTGTAAAAAATATACAAAGCAACAAAACAACAGTGATTATCAGTTCAAGGAATTTTCACTCATTAATCCAAAGCCCAAGTCTTTCTAAAATTCCCAGGTTTACTGTAACTTTTGTTAGCACCTTGCTTTTTCTCACAATATACATGATAGTGTTTTTCATCTCACATACAGATCTGAGTGTCTTCCTGTCACTCAGACCCTTGGTTGGTATGCTACCTTCCTGGATGTACTATGTTGTAAATATTCTTTGCTTTATTTCTTGAAGTGTGTCTATTTTGTTTTCCCTGCCAGTGGGAGAGCAGGGACCAGACAGTACGTTCCCTAACCTTCCCCAATGTCAAGTGCAGAGAGCAGTACTCTGGGGTCACTCAGGACACAAGATCAATTAGTTAGTATTTCAGCCCTTCATGAGCCACAGCAAATTCCCACAAACTACAAGCTTAAAATTTAGCCTAATTCCACAATAGCCATGCTCCAGCCATTGTAGGAAATCACCCACCAGATGCTCATTTTGTGTGTTTAGAGTATCAGATTTAAAAGCAACTTAGCTGTTCATATTAACATCATATTAGAATCTTGCTTTTCATGTTTATCATCCAGAAGACTGTTCTCCATCCTCTAAAGTGGTAAATGCATTCATTTAAAAACTAGTTAAAAGACAAACAATAAGGTCCATAGCACAGAGTGCTCTATTCGATGTCTTATAAATCATAATGGAAAAGAATATTTTAAAAGTGTATATATGTATAATTGAATCACTTTGCTGTACAGAAGAAATTAACACATTGTAAATCAAATATACTTCAATTAAAAACTTAACTGAGAAAAAATAAAATAAAAACTAGCTAAAAGACAATGTATGGAGAATGACAATGTTTTAGACTGAACATTTTCTCCCCTAGGAGGTCTATATGTTGGTTTTTGTCTTCTTTTTCTTTCTGACAATCTTTAACACACTTATTTTCCAATGCCTGTTTGAAAAATATCAATATTCATATAATTATGTTAAGGGCACTAGGTGCATTAAGCAAAAACAAGGAACTTGATTATGCAAGATACATGTTTAGCTAGTTGGCTTAGCTGTCACCATTCCCTTTACACTTTTTCCCACATATCTGCCTGATCAAGAAATTACTTAGTTTCTGTTATCAAATCTGTGTGCATACTCAAATTTGCATGTATGTTCAACACATGAGTTTCTAAGAAGACATTTTGCTGTGCATCATCTGACCAAACTCCCAGTGGTAAACATCTTTATCATCCAAGTGCTGCTTCTCACGAGGTAGAGAGTTCCACCAGGTTTTACTATTTACTTGTTAAAATGATACAGCAGAGAAACCAGAGCATTTACATTCATTCCACATAAAATCCCTAAGCCTATGCTCAATTTTAAATACATAGTTTAATTTTATGCCAAATACTATGGCACTGCATCTAAATCACTGACATATCATTGCTACATTTTCTTTGAAATAAGCTATGTTACACTGAAGAAAACTCTTCCTCTTAAGAGTAGTTTGATATGTCCATGATTATTCCTGTAATATCCCAATGAATGGGATAAAGAGCTAGATGGTGAATGTCACATTAAGGGTTAAGCAACACTCATTAATTGAGAGATAATTCTAATTCTGAATACCTCAATGCTAGATTATATTGTAGTTATTATCCATTAAATGCATAAATGTTTTTACCACATCTGAAATACACTGAAAAGGGGGTTTTCTCAAAAATCAGGGAAAACTTTGAATTGTGTTGGTGGGGGCCAGTAATAAAAGGCAAAGACAGACCGAGTCACCAATTCATCATATGTAACATTTTCCCCTTTAATATAACACTATGAGATTTTTCTTCTAGCATCATATCCTTTAATAAAGATTGCATAAAAAGGAACTTCTGATTTTATAAATTAAATATTGACCAACTCATATGTGATCCATTTTAGGAATCTTACTTCATAAAACATTTGAAGGTTTTCATTATAGAAACAAAATTAATCAAAATACAAATCAAACTGTATTGAGATTTTATTAGAAAATTAAGCTGGATTGTTACATTTGTAAATTTTGATTTATAATTCTTTCCAGGTCTAAAAATTTTGCATGTACTAATTCTGAATAATAGTCACTCACAAGCATTTATTTAGCAACTACTGTTCTGTAAATCAAGCAAGGAACTAGGGAGGGTCGATACGCTAAAAAGAGACATATTGTTGGACAGTAAGACCATACTTGCGGAAAATAAATTTTAGGGAACCGAGCATCCAATAAAAAACAAACTAGATAAATTCTTCATCTTTAAAAAGAATGAATGGGAGTTCCCATTTTGCCTCAAAGGTAACAAACCCAACTAGTATCCAGGAGGATGTGGGTTCAATCCCTACACTCGCTCAGTGGGTTAAGGATCTGATGATGCTGTGAGCTGTGGTGTAGGTTGCAGATGTGGCTCAAATCCCACGTTGCTGTGGCTGTAGTGCAGGCCAGTAGCTGCAGCTCTAATTCAACCCCTAGCCTGGGAAACTCCATATGCCTCAGGTGCAGCCCTAAAAAGACAAAAAAATAAAAAATAAAATAAAAAGAATAAATGATACTTAAGTGTGCATATCATTTTTATTTCCATTCTAGATCGTCCTCACATGATTTTTATTCATTAAACAGATATAGGGGGAAAAAAGAATTTTCTTCTCTAGTGACCCCTTCTTTAGTAAAAAGAAAAGGAAAAAAAGGTCCCTTTGTCTTTAGCTAAAAGACCTACAACTTAAAATTTCAGTACTCCTTAAATAAGCTGGAGTAATTTAAATGTTCCCGAAAACCATTAAGCAAAATACAAAGTCTGAGCAATATATCAGTAAAATTTAAGAGGAAAAAAATCACAAAAGTGTATTACATGGAAATGACCCATACATGAATTTAAATTTGAAGCCAAGATTGCCAAATATGTAAGGTATATCGTGATACTAAATGATAGAATATTTTTCTATTTCTGTTCATGTCTTTTCCTATTCCCTTCTAGGAGCTTAAGATTTGGCACCTAACATATAAAAAAAATATATATGTTATTATGGAAATTTAAACGAAATGGCTATCCAAAGGGGAGGGTGCTACAGTGTTTCATTACCATGCATCTTCATTTTAACATTTCCATGACCTTGAGTCTTCCAACACCACTTCCAGATAGCCACCATATCTCATTCACGTAAGGAAATATGGCATATTCATTAAGTAAAATATTGCATTACTGTATTGATATCCAAGCAAACTTTACTCATCTCGTAAATGTAGTTACTTCAAGACGCAGAGCACCCCAAGTACATCATTCCACTGTACCTCCAATCCACCTTAATATATACTCAGTAGTTCAATGTATCAAATCATAACCTCTAATTTCTGGAGAAGAAGACTGACACAATATTCATTTGGCTGTAACTAAGAAAAAGTTAAGGAATTCAACAAAATGTTAATGCATTCCAAAATTCAATTCAGAAAAACTGCTTTTTTTTCTAGTAGCTTTAGTAATAAAATACCAAATTATGTTATTCATTATTTTCAGATTTTCAAGTATGCACTTACACAAAAGCTTTAAAACAAGCATTTGTTTTGGAAACAAACTTTTTTTTAGTGTAGAACATTTCTTTAGGATAGAAAAATACAACTATGAACAAAGATCACAAATGTGTCAAACTGCTTCTGGTTGGGTACATAATATTAGCTAATCACGTAAAGAGCATTTTGTACTTCCCTTTCTTCAAAAGACCTAGAATACGTATTTCAATTCCTATAAATATTTGCATACACGTTGGTAGTAATGTACGTCATGGTATCCTTGAAACAAACAGAATTCAACAATTTACAATAAGTGAAAATGTCAATATACAAAATTTGGGGTTAAAATATGTTAAAATGAGCAGAATTGTTCCTGTGTTGCTGAAAAGTAGATACCAAATTTAATTTTTAATAATATAGCATGTCACTTAATAATTTAGAAAATCCTTTAGAACCATACGTGCTTATGTTTATGAAGCTACGTCAAACTACATCTTAGAATGATTGTGTCAGGTGATAAAGAGAATCCTGCTGTGATAAGACCATCCTTGCAGAGAAACACAAAAACCTCAACAAGCGTGTAAAATCAGGTTACTTGCTATCCATGTTACTCTACACCAAGGCATTATGAAAACTTCACAATTTCCTTCATTTCCACCAATGTCTTGCCCTCCTTCCATAACATCCTCAATTTTACTTTATGTTTGATGCAGTTGTATTACTTTTTCTAATAAGTTTCTCCTTCTGTCAAAGCACAAAGCATACCAACACACTGTAATACAACTCCATAGGTTTTTGGTTTTGTTTTTGTTTTGTGGTTGTTAATGGTTAATAAACTGTAGAAGTAACTAATCTATTTTCGCAGAGAAAAATTCTAAATAAATTTTTCAGAAGAGACTCTGATTGGAGTAATTAACAAAAGAATGACTTGACCTATGCTAACTTTTTAAATCAGGGTAAACAAAAACTCATTTTTAAGTGTCATTTTCATTGGTATCTATTCCTTCTGATGAAAAGAAATCCTATCTGTTTATTCATTCTTAATTCACCTCTTGATCATAATTTTAAGTCAAAATGTCACTTCGTAAACAACCATGCCGTTCTTTAGTTTTTGATACAGCTTCCAAACAGAAGTTTCAAAACAACTCTGTCTAGCAAACACATCACTGTACTTTAAACAGTGATGTTTTCTATCCCATATTTCAGGAGGGTTAACACACACACACAGAGGCAAGGATCATCACTGCAGACAACAGATTCTAAGTTCATTAACTCTTTAGGTAGGTTAGGTAACACATTTTTAAACAAACTACAAATCAAACCAAGTCTCTATTTTTTTTAATGACTCAATACCATGACACCAAGAGACAGATTAGATAAGGGAGGAAAAAAAAAGGGCTATGTGTTCTGAACTATGCTTACCTAAAATCTGCATCCAGTCACTTTACATTTTAGGAGATGCCTCTTCTTGAGATAATCAAGATACTTTACAATAGGGAATTCAGATTTAATTATCAAACTTTAATACCATGTTATATAGGTCAAGTGAGTATGAGTGTCTTTCTCCGGAAACAAAGACATTCGGAGTAATAGGATTTCAGATTTTATAGTAGAAACAGCAAGATATGTTTTGAGAATGTCGTTTACCGTAACACAAATCAATATTAAATGCTTTATGCAGGAAGCACACTTTCAGAAATGGACCCTAAAGCTTTCTGGGATCCAACCCTAATTACTAGAGCAGGCTCTTGCCGTTTGTCTCTCTCTTCAATTATTTACAGGGCAAAAAGAGCCAAGTGGCATTGCATTAGCTATATTAAATGCTATGCACTTGGTTTCTAACTTACCAATGGTATATAAAAATTACTAGGGTGGATGTGCCTGTATAAACATGGCCTTTTTTCTTCTTCACCTGAGGGTACGCTATTTATTATTCATATAGTTAAACGTTGAATAGGCTGTCCTTTAGGTACCCAATGCTGCGCAATCTAAACAAGTGCATTAAACACATGTGATATCTAAAAAGCAATGCATTGATTACACTTAAAATTTCTTTGAACAACTTATATTTACAATGTAGCTCACCAAAATCGGGTACCTCCCTCCCGTCCATGAAAACAAATACCAAAGTGACCACACAGAAATGAATAATGCTCAACCATCTTGCTGCTTTTCCGAAAACCAAAGTAAAATGAAAATAGGAGGAGGGTGAAATAAGGCCCTTGAAGGCTAACAAATGTCTGGTCTCTATGCGGACAAGTGTCCTTTTTACATGGACAGATACAGAACTAGGGTGTAAGTACCTTAACATGGACCACACACACTTTAAGAAAGAAAAGCTTATCAAGGTTCAATCAGAGATTCTTTGTACCAGGCCAGAAATGCCCTGTGTCAGCAAGCAGAGCATGATTATAACCCCCTCAAAGAAAGTTCAGATACTGTGCCCATACTTGATTCTTTCGTGATCTACAAGGGCACCAGGAGTCAAGGGAGATGCTAATTGCTGAAGAAGGCTGGTAGCCAACTTATGCCCTCCTAAACCGTGGAAGAAGCTTCCAAAGCAGTGAAACCCTCACTCTTTGTGGACCCATTTTTTTTTTTCAAATGAATTCAGGAGGAATCAAATTCTTATTGTAAAAATAGCATAGGCCCACTAACAACGTACCCAGGGTCCCTAGAAAGCCAGTCGCAATCTGTATGCAACATGTCATCTGCTGTGTCACCCAAGAGTGTGACAAGGCCACTTTTGAGAAAGCACCACTGGAAATCGATCTGTGGTAAACATATAAGGTAGTATTTTTCTAAACTAAATACGAAGTCACTTCTTTCTCTGCACCGAAATATGCCCATTGTCCGTCCTTTGCAAAAGCTACAGGGAAGATTAAAAGGGACATCAATGAACGCTGAGTGAACTTTGGCCACTTTTCTACCCAAAACACCAGCGTAAAAGTAGAAATCAGTAACCAGGTGAAGTGCCACACCGCACAAAGATCAACGCGAGGGGCGGGCGCGCAGGGCCGGAGGCGGGGAGGGAAAAGTCCCGTCCCCCCCACCCCCAACCCCTCCAGCCCCAGTCACCGCGCGCGCGGGAGGCTGAGGGGCGTCCCCGGGGGCGGGAGGCTCCGCGCCACTCGGAGGGAAACCGAGAGTTGCTGCTCGCCACGCGAGGCCCAGGAGAAGGTGGTCGAAGATCCGCGCCGCCGGCGGGGCCGGGCACGGGCCCCAGGCGTCAGCGACCCAGCAGCAGACGCTCGACGAGGGGCGCCGCTCGGCTCGCGACCCTCCCCGCCTCCCAGGCCAGGAAGGGGCCGGCGGCTCTTTCCTGTCTAGTCTCTCCCCCCGCGGCTCTCTGTAACCCGATCCCCGCACTCCGCTCCGCGGGCAGCCGCCGCCCGGCGCGCAGCCTGGCTTCGCCCAGGCCAGCACTATAGTTAGCAACCTTCCAGCAACTCCGCCGGGGGCGGCGGGGACTAGCCGCGCGCCCCTTCCGGGCCCGAGCAGCGCGCGCCCCCGGCGTCCCCTCCTCCCGGGTCCCCTGTCTCCCGCTCCCCCTTACCTTCGCTTGAAGATACTGGGGGTAATAGTAGGTGGCGTACTGAGGGTACATCTGCTGTTTCCACACTTTGCCCATGAAGCTGGAAGGGAGCCTGCCGTGCAGGGTCGCGGGCACTTTGAGGTTTCCAAGTCTCGATCTCTCCTGCCTCTCCCTTTCCGGCGGCGGCGGCGGCGGCGGCTGCCGCTGCTCCACCTCCCAGCCCGGACCAGACGTCCTCCTCCTCCTCCTTCCTCTCCTCCTCCTCCTTCTTCTCCCAGGCACAGAGAAAGACACTGCAGAGCGCAGAGGGCACCCCGGACAGGGCGCTCCCAAGGAGTTGCCTCCCGGAGCCCAACTGCTCCGGGGCTGCCAAGGACTGGCGCTCTGGCAGCGCTCCGCTCCGGCAAGCAGGCTGAGCGGGGCCAGGAGGTGATCAATACCAGTGGAAAGTGCTGCTGCGGCGGCGGCGGCGGCGGCGGCTGCGCTCGGTGCCAGGCGGCATCTGGGGTGGGTGCGCCCGATTGGGAGAGGGGAGAGGGGCTGGCGGGCCGAGGCCGTGGGGGAAGGGCGGTGGGGGCGTGGCTTGGGCGCCGTGGAGCCGGGACCGGCTGGAGGTGAGGGCTGAGTTTTAACCACTCCTCACCTCCCAGGCTCGGGGTTGGACGGGCGGAAACCTTGGGAGTCCGGATCGCTTTGTGTTGAGGGTAAAGGGTGGGGTTGGATTTGGGGGGGACACAGCTTAAGAACTGCAGAGTGGACACCTCGTTTGCTTTCATGAGTTTTTATCTCGAGAGAGAGGGGAGGTAAGGGGGAACGAGAAGGAAATCTGATTAATCTCTTACTCTCCCCCCCAATGATTTTTTTTTTCCTTTTTTTTTCACAAGGGAAGGAAAATAATTTGGTGTCCAACCACAAAGCTGGAGTCAGAATGCCTGGGTTCTGTCCCTTCCATTCCCACCCCCCCTCAGGCCACAACACTAATTTTCTAGATGACCTTGGGAGGTTTAGTGTCCTTCGGTATGGTTTTCCCAGATGTGAGAGGTGAAATCATGCCCTCTGCACCAGAGGAGGCAAAGCGGTCGGGTGCGCGCGCAAGCGCACCACACACACACACACACACACACACACACACACCCCCACCCACCCTCACAACAAATAGACGGATCCTTCTAAGGGGGAGATGCCGCAGAGAGGCAGAACGTTATTATCAGAGGACACAATATAGACATCAGCTTTTCTCTGCCTCTTTCTAACGCTGCCAGACAGTCTGTCAACTCCCACTCAGGAGCAAGGAAACTCCCTGAGTTTGGAATATTTTAAGGCCATTTTGAAAGTCACGCTGGCATATTGTTGCAGTGTGCTTCTGTGACATATTAAAATCAATCTCTTTCTGCCTCTCTCCATCTCCTAATTGTCACAGCTCCAGACAGCCCCAGACAGCAGTGGTTCAGTTCACTACATAACTGGATATAATTTAATGGAGTTAATTGGTCCCTTAAGCTGCCTGTAGAAGACTTTTATATTCCAGCGCAACAAGAGATAATACTAAAATGTACAAATAGGATAAGTAAGAAAGCACTTTCAAATTGGAGATCTTGCACATCTAATAAAATGTAATGAAAAATTAATTTGTTATTAAATAGACCTTGATCACTTCGTTTTGTCATTTTGATTTTCTGACAGTCTGTGTTCATAGTTGCACAAAGGTAAATCAAACTGAAATGGAATGCATGATTTCGTTAAACAGTGACATTTTTATTTGATTACATTTCAAAAGGCTTAATAAGGTACTTTAAAACAATGCAATAGTGAAATGAAACCTTTATCACCTTTATATGATTTAGACAAATTTCTGGGTTATACATTGTGAAAAAACAAATTTTTGGATATGCCGGGAGGCAAATCATGTTCTCTTAAAAATAATTAAGAGTTAACCTATGTCAAATCCTACAAAGAAACTAGTATTGCTTGAGCTTCTGCTGTGTGGTGGGCCCTGCTGAGGTCAATGTCAATCTGGATGTTGGTTCAGAAGGTTCATTGTCTAGCTAGGGGAGCTAAAAATAGTTCTTTACACTGTTTCTATGTGGGACCCTTTAATGTATTTGATAAGGGAACTGATATGAACTAACCTAAGAACCTAGGAGGTCTAGGAGTGATGGTTTAGAGAAGGGACTGAAGGAGGAGAAATTAGTTAAGAACAATTTCAGGAGTTCTAGGCACGAGTTGATAAAAGAAATTACCAAACTTAGACTGTTCTACTTATTTCTGGATGATGAAAATTCAGCCTGTGTTACAAAGCCCAGAAGCACACCCACAATTATGTAGACACTTGATTTATGACTGTGTTGGTATTGCAGAGCAGTGGAGAAAGAATGAGCTTTTCAATAAATGATTCTGGGTCAATTGGCTATCCGTATGGAAAAAATGAAACTGGACCCCTGTCTCACAAAAGGGGAAGAAAAAACGTCAAGTGAATTAAAGTCCTAGATGTAAAATTAAAAAAAAAAAAAAAAAGATGATAAAGCTGTTAGGAGACAATATAGGAAATATCTTTATAGCCTTGAGGTAAGGACAGATTTCTTTAATAAGGTGACCAAGAGTGCAAGATTGATCAATTTGACTATATTAAAATTCAGAACACTGATTGATAAAGGAAGTGAAAAAGCAAGCCACAAAATAGTTATTTGTAGTCCATATAAATACAAAAGACTGACATACAGAATATATAAAGAACTCCCTAAAGTCAATTTTTAAAAGAAAAACTTGTTAAAATATGAGTAAAAGAATTACTGTGTATATTTTTTAGAGGAGGAAACATAATTGTCCCAATAACATATGAAGAGATGCTCATATTCAATAGTAATAAAGAATATACAAATTAAAATAATAAGATACCATTTTACATTCTCCAGACTGGCAAAAATTAAGAATTCTGAAAATATTCAGAGTAGGTGAAGATGAAGAAAAGGGAAAAATATCGAAAACACTGTTTACTGGAGGAAATGTAAATTGTACATCCACTACTTTAGAAAACAATTTGGCATTACCCAATTTTATTTGCACATGTATGCAATGACACAGTAATTCGAGTTGTAGGCGTATACCTCAAAGAATTCCTTCTATCTATGCACCAGGAGAAATGTACAAGGATGTTCATAATATACTGAAAATAACTCAAATGTCTACTGACTGTAGAATGGATAAAAAGGCTGTGGTATATGCCTACAACGGAATACTTTGCTGCAGTGAAAATGAATAAACTACAGTTAAAAGCATCACCATGGATTATTTTAAAATTGATGTTGCAAAAAGTAAGTCAACATAAAACATGATTCCATTCATATAAGATTGAAAAACAGGAAAAATTACTAAACAGTATGATATTTAAGAACAGGTATCTGAGCAATTTAAAACAAAACTATAAAGAAAAACAAGGCGATTATAACATAAAATTCATAAGAGTGATTTATCTCTGAAAGAGAAGGGTAAGATATTCAGGGAAGGATAGAAGGTATGGTAATGTTGTGGAGTTGGTAATGTTCCATAGTTTGCTCTGGGTTGTGGATACATAAAAATATATTTCAATACTTTTAAGTGGTTCATAGGCTCTTTCGTAGGTTTGCTGTATTTTATACTAACCCAAATTTAAAAACAAAACTCACCTTTTAATTTTATTCATAATCATTTTCAAACATATACCAAGGCAGAGAGAATAATCACCCCACCGTTCTTAGTAGCCAGCTCCAACATTTATCAGTATTTGTCATTCTTGTCCCCCCAACACACACACACACACACACACACACACACACACCCCTTTTGACTTTTCTGGATTGTTTTAAAACAAATTCCAAACATTGTATCCTTTCATCAGCAACTATTTTCATATTTACCTTTAACAAATAAGAACTTTTAAAAACACAATATCATGATCACCTCTAACAAAACTAATAATTTCAGATCAACAAATACTCAGTTCATGTTCATTTTCTCTGATAAACTAAAAATCACTTTTTGTAGTTCATTTGTTTAAATCAGGATGAGACAATATCCTCACATTAAATTTGGTTGATATATCTCTTAAGCATCTTTTAATATATGAAATTCACCCCCATTCACTCTTTAAATTCATTTTCGTTAAAGAAATCAGGTCATTTGCCCTATAGAATTTTCCACATGGCTGATTGGAACCTTATGAAACCTTATGATGGTGTCGTTTAAAGTTGATGGTTAGTTCTAGAGGTTTAATTATGTGCAGATTCACTTTTTTGGGAAAAGAACGCTTAATAGATGGTACTGAACACACATAGGCGATCTGATGTCTATCATATTGCATTGAGAGAGACACATAAGGAGTTCTCCTGTGGTAGCAGGTAAGGATCCAGTATTGTCATAGCTGTGGCATAGGTCAAAGCTGTGGCTGGGATTCAGTCCCTGGCCAGGGAACTTCAATATGCTGTGGGCACGGCAGAAAAAGAAAAAAAAGAGAGAGAGAGAGATGCATAATGTCTGTATGTCTCACTTTTAGTAGTAAGTTTTATTGGAAGTTCAGGTATTATCAGTTTGATTTATCCATTAAAGAGTTACATGGTTTTAATAGTCATTCATAAGTGTTACCTCAATCCATTATTTCATTAGGTGTTACAAAACTGTGTTTTTTTAATTTTATAATTCCTTCTGCACTTATTAGATGGAAAATGTCTATGAAGAAGAATATTTCTCTCTTCAATTCTTTGATTAATGTAAAATACAATGATCACAGGAAAAGCAGGAAAAAATATCCCCTATTTACTAATTTTCAGAAAAATGAGTTGATGCCATAGGAAACTCCAAAGCTTACCAGTTTTAAGTAACAACATTCTGAACTTGTGGATTTTTATACATTTGATTTGTTTCAATCCATCACAATCATTATTCTTGTTGATGCTCAAATTGTCCCATCTTTGGCCAATGATGAAACCCTTTGAACCAGCTGCTGGTCTTTTTTTTTTTTTTAAAGCAGACCACAATAGTCTTTGATAGATTTTTTGCTTTCTGGCATTCCAGGTCCTGGTACAATAAATGCCCAAACCCAAATCAGCTATTTCTCTAAGAAACTCAAATCATCTTGCTCTTAAAATTTTCTTAAATAATAACGATTTCTTTAAAATACATTTTTCATTGTTATTACATTTGGGGGAAGGAGCATATGAAATACTCTTAATGAAATTTGTGCCAAGATGGCCCTTAGCAGAGTATGAGCCATTGAGTGATTTTCCCCAGAGGAAGTTAAATGTTTATGCCTTCACTGGCCTTTAAGAAGCATCCTCTATGTGCAGGACATTGGGGATACTGTTGACTTGGTGTTTGCCTGCTTGGAGCTTACAATCTAGTGAGAGAGAAATAAAACAATAACAAATTGTGATAAACTCTACGAAGAAAGAAACAGGCTAGTAGGAGGAGAGTGAATTTGGGGGAGTTGAGTTAGGAATTTTAAGTAGTCAGGGAAAACCACTTTGAGGAGACATGACAAATGAGATGGGGGTTGTGTCTCCACAGAAGCAGCGCCATGTTAAAGACACTGAGGCACAAATTGTCCCATCCAAAATTGCCAATCTGGTTTCACTTATAACCAAAGGTAAACTTTTTTTTAAATTACAGTTAATCAGAAGTGACCAAGCAAATTAACATGGATAAGCGCCTTTGTTCTAATGCCATCTGCCTGAAAGTATTGAAATAATTGAAGGATAAGTTTAGAAACTTTGCTACAAAAGGTCCCTGTGCTAGAGCATCGGTGAATTGGAAATGGGATTTAGATTCATTAGAAAGATGTCACGCAGAACTTGGAGAATTTCCTTCCATACTAGGTAACTAGGTATGTCTGTCATACATTTACTGAACATTTAAAACAGCAAACTCACACAGTTTTTGTAAGGTGAAAGTGTGACTGACATATGTTAGACTTCTTAGAGGGTTAAGCAAATAAGAGAGCAGATAAAAGGAAACCAGTGGTTAAATGTGCAATGGAGTTTTGTCATGAATAGGGGGTTGTTTTTAGTCTTCAGGGAAGGTTATATATAAATCTTCTAGCCTGATGTTTCTCAGATATTTATCCTCAGACCTTATTTTGTGAAGCCCTGTCTTAAGAGACTAATATCTTATTACCTTTATAAGTAGCAATATATGTTGACATTTTTTCCATCAAAGTGAAACACAAATTTAAAAATTCTCAAAATGTGTCCTTTATCCTTTGCCAGAGTTCAAGAAGCACTGTTAAGTTCACACTTTTTATCACAGCTCTAAACTCCCTTTCTGACCAGACCTTTCCATTTTTCCAGATTCATTTCCCTCCACTGCATGTAATTCTTTTCTCCCCTCCATGCCTGCTGCTTCTACTCCTCACTGAATTGTTGTTACATCTCTAACCAGCTTTGGCTTTTTCTGATCCACTTGCTTGGAGCATCTTTTACTTTTCAAATGCCTCTCCCACAGCATCTAGTCTGAATTTCTCCCTGGAACACCAGTTATCGAATTAACATGCAAATTCATTGGAACTCGTAGTAAGAAATGTTCTTTAGATGCTGAGAGGTCCCTTCCCATTTAGAAATTCAGTGACTTTATGATTTGCAAGAATGACTATGTAACAACCACCTACACGTCCACTCGTTGCCCTGGTACATTTTAGATCAATAAAAGGAACGCACGTCGTTCAACCAGTGGGTACTAAACTGCAGAAAAACTTTCCTTCAAGAAATGAAAAAGACAAACAGTAGACATGAATTAAAAATTGTATTCGATAAATTTATTAATGAGGGCTAAAATTGGGCACAGCCAAGGAACTCAGTTACAGTGAGTATTAATAATGCTGATAGGAGTGGACTACTAGTCCTAAATTTAGCAAGTAATGCATAGAGTTGGATGTTGCTCTCTAAGAATTCAATGGAACTAAGGACTCTGGACTATCAAGAACACACATTCCCCCAGTCAGCACTGCTAGAGATGGGTGGTCTATAAACAAGGTTTCACCTCTTTATCACCATGGTCCAGATAATCATCTCCACAAAAGGTGAACAAAATAATTTATAACCAAGCACCATCAGTATGCAATGGTCTGGCCTCTAGAGGCAAATCAAGACATAGACCCACCTCTCAAAAGAACCAAGGTTCCCTGATTTGCACTCCTTAGCTGATCCTATGAATATATTTGTAAACAGGTTACTGATAGGTATTCTTATAACCTTTGATGACATTAAAACCCCACATGATTAAAAATTTTCAAAAGTTGAGGGAATAGGCCAGCTGAATGGGAAGGGGAAAAAATTCTCTCACTTTACCATCTGATTTTTTTCCTAATAGGTCAGCTGTCCTTGAGTGGCTATTTGTTAGAAGGAGGCCAATATTTCCTAAAGATAGATTTTCATTTGGGGGTCTTTCTTTCCAGGTTTTTAAAATGCTTTTGATAAAAATCTTTTAGTGACATGATTTATAAAGAATGTTTTACAAGGACCAACAAAATCATGTTAGTAAGCATGTGTCAACTGAGGGTTATTTTTTTCGACTGTAATTTCACTCTTTAAAGTAGCCTGACCCTTGCAGCAGTATGTTTAGATGCCTGTGTGAGGTAGACTGTGATTTCATAATGTCATAATCAGAAGAGGTCAAGAAAAGGTGACTGTGCTCCTAATATTTTAAGACTCTTTTAATCAGAGGATGTTTCCAGCATGTTCACCAATAAGAGAACTTCCAAAGAGGTATCACAAGAGATAGAAGAAAAATTTTGCCTTTCCTTAATTCTTCCTCCCTCCCTCCCTCCCTCTCTTTCCCTCTCTTCCTTCTTTTCTTTTTTCTTTTCTTTTCTTTCTTTTTCTCTCTCTCTTTCTTTCTTTGTTTTTCTTTCTTAATAAACCCAGCAGTAACAATAGAAGCTACTGACAAATGCATAACATTAAACTATGCTAAATTTATGAATAAAAATCAATAATTTATGTAAAATTATTATCTAGAAAAATATGGAAGTACATGTGTAAAAATTACAATAGTATGTAGGGTGTATGAGAGTGGATAGTTTTTGTTGCTTATCGCTTTAATTTTCAATGTTTATTCATTCCATTGTTTAGCACAGGCCTACTGAGTGGACTGACCCTGTGTTAATCAAGAGGGCACAAAAGGCAAGTTGGGTATAGTTCCTGTCCTTGAGTGGTTCTCAGTCTAGTAGTGAAAACAGACATGTAGACACAATTGCTCCAGAGCGTGGTGAGCTGAATAAGGAGGAGGCACTTTATTTGGACTGAGGATCTCCCATGAAACATCTTTAGGAGACTTTTTGGCTATAGTTTGTGAATAAAAAAAGAATTGACCAAGTAAATAGGAATTCATCTGGAATGGAGTGGGAGTAGCATTTAAGGAGAATTGGAGAATTCTGGATGAAAGATGAGTATATGTAAAAGTGTATTGTATGGTTGGAGAACTACAAATCCTTCCTTAAGACTTACAATTCTAAGTATATGCAGAGGTGACTTGAAGCTGGAAAGGCTAAATGGAGGCCAGCTCATGGCAACCTTATTTGAATACTACTGTGCAATAAGTGAAACTTTCCAATATTTCCTGTATAGGCAACATGAACTTGGGCTTTATTCTGCGGGTATGAGGGAATTATTAAGGGTTTTACACAATCTGACTTACAAGGTCAGACTTAAGACTAGAAAGATTACATTGTCATCAATATGGTAGATAACTTCAATGGCAATGGGGGAATCAGAAATTCCAGGTATGCTAGGGAAGAGATGACAATGGCTTAATCTAGACTCAGGATACATAAGCAATGGGAACTGTCCCCTCTGGACATAAGGCAATAAGTGAGTGTGATGTTTGCGATAAAACATTCCTCCCTGAAAAAAAATATTTTGTTGGTCTAAATCCCCAAAACCTTCCATGGTTACTCTTGGGTTTTAATTATTGTATTAGGTATATATTGCTGCTTAACAAGTTAGCCCAAATTTAGCAGCTTAAACAGCATACACTCATTATTTCACCTGGTTTCTGAGGGTCAGGAGTTTGGGAGTGGCTTAGCTGGATGATTCTGACTCAAGGTCTCTCATAAGATTTAAAAGTTGTCAACTGGGACTATAGTCACTTGAAGGTTTGGGGCTGAAGGATCCACTTCCAAGCTCACTCTTGTGGCTTGCCTGACACCCTCAGGTCCTCTTAATGTGAGCCTTTCCATAGGACTCTTCTGCTCATGACATGATGACATGACAGCAGTATGTACATATATACAGTTCTCTCTCTATATATGTGTGTGTGTGTGTGTGTGTGTGTGTATATATATGCATGTAAGAAGTGACATACTATCAGTTCTAATTCTGCCATACTCTGTTACAATGTTGTCAGGGACTGATGACATAAAAATGTGAGTACCAGGAGTGGGGCTCATTGGAGGCATCTTGGAGTCTGACCATCACAGTATAATATGTAGAAAGTTCAAAGGAATACATTCTTGATACTTATTCTTTTACTTCCTCTACTTACTTACTCATACATGGAAGTTAATTCAGAAAATTACCCATTAAGCAATGACTCCCCATTCCTCTCTCCTCTCAGACCCTGGCAATCAACAGTCTGTTTTCTCTTTCTATGAATTTGCCAGTTCTGGATATGCCATGTAGACAGATTCATACAGCATGTGACTTCTATGGTCTGGCTTCTTTCACTAAGCATGCTTTTGTGGTTCATCCACATTGTAGCCTGTGTCAGTACTTCACGCCTGTCTATGGCTGAATACTATTCCATTGTGTATGTATACCACAATTAGCTTTTCCCTTTATCCGTCGATGAATATTTGGCCTGTTTCTGTCTTTTGGTTATTGTGGGTAGTACTATTATGAACATTTATGTAAAGACATTTGTTTGAGGGAAGAGGAGATTGATTTTGAGGTGCCAGTGAATATGTGAGTGAATGTGTGTCCAGCAGGTATTTGGATTTGTGGGTCTGAGTTAGAGGTCAGAGATGGAGATAGACTTGGAGTCTGCAACAAGGGATGGGTTGTGGTCAAGATCAAGCAAGAGATAAGATCACCTAGGGAGAGCACACAGAGAAAAAAAGAACAGCAGATTGAAGGTAGGAGGTGTCAAAATGTTTACTGTGAATAGGACTTGGTAAAATCTCTAGACATGCTTTAGTTTAATACTTTGAATGTAAGCATCAAACTAGTTCATATTAAACAGAGCTCCTCATTTATTATTGACCTATGGACTTTGTAGGATCACACAACTCCCTTCAATAGCTTATTCAACAGGTTAGTTATTTTTATTACCAAGAAATCCCTTCTTTCTAGGTGCTCAAATTGCAATTTATGACTTTAAGAAATCACATCCTGGCCCATGGAGGATGGATAACATTTAGTCGCTGCTCTGTGATACAAATAACTTCTAAGGCATCTTTGCTATTGATTAAATAATTTTAGGGCTTTCACCTTTCCTTTAAATATTTTCTAATATTTAGATGCATTTTCTGGGTCTCTCATAATTTACTACATTGTGATTCAATTGGATAATCTAGTAATGCACTTTCTTATGCTGAATAAACTGTGTGCTCTACCCAGCTCTTACAGTCCACCCTACTTTGACGGTAGTATCATGTTCTATGACTATAAAAAAGAACAATTGATTTATCAGTATCTTTAACTTGTGTTTCATTATAATCCTAAACCCCTCCATTGATGCTATTTCTAGATTATTTCTCCTGTTATATTGGCAGAGAGTATTTTAGGGTATGTTTTAATTAATGCTGCCTTTGTACTTTTCTACCCAAATTCTTTGTTTACATATATCTCCAATTTATAAAGAACACTTTCAATTTTCCGCTTGTATTTTTTATGTTGATAATCTTGTCATCTTTGCTATCTTAGCAGAATTGAGAATTTTCTTAATTCCATTTTGTCACAGATAAGGAATACTGAACAACACTGGGTACCTAAAATTCACCTCAGTGTGGTAATTTTCTATTAGATTGACACTAAGCTGTTTACCTGCACTTTGAGGAGACATTACTTTCCATCAAATTACACTTCTAGGATTGCATTAAGCTTTTTACATTTTCAACCTTCCCACTTTAATGGATACTGGAGCATAAGCAAGACTATAAAGTTGACTGGAGGACTAAATTCCAATTCATACAAACTTCAATCTTTTCCATTTTCTGCATGTACCATGCAGAATGCAGTGACTATAAGCCATCCGATCTTTGTCAGGACTTTCTGTGTTTGGTATATATTGTGACTGACGCAGCAACAATAACGAAATGTGAGTAATCCCACGCTGTCAAGATGCTTCAGATGGATTTTCTTGTATTCAGGAGAAATCTGGCCCAGGGGGAGGAGGAAATCCAATCTAACCTGCAGAAGGACTATACCTGCACCCTGATATCTAGAAGAAAGTAGGTCATACTTCTGAGTAACAGGATTACAGGGCAGTGGTATTAGGATACTCTTAACTCTTTGAATGATAGAGCCAGTATATACTCAAACACCCCTCAATGAATGCTGTGAAGGGAGACTATTTTTGGTGGGGAACTGGCATTGGTGGGGAATGGGCAATGTGTGGTGAGCTCAGGGCACCCCTGCGCCACCAGGATCCAGCCTGAAAAACAGGCATTTTCTGACTTCCTGAAGGTAGGCTTACATTTGATTTCCATGGATCTTTCGCACTTCATAGCTCTTGTACAATGTCAGCCATTTACTAAAGTTGTCTCAATCTCTCAAACACTCTGCTTTGTAGGTTCCTACCTTTGCAGATGAGAAGACAAAAGCTGTGTGAGGTTCCATCTTGTCCAAGGCTTCAGAGCGGAGGAATCAGGATTTGAACCAAGTTCATACTCAGTGGTTTATGCCTGAATATTTCACTTTAAGCAGAGATACAACATAACAAAGAAGTGGTTCAGTTAATTTTATAATTGATTTTGAAATGAATAGGCACATTTATGTACATTTTCTGTAACACTATGTTGTTCTCAACCCTTATCTTGTAAAAGCGCCTTCTTATCTTGTTTTGGTTGATTTCTTTTTTTTTTTTTTTTGGCTGCCCAGTGGCATATGGAGTTTGAAGCTCAGGGATCAGATCCAAGTCACAGTTGTGACTTACACCACAGGTGGTAATGCTGGATCCTCAGCCCACTGTGCTGCGCCAGGGATTGAACCTGCATCCCAGGGCTCCAGAAACGTCACCTATCCTGTCATGCCACAGCAGGAACTCTTATGTCTTCTGATCTTAATTCAGATATAATTACTCTTTTTATATAGTTGTAAAATCTTTAGCAAATGCACAATTTCAACTTCTACCTTTCTCAAATAAATTTTCATTTACATTTCCCCAACTTGTGTAGTTTTTTATAGTTATAATTTTACTGGCTACACAACAATAGAGTCAAATACCAACTCACTTTTTAAAAAATTCTTACTATTGGAGTGAAAATTAAGACAGTATAGCACAAGTACACTTCAGGAAAACAAGAATTACAGACAGACAAAAAAAGCAAAACAGAGGGTGAGTATTTTCTTAAGGGAAGGATTCAATATAGAATTCCTTTAAATAGTATGCTCCCCTGGATCCTCAGGGGATTCAGTTTCCTAAAATTAAGAGTTACACACTTTCCTAAAGGTCTAAGACAAGATGATTTCTGAGTTCCTTTCTAGCATGTCATGACTACATGCAGATTGGGTAAAATGAGGCTACCTCTATATTCTAGGGCTTTTCAGTTTCAGAAACCTACAGGACTGAAGGATGTGTTTACTTCTCAGACTCTGGTGGTTCAATAAAAACTCGGAAGAGCTTTTCTCTCATTTACTCCCACAGTGCTGAGTCAAAGCTCTTCTGGAATCCGAGCATTCCGGGGACATCCGGGGCGGCGTGGGGTCGTCTATTCTAGTCGTCCCTCCTGCCTCAGTCAGGACCACACCCAATCCAGCCGAGACACGTGAGAGTCTGTCCTATTTTTAACAAGACCCAGGGGCTGGGAGCCTTCTTCCTTTCCCAATAACCCCATTTCAAATCCAATCCACACTTTCAGTTCGATTTTCACTCAATTAACAGAGGTCCTCCATATACTTCTTACAAATGTTCATCTAAGAGATACTTTTCCCTGAATTTAAAATTAAGGAAACAGGCATTCCCATTGTGGCTCAGGGAGTTAAGGACCCAACATGGTCTCGTTGAGGATGGGGGTTCCATCCCTGGCCTTGCTCAGTGGGTAAAGGCTTAGGTATTATGGTGAGTGATGGTGTAGGTTGCAGATGCAGCTCAGATCTGCACTGCTGTGGCTGTGGTGTGTAGACTAGCAACTGCGGGTCCGATTCCACCCCTAGCCTGGGAACTTCCATATGCCACGGGTATTGCCATTAAAATAATAATAATAAAATAAAATTAAGGAAATAATAAACATAGATCAAATAGAAAATAAGATGTATTTTAGATCGTGATTTTAAGTATATTAGTATAATATCATATTATGATATAACATTAGAGTATGCAATGACAATTAAGATTTCCTAAGGCCAAATTCTCTAAGTCTAAATACGTATCTTAAAAATCTTAAGGAGTTCCTTGGTGTTTTCGTCGTGGCGCAGTGGTCGGCGGATCCGACTAGGAACCATGAGGTTTCGGGTTCTATCCCTGCCCTTGCTCAGTGGGTTAGGGATCCGGCGTTGCCGTGAGCTGTGGTGTAGGTCGCAGACGCGGCTCGAATCCCGGGTTGCTGTGGCTCTGGTGTAGGCCAACGGCTACAGCTCCGATTCGACCCCTAGCCTGGGAACCTCCATATGCCGCTGCGGGAGTGGCCCTGGGCAAAAAGACACACACACACACACACACACACACACACACACACACACACCCCTTAAGGAGTTCTTGCTGTGGTGCAGTAGGTTAAGTATCTGGCATTGCCATAGGTTGCACTTGTGGCTTGGATTTGATCCCTGCAGGTGTGGTCAAAAAGGGGAAAAAAACCCTTAAGACACTTGACTGGGAATATATGATTTGTATAAGAGAGAAAACGATACATCTTTCACTCAACCTACCCCCACCAAAGATTTCATTTTTTGCTTTGTGAGATTAGATTATATTTAAGTGAGATTATATATTTGAACAAAGTTATATTTAAGATACACAGGAATGAAAACCACTCTACTCCTATACAGAAACTACGGTTTTATTTTTGCTCAATGAGGTTAGATTGCTTTGGTAAATCACTGTTTACCATTCTGCTGGTGTTTTGCTAATTGCCTTTTATTTAGTTCTTACACATATTAGGAAATGAAAATTTTTGAGGAGATATAAAAGGACAAAGATCATTCAAGGTTAGAAGTGACTACTTTAAGTGGTACCTGATCAACATATCTTTAATGTTTTCCATCCAGCCTTCTCCCCATTTGATCAAACAAATCAAATTTTTGTTTGATCTTGCAGGGGACTCTTTATAGATGAGGGCATGCTTTCTCAGAGCATCCTACGTTACTGCTGTAGTTTCCGCTAATTTATAATTTTATTCTACAAAAATAGATCGGTTGTCTTCCTCTGATATCAATATTCTGACAGGCCTGGTTTCCTCTTTTTATTTTTCTTTTAAAATTCCTATTTTGAAGAATGTAAACAAGACTGAACAGTCTTCCTTGATCCTGTCTGGTTTTGTCTGCATTCTCTCTGTTTTGGCACTGAGGCTGATATGTAGCCACAAGTGCTAGATAAGAATTCTTTATCAGATTCAGCCATTCTGCACATGATTAATTTTGTTACGGTCAAAACAAAGTGTGTTTTCTAGGTTCCTCTGGCTGTCTCTGCATAAAGCTATTCCTGCCCGTGAATCATCCTAGTTTGTGTGTAATAGAGTATATCTTGGTTGAAACAATTGTTTTTTTTCCAATCCATGCTACACATTTCCTGGCCTTTCTAGGGTCGTATCTTCATACTTATGAAAAACAGTTAATATCACTTTAACAGGTTGTCTTGGTCTTTTCTCATGAATTATAAAATCCCCATAACAAAACTGATTTTATTTTTCATGTTATAATAAATGTTGAGGCAAGTTACATTAGTAAAAAGTAGAAAAAGAAGTTAACAGTCTGAATCTGATAAAAATAATTTTTTTAAGTGAAAAAAAGATATTTTTCTCTTCAGGTGCTGGTAAAAATTTACAAACTCCTCAACTGCAATGAAGTTTTATATTTTACCAGTGCTCCATGGGTCTATGACCAGCAAATATTACTGAGTGGTTAATATGTCTACAGACTTAGAAAATTTAGCCAAAGCTGTATTTGCTTATCATTTTAAACTGCAGTGCAGTCTCTTTATATTGTATATGCAGATGATTTGTCATGTGAGAGTTAGGAGACAGATTTGAACCCTTATTTCCTCATTATTGCTATGTAATCCTGGGCAAGTTACTTGACTTCTATGTGCCTTAGTTTGCTCATTATAAAATGAGGGAAGATAAAATCATTATACTGTATACCTTCAACTTATACAGTGCTGTATGTCAATTATATCTCAATAAAATTGGAAAAATAGGAAGTTCCCATTATGGCTTAGTGGTAATGAAACTGACTAGTATCCAGGAGGATGTGGGTTTGATCCCTCGCCTCCCTCCGTGGATTAAGGATCTGGCATTGCAGTGAGCTGCAGTGTAGATTGCAGACATGACTTGGATCCTGCATTTCTGTGGCTGTGGTGTAGACCAGCAGCTGTAGCTCAGATTTGACCCCTAGCCTGGGAAGTTCCATATGCCACAGGTGTCACCCTAAAAAGCAAAAAACAAAACAAAACAAAACAAAATTGGAAGAATAATGAGATTAATAACTTTTCCTACTTATAAGTTGTATCAAATGAATATCAAGAAATATATTTATATTCATATCCTATGAATATTATAATGTTATTTATGCCGTAGGTATACATCACTGAGAAAGTTATCTGGTAAATAATAAATAATAATATGTTAGCTATTATTACTAATTTTAAAATGTAAGATCTCATTGCTGCAATTTTTATACTGATCTTGGACATTGGCAAAAATTATAGTGTTAGGAAGTAATTGTCCAGAGAAAATCAATTCTTCATAGACATTCCAGACAGCACAGAAATTCCTAGAACATGTGCAAACATGAAGAAAAGAATTAATCCTTTATTGAATAGAGTTATCACTATTTTGTGATTAACTGAATCTTAAGTTAACTGTCATGAAGAGTCACAGAGGTAACTCTGACTTCTGTGAGATTTCCAGAGCTGGCCTGCACTGATCCAGTCAGCAGAAGTCAGGATAGATGGAGATTCATATTCTAAACTCGCTGCAGTTTAAGGGCACATGAGAACTGCCTTAACTTAATATTTGTAACCCTCTCTTCTTGCTCTGCCTTCCTGTTTCAGCTCTCATTTATAAATTGTGTGCTTTTTGCAGTCTATTCGTTGCCATGTTTTTTGCACCTTTGTGCTTTTTGCTGATGATTTCACTGTTTAAAATGGCCTCAAATGTTGTGCAGTTTAGGGTTCCTTAACCACTGGATTGTGATGTTCCTTATGAAGAAAATATGCTTTGTGTAATCATGAGTTATAGTGCTTTGGCTGTGAGTTCAGTGTTAATGAGTCAACAATATGATATATTCAGAAAAAGGAAGAGGAAATCCACCAATCTGTGTATGAGACTGCTTGCAAAAGCATTGAGAGTAACATCGATAGTTCATGATGAAGCTATGAAAAAGATCGAAATGTAACTGTATTGTGGATTCATGAGATGAATTGTTCTGGGACTGAAAGCCAAAAAAATTTACAGTCATGTTTCCCAGGGTCAGGAATATGTTAAACTCATCCTGGCTATTGAAATATGTCAATAATTATTTGCAAGTTACGTATATATATATAAAATTTATAAATATAATGTATATACATATATATTATATAACATGTATTATATATATATTTAAACAGAAACACATTAAACAAGATTATGTATTAATTTTGTCTGACCGGAAGCTCACAGGAACCTAACCCTCTATTTCTCCTAGGAGCAGTGGCTCAGTATTCATTAACGCAGTGTTTCCAATGACTTTATAGAATATAACTATTATAAATAATAAGAATTGAATGCATATTCTTTGATAGTATTCAGCAGTGGTTCCCAAGCAGGGTGATTTTGTACCCCTGGGACATTTAGGAATGTGTAGAGGCATATTTATGGTCATGACTTTGTTGTGGGTTGGGGCTGGGAGGGGGTGCCAATGCCATCTAGTGGGTAAAAGCCAAGAATGCTGTTAAACTTCCTACAGTGCATAGGACAGTGCCCCCATCATATAATCATCCTGTCAAAAAGGTCAATAGTGCCCAAGTTGAGAAATCCCCCTCTAGACCAAGACTTCAGACTTTCTCTGTAAGGATGATATAGTTAATATTTTCATCTTTGTGATTAATGTGGTCTCCATTACCACTACTCAGCTCTGCCACTGTTGCATGAAAGCAGCTACTGACAATACACCTGCTGACATGGGTGCAATAAACTTTGCAATAAATTTTATTTGTAAAAATAGTCAGCATGCTGGATTTTGGCATGGGCTATAGTTTGTGGACTCCTCCATAGCAGAAATTCTCAATCATGATTGCTCACTAGAAGCAACCAGGAGCTTTTAAACAGTGGTATTACCTGGACTCTCCTCCTTCCAGCTCTAATTTGATTGACCTGGGAGGGCTCCCCCAGTATTAGCATTAATTAAAAGCATCCCATTGATGAGAATGAACAGCCAATGTTGAGAGCCACCACTCTGAAATAATTGTTGTTTGTGTACCTGAAAGTTGACCCAGCACGGTAGACCCTTATAAACAGTCAGCAGAGACTTCTCTTGCAGTCTGGCTTTTGTCCCAGGCACTATCCTGAAAGTCCACAAATTAATGGCCTTTTACTAGTGCTCATTCCTCTGAACTTCTGAGGTTCACATTTAGAGACACTCCATGCTTTCCAGAAACTTGAAATTCCTCATTCCTGGTTCTCCTCCTGTGCTTCTAAATACTCTTTGGCTTCTTCTTCAAACTTTTGCACATTAAATATAAATGCTCTCTAAAGAGCAACCCTAGGGTTCTTCTCTGACTAATTTTCCCTGGCCTGGGTCATGGCTTTACCTTTCTATAAACAATGTTCATATAACTATCTTTTGCCCTGATCTCTCCCATGGGGGTTGCTTTAGAAAGCCACCTGGTGACTCTATTCTTGGTTTAATTATGTGTTTGGAAATTAGATATGAAAAGTCTTAGTCATAAAAACTAACTTACAGTCTCTTCTTCCAGATACCACCTCCCACTACATACGACATTTCACAGAACATTTTAAAAATACCATAGTTATCGTGGAACTACCTTACAGGAGAAACAACCCCACTATGAGGTTATTTGGGGACTTTGTAATGCACTGTATACATCTAGGTCTACCTCATGCTGCCTAGAAACTTACTAGCGTATATAAGGTTGAATACTATTTAATAAGACTAAGTACAATAAATAAATAAATAAATAAATAAATAAATAAAGGAGTTCCCGTCGTGGCGCAGTGGTTAACGAATCCGACTGGGAACCATGAGGTTTTGGGTTCGATCCCTGCCCTTGCTCAGTGGGTTAAGGATCTGGCGTTGCTGTGAGCTGTGATGCAGGTCACAGACGTGGCTCGTATCCCACGTTGCTGTGGCTCTGGTGTAGGCCAACGGCTACAGCTCCGATTCGACCCCTAGCCTGGGAACCTTCATATGCTGCAGCAGCGGCCCAAGAAATGGCAAAAAGACAAAAAAAAAAAAAAGAAAAAAAAAAGACTAAGTACTGTAAGTACTAATTTTGCTTTTATGTTACCAGATCACTCTTACAGTTAAGAGTTAAAATAACGAGACCCTCACTCAATGCTAGAGAGAGCCAGAAGATCTTGACAGGAAGTAGGTGACATATGCAAACTGGGTAATTGGTAAGTTTTAAGGGGATCTTTTTACCAAGATGCAGGCAGGTGTATTTGTTTCCTAGGGTTACTGTAACACATTGTCACAAACTTGGTGCCCTAAAACAATAGAAGTTTGTGTTCTCACCATCCTGAGGCCTGAAGTCCAAGATCAAGGTGTGGATAAGGCAACACTCCTCCAGAGGCTCTATGGGGAGAATTCTTCTGTTCCTCTTCCGGCTTCTGGTGGCAACTGCCCTACCTTGGCCTCCTTGGCTTGTGGTCACATCAGACCCATCTCTGTCTCTATTTTACATTGCCTTCTCCCTCTCTTCACATGCCTTCTTCTCTTCTCTCTGTCTCAAATTTCTCTTTGCCTTTCTTTTGTAAAGACTCTTGTCTTTGGATTTCATGCCAGTAGTCAAGAATAATCTCCTAATCTTGAAATCCTCAACTTAATTACATCTGCAAAGATTATTTTGCCAAATCAGGGGTTAAGATATAGACATACCTTTTGAGGGGACCACCATTCAAC
Organism: Sus scrofa; assembly: GCF_054392235.1. NCBI lineage: Eukaryota > Metazoa > Chordata > Mammalia > Artiodactyla > Suidae > Sus > Sus scrofa. The sequence continues at coordinate 81,678,635 of NC_139397.1, forward strand.
CCATAGGGGGTTTGTATTTACTAGGGCTGCAGGAGACGGGAGGAAGCACTCAATGGAATCTAGAGCCAGTAGCTGTCATGGAAGTGTGGGGAGGGGGCACCCGAAAACAGTGTGGCATTTAAAAGAGAATTTCACTTGATGTAATGAAAGCTGGGGGAATAAATGCCCACCTTTATCCTCTTCCCACTCTCCTACGGATGCCTCTGACCAAATCAAAATGGATGCCAGAGGAAAAGATGCCCAATGATGCAGTTTATAAAAGAGGAGGGTAGAAGGGTGGATCTGGAGGGGCAAACAGAAAATATCCCACATGTCAGGACATTACAATTCCACAGTAGGAACGGAAAGAATTCTCAAGTTAGAGGTTCAAATCTGGTTGCTTTCACAAGTGCAGCAGTAAGTTTAGTTTCTTCTATATGTAAAAAAAAAAATGAGAACATTTTATTTTTTCTTCTGTAATTTTAGACCATTACACCCTGGTACTGGGATATACTAATTACCTACCACTGTGTTTTGGGAAAAGAACAATCAGCAGAGTAAAAACCACTACACTCCTTTCCATGTATAGGAATAATCCTGTTGTCATAGGCATCATTATTATTGCTATAATTCCATTTCCTTTATATTCTTTTTCTTTCTCAAAAAGAATTTAGGTGGCTTGTGAAGAAGAAATGCATTATAAGGATGATGAAATTAAAGTAGAAAGTCAAGACCATGGAAAGGAAGAGAAAGCAAATATGTCAGCCTCAAGGGCTAATAGAGTTGCTATGATTGAGCATCAAATTTAGGTCTACCTTCCTGGCAGCTGACATTATTATAACATAGTTATATGCACATCTCACTCTAACAGAGCTTTGCTTATCTAGTCCTGAGTAACCCTGAAACACATGATTTTATAAAGGTTATCTTTTCTCTCACTCATGTAATAGTCCCTTTCTATGCTTAGAAATTACCAAATAATTTGCAGAGCTAATCACTTGCTTTGGAAATAAATTTCGAGGAATAGGGAAAAGACTGTAGAAGAATATAGGGGCACCAGAAGAAAAGAAATAATGAAGGAGAGAAGAAGAGAATCATTCTAAGGTTAATGTAGCCCTTCTAATTGCTAATTATTTTCCATTTTTCTCCTTCTTTTACATTTTTATTTGTTTTATTGTGATATAACTTACGATAACATATTTTAAATATTTCATTTTACCGTTATTCCATTATATCTTTTATAATACATGATAATTTATATCTATTATAAATTCACCAACTTTCCCTGAATTTTCCATGATTTTTGATAAGTGTTTATAATCGTCCAACTAATACCAAAGTAATGGTATGTTATACTTTTGTTATCACCCCAGATTCCCCTTCTGCTCAATCTCCTCCTCCCACTGCAGGTTTTTAGCAGCGGCTCAACTGCTTCTTGTCAATATAGTTGTTGCTTTTCTAGAATTTCATATATCTGTAATCTTTTGTGCCTGGCTTCTTCCGCTTAGTGTAGAACTTTTGAGATTAACCCATGTTTTTGCAGGTATCATAGCTGACTCCTGTCTATTATTGAGTAGTTACCCATTTTGGAAATACACTACAGGAGTTCCCATTGTGGCACAGCTGAAATGAATCCGACCAGGAACCGTGAGGTTGTGGGTTCCATCCCTGGCCTCACTCAGTGTGTCCAGGATCTGGCGTTGCTGTGGCTGTGGTGTAGGCCGGCGGCTACAGCTCCGATTAGACCCCTAGCCTGGGGACCTTCATATTGCATGGGTATGGCCCTAAAAAAAGACAAAAAGAAAAATACACTACTATTTATTTATCTATTCACCAGGTGAATGGACATTTGAATTGGCAAATGTGAGTACAACTGTCATGAATATACATGTACAAGACTGTGAACATACAGCTTCATTTTCCTTGATCCAACTCCTCATAGTGGGGTTACTAGGTTTCATGGCAGAAGTATGTTTAACTTTGGGAAAAAACTGCCAAACTGTTTTGAAAGTGGCTGTGCCATTTTATATTCCCCCCAGCATCATATACTGTTGTTTCACATCTTTGTCAACACTCAGTATTGTCAGTCTTCCTGATTTTGGCTGTTCATGTGTGGGTGTGTGTTTGTGGTACATTTTTAATTTACACTTTTCCGATGATTAATAAAACACATTTATTAACAAAAATTAACCATGTTTTTATTGTTCATTTACCACTCTTTGGTGAAGTGTCTGTTCCAATCTTTTGTTCACTCAAATAAATGGGTTTTTTTTTTTTTTTTTTTTGATCTTATTGTGCAGTTTTAAGAGGCTTATTTTAAAATAAGTTTCAGGAGTTCCCGTCGTGGCGCAGTGGTTAACGAATCCGACTAGGAACCATGAGGTTGCGGGTTCGGTCCCTGCCCTGCTCAGTGGGTTAATGATCCAGCGTTGCCGTGAGCTGTGGTGTAGGTTGCAGACGCGGCTCAGATCCCGTGTTGCTGTGGCTCTGGAGTAGGCCGGTGGCTACAGCTCCGATTCAACCCCTAGCCTGGGAATCTCCATATGCCGCCGGAGCGGCCCAAGAAATAGTAACAACAACAACAAAAAGACAAAAGACAAAAAAAAAAAAATAAAATAAAAAAATTAAAAAAAAGTTTCAATTTAAACAATCCTTTGGTGAATGTCTTTTGCAAATATTATTTCTCAGTTGTAAAGAGCAAACTGTTACTTATACCATAGAGCAGCTGTAAGAATTAAACTAGAGTAAATAATATGCAAAAGTTTTGATACCTAGTAGCCACTTAGCATATATGAATTCTCTTCTCCTGCCCTTTCTCCAGATCGGTAGTTTCAAATCATCTAGAAGAGTTGAGCATGAGGCAAGGAAGGGAACAAAAGTCTTTCAGTGAGGGAATCTTGGAGATAACATTTTCAGGACACTAGTGGGGTCATGGGGAAATTGCAAAGGATTAGAAAGTGGATGGCGAGTTTTGAAATGAGAGCAATGATTCTTCTTTCAGAAATTTTGGAGATGAAAGAAGAAGAGAGAAGACAGTAGCATAAATTAGAGGCAGGACTTCATAGTGGTTAGCACAAAACTCTGCAGCCAGCTTGTATGGGCTTAAAGTCCATCTCTGCTCCTTATAAGCTATGTGAAGATAGGCAAGTTATTTAACTTGTGGAAGATCAGATAAGAGAGGAAGACAAGGTCTCAAGGAAAGTTACAAGGCATGAGCCTGGGAAAAAAAAGCTCAGATTTGCATTTGCTAAAGGATAACACAGGTAAAGACCACAAGGAATTCTGAAGGATACATCAGTTCAGATGACCTTTATTTTTTCAGTTAAGTATGATGTGCAATTATATCCCCAGAAAGTGAAAAATCAAGGACAGACTTGGGAGTTAAGGAAAGTGAAAAATAGTTGTTGTTGACATTCAAATACTAATTTGACAAGAAAGACATTAACAGATTGCCAAAAATCAAGAAGGATCCAGTTGGGTTTGGAAAGCATGACTTAGACACAGTTTCCATCAACAGTTCTGTGTGTGTGTGTGTGTGTGTGTGTGTGTGTGTGTGTGTGTTTTGTGAGCTACTCTAACTAATATCTATCAATCTAGAGGCCGGAAAGTGAGAAAACAGAACACAACATGCTGAGGGAAGATGATGGTGGGCAAAATAGCAATGTTTAAGGGATTGTATTTAAGGTGGCTGTATTGATCATTCAAGTTTTAAGCTGATAAACACAAGCTGAAGTGGGCAACCATTTTACAGACGTAGCTATACTATAGGATAATGTGCAGCTAAAGAATGAGGTGTATGAGCATGGTTTATTTCTATAAGTGCAAAAAAGAGAATAATTTTTTTAAGTGACAAAATTTAAATGACTGCCCACATGGACAAGACAGAGTAAGATAGAAAGAAAAGCTGAAAATATGGTGTCTCAGATATTTCAGATTCAGTGATAACCAAATGCGGATGGAGTTTAACTGATGGATGGTGAGATGTCAAATGGGAGGTTCTCCTGCTGTGGGAAATTTTAAGATTGGGGACTTCTGAGGTAGAGAACTTTGGAGGTTGAGGCACTCCATCTCATAAATATCAGAGGGTGGAGAGGAGACACCGCAAATTAGTTGATTAAGAGAGTATGGGGTCAAGAGCAAGAAGAGAAATGTTGAAGGTATTACATGAAGATGCTCACACACTGAGAAAGACTAAAGTACTCATGAAACAGGGAAGAGTGCCTCAGAGATCAGCAGATTAATGCAGGGATTACTCAAATACATTATTCTGCCAGTTAATCCTAAAAACAGGTGGTAGATCTGTATCTAAATGAATATTTGCTTGGCCTTGTAACGAATGCTAAGTGAGTTTTTATGTTAGCTTTCTCAGTTGAAGTCATCTCAGTATTCATTTCCCACTCATACCATCCTCCAGAAAACATGATGCAATCTCAGCCCAGCTCTCAACAACTTCCTCCTCACCCTTGGATGTAACATGTGTACTGGGTTAATGCCAATGATCTGCCTTTGCTGGGGACACAAAAAGAGAGAGAGTGGAGAACAAGTATTCTTTCCTTCTGCTTCCTGTGGGGCCACCCTAAGGGGGCAGAAGAGTGGGAAGAACTTCTCCATATTTCAGCACTAGTTAAAAACGTATGTTTGTTTTCAATGCAAGGTGCTAATATATGTATTTTACACATTTGTACTCTGAGCCCCAGGGTTCTTAACTATAAGTTACTTGCATGTGAAAGACCTTTTAAGATAAGTCACTGAAGTCTCTAGGGGACTCTATTCCCCTTTCTCTTCCACTTCTAGTTCATTAGGTAAAGTTGTATTTGAAGGAGCCTACAGGAAGAGCCGCATACTTTTCATAATTCAGCTAGAGCTCATGATCCATAATTTATTACATTGAAAAAAATTAAACTTGTCAATGTCTATCTGAAAAAGTCTTAATATTTATTTAAACAGGGTCAATTTTTTCTTTTTCTATGAAAATAGGCAAAACATTGCCATTTAATATTCCTATCCCAAGCACTCTGCAGTACATACACAAATAACTGAAGGGTTGAGGTGGCTGTATTGATCATTCAAGTTTCAAAAAGGGATTCTGAGAAAATGTTTTATTGCTGATGTGGTCCAGACTGCCTGTCTCCATTAAATACATTCATTGGATAATTGCTTAACTTTACACTTTCCTCTTCTGGTGAAGTCACATATAATATGTCCAAAATGGCTAGAGGGAATCATGGGATTTATGCATACACAGCATGGCTTTTCAAAAAGGACGGAATGTGTTCAAGAACTATTTATATTCTGGGTGAGCTTTGAATTGTATATTTTACATGCACAGAAAATAATTCATTATGAGCATATTTCATGTTGTATGCTCAACTAAATGACCCTTTGATACTGATGTCATGCCCATTCGTATTAGTGGGAGTTAGAGATAACAAGAAGACCAATAGCTAATGCCAAGAATGCATGGAATGGTTTCCATGGAGCATAATGGCATAATTGTCTGATGGAACAAAATTGAAAAAAACTGGAGGACGGGAAAAGGGTGTGGTGTCTGCAAAAATGAAAAACTTTATTCATGGATTCAAATTTATGCTTAAAATGAATTGGATGTGATATATCATTCCTGGTTTTCAGGCAAAAGCTAGAAACTAATTAAATAGTGATGGAACAGTCAGAGTAATTTGGCAAATTCTCTTGGAACTTTCTTTTCTTCCCCCTCAAAATAGACTAATTGTCACCTGTTCTGCATTTCTTTCCTAAAGAATGAGAGAATATTCTCCTTTTTTAAACAAAAACTTTTGTAAAGTTTCCTTCCATATACTTTTCAGGATTTCATACCACCAATTCTCATTGCCTTGTAAACTTACTATTCCCTCCCACACACATGGAAGGTCCATTACCATAAAAAACCCAAGGTGACTAAGTTATGGGACAAAATTCTTGTCCAAGGGATAATCCAAAATACTTATTTTGTCTTCTCATCAGACTGTTGGTTTTATTTTCATTCTCTTCTATAACCTTAATTAAACCTTCCTTTGATTTCCTTTATGACACTAAAAGCCAATAAGCAAATTTAACATTATCTTGAGTAGGTAGATAGTGGTCAGTTAGACATGTCCCCATGATGCATTTCATACATTTCTTTGGTGCCATTGCAAGGAAATTTTCTTGTGTTAAGTTCAAATAAAGGTGGTTTTCTTATGTCACCAATTACTTAATATCATTCCACAGTTTAGTTTGATTCATAATGTGTAGTTCAGAAAGTTTTCTTAAGATGCCTTCCCTACTATATATCTAAAGAGTGTCTTTCTTTTATTACTTGGAATCAATTTCATTCTTCCTTAAGACTCCTGACTTTCTGTTTTAATTTGACTATTTTCTTAATTTGTAGAACAATACTTTCAAACTTAACCTTACTCCAATAATTACCATAAAGTTCCCACTTGGGATCCTTTTATGTTAATAGTATTAAAATATGGACTAGTTGCTTTCTAGAGTTGAAGTCATTCCACAGACTTGTTTTATTGTGCTCTTGGATTAAATAGATGTACTATGTTTGGATCCTACATCTTCTCTTTGTTTAGTTTGCATCTTTGTTTCACTGCAGTATGTTTTCAAGGAACTGCCTATGAAAAAATGAATGGAATGCAAGTATTCTGAGAATTTACAAGTTTGAAAATTTCTTTTATTTTGCTCTCATCTCTGAGAACTTGATTGAGTTTCAAGTCTAGGTTACAATTTTTTTTTCTTAGAGCTTTTACAATATGATAAAAGGAATTTATGAAAAACCCACAGCTAACATCTATTTAGTGATGAAAGACTGAAAGCGTCCTCCCTAAGATAAGGAATAAGGCAAGTTACCTGTTTTTGCTGCTTCTAGTCAACATTGTACTGGAAATTTTAATGACAGCAATAGGCTAGAAGATTTTTTTTTTTTTTTAAAGCAGGTGGCAAAGAAATGATCTATTCATGGATGACAATATTTTATATATAAAAACATTGTATACAATTCTTTAAAACTATGAGTGCTAATAAATTCAGCATAGTTGCAAGATACAAGATTGACACACAAAATTCAGTTGTATTCCTATAGCAATAAACAATCCAAAAAAGAAGTTAGGAATACAGTTCCATTTCCAATAGCACCCAAAAGAATAAAATACTTAGGAATAAACTGAACCAAGGAGGTGAAAGACTTAGACACTGAAAACTAAAATATTGCTGAAAGAAATTAAAGACCTAAATAAATGGAGACATAAAATGTTCATGGATTGGAAGATATAATGGCAATACTACTCAAAGTAATCTACAGATTCAATGTAATGTCTATTAAAATTTCAATAGTTTTTGGCAGATATGGAAAAGCCAACCCTCAAATTCATATGGAATTGCAAGGGCCCCTAACTAACCAACACAGTATTGAAAAAGGAGATCAAAATTGGAGGACTCACATTTCCTGATTTTCAAACTTACTAAAAGATATGGTAATTAAAATAGTATGAAACTGGTATAGGGATAGACATATAGATTGTGGAATAGAATTATGCGTGTATAAATAAACCCAGGGATCTATGGTAAATTGATATTGACAAAGGTGCCAAGATCATTCAATAAGGAAGAATAATTTCTTCAACAAATGGTGCTGGGACAACTTAGCCACAGGCAAAATAATAGGTTGGACCCTTACCTCACTCCATATAAAAATTAATTCAAAATGGATCAAAAGTCTAAATATAAGAGCAAAAACTATAAAACTCTTAGAAGAAAACATAGGAGTAAATCTTCATGATCTTAGACTTGGCAATGGTTTTCCTAAATATGACACCAAAAGCACAAGTAACAAAAGAAAACGTAGATAAAGTGGATTCCATTGAAATAAAAAACTTGTATGCATCCAACCCCATCATGAGAGTGAAAAGACAACCTATAGAATTGGCAAAAGTATTTGCAAATCATTTATTTGATAAAGGTCTAGTATCCAGAATATATAGAGAACTTAACAACATAAACCCAAATTTTAAATGCTCAAATCATTAGAGACTAAAGAATACACCATATAACATCAGTGGATTGATGAAAAAAAATCTAAGAGGAAATAAAAAAATTATCAAAATAAAAATACAACTTTCCAAAATCTATGGGATGTAGCAAAATCAGCTCTAAGAAGGAATTTTATAGCTATAGAGGCCTGCTTCAAGAAACAAGAAAAATCTCAAGTAAGCGACCTAATCTGCCATCTAAGAGAATTATAAAAAGAAAAGCAAATAAAGCCCAAAGCCAGCAGAATGAGGGAAATTATAAAGATCAGAAAGGAAATAAATAAAATATAGACAAAAATAATTTATGAAACTAAGAGCTGGTTTTTTGAAAAGACAAAAAAAAAAAAAAATTGATGTCTTTAGCTAGGCTCATTAAGAAAAAAAGATAGGAGTTCCCGTCGTGGCGCAGTGATTAACGAATCCGACTAGGAACCATGAGGTTGCGGGTTCGGTCCCTGCCCTTGCTCAGTGGGTTAACGATCCGGCGTTGCCGTGAGCTGTGGTGTAGGTCGCAGACGCGGCTCGGATCCCGCGTTGCTGTGGCTCTGGCGTAGGCTGGTGGCTACAGCTCCGATTCAACCCCTAGCCTGGGAACCTCCATATGCCGCGGGAGCGGCCCAAGAAATAGCAACAACAGCAACAACAGCAACAACAACAACAACAGACAAAAAGACAAAAAAAAAAAAAAAAAAGATAGAAGACCCAAATACACAAAATAAGAAACAAAAGTGGAGAAATTACAACTGATATTACAGAGATAAAAAATCATGAGAGAATACTATGAAAAATTATATGCCAACATATTGGACAACCTAGTAGAAATGGATAATTTCCTAGAAACATATATCTTCCAAAACTGAATCAGGAAGAAATAGATATCTGAACAGACCAATCCCCGGTAGTGAAATTGAATCTATAATAAAAAACTTCCAGTGAACAGAAGTCCAGGACTGGACAGCATCACAGGGGAATTTTACCAAGAAAATAAAGAAGAGCTAATATCTATCCTTGTCAAACTATTTTAAAAAATTGAAGATGATAGAACACTCCCAAATCCATTCTATGAGGCCATGATTATCCTAATACCAAAACAAGACAAAGACACTACAAAAATAAGGAGAGAATTATATCCAATATCTCTGATGACTAAGAAAAAATTCTCGACAAAATATTAGCAAACTGAATTCAACAATATATAAAAAAGTCAGATACCATGATCAAGTGGGACTTATTCCAGAAATGCAACAATGCCTCAACATCAGCATGTCAACGTGATGCACCACATTAACAAAATGAAAGGTAAAATTCACACGATCATCTCAATAGATGCAGAAAAAGTATTTGACAAAATTCAACATCCATTAATGGTAAAAACTTTCATCAGTTTGGTAGATAAGGAACATATCTCAACCTAATAAAGGCCATTTATGACAAACATAGCTAACCTCATAATCAATGGGGAAAAGCAGAAAGTTTTTCTTCTAAAATCAGAAATAAGACAAGAATGCCTACTCTGATCACTTCAATTTAACATAGTATTGGAAGTCCCAGCCACAGAAATCTGTCAAGAAAAACAAAAAATAGTATCCAAATTGGAAGGAGAGAAGTAAAACTGTCACTATTTGCAGATGACATGATGCTATATGTAGAAAACCCTAAAGTCTTCACCAAAAAAATCTATTAGAAAAAATTTAGTCAGTAAAATTGCAGGATACAAAATTAATATTCAGACATCTGCTGCAGTTCTGTACATTGATAATGAAGTATCAGAAAGAGAAAGCAAGAAAACAGTCATGTTTAAAATCATGTTAACAAGAATGAAATAATAATAATCTTAACCAAGGAAGTGAACAACCTATACTCTGAACACTATAAAACATCAATTAAGGAAATTAAAGATCATGCAAAGAAATGGAAAGAAACCCCACCTTCTTGAATGGGAAGAATTAATACTATTAACCATGCATACAATACATACTCTGCATAATACTATTAACTATGCATACTATCCAAAGTAATTTGTACATAATCAGCTTAATTTCTTTAGAAAAAGAACCCTCAAATTATTTTGCTTTGCATTAAATGTTTTACTAATAGATGTTCTGCATGGAGGAAGAGTGTGAGATGGGTTAATTGTTGAGTATTCATTTATAAATGACTCTCTAAATTTTAGCCACTTTCTTCATCCGTTACCTTGGTCGTATGCAGCTGAACCCCTCCTGGGTTCAACTGTGTGTTTGCCACTTTCCTTTGCTCCACTTCCTCCTGCATGTGTTCAGGGGGGTGTCTTCCATTTTTCCCTTCACTAATGCAATCATTCCTTGGTATCTGTAGAGGCATAAGTTGGTTCCAGGCCCCCATGGATACCAAAATCCAAGGATACTTATATACAATGCCATAGTACTTGCATATAATCTACCAGCACATCCTCCTATATATTTTTAATTATTTCTAGATTACTTATAATACCTAATACAATGTAAATACTATGAAATATTTATAAATATAGTGTAAATGATATGTAAATAATTACTGGTACACAGCAAATTCATTTTGCCTTTTTGAACTTTCTGGAATTTTTTTTTGCTTGTGTGTGAATATTTTTGATTCTTGGTTGGTTGAATCCATGAATGGGAAACCCAAGGATATGAAGAACCAATTAACCATCATCTTTTCATCTTCCAGAAATTTTGTAAGAATCTCTTGTCACCTAAAATCTCCCTTCACCTTTCCTCTTTTTTCTTATTCATTAAAAAAAATTCTTCATTCTCTCTCTCTCTTTTTTTTTTTTTTTGTCTTTTTAGGGCTGCACCCCATGGCATATGGAGATTCCCAGGCTGGAGGTCAAATCAGAGCTGTAGCTGCTGGCCTACACCACAGCCACAGCAATGTCAGATTCGAGCCTTGTCTGTGACCTACACCACAGGTCATGGCAATGCCACATCCTTAACCCATTGCACAAGGCCGGGGATAGAACCCATTTTCTCATGGATACTAGTCAGATTCATTTCTGCTGAGCCACAATGGGAACTCCTCTTCATTCTTATTTTAGTGTGACCTCATGAGGGTGAGGAGTGAAATACATGTGCTTGGTCACTGTTTTTGAACAAAAAGCTTGCACTTCTTTCTTTCTTTTTTATGTTCTTGCCGCCTAAATCCCATGTTAATTCCTAATTTGAAAATATTCCAATGAATTTCACCAACAACTTACTCTTTCATTTATCCACAATAGTAGTGCTATTTAAATTCCCATTAAGAACCATTTTGTCATTGTTTGCAAAAAATCATTTCATTTTAGAGAAATTGGAAAATAAGAAAAATAAAACTCAGCATAATCCCTTCCCGCCAAGATAATTATTGCTAACTTATAGTCTTTTTTACTTTTTTACTTTTTAAAATCACCATGTTCCCTTCTCCACTTCTGTCTACCAACTTCACAGCTTCTGCAATACTAAAGCCCAGTGTACAAGCCTACAAAGATAGAATCATCCCATAGCAGGTAGGGACAGGATAGGAACAGCTATGTGAATGATTTTATCTCTTCATACTTTACATTATTATACACCAGGAAGTGATAATTGTCCAAATAATTCAGCAAATATTGATGAATATTCTTAATTAATTTCCTTAGGACAAATTTTCCAGAATTGCACAGGATAAGAATACTTTAAAAAGGTTCTTCATATATTTTTCCAGATTGTCCTCTAGACTGGTTGTACCAATTTAAGTACAACCAGCAGTATTTGATAATATGTTTTGTTCCTCATTTTTCTCAACATAGGCATTATTATTTTATCTTTTTTTTTGTAATTTAATAGGTGATAAGTGTAATCTCACTGTTTAAATATACATTAAAATTATTTATAAAGCATTTTTTCATAAATTTATTGGACATCTATATTCTTTTTTCTTTTTTAGAAAATTGCTAATTTTTATGGGGATAGTTATTTTTCTTGCCTTTTTTCCCCCAATATTTCCTCAAATTTTATTGGGACTAATACATGGTAGCTACTGTTCTAGGTGTTAGGGATTCAAGAACAAATGGCATAATTTTTGCCCCTGGAGCTTATATTTTAATTAACGACAGATAGAAAATAAATCAAATACATAAATAAAATACACAATAGGTTTCAAACGGTGATAAGTTCTGTAGAGGAGAATAAAACCAGCGAGGATAACTGTGTTTGCGGAAGGATCCTCTGATGTCCTATCCAGAAGGAGACATTTGAGAAGATATCTGAACGAGGTAAGAGAGTGAATCATGCCTTTAATCTGCCATAAGAATTTTCTAGGCGTAGAGATCAGTGAATGCAAAGACTTTGGGGTGGAAGTGTGGTTGTCATATTTGAAGAAGTGCAGGAGGCCAGGGAGGCTGGAACTGAGCAAGTAAGGAAAGTACATGAATAACAGGTCAGTGATGTGGGAGTGTGTGTGTGAGGAGTGGATTTTGTCAGTGCCTAGAGGCAGACCCTTGTAAGATCTTTGGCTTTTACTCTGATAAAATGGCAAGTTATTGGACAGATATGATCAGAGGAATCACGTGCTATTACATGTTTTACCTAGATTTCTCTGGTGGATGTGTGAAAACTGAGCTCTAGGGGGTAAGGAGAGAAGCAGAGACTAGTTTAAAAAAGTATTTAATAATCTAAGAGGCAGATGATGGAGACTGAGACCAGGGTGGTTATTGTAGAAGATGTGAGAATTGGTTTGAATATGCATATCATTTTGTCATGATGAACAGTATCTTCTACCTTTAGTTTATCGATTCAGAATGGGGGGGGGAGGGAGAGGGTGGAAAAGAAGAGGTGGAGGAGGAGGGTTGGAAAGATATTGGGGTGCAGAAAAATTAATGGAAAGCTCAAGAACAAGGCTTAACGAGGGGGCAGAGACAAAACAGAGTCTGAGAGCTGGGGAATAGTAGCTGAGGTGATTTCCCTGTGGGAAGGATCTGTTTCACACACACTTCAGCTCTTGAGATAATCTTAAACTCTCTAGAATTTATTTCTGACTCAGTATTCAAAGTCAAGGGAGATGCCAGTCATGTGCCCATCCCCCAGCTGTGATGGGGAGATGGACAGAGGATCTTGCTTATTTAGCCTCTAAAATAAGAGGTGTCCGTAGGAAAATTAGAATGACAGGAGCAAGAGGTGGATGCCAAACAGGTAGAGATGACCACTATCTGCTGTAGATATTATCTTTAATTGCATCTTAAAGTTCAATGCACACTATTATATAAAGCTCATTTTAATACATTATGGACTTGAAGGGTGGTGGGGTTAAGTGACTTCTCTTAATTATGTAATTATTTGCTCATTCATTTATTGATCTCTCCTGTGTGTGTCTGCAATTGAACAAGAGCCATTGGTTAAGTAATCCAAGATATGTTCCTTAATTTCATTTTTGTCACCTCAATATATTAATGTTCAAGTAAAGCAAATATACACATGGCAAGAAATTCTGAATTTTATGAATCAGATTCATATTTAAATATGCTATCATCAGCCTTCTCCAAGAAATGATATTGTCAGAGGTTGCTGATAACCCTCACAAATGAATTTGTTCTCAGTTATCAGGATCCTAAGCCCATATTGAAAATCAATCTTAATTCAAGAATTCTCAGCTCAAAATGCTGCTTGTTCTGAGCTCTAGAAATTGTTCAGGAGAAGGAAAAAGGAATGATTTGTGGTCCAAAGAATATGCTTTGACAGCCCAAACCCAAATCACCTTCAAAAATATCCACAGGGGTTTTAAAGGTGACCCTGGTGAGGAAGGGGAAGCAATCTTCCCCTGGTGAAGGCAGGGTGAGAAACATTGTCCCAAAAGATGCACAGACTAAATTTAAGATCAAGAGAATTTTGGGTTTTACCAGATGAGTGCTTTGGGCTTTGGGAAATAGTTTAAAAGGCTGGCATCTCAGCAATAGATATTGGAGAATCTGAAGACTAGCTATCAGATAGTGTCACCTGCCAATAAACTTCCATGAAAGAGAAGCTTCAGCTACTGTAAAAAGGAGCACTGGCTTCCACTGCCATGTCATTGAAATGACTCTTCAATGGCCTCCTTGGATGCTGGTTCTGGAGCTGATCCACAAGATATAATTATGAGACTCTTAAGCTTCTATGCTTAGCTACAAATAAAGGTCATCTAACTTCCCGTTCAGCTAAAGTCTCTATCCTGCATTGTGTGAAGAAATAGGAGTAGGGAAGACTTTTGCTTCAGTTGAAAACATTTTTAAAGAGGGAGCACTGGTAGAAATCACTCCACTACATTTCCATTGTTTAATGGGCATAGAGAAATAAAACGTGAGGTGTTTTTTTTTTTTTTCTACTTTTTAGGGCTGTACCCATGGCCTATGGGGGTTCCCATGGTAGGGGTTGAATCAGAGCTGTAGCTGCCGGCCTGTGCCACAGTTACAACGTCAGATCCAAGCTGCGTCTGTAACCTACACCACAGCTCACAGAATGAGGCCAGGGATTGAAGCTGTGTCCTCATGGAGGCTAGTTGGATTCATTTCCACTGAGCCACAACAGGAACTCCCAAAATGTGAGTTTTTAAATGTACCAAAAGAAAACTTCAAGTTTAGGTTCCAAATAGAACATATAGGCTCTAAACTATAAAGTCATATAGTAAGCTTTATTGCACATATCTTTAATAAAACCTTACAACTATTACTTTCTGGTCTTATTATCTTCATTAGCCTAGCAGGGTGATGGGACAAAATGGGTTACAATGCTGCTGCAATTAGTCTGATATTTTTAAAAGCTTGTTTCATTTTCAAAATGAAAGACTGCATTCCTAGCTTTTGAAAGAAAGTTATAGATTGAACTCACAAAGAGAGAGCCTTATTGTGGGGCTACCTCTAACTTTAAAAAATCAAACTCACTTTCTCAAAATTGATGTGTGTTTTCAAGGATCATTTCTTGTTCAAAGACAATTAACATATTTTCAGTCTATTTTGATCAATCTATATGATCAAAAAGGAATATCTATTTGGGGCTTTCTGTGTGTGTCATGTTGTTTTAAGCCACTAAATTGGAAGATGTGACCCCTGCCCTAAGGGGACTCACAGTTATGAAATAGATTACAGATAACCCAGCTTCACTGGTGGAGGACAAAGAATAATTGGGCTAGGAGGCTGAGGTTCTGGCCCTACCAACAATTTGTTTGAAACTGGTTGAAGTTAACTGTTTTGTATCTCGGTTTCATGTCTCTGTTTCCTCACTCTTTAGGTGTAAATGAATAATGTCTGTAATAAATAAATAAATAAAATAATATCTGCCCTGCTTATCTCATGGATTCCTGTATGGAGAACACAAGGCTATATATATTGATAAGATGTCTAATGTATTATTGTTGTCTATATTAGCATTTCCTTTTAAATAGCTTTAAGGAGCATCATTAACATTTGTACAACACTGAACATCTCTTTTCAGCTCCAAATTGTAGTACTCTGTTTTTAGCTACAACTTGGGAGGTGATTTCAGAAGAAGATGTACATTATATTTCCTTTAACCAGAAGCAACATGTTGACATTTTGAAGAGCTTATTTTACTGACACTCACAGAAATGTGGAAAGAAACAAACTGCAAGAGGAAAAGGAAAATTATAGTTTTTAAGTCCCAGCTTCACTGGTGGAGGACATTATATGATAAATTTTGGCTTAGGGCCTTTGGCGGTAACTGACAAAGTACCAGGATTAACCTACTCTATTAAATCTTTGTTATTTATTTATTTATTTATTCATTCATTTTCTTACTATAGAATTAAAAATTTTAGAGCTATCATGACATATGAATTATTTATTTGAAATTTACATGACATTGTTGACTTGAAGAAAAGAAAGTGTTGAGAGTTGACTAGATAAAGGCAGAAGGTATTTATTTCAATTCTAGGTTCATCATGATACCATGAAAACTTAACACAAATAAACAACTTGCTTCGCAAGAGTTGAAGATATTTTGTGCCGCTGACTCTTATCATCATACTACACACCAGTGAGTCACTGAGATTTTATTTCTATGATCAACTCTATTTCCGAGGATTTCATATTTAAACTTCCCAAGAGAAGATTGTTCGGGTTCATCAGTCTGTTCGGTATTTGGTGTTCCTCTAGTTTTTGAAACAGGTCACTTCAGAGGTCACAGATCAGCCAACTGCTGTTCCGATGATTGGTGGCTGAGGTGATGGGGTCCAGTGATGCAAAGCACACCCAGAGGATTCCAGGGCACAGTTTATGTGGGAAGTGCAGGCCACACTAGTTGGGAGTGGGGAATTGGGACATGGAGGAGGAGGCAGCCAGAAAGGAGTGCATTATCAAGCACTGTGGGTGACTGGAGTTTAACCCCTCAGGGAAATCTGGGAACATGGCATAAAACACATATCCCTGTGTTATCCCAGTGAAGTGCTACGTCAGTTATTGGTTGAAGGCTGCTGGGAGGAAAGTAGAGGAGGGCTGTTCATTTCTCCATGCTCTAGTGTTTGCACCCTCAGGCCAAGAGATGCAGTTGAACCCAGCAGTTGAAAGCCCTGCAGCTTGTTGAAGTGGTTAGGCCTGAGGGATCTGCGTGGGGCACCATGGCAATTTACTGCACTTGGTACCTGCCTGTAAGAAATCTGAGCCACTGTCCCGTAGAGACTTTGTGTAAGTTTCATGGCTTGTCGAATACCATTGTTATTAGAGCTGTAACTCAATTTACATCTTAAATTTAATAAGGTGATACTAGGTTTTTGTGTTTGATTTTTAGACAATATTTATATATACATTTAAATGCCTAAAGCCTTTCTTTATACTGGATTTCAATTTTTGTACATTAGCTGATAAATCTTAAGCTTTTTTGTAGGTATGCTGGGCGCTAATCATTGTTCAGTTTTGGCAGCTTTGACATTTTTGTCAATTAGTTGAACCAGGTAATTAGTTCACTATTTTATTTTGATTTTTGTTCCAAATTTAATGAACCGCAGAAGTGTTGATATTGATCATGGGCCTCCCATATGCTTAATAAAATAGAGACAGAGATGTAAACTATAAAGCATCCCCCTCACCCCCAAATGGAAATCTTCAGTCATAGTTGAACTTAAACTTTGCTTTAAATTTCAAGAACAAAATTAACAACAAGCACAAAGCACAAGATTATGATTCCAGGTGAGGTGAGATTAGGATTTTGGTATGTTCTGATTTCTGAGAACCAGCACCCCTTTTAAAAACCATGTCTATTGTCTGACTTTCACTTTTCAACTTTTGTGCATGTTGTTTCAGGAATGCCCAGAAATAGAAATGGGAGACTGCAGAGTAACATTGCTTTATGAGAAAACAGAAATAACTGAAAAATGTCATCTTACAGAAGGTAAAATTGAGCCCTGGTAGAGATAGAATGTCTGACCGAGAGACCATGTACTTGGACTTGCCCCTCAGGATCTGAGTTCTGTTGGTTTCATCAAATCTTAAGGTCAGGCAGGCCAAGCAACACAAGATGGCAGTGGGATATCTGGGGTTGAGCACCAGCAAGACTAGAGAGCAAATGCAGGCTGGGTGAGCAAAAGCCTACACCCCAAATCAGCACTTTGGCTGACATGGATGGCCATATGGGAATTCATCACAATCAGCTGATAGATGAGGAAATAACCCGAACTTGACTTATGGGTGGATCTGCCTGATTTGTGGGTACCAAGCAAGAACTTGGGAGTGACCTTGAAACACTATTGTGTGGCTAATCATTCCAGGAAGCCAGCTGCTTTGGGTGATACAGGATATGATACAAACAGTGGGTCCTATAGTCTTAGAAGACTGGCAGATCCTCTGCTGTGAGGTGGACCCCTGGTCTGTGTGGGATCCTTACTGGTGGACCAAACACGGTTACCCTTCAGGTGGTGTTTCTGGTTGGGGTTCTGCAGGCAGGAAAGGCAAACCCATACCTGGAGGATGTGCCTGTTTAGGGTATGACAAATCTCTGGTCCTTCTGGGATGGGAGGGCCATGGTATCAATGACTGATACCAGCCATCCAAGTCATTTTGTCTACTTGGCTGGTTAGTGTCTCTTCTCTGGTGGATGCTCTCTGATACACAGATCTCCACAGCTTGTGCTCACTGCCATATCTACTCATATGTGTCTACCTTAGACATCATTGCACTTAATTTTTCCATTTTCTGTTTTCCAGGTCTCTGACCATTTGACCATTTTAGGACCCCTTGTCCAAAAAGCTAGGCCATTTGCCACTGCCTGAGTCATTGATAGTCTAACCTTGGGCCACTTCTTCTACCCAAAGTGGATAGGAGCATGTACATATACTAGGAGCATTTATATGCATATGTATTTCCATTCCAATGTTTTGATTTTTTGTGAGTCAATATTTAGAAGTTGAATTGCTGGGTCATACTCTAAGTATATGTTTCACTCTATAAGAAACTGTCAAAGGGTTTTCAAAGTGGCTGCAGCATTTAACGTTCCCATCAGCAAAGTATGAGAATTACATGTTAGTGCTTAGTCTTTTCAGTCTTTAATTTTAGCCATTTTAATTTGGATGTGTCATAGCATATCACTGTGGTTCTAATTAGCATTTCCCTTGAAACTAATGATGTTGACTATTCATGTGCTTGATGGTCATTTATATATCTGCTTTTGTGAAGTGGCTATTGGAATGTTCTACTCATTTAAAAAATGGATTACTTTTAAAATTATTATTGAGAAATATGATTTATTTATGTATTTTAGATTCAAGAAATATTTTCTTCCAGGCTGTGATTTGCCTTTTCGTTTCTTTTTTTTTTTTTTTTTACTTTTGTTGTTGTTGTTGTTGCTATTTCTTGGGCCGCTCCCGCGGCATATGGAGGTTCCCAGGCTAGGGGTCTAATCGGAGCTGTAGCCACCGGCCTATGCCAGAGCCACAGCAACGCGGGATCCGAGCCGCGTCTGCAACCTACACCACAGCTCACGGCAACGCCGGATCGTTAACCCACTGAGCAAGGGCAGGGACCG
The DNA here is from genome assembly GCF_054392235.1 of Sus scrofa. NCBI lineage: Eukaryota > Metazoa > Chordata > Mammalia > Artiodactyla > Suidae > Sus > Sus scrofa. The sequence continues at coordinate 81,697,623 of NC_139397.1, forward strand.
AACCCGCAACCTCATGGTTCCTAGTCGGATTCGTTAACCACTGCGCCACGACGGGAACTCCTATTTTAATTAGGTTCAGTTGATCGAGTTTTTCTTTAGTTTTATGATTTTTGTGTCCTAGCCAAGAAATGTTTGCCTATCACAAGATTGCAAAGATTCTCTTTTATGTTTTCATCTAAAAGTTTTATAATTTTATGGAGTTCCTGTCATGGCACAGTGAAAACAAATCTAACTAGGAACCATGACGTTGTGGGTTCCATCCCTGGCCTCGCTCAGTGGGTTAAGGATCTGGCGTCGCTGTGAACTGTGGTGTAGGCTGGCAGCTGTAGCTCCAGTTCGACACCTTGCCTGGGAATCTCCACATGCCATGAGTGCGGCCCTAAAATAAATAAATAAATAAAAGTTTTATAATTTTTCTTTTATTTTTAGATACTTTTTAATGTACATATATAGCGTGAAAGAAATATGACAATTAAACATTGAATATGGTTCTAGAAACATTTTTGCAAAGACTATGCTTTTCACATTGAGTAACCTTGGAATTTTGTCAAAAATCAATTCACCATCTAGGTGTAGGTCTATTTTTAGACTCTCTGTTCTGTTCCATTTATTTATACCTTTCTTCTTATGCCAATATCACATTGTATTTGCTTTATAGTAAGTCTTAATTACTTTAGCTTTATGAGCCTTGAGTCTTTTTTTTTTTTTTTTTTAGCTTTTTAGGGTTGAATCCTTGGCATATGGAAGTTCCCAGGCTAGGGGTCAAATCAGAGCTGTAGCCACTGGCCTACACCACAGTCACAGCAATGCCAGATCCAAGCCACATCTGTGACCTACATCACAGCTCACGGCAATGCTGGATCTGTAACCTATGGAGCGAGGCCAGGGATCGAACCTGCAAACTCATGGTTCCTAGTCAGATTTGTTTCTGCTGTGCCACAACGGGAACTCTGAGTCTTGAGTGTTAAGGTCAGGTATACAAGTTCTCCAACTCAGTCCTTCTATTTCAATATTGTTCTGCCTATTCTAGATCTTTGAAATTTCTACACAGATTGCTTGTTGGTATTTTGATTGGCATTGCATTGAATCTGTAGATCAATTTGAGTAGAAATGACATCCTAACCATGTTGAGTCTTCCACACAGAAACATGGTATATCTCTCCATTTAAAAAAAAATATCTTTAACTTTTTTTTTTTTGCATTTTTCAGGGCACAGGAAAAGCAATCAGCATTTTAATGTGAAATATGATGTTATCTGATATTCTTGTGGATATCATTTATCAGGTTAAGGAAGGTTCCTTTTATTTTAAAAAATCTTTCTTGATGTATAATTCATATACCATGAAAATCAACAGGTGCAGCCGTTACCACAATCTAAGTTCAGAATATCTCATTACCCCCCAAAGAAACCCGGTACCCATTAGCAGTGCCTGGCTATTCTCTCACCTGTGCACCCTTCCCATGGCAACCACTAACCTACTGTCTCTATAAATTTGCCTGTTCTGGACATTTTACATAAGTGGAATCATGTCATATGTGTGGTCTTTTGTGATTAATTTCTTTCACTTAGCATAATGTTTTCAAGGTTCACCTAAGTTGTAGCGTTTAATAGCATGTCATTCCTTTTTATTGTTGAAAAACAACAACAAAATAGTAATAATAACATTCCCTTATGACACATTTTATTTATTTATCCACTCATTAGTGGGTTGTTTCCACTTTTTGGCTATCATGTACAAGTTTTTATGTGGGCATATGTTTTAATATATTCTCTTGGTTGTACATGTAGGAGCAGAATTGCTAAGTCATATGGTAAACCCATTTTAAACATTTGTAGAACTGTGAGACTTTTTTCCAAAGAGGCTGAACCATTTTAAATTTCTACGAGCAATGTATGAGGGTTACAACTTCTCCATATCCTGGCTAAATCTTATTATTACCTGCTTTTTGACTATAGTCATCCTAGTAGGTATGAGGTGACACTTCATTTTAGTTTTGATTTGCATTTCCCTTAAGACACTTGTAGTGTGATATTCTAAAGATCAATAGAACTGAAAATAAAATTTAACTCAGTGGTTTTACTGTTAATAATGTTATTATTATAATTTTGAAACTATTTTACGTATAGTAGGATAAAGCAAATAAGACAATTTGTTCATGTTTTAGGAAGCAAGATTTTTAATGTAAATGTCAGGAGATAGTAATAGAAAATTAAAGCACTTTAAGGGAAAAAAGCTCTGATTTAAATCTGAATAAAACTCCTGATTTATATTAAATTTTACCCATTGAAATTGGTCGAGATTCAGTGATGCTCCAGTAATGTCATTTATACTAACATCTTCTCGGTTTCTAGACAGCTTGGAGATTAATGAAATCATCTCATTGGAGAAAAGGCTGATTCTTAGTCATGTGACATTCAAAGTACGAAGTGAGCCTAGACTGTCTTACAGTCACAGAAAGCAAGAGGAAGTGCTCAAAGACCAAAGGGCTTTCGACAAAAGCATTTAAGAGCCAGATTGAAGGGGCTCCCACAGGCCAAATTTGGGACAATTTTAGCATACAAAGAGTATCAGCTGTAACTGATTATTCACAGTGAGCGAGAAGAGAGAGCAAATGCTTCATTTGTCACATCGAAGGTGACTTTTAAGTCAGATCCTTACTCAGAAAATCTGTAATTAAAGGGAAAGACATCATTTACCATATCTTTTTAGAAGACGATAAGGGAAAGTTGTTCTCTACAGTAGAGTGTCAGTTAATAAATGTGTGTTACACAGTTGTCCTGACTTCTGGCCCTCTCAGTCTGGAGCATTATCTCTGTCTATCCTTGAGTTCCTTGCCTTTGACATTTTTGAAGACTACAGGGCATTTCTCTTTTAGAAAGTGCCTCAATTTGGGTCTGACTAGTTTTTTATCTTTTTATTTTATTTTATTTTAATTTAATTTTTATGATAGGACCCAGGTCATGCATCTTCTGTAGGAATATCACAGAAGACATGCAGTGTTCTCACCGCATGCTCTCAGCTGTTACATGAGGTCCATCTGTACCATTAATTGTTTTCTTAATTTTGAGTACATAATTAAGGGCTGTCTTCTAGATACCCTTATTATTAAATTACTTTTCTTTTTAGCTAGTAAGTATTTTGTAAGACACTTTTTTTTTGTCTTTTTGCTATTTCTTTGGGGTGCTCCCGCGGCATATGCAGGTTCCCAGGCTAGGGGTCGAATTGGAGCTGTAGCCCCCGGCCTATGCCAGAGCCACAGCAACGCAGGATCCGAGCCACGTCTGCAACCTACACCACAGCTCACGGCAACGCTGGTCATCGTTAACCCACTGAGCAAGGGCAGGGACTGAACCCGCAACCTCATGGTTCCTAGTCGGATTCGTTAACCACTGCGCCATGACGGGAACTCCTGTAAGGAACTTTTGAGAGCAGTGTCTCATTCTACTTTCACCTACTGGTTTTAGCACCCATCGATATTTCTTACCTGAATTATTGCTTTGACAATTGCCAAATGATTTTCTAATTTCCTCATTTCTTCTACATTTATTTTTTGACTTTCTAGAGTAAGAAAGCTCCTTTCCTTCTCCCTATTTATTTATTATTTATGTCAGCATGGATTCAGTATATTTTATTCAATAGCTTGTAATCCTTCACTATATGATGCTCACACTGTCTGATATTTGGACATTAGATGCTCCTTCAAGCCATCCTCTGTGTCATTTTGACATGTCTCATCACTCTGGACGTTTTCTTACTTTCTGGCATAGCAGGATGGCTGAGGCTCACCTTGTACCTTTCCTGCCTCTCCCTGAAATTAGCCATTTCTCCAAGTCCTGGCTCCTGTTGGCAGAGAGTATAATTTGGACATCAGGATGTGGGTATGAAGTGTGCTCATGGTTACTGGAGTATTACTGCTACAGAACCTCTCGGTTGGAGGAGCAGGAGGTATAGAGACAAATCTTTTTATGTGGACATATCCCTGAGTTCATGTAGCTCCAATTTTAATTCAATATCACAGAATTCATTCTACTTCATCTTGTCCATGTTTTATTCCCTCTGGCCATCAGAGAACCCTGTCTCCCATTACCCCTTGAATACATACTTATTTGTCCAGCCATTTGTATGTAGCTAATTTCTTGATCCTGCCAGGCTGTCCATACTGCCACATTACAACATTGTCCTTAAGTGGGACACAGGTACTGGCTGGCACTGAAATGTCCCCCTTCCCATTCTGATACTGTTCTCATTATTACCAGCTGCCACCGTGCTTTCCCCTGACATCTCACTCCAGTCCTGTTCTCATATAGGCTGTTATTATGCATTGGGTTTCTTACAGTAATGGAAGTGACTATAAATGATTCTTCATTATGTATGATGTTAGATTTTGATTTTGCATATATGTCTGTAATATGGGTATATACATATATGTGAATATATATGAATATATATTATGGGTGTTAAAAATATGTATATATATGGATATATATGAATAAAATTGTGAATATTTATGTATATATATGCACCATTTTTTAACATTTAATTTTGCAAAATACCTACTCACCATTTATTGAGAGAATTAAATAGGATTTCTCCTTTAACCCATTAACCTATTATCATGATAGGTTAATAATAGCTTAATAGATATTCTAATTTTGTACTAGCCCTTCATCCAAAGAATGAACCCTATTTGATCACTGTATATTAATCTCTTAATTTTCTTATATTTTATGGAATTACTGCACTCTTTATAAATTATGTATTGGTCTATAGTTTCCTTTCTTGCACTTTATCTGACAGTTTCAGTGTCAGTGTCATTCTTTCCCTCACTCTTCATGCTCAGGGGCCACTTAAATTTGAAATAATGTGATCCTTGATGTTTTGAATGAAGTCATTAGTGAGACTGATGGAGCTTGGTGCTTTTGTGAGGGGTTAATCTTTGATAACCTTTGCAATTTCTTTACTGGTAACTGGCCTATTTGTTTTAAAAACTCTTTTCTTGAGTCAGTTTTGGTAATTTATATTTCTATTAAAATTCAATTCTACATGCTTTGCATTATAATTTGAGAATATGAGCTGTACTATTTTTATTTGTTGTAGGGTATTGAGAATATTTTGTGGTCCAACATAAACTAAGTTTTTGTGAATGTCCTTTATGAACTTACAGGTGGAATAGTCTTTGGTTTCAAGATGAAGAGTGTGATACAAACACTTTACAGAGATTACAATTTTATTTATTTATTTATTTTGTCTTTTCAAGGGCCACTCCCGTGGCATATGGAGGTTCCCAGGCTAGGGATCTAATCAGAGCTGTAGCTACCGCCTATACCACAGCCACAGCAACGCAAGATCTGAGCCGCGTCTGAAACCTACACCACAGCTCACAGCAACGCCAGATCCTTAACCCACTGAGCAAGGCCAGGGATCAAACCTGCAACCTCATGGTTCCTAGTCGGATTCATTAACCACTGAGTCACGACTGGAACTCTGACAGAGATTACAATTTTAGAGAGCCTATGAATTATATAATTTGATCTTTTTCTTAAATTAAGATTTTTATTAAGTAGTTTAATGGAAACTCATATACTAGATAAGCTATTATTAACAAACATAAATCCTTGCTCATGTAGCTCTTGAACCTGTGAAGCATTGCATGAAATGGTCTCCTCTCTCTCTTTCTCTTTTTGGGAGCATCTGGGGCATGGGCAGGCCAGGGATCGAACTCAGGCCACAGCAGTGACGATGCTGTATCCTTAACTTGCTGAGCCACCAGGGAACTCCTAGAGTTTGATCTGATATCTACATTTTACTGTTTATGTGATCCGTCATGGGTCAAAAGAATGAATGAATTTTTCTTGTTATTTCTGTATTTGTCTCTCTCCTTGTATCTTATATAGTTTTTGCTTTAAGAATTTTTCATGCTAGGATATTGGCATTAATGATTCACAACAGATCTTCATTTAGATTGGTAAAATGAACTTATTTGTCCTATCTAATGCTTTTTGCTGTGAATTCAACACTGTTTTAGTTAATTGCCAGATTAAGTGGCCAGTATTTAACCTAGCTCTAAATGTATCTCTTGCATGCAACAAATAGTTGAGTTTGGTTTTCTAACCCACCTGAAGATTTTTTTCTTCTAATAGGTCACTTTAGTTCTATTTACATATACAGTTATGCAGATATGTTTGGTCTGGGGGTGTGTGTGTGTGTGTGTGTGTGTGTGTGTGTGTGTGTGTGTGTGTGTGTGTGTGTGTGTGTGTGTCTTTTTGCCCTTTCTCCCGCGGCATATGGAGGTTCCCAGGCTAGGGGTCAAATCACAGCCTTGGGCACCGGCCTAGGCCGGAGCCATAGCAACGCGGGATCCGAGCCTCGCAATCTTATGGTTCCTAGTCGGATGCGTTAACCACTGCACCACGACGGGAACTCCCGGTCTGTTCTCTTATCCTTTATAATTTCTGCTGTTATTACTTTATTTTCTATTTCACCAAATTATCTATAGTTTTAAAATTAACTATAAATATATATTTTCTTTGTGATGGTTCAGAAGATTTTTAATGTGCATTAAGCCTTTAGCGGTGACTTTACAATTTTTAATAATATACTTAAGCTTACATTTTTTGATTTGTCAGGTTTTGACACTGTCTATTGCCTCTCCACTAAGAAAAGGAAAACCGGTTTATGTCCATTTCCACATACCTCTTATCCAATTCCTAATTTATTATATCATTTTCCTTAATGTTTTCATACCTATAATTTTCATGATTATGTAAATTGATTTCTTTCTTAATATCAGATTTGTAGAGATATAATTTACATACAGTAAAATTTATCTTTTTTAGGTGTATAGTGCTATGAGTTTTGACAAATGTATACAGTAGTACAATCACTACCACAATTAATAGACAGTAGAATATTTCTATCACATCATAAAATTCCCTGTAGGCTTTTCTAAGGCACACCCTACTCCATCCCCAGGGTCTGGTAAACCACTGATGGGATTTTTATCCCTACAGTTTTGCTTTTCAGGAATGTCATGTACATTGAGTAATCCATTATGTCATCTTTAGTGTCTGCCTTCTTTCACTTTGCACAATAATGTTGAGATTCCTCCACTTTGTTGGATGTGTTAGTAGTTTCTTCTTTTATGTTGCTAAGTATGGAGATGTCACAATTTGTTTATCCATTCCCAGTAAATAGACATTTGGGTTGTTTCTGGTTTTTAGGGATTATGAATAAAGCTGCTTTAAACATTTGCACACAGGCATTTGTGTGGACATATGTTTTCATTTCTCTTGGATAAATACCTAGTAGTGAATTGCTGAGTATATATTTAACCTTATAAGAAACTGTCAAGCTGTTGGCCAAAGGGACTATATTATTTTATATTTCCAACAGAAACATCTAAGGATCCAATTGCTTTGCTCCATTGTCAGTGCTCAGTATTGTCACCTTTTTAAATTTCAGCTATTTTAATAGGTGCGTAATGATGTATTATTGAGCCCTTAATTTGAATTTTTGTAATGGCTAATAATATTAAACATATGTTTATGTATTTGTTTGCCATTTGAATCTTTCTTTGGCAGTGTCTGCTCAAATTTTCTCATTAAAAAATTGGATTGTTTTCTCATTACTGCATTTTGAGAGTCTTTGTATAATCTGGGTACTCTATCTTTTTTTTTTTTTCTTCTTCTTCACTTTTTAGGGCCACACCTGCAGCATATAGAAGTTCCAAGGCTAGGGGTTGAAGTGGAGCTGCAGATGCCAGCCTACACCATAATCATAGCAACATTGGATCAGAGCCTTGTCTACAACCTACGTGGCAGCTTGAGGTAATGCCAGATCCTTAACCCACTGAGCAAGGCCAAGGATAGAACCGGCGTCCCCATGAATACTAGTTGATTTTGTTAACTCACTGAGCCACAACAGGAACTCCCAGTATCATTTTTTAGCCTATAGTTTGCCTTTTGGTGTCTTATTTAAGAAATCCTTTCTAGCCTGGTGTCGCAATTTTTTTTTCTCTCTAGAAGTTTTATAGTATCAACGTTAAGTAGGTAGTAGTTAAAAGGGTAAAAAGAGAATTTATTCAGGACTATTGCAGGAGGGAAAAAGAGACATCAGAATGGAACTGGGCTCAATTCTGAAATGCAGCAAGGGGAATTGGGGAATTTACAGCCACAGAGCAAGAGTGGGGATAGTGGGTGGAAAAATCGCTAACAGGAAATGTCAAGAGGTGGGGGGATTCTGGCTAAACTGACCTAACAGTATTCTTGTTGACGACAGCTGGGATGATCAGACTTCATCCAGGGGATGGTGGAGAATGGGGAACTTGTTCATACATGAAGTTAATCAGATATTGAGAGTGTCGAGTTGTGGTTAAGCTGACATAGATTGCTGAAACTGAATTTTATAAGGACTGCATAGATGGGTCTATGATAAAATGTCTGACTGAAGTTTGGTCAAGGAAATCTGGTATAAGATATGGAACCAACTTACCAACTTTTTCCTTTTATGGTTCGTGCCTTCTGTGTACTGTGAAATATTTGTTAGCCCAAGTTTCTAAAGATTTTCTCATATTTTTTTTTCCAGAAGCTTTATGGCTCTAGGTTTTACATTTAGGTCTATGATTCATTTTGAATTAATTTATATACATATATGATTGAAATGTGGGTCAAGGCTCATTTTTAAAAATATTATGGATGCCTAATTGTCTATTATGACTTTTTGAAAAGTTTATCCTTTCTCCATGGAATTGCCTTGGCAGCTTTGCCAAAGTTTCACCATAGATATGGGTGTAATTAGAGACTTTCTATTCTGTTCTATTACCTGTATGTCTATCCTTTTGCCAATATCACGCTTTCTAGATTACAACAACTTTATAATAAGTTTTGAAATCAGATAGTCTGACTCCAACTTTGTTTTTCTTTTTTGAAATCACTTGCCTGTTCCAGGACCTTTGGTTTTCATATAAATTTTAGAATCAGTTGATTTCTAAAAAAATGTCTTCTGGGGCTTTAATTGGGAACTGTTTTTAATCTAGAGATAAATTTGAGTAGCAATTACATCTTAATGATATTGAATCTGCTGATCCATGAACTTAGACTATCTAACCATTTATTATGTCCTTGAATTCCCTCATCAATGTTTTGTAGTTTTTAGTTTTTTGCTGATTATGGGGGGGAGCTAATGTAGACTGGAAATAAAAACAGCTTTATGTCTTCCTTTCCAATCTATGCGCCTTTTTTTTTCTTTCCCTTACTTTATTGTTCTGGATAGAACCTTCAATACAACATTGTGCAGGACTGGTGAAAGGGGATTTCCTTGTTTTGTTCCCAATCTTAGCGGGAAGGCATTCAGTTTTTCATTACTACTAACTGTAAGCTTCACCAGTTTTCAAACAGTATAACTGACCTTGCACTTTTCCATGAAAGTTGATTGCATCTCTACCCATCCGAGTGATATATATTGCCTTGGTTCAGAATATTTACATTTTGTTTTGTAACCTCATTGTTTAGTCTTAGATCTACATTCAAGTCAACCTAAAGAGTACTTCCAGTACTTTCACAATATCTTCTCTGTGGATCTCTTGTTTGGTGAAGTTCTTGAAATTTGATTTAAGAAGATTCAGATGAGCTACATTCTTAAATTCTTTTGTGTTGGAAAATGTCTGCTGTTCTTATATCTGAATGAAGGTTTACCTGACTGTTTTGATATGGTCTTTTTAGCCTTCCTTCATTGATTTTTAGAGTTGAGTATTGCTGTAGAGAAATTCAAAGCTATCCTTTAAAAAATGTTTAAACCTTCTAGGTGATTTTGTTATTATTATTACCACCTGGACTCTCACAGGAATATCTTTTAGGTCATTTAAGTATAAATAGTTCACTTAGTGCCTGGAACATTATCACTCAGTAAATGTTAGCTCTGTACTTTGACTTCCTGTTGCATGAAGACCATTGTTTTCTTCTAAGTTTTTTTTACTTAATGGAGAACTCTTTAGCTTACTCTATGGTAAAATTCTGGATGTGTTCTTCATCTGTTTTTTTTTGTTGTTAGCTCTTTTACTTGAATTATATTTGTATAGATTCTAAGCTGATTCTGCTTTTGAAAATTACTGATTTCTTTGTTTTTGTTTTTGTTTTGCTTTTTGGGGCTGCACCCATGGTATGTGGAAGTTCCTAGGCTAGGGGTCGAATCGGAGCTACAGCTGCCAGCCTATACCACAGCCACAGTATCTATCTTGGGACCCAAGCCACATCTGCAACCTACACCACGGCTCATGGCAACACAGGATCCCTGACCCACTGAGCAAGGGCAGGGATGGAACCTGCATCCTCTTGGATACTAGTTGGATTCATTTCTGCTGTGTCACAATGGGAACACTAAAAATTACTGATTTCTAAGTGAGGGAATTCTTCCCGAATAAACACTTTTTTTTTTGAGAAATGTGGGGGAAGAGCCAGGGCCTAAACAGGTAGCAATAGTTTGAGAATTCTTAGAACCTTTGAAAACATTTTCAGCACACTGACCTGCGGCATTAATTATCCCTAAGATAGTGTGATTTCTTCCCAGATCACAGGGAAGTCCTGTGCAATGCAGAGTATGTATTTGTGTGTGTGTGGTTTAGGCATTCTTTTCTTCCAGATCCTTGACTCTATTTTAAGCACTGTTAAGTGTACGTTTTTTTCCCCTGCCTCTTTTCTGTATTGGTTTTATTTTCTTTCTGCTGCTCACTTTACATGCTTTTCTACAGTCTAATCAGTACTTTTTTTTTTTTTTTTTTTTTTCTTTTTTCTTTTTAGGGCCATACCTGTGGCATAAAGAGTTTCCCAGGCTAGGGGTCAAAGTGGAGTTACAGCTGGTGGCCTAAGCCACAGTCACAGAAACGCCATATCCAAGCCGCGTCTGTGACGTATGCTCACGGCAATGCCGGATCCTTAACCCACTGAGCAAGGCCAGGGATCAAACCCGAAACCTCAGGGTTCCTAGTCGTATTCGTTTCTGCTGTGCCATGACAGGAACTCCCTAATCAGACTTCTTTGTTTTGTCCTTTTCCCCATTATTGGTTTCGCAGTTCTGTTTCCAATTATTACTCATCTTTGAAGGAGGGTAGACCGGTCATAACTAGCTATGAACTCAATAATTTGGAGGAAAAGGACCCAGAGGGTGAGCGGAAGCAGCAGACAGTTTCAACCTAGGGAACTAAGTTGAGGAAACAGTGCTTTGAGAAATTTTAAGAGTTTGTGGAACCTCTGAGAGCCTGAGAACAACTTCTAGTGCTCTCTGTTAGGGACTTTGCCTGTGACCATGTCTCTTTCCAGTGTTGTCAGCATTCTCTGGACTCTCTTTGGGTGAAGATGATGGCTTCTTCTTAATAACGACAATGATTTTTGTGTGTAATGAAGTTTCCTTCCTTCTTTTCTTCTCCCTCCCTTCTTCCCCCTCCCTTTTGTCATTCCTCCCTTCCTCCTTTCCTTCCTCTCTTCTTTATTTCCTTCCTTCTCCCCTCCCTCTTTCCCTCCCTCCCTTCCATCTCTCTGCAAAGAGGCACTATAATGTCGTGCTCATGAACAGTGAGCTCTGGAGGCATTCTGCTTAGGTTTGAATTCAGTCTTCACTACTTACAAGCTGCAGCCTTGGGCAAGTCACTCAACCTCCTGGCACCTCTGTGTCATCACCTGTAATATGGGGATGGTGATAATAATAGAACCTACCTCCTAGGCCTATCAGAAGATGTTTGTAAGTCCCTGGCAAAGTGTAACAACTATGTGTTTATAAAAAATAAAACTTCTGGAGTTTCCATTGTGGCTCACGGGTAATGAACCCAACTAGTAACCATGAGGATACAGGCCTCACTCAGTGGATTAGACCTGGCGTTGCTGTGAGCTGTGGCATAGATTGCAGATGCGGTGGGGATTAGATGTTGCTGTGGTTGTGGTGTAGGCCTGCAGCTGCAGCTCTGATTAAACCCCTAGCCTGGGAACTTCCATATGCCATGGGTGCAGCCCTGAGAAGACAAAAAACAAAACAAATGCCAAAATAAAACTGTCCGTGAGATTACCTGCCTCAAAATCCTACTGCTTATAACCACTATTTTCCATCCGGTTGCACAAGCAGACATCTCACATCTTGGTGTTTCTCACTCAGCTCCATATCCCCTACTGCAAGCATGTCAGGAATACTCCCTGGCAAACTCCAAGAGGAATCATGGATTGAGCCCCTCAGGGCCACATGCTGCTTTGGGGGAACTTGGTCTCCTGCACAAACAAGATCTGTCCATCTGGTGTCTTTTGTCCCAGCCCCTTTCAGTTTGGTCCAGAATCTACTGTCACTTGGCAGCTGGTTTTCATAGTTTGTGATCTGATGCTCTGATTCTTTTCCAGCTTAATTGGAGATGAAGTTTTTGTCCCTGTTTTTATCATCCTTCTTGTTAGTTAGGTTGGTTTCAGGGAGGGGAGCAGGACCAAAAATGTCTTTTCTAGGTCATCTAGAACTAGCAGTTGAGTCAATTCCAGTTACATTAATTTTATTATTTTATTAAATAAAATTTTAAATCACTACTCAGAAACTACAAAAGTGTGTATTTTCTGTAAATTAAGCACTTGTTCTTTACAACGCACAGAGACATGTTTAAGTCTATGTTTTTAGAGCAGCAATTAAAAGTCTTCTACTTAAATTAATATAATCACTTAATTATAAATCGACTAAGACAGAAAAGCCTAAAGAAAAAAATCCCTCTGCCCCTTTCCCAGGTTCTTTCAGTGTAATAATTTTACCTATTTTCTTTTTGAGTTCTTCTAGTAGTGAGCTTGATATAATTAAATCACTAGGAATGTATTTATATATGTGTGTATTTTTTTTCTGGTTATGTGTTGTAATACATAACAGAACCCCAAATAGCAAATTTGCATGTTAGGACGTGTGTTCCATAGACTGCTGTCATGAGTCCTCTGATAGTGTTGGTCTGTCTGACTTTTACATGCAACTTCATTAACCTAGTCTCAGATATAGACTCCTTACAGTTTGCTGTTAAGAGTAGATTTTCCCTTTCACCACAGAACTGATTCACTGGCTTTCAGGTAAATGGGGACAATATTTTCCCAAAGACTGTAAGAGTAGTATGTTTGAAAGCTTTCTCTTTTTTTTCTCTTTTATGTTCAAGTGAGACATCACTTCCCTACCCAGATTTGATCAGAGTTTTCCTGAAAACACTTTAATTTAATCTTAGTTTTTTTATAATTAATCCTTTGATTAATCCTTTGGTAGTTTTACCTAAAACAAGCTCAAAATAATTTCTCCACAATTCTGAGTTAAAAAGCTCTGAAAATCACAAGTGGTTGCTGATGTTGGGTTTTTTGTTTTGTTTTGTTTTTGGTAACTCATTTGGTTGCAAAATCTGACCTAAAATGATTTGAGGGAATATTTATTCCCTCAAGTGTTTAATTACAAGGTATCTTGTACCCCACTGGAGTTATTACATAATTTAATATATATTCAATATTACCTTTCTAAAATCTGAAGTATTCTAAATTCTGAAATATTTCTGGCCTTTAAAACTTTGAATAAGTGTTGTTGACCTGTATTACCAAAGTAGAATATTTTTGATGTTGAATTCTTAGCTTAACTAAGTAGGTGAACCCAGTTTACATAACACCATCTTAAGCCAACTGTACTATGTACATTTGTATACCTTAGTGTCCAGTCAGGAAAGAAAACCATGCTAGGTATTTTAACAGAGCGAATTTAATCTAGGCCTTAGCTAAATAGTTGCTAGAGAGTCAAAAACCAAAAAGAAGACACTTCATTGAGAAGGAGGTAATAACGGGGCTATCACTCTGGGACTGGAAGAACAAAGGAAAGAGTTTGGTATTATTAGAAGCTATAAAATTGGATAGACCCTGAGTGGTTGGAATACGAACCTAAAGAGGTGGCACTATCCGTCTGGAGCTGGTATGTCCGAAGTGGGTATAATGAGGTTGGTTCCCGAAGTGCCAGAAAATGACAGAAGGGTGACACAGAGAGGAAGGGCCAGCAAATCTGGAGGAAATAAATCCTTTCTTCCTCCTCTAGTCTTCCTGTCTCCCTTTTGTCCCTCCCCCCCCTTTTTTTTTTAAATTTTTTAAAGTTTTGTTGAAGTATAGTTAATTTACAATGTTGTGATAATTCTAGTGCCCTCTATTAATAGAGTCAAGCTGGCAAAGGAGGAATTCAATTTGTAGATTTTTAACGACAGGATTCCAAAGCAGTGTGAAGAGGCATGGGTTTGGAGCTGAGAAGCAACAGTTAAAAAATGAGCATGGTCCAAATTTTGGGCTACTTTGCATCCATATGAAAACTTTTAAACATATGTGAATTTCCATACTGCAACAATAGGAAAAGTATGCCACTGCCCCTTATACAAAAGAAGTTGTTTTCACTTTCTCCTAAAAAAGTGGAGATATAAAGTCACAATAGTCAGGTTAAATAATATTCTAACATATTTAATATTTAATATGGGGACTATCAAAGTGTCTATTTCTAGGTGATATTAATTACTCATTAAATTCATTTCCAGTGCCCTACTAATATTCTGTGATCTAATAACTAAATTATAAACTACTCGCTATCAATAATCTTTTAAAAATAAAATGAGGAGTTGCAAAGACACATGTACTCTGATGTTCATTGCAGCACTTATTTTCAATAGCCAAGACATGGAAACAACCTAAATGTCCATCGACAGAGGAGTGGATCAAGAAGATGTGGTACATATACGCAATGGAATATTACTCAGCCATTAAAAGGAATGAAATACCAGCATTTTTAGCAACATGGATGGACCTAGAAATTATCATGCTAAGTGAAGTCAGCCATACAATGAGACACCAACATCAAATGCTTTCACTGACATGTGGAATCTGAAAAAAGGACAGAATGAACTTCTTTGCATAACAGATACTGACTCGCAGACTTTGAAAAACTTATGGTCTCCAAAGGAGACAGTTTGGGGGGCGAGGGGATGTGCTGTGTTGTGGGATGGAAATCCTATAAAATTGGATTGCGATGATCATTGTACAACTACAAATGTAATAAATTCATTGAGTAAGAAAAAATAAAAAAAATAAAAAATAAAATGAGGAGAAAGGAAAAAATTATTAATATGTGCAAGTGCTAATAATACACAATATATTATATAATATGCAATATTAAGGATGATAATAAATGATATGTTACTATAACACATCATGTAGTATATATTTATTTATATTTATGTAACAAGCCAGGGAGAATCCTAGTTTCACAATGCTGTAGTGATATTATAACTTCCCTTTTCTACTAGACTTTTTATATTTTCTCTGCTCTCAGATAGTATTTCAACTGTCCTAAATCCTTTCCCTGATGCAGTAACAAAACCTTCATTATTAAAATGTCTGAATCTTTGACCGGTCCTGTTTTTCTATCTTTCTATGCAATTTTTTTTTTCTTGGCTGCCCCTGCATCATATGGAAGTTCTCTGGCCTGAGATCAAACCTGAGCCACAGCAGTGACAGCACTGAATCCTTAACCACTGTGCCATCAGAGAACTCCTGGTCATGCTTTTCTTTAGTTGTTACAGTTTTAAAGTTTTTGGAGGTGGAAGTACTAGGAAACACCTAGCACATACATTGTTCCACATGTTGTCCTTTCTGCTCTATTTCGTAGAAGCAACCTGACTTTCCCTTGGTAATCAGAATCATTCACTCCAGTCAATAAATGACCCTTTACTTTGGCTGTTGATACAGTAGCATAGGGAACTCAAAAATGCCAGGTAGTATTCTCAAACTTTCAATTCAGTGGAATCATTGTTGCATCCCTTGATAGAAATATTCCTCTAAGATGACCAAATTTGTAGAATTCAAAATTGGGGCAGTAGTAATCAAATAATCTCTGAGTAGGAATAATATTGAAAGAAGCCATTCCCACTTCTACCCCTTGATGATTCCTGGAACCGTCTGGTCTGGCTATGGGAAAAACAGCACCATATTGGTCACTGAAGCAAAGCTTATATTGTAGCCTGTGGAGGATAAATCAAACATGTTAGGAACTGATGTTATATCGAAATCTTCAACAGATCATTCTACTGTTTTATCATATGAGCCATTTCTGAGTGATGGGGAGTTACATCCCACTAGACTACCAGAAACACAAATTGGTGTTTATTAGCTCATTGGTGCAAGGGTGAATGCACACAACAGGGACCATGGGATGTGTCACAATTGGTAAGTCAAGAAAATCTTTATAGGGTCTAGGGAGCTCTGGTTAGTCAATGAACAGTCTTGATGAGGGTTGGTTAGAATCATTAAACCAGTCAAGTTTCTGGGACAGCCAGTGGTCATATCCTTACCATAGAGTCCATGCAGTAACCATGGCATCAGTTCATTGGTGGTGTTGTTTTAGAACATAAGGATCTAAATGAGTGGTGATAAAGTAGTATGACTTTAGATTGCTTGTCTTACATGTTACAGTTTAGGATAGGTTATCTGTTTTGTGAGTCCTGGTATAGTTTTGCAAATTGTGGCCTCTACTTCAAGCTTCAGAAACTTTCTCACAGTTACCATCTGGGTTTTTTTTTTTTTTTTCCCCTATATCATCAGACTCCCTTTCTGAAAGATGGACTGTTATCTTCTGGGGATGTGATTAGTCCAGGTCTGCTCTGTTCTTTGAGAGGTTATTATCATAAATTGAGTTCTCAATTGTTGTTTTCATCTCTTTAATCATCAGGCCCTCTTGTTCTCTTTGTTGGATGATCACTTTTGAATTACATGGCATGGCAGCAGCTGTACAGCACAATTAGGAAACTGGAGATCATACCTTAGGCTTCTGTAAAACAGACAAATATTTTAAAAAGGTTTATTATTAAAGTTTGCATGCTACTCCAAAACCAAAATACTGGACTTCCAAATCTGAGCTGTGAAGGCATGCATGTCTTGTACCCTATTTGGATCTTCCTTAAATAATCAAGTGGCATTTGCCCCTTCATTTGGATATAGATCTCTCAGCTTTGCCAGTGTAATAATCAGTCCCAGATCTAGGATGAAGATCTTAGCAGTACTGTGATTAAAGGCCAGGTATGCCTGTCAACTATTTAGAACCTTAAACCAATGAAGAAGGAAGAAAATAACCAAGAACGAAAGCCAAAAATAGACAAAGAAGTAAGAGGCAACCAGAGATTTTTTAGCATCTGGAGGGGCTCATTCTAACTGCACATACATTGTGCAATGTTGAGTGAAATTAATAAATTAATTTGTCTTTTCTTTCTTTCTTTTTCTTTTCTTCTTTTTTTTTTTTTTTTGCTTTTTAGAGCTGCACCCCTGGCATATGGAGGTTCCCAGACTAGGGGTTGAATCGGAGTTACAGCTGCCAGCCTATACCACACAGGGTCCGAGCCACATCTATGATTTACATCACTACTCACAGCAATGTTGGATCACCAATTCACTGAGCAAGGGCAGGGATCAAACCTGAATCCTCATGGATACATGTTGGGTTCATTTCCACTGAGCCACAGTAGGAACTACCTGAATTTGTTTTTTCTTCTGAAGTTCAAGAAACAGAGCAGCTTGCATTGGAAACCGGACTTGTGGCAGAGCCTTTTCTTACCCTGAATGCATTCAAAATTTGCAGTCTTATGAGTTATTTGGTAAATGTAGAAGCACTCACAAATGTGGTATATATTTTCCTCTGTTTTCAGAGATTGCCACATTTGGAACTGAGAGACAAAAGTTTAAAAACCATCACAGTTTTTAACATTCTTGAAACTTACCACTTTCAGGGTGAGAAGAGAGCTTAACTTTAAATATAACAAGATGTTTAAGTCTTTTGTCTTTCAGTTCTATTATTATGTTTATAATGTCTTTAGGATGTTTAAAATAATTGCTCTCAGCACATACCGACTGTATGAAATCTTTTATATGCATCATGTGATTTAATGCTGACCAGACTGCAAGGAAGTAAATATAGAACATATTTTCAGGTTTATCCTTAAAGATCTTTGCCTGTCTTTGGAGACATAGATTCATAATTAACAAACTCAAACTAACATCTTCACTGAAACAATGAGCAAGTCAACACTTTCCCAAGACTGGTCTGAAACTATTTACATCAGAATGACCTCAATAACTTAGTGAAGACTTAGACTCCTGGATTTCATGCCCAAACGTCCCAATTAGTATTTTTGAGGATGGGACTTGAAATCTTCAATTCATCAAGCTTCCTAAGTGATTCTTATGCACATTAAAATTTGAGGGCCAATGTTCTTCTACCTCTATTCTTTAATTTCAGATTTCCATTGGGTATGATAATTAAATTTTTTTTTCCTAGATAATCTAGTACAGTGCTTAAGGAATTCTATAATACAAAATTCTTAATAAAGTCTTTGACCTTTTGTACTTATTAATAACATTTTAATAAAACTGTATGAGTAGATATGTAATATGCTATATGATAGTCCACCTGATCTGTGAGGACATAATGGAAGGAAAATTCACAGGCAAGAAATTTTAGAACTTAAAGGAATAAAGAGGTTGGAGGATTAAAGTCCTATATGAAACTATTCTTTTATACATTTCTTTCTGTGAATGGAAAATTAAAAGAATAAAGATATCTGACTAAATAAAGAGACCATCACTGAGCATTTTACATTCTCATATTAGTGTTTGAGTTTAGGTGGCAGAAGGTCAAATCAAACTGACTTAAGAACATTTTATGCTCTGGCCTGCATAATTGAGAAGTCTCTTGGTAGCCTTCATTGGATCCAGGTGCACACTTTCAGGAATCTGTGTCCCTCCCCGTTTGCCTTCCCTACTGTCCCCTGCATTGTCTTCATTTCAGACGGGCTTGCCCAGTACTGCAGAAAGATGGCCAACGCCAAGTCCAGAGCACATCTGTTTGGCAATCCCTAGGGAGAACTTCTCTTTCCCAGGTATAACAATGAAAATCCTGTGGCTGGGAAGTTCCCTTCATGGCGCAGCAGAAAGGAATCCAACTAGTATCCATGAGGATGTGGGTTCTATCCTTGGACTCGCTCAGTGGGTCGGGGATCCGGTGTTGCCATGATCTGTGCTGTATGTTGCCGACATGGCTCGAATCTGGCTTTACTGTGGCTGTGCTGTAGGCTAGCAGCTGTAGCTCCAATTTGACCCCTAGCCTGGGAACTGAAAAAGCAGCCCTAAAAAGAAAAAAAAAAAAAAAATCCTGTGGCTGATAAACTCTCCATACACACTTTGAATGGCCAGATCTAAATCAAGGATCCAAGCTCTCAGAATTTGCCCTGAGAGGGGAGGAGGGTGATTTCTCAAAGGAAAAGCAGGGGGTTCTTTCCAGAAGCAAAGTATGGATCATGGGCAGATAAAAATCAGCTACAGGGAGTAAACGGAGTAGTGTGCAATTGGTTTCCATTTAATGCCTTAAGCTATTTTAGGGAAATGTTTAGAATCTTCCTCCTTTAGTGTTTCCATAAGATACTTATTAAGTTTGTCTTTGCTGTGAACAGCCTTTATTCTAAGAGCCTTCCTCTTTTTGTTTTGTTTTGCTTTGCTTTGCTTTTTACAGCCGCACCTGCAGCATATGAAGTTTCCAGGCTAGGGGTTGAACTGGAGATGCAGCTGCTGGCCTACACCACAGACACAACAATGCAGGATCCTAGCCATGTGTGACTTACGCCACAGCTCATGGCGGTACAAGATCCTTGACCTACTGATTGAGGCCAGGGATTGAACCTGTGTCCTTATGGATACTAGTCAGGTGTGTTTCTGCTCCGCCACAGTGGGAACTTCCAAAGAGCCTTCCTCTTCTCCTTGTCTTTTTCTTTCCTGTTCATCATTTTTCTCTCAAATAATCAATGCCTTTCTAATTTTTGACTCAGTTTTGATTTCTTCCTCATTCTGGGCCCAGAGATAAAGAATAACTAGAAATGCTGGGATGCCAAAACCTTTACTTAGATTTTATTTAACCTTTTCTGCTTAGTCAACTGAGTACATTTCATACCCTGTCCCAGTACAGAGACTTACATGGATTTAGTCATGAGGACAGCGTCATACAGTGTTGAAGCCCACAGTCCCTGGAGTCAGACTGCCTGGGTTCAAATCCCTGTCTTTGCCATTTGTTTACTGTAAACTTCATACATCTTAAACCTTTCTATGACTAGGCATCTTCACTGTAGAATGAGGCTAAGAGTGCCTCTTCAATAGCCTTGCCAAGAAAATGGATTAAATGATGTGATCTCTGTGGTGGATAATAAGGCTCAGTGAGTGTTGACAAGAGTCTTTATTCATGCCACAGCTCATGAAGCCTGCCACTGCCTCTACTGGTTTCTCATTCTTGCTTTCCTTTCAGACACATGTGTGCAGCTCCAAGCATGGGGTCTACTTTCTCTCAACAACCTTTTCTTCTTCTCTGCAAAAAACTTTATTGCAAAACTCTCTACTCCAGTTCTGTCATTTACTTTGCCTTCATCTTCTATTTGTGGCATTCAGAGTCTCCTTTTCTCATTACTGCCAAGAAGACTGACTTAGCATTCTCCTATATGGAACTGAAATTCTTGAAGCTGTTGAAAAAGGCATATAAAAGTAAATCCACATGATCAGCTCACGTGAGTTGGTGAGGTCAACTCAAGTTGGAGGAGAATTTGTTCTATTATGTATTGATTCTTGCATATATTTCATAAGCAAATCTCGACCACTACAAACCTGTGACTGTAAGAGAGTATGTAACATGCAACTGGAGGTAAAAAGCTAAATGCTGCATGGACTCTGCTCTTAAGGAGAGGAAAATTTTTGTCCCTTTCCCATTATTAGGCACTGGAGTTTAACACAAATTAAACTTATTTTTTTTTTTTTTACAAACTATCTTATTTTTAAAATCTTTTGGAAGTAATTTATTATTACTTTCTCTGCGTCTAATGAATCTTTCGAGGATGATACAGATAGTGATCAAAATTTTAACTAATAATTATTGTGCTAATTACATGCTAGGCCCAGTTCTAACCGATTTTTGCCATTTAACTTTACTACACTTACCATTCCCACTTTGCAGATGATGAAATAGAGTCTTTAAGAGATTTTCTTTTCTAAGGTTATGCAACTTGTAAATATGGATTTTGCATAGTAACTATACACATGGGATATTTGCTTGTTAGGCATGTACTTAAAGGAAAACCAGAATACCTATTAAATAAAGTGGGATTATGATAGCTCTTTGCCTTTATTAATCATTATAATCATCTGTAAGATTTTTTGCTTTGAAAATTCAGGTTTTTAAGATTCTTACAATGTAGTATTTTCACTTTTCTCCCTTATATCTTTTTATTCATTTGCTTTTTTCATTTATTTATTGCATAAATAAATTTATTTATGAGTGTCCACTCTTGCAAACATTTATTGAGTGTCCACTCTTGCAAATTACAAAGAACTGAGATAAATAAGGGCCTTTATTTTCTTTAGACAAGTAGACTGTTTTAAATCTATGGATGGTCACTTTGGGAATTATAAGTTGTTCTCTTTTAAATATTTTTAAAAAATTTGGGGTGTGATATTGATAGGGGAACATAGGGCAGATTAATAAGAAGGCCAAATTTTCAATAGTATTTTACTGGCAAGGTTTTCTGGGGATAGAAAAGTATCCTTTTTTTGTGGACTTTTTCTTCATTTTGCCCTGTACTTTATCCACATCCATAATTTGCTGTCAAGGAAACCTCTTGATGTCTTAACAGAAAAAGCAAAGGCTGAAGTTGTTAACCAGCCATTTCAGAATTATAAAACATTTTTTTCCCCTCAATGTTACTGTCTTAAAGTTTAAGCTAAGTCTCAAAGAGTGGCCATAAGAGTTTTCAAGGTGGCTTCTAAATTTTTCAGTGTTATTTTATACACTTGATAAAAATAATTTAGATGAATTTCTTTTCTTTTTTTAAAAAATCTTTTATTTATTTTATTTTATTATTATTATTATTTGTCTTTTTGTCATTTCTTGAGCCGCTCCCACGGCATATGGAGGTTCCCAGGCTAGGGGTCTAATCAGAGCTGTAGCCACTGGCCCACGCCAGAGCCACAGCAATGCAGGATCCGAGCTGTGTCTGCCACCTACACCACAGCTCAGGGCAATGCCAGATCCTTAACCCACTGAGCAAGGCCAGGGATCCGACCCGCAACTTCATGGTTCCCAGTCAGATTCGTTAACCACTGCGCCATGAGGGGAACTCCTGAATTTCTTTTCTATGGTTCACGTACCTGTTTTCAAAATTTTCCCTATTAAAAAAAAGAAAATAAAAATAATGCTATAGAGAAACTATTTGCTGTAATAGATCTTGGCCCATACTTCTTAGGATTGTGTATGATGTTATTCAGAAACACGAAACTTCTCAAAAGTATTATCTACTCGATGATAGAAACTACCTTATTTCTAGTAATACTGCTGTGTTCTCGTTTTTGACTCCTTCCGTCTCACCTCTTATGGAATTCCTAGTGAATCAAAACAAAACAGAACATCCATATCTTTAGCATGGCAGTAGGGGAAGCAGTTCTTCATTTCTTATAAAGGCAGATGGACTTGAAGGCATAGATGCTTTCTAACCAGGAACTTAGGACATCTGGTCCAGGATGTGGTAAACTAAAAAAGTTTTGGATCTGGAGTTGAAAAATGTGAGCACTGGACCCAAATTCTCATGCGAGAACATCATATTTTAAACTGCTACAAGGCTAAGTTTTGCTGGCTATCAATTTCATTTATTACTGAATTCTGTAAGCTACGCTAAATCCGTCTGTGTTCTAAAATTTGGAAAGAATAGTCTGATTAAACTTTAAGATTAAAAAGTATCTTGTGCTTTCAAGATAACCTTTTAAAATACCTGTTTAACTTTTTTTCCCCCCTGTGAGTGAAACATAAAACCTAACACAGAGTAAAGATAAAACATATTCAACTGAGATTTTGTGCATCTATTTCCATCTTTAATTGGAGGTCAGTGATTTTGAACATTCTTTTTGTTTATTTAGTCAGCCCTGCAAACCTGGGTGCAGTTGTCTAGGACCAACTTGAAAAACTCATACCGTTTGGTATAAACCTCTCAACTGTGCTGCCAGAGTTGGAATATATTCCCTTGGTCAAGCAGCAGAGCCAGTTACTGAGAAAGAAATGGAGGCACTGCTCCATGTAAGGTGTGCCTGCTTCTGCTCAGGCTTAAAAAGAATGCTTATCAAAATAGAAAACTGAAGCAATTTTTAAAATGCTTTGCTCATTTGAGGTCATGTGGTCATTTGAGGCAATCAACTTATGCATAGAAAATTTTCAGAACTAGCAGGATTTTTCTTTTCCCTTTTGCTCTCCCATTGCAAATTAATGGAGTTGTGTCTGGTCATTTATTTGGGCATTTCTGAATTTCTGTAGAGGACCTAGTATAGAAAACTTTGGTTCTTTTATCTAGGTGGCATTGGCTTTTAGCCCAACATATTTATGCCTCAAATGAGCTACGCATTTTAAAGATTTCTTCAGGGTTTTGAGGACAGGAAAGACAGAGTGCCTTGTAGCATTAAAGATATCTGTAAGTTTCTCATTTCCTGTCCCTGCTGTATTCACCTTCAATATTTCTCTTCTATCAACAGATTTTTAAACAGCTCTCCAATAGCATTCCATTTGAAATGGAATTGATTTTGTCTTGAGGCAGCTAGCATTAGGAGCTAAGTGCATATTTCCTGTTTAATCATTGCAACTTCATTTCCTAAAAATGAGCATGCTGAGTATTTAACTTATTTGGTGGTGGGGGGAAAAAAAGTACAGACCTTTGGCCTACAGCCTAAAAAAAAAAAAAAAAAAGAACTTAACAGGTAGCAGTTTGGGAAGCAGTTAAGAATGTAATTAAAAACAAATCTGGGTTCCTCGGATTGCATTGGATTAAAAAATCTCAGGATTTCTAGGGGTCAGTCTCTCAGGACACTTAATTCAATTACCCATCTGGGGTTTGAATCCCAATATACCCTTGCTGAGTGGTCACCCTGATGTATAATGCTTCATCATTGCAAACAAGGAACTTAGCCCCCCAAAACACTCCCCCCATCTCTGACTGCAAGGAAGGTTTGCATTATGTGGACTCAAAGTCTGTATTATAGTAACTGTAATCATTGGTTCTGGAGAAATCCATGGGGACACACAAAGCAAGTTCAACATTCTATTCCACAGCTCATTAAATTTCTAAAGACAAACTGACACCTCCAATTCTATTGACAGTTGCTGCATTCCAGCTTTGGGTTGAGCAGACACCAATTTGTTTATGATCACTTGTGGCCATGGCACCTGATCTCCATCCTTGCTCCAGTTGCCATCTGAATAGATCAGAATCAATCCGGGCTTTCATCAGCTTCATTTCAGGCAGTGGGATTCTAATTAAATAAAGCCTTAAACAACATGGACGACTTTGGCAACTCTGTCCTGCACCTGAAATCCATTGAATGTAATATCAATTACTAAATCTTTTTCATAGCTACTTACTAGGTAATATTGCGGCTGGCACTCCCACACCCATTACTAACGACCACTAACATCATTTCTATTACTCTCTACCAGGCACTATTCAACTGCTTGACATATAATGAACTCACTCAAGCTACTATGAGTTAGGTATTGTTCTTCCCATTTACTGATGCAGAAACTGAGGCAGTTGAGGTGAGAGAAATAACTTGCTCAGGTTTATAGAGATCATTTGTGAGAGCACCAGAGGACAAATTCCAACTCTCCAAATAGATGTAAGAAACATCATACAATTGGTTGGTCCCTCTGGCCCTGAGTAAAAGGCTGGTCACCTAAACTATTAGATGTCGATTTATATTGTTCATCACATCTTTTTGGGTCATGAGCTCTCACCCTAGGTTTTATGTCAGCAGTAACTATAATCAGCATGTGTTCTAATTATCAACCAAGATACTGATAAAAATCTAAACTGGGCAGTGCGAAACTTAGACTGACCCTCCAGTACATTATGTAGAGCCATCCTCCAGACTAACGTCTATCCATGAGCCAACAACGTTGGTTGGGTAAACTATGTATGTGGCTTCATAATTATGCCACTTTTCTAGCTGAAGATTTCTCAATGCTCATGTCACAATACACGGGTGTCTTGCAATCTGAGGTTTTCATAACTAATTTATGTCTTTAAAAACAGAGCAGATTAAAGATAACCAAATGAAAGCCACTCGTTCACTTCCATTTTATCAAACTTTCTTGAGTATGATAAATAAGGTGGGGGGTTATAACTGGCATGGGAATAGTAGTGGATATGTTCTTAAGAGAGTTGTAAGTAGAAAAATCAATTCTCAAAGGCATAGTGGTAGGAAAAAAATGATAAATACTGCTCTGGCCCACATTTTTCCATATTGGTTACAAGGATTTAATGAAAAATTTTGTCACATTCATTTTGAATATTTTTTGTCTCCATTCCCATGGCTGTGACCTTGTATTTCTTTCAGAGTGTTAGAATGGATTATTCACCACTTCTTATCCTGAAAAATTTCAAAAATATAGAAAAATTGAAAGTCTTGTACAATGAACACCTATATCCCCATTATTATATGTTTTATTTTGTATGTATATATATATACATACATATATATATATTTGTTTTCTGAACTATTTGAAAATAAGTTGCAAGCATCATGACAATTTATTATATTTGTTTTATTTTGTATATATATATATACATATACACACACACACACATATATATATATATATATATATATATATATATATATTTGTTTTCTGAACTATTTGAAAATAAGTTGCAAGCATCATGACAATTCTCTCCTGGGCCAGTCATCTGCCTATTTGATCTATTCTCTGTTCTTCCTCTGCATTGCTCTGTATCTCATGGAGCTGGTACCTGCAAACTACATTTCCCAGACTCCCTTGCAACAGAACTCCTGGGTTCTGTTTAGGTTTCGGCCAATGAGAGGCACCAGGTGGAGACTGGATAGTCAGAAGTGAGACGGCAGGATATTTCCACCACACTCCTTACACATTGGGAATTGTCTTTGTCAGTGTCTTTGTTAAATAGCTCCTTTCTCCATAGTCCAGGCTTCCACTGGGGAACCCCTGCTAATTCTCAATGGCACAGCTCTGGCTCCTGGGCTCTGGTAATACTACCTTTGAACTGGCAGTGGCTTTTTCTTTTATGAATTTCTGAGTTGACTCCTTGTCATTTGTTTTCCCTTTCAACTCTTTCAAAACCTTTTATCCATTCCCTGTACTGAATGCCCTTTTTTGAACTCCCTGTCTTGTGAGTTGTTTACTGATTCTAAGTAAAAAAGCTCTAAACCCTCTGTACCCTTTTTCTAAAAATAGGACACTTTTTATCAACCTCAATACCATTATCACTTAAAGACATTACTAATAACCTTTCTGATATTATCTGATACCTCAGTCCATATTAACACGTTCCCACTTGTCCCCCAAATGCTTTCTATAGTGATTTCTTTGAACTAAATCCAATCAAATTCACTGATTACATTTGATTGCTGTATCATTTTAGTTTCTCTTAATGTGAAAATATTCCACCATTTTTTCCCCTATGACATTGACTTTCTGAGGATATCAGATGAGTGGGTTTCTAGAATGCACCGCATCCTAGATTTTTTCTGATTTTTTTCCATTTGGTGCTTCTAAGCTTTTCTTAAATTTAAGGGATTTATAATCTGGATGTTAGGTACAAAGTCTTGATTAAATTCAAGTTTAAAAATTTTTTTTTATATATATATTTTTGTCTTTTTTATTTTATTTTATTTTTTTTTTTTATTTTGACAAGAATGCTTCATAGATGCTACCCTTTCTTACATATTGTGTCATACCAAGAAATAACATGATAGGATGTGATGAAATGTTTAGTCACTTAGATAAGATTATAGTTATTAGATCTTATAAGTAATCAATGACAAGGGTAATTGTCACATTTGCATTTTGTTTGCCATTTCTGGAGCCCCACATGGTAGCCAACTGAATATTAGTATTATATTTCTATTACACCTTAAACTTATGTTATAGGTAGATAGGTAGGTGATAAATAGATAGATTAGATAGCTTAGTGATCTTTATAGTATCTATAGAATACTACCTTGAATATTGTACACATTCTGTGAGTATTTATGAAATGAATGGCCAGCTATGAATTTTATAGCATTGTGACAGCTTACTCTTATTTCTTAGTTTCACTCTCAATGAGCTCTTTCTTTTATGCTAATCTCTTTTTCTTTTAATCTTTACATCCAGTAAAGAAACAATGACATAGAAAAGGGTTGGAACTAAAGTCATCTTGCTTGCTGTCCATTTAAATCAGTGAGTCAACATGACTGAAAATGAACTCGTCATCTTTCCTACCAAACTTGTTCTTCTCCTGGTATTGCTTAACCTAATGACCTGTCCCATTCAATAACACCAACCACCAATTGAGGACTCATCTTTGGCCCATGACTGTCACTCACACCCCTCAATCAGTCATTCCCTGAGTGTCCGTTTTGCTTTTCAGGTTGTGTCTTCCCCAATAACTTGAATCTTACAGCATTACACAAGGTCAGTTTCTCACCAACTCCTGTGTAGGCTACTTCAAAACTGGCCTTCCTGATTCCAGGCTCATGCCCTCCAATCTTTCTTCTATGTTACTTTCAGAAAGTTTGTTCTGATATGCAGATTTTCTCAACTCAGTCTCCTGCTTAGAATCTTTTCATTGCTCTCATCACGTGTAGAATTCATGACCCTCCATATCAAGGTGCTGTTCAGATCTTCACTCTCCTGTCTCCATGCTCTGCTGCTTGCCCTCTCTACAGTAGCCCCATTTTACAGTTACACAACAGGGTCTGCTATGCTCTCTTATCTACAAACTTGTGCCTAGTCCGCTCCTTCTCCCTGGAACGTCCCTCCACATCATTCTCATTTTATTACCTCTGCTTGTGCCTCAGACCTCAGCTAAAGAGTTGTCTTTATATGAATCCTTCCCTGACTCCCTCAGACAATGTATCCTTGACTCCCCATATCTAGCACAGTGGTTGACACAAATGGGTGATCCATACACCTCCCCCTGCCTTACTGAAGTGGGTACCCAGCCACAGTTCTCCCCACGACCCTCCAAAGACTTTCCCTTATTCTTCTTTACATCTGAATTCACCCCCATCCCTGTGAATCTCTCTTTTAGCAAATTTTTCCTTTGTTGCCTGGACTTGTGATGGCTAGATTTAAGTACAAAATATTAAAAACATAAAAATATGTCCAAAAAGTGGACACTCAAGGCATCAACATCCTCAGATCAGCATCAGGGCCCCTGCCTAGGCCTGGAGAGAAAGCCTGGGGACAGAAGTCTAAGGAGATCACAGAAACCATCAGGTCAGAGTATGTTGTTGCCAGGAGTCAAGGACCTAAATCCAAATCAGGACTTGGGAACCAGAGCAGGACTAAAGCCTAGAAAAAAAAATAGTCATAAGAATTCTACTGTGTCCTTCCTTCCCTGTCATCTTTGGCAGATGCAGGCCAATGATGAATCTAAAAGTTTATAGTCTGTACCAGTCCTGTGAAATCACAAAATAGGGCTGAAAATAGTTGTATAAAAAGGAAGACTGAGGATTTGTCTTAAATTGCAGTACATACATCAAATAACCATTTTTTTTTTTCTTGAATGAATCTCTCTATGTTTTTTTCTGCCTCGTTTAGGGCATAGGCAATGAAAAACAGGGACCTAGGAAAGAATAAAAATAAACCAATGATGAATTTTAACAAGGCCAATTCAGAAGAATGCAAATACTACTGCAAGAATCTGGATAGGAGAAGGAAAACTGTTCAAAGAAAAATGATTATACAAAGAATGATAAAAATAGCAGCACTCAGTATGGGAAAATGTAACACATGAAAAATAAGAAATCCGTATTTTCTAACTTCCTTGTTGGCTTCATATCTGGTAATCATGTCATTCTTCCTAAAATTCACCAATGCCTTCCTAATGTATTAGAAATAATATCCAAAATCCTTAGCATGACCTGCAAAGTCTTGGGATCTGGACTCTCTCCACATTTCCAGCTGCGTCTCACACCTCCCTTCTTCTCCCTTGCCACGTACCAATCACGCTGGCCTTCCTTCTATTTTTCAAATACACCAGGCCCCTTCTTGCCTCAAGGCCTTTGCAGACAGATATTCCTTCCTCTTCCTGGAATGGTCCCAATCCACTGCCAGCCAATTCTTGTGCCCTCCTCCTCTGCCATGCTTCTCCCTGCAGCCCTCAAAAGAATTTGCCTGATCCCTCCTTCTCCCTAAGTTAGTCCCCATCTCCACCAGTCTCTCTCTTAGCAAAACTTTCCTTTACTGTATTAAGCAAAATTTGTAATTATATCTATTCATCTGGGTGGTTATTTGTTTAATGTTTGAAAGCTTCATAAATGTGGGAACCATGGCTGTCTTGCTTACTGCTAGACAGTAGAAACTCAAAAGGTAAGTTTTTTTTTTTTTTTTTGGTTATACCAGTGGCAGGTAGAAGTTCCCAGGCCAGGGATCCTTAACCTGCTGCATTACCAGGGAATTCCCAAGTTTTGACTGAATAAAGGCTGAAAAGAAGGATGGGAAAATGGACTTGTGTTCATCTTTGCAGTAGAAACATCTATTTATCCCTTAATCTCTCTCAATATCATCCCTTATTTATTAGTAATAAAACTTCAAGAGATCCAAACACATGCCTTCCCAGAAAAACATACATTTTTCCTGATTCTATTGCAGTAGTGTATAGCTCGGTGACTAAATTATGGTTAAAGGGATGTAAGATAGATGATTTTCTCATTTGCAACTAATGAGAAAGACCTTTAGAAGGAAGTAGTGTGCCTTTCTTTGACCTCTCATCCTTCCTAATGAAATAGAGCTACCATATGATCCAGCAATCTCACTCCTAGACATATATCTGGAGATAACCATAGTTCAAAAAGATACATGTACCCCAGTGTTCATTTAGCACTATTTACAATAGCCAAGGTATGGAAATAACCTGAATATCCGTTGACAGAGGGATAGATAAAGAAGATGTGTTATATACAGACAATGGAATATTACTCAGCCATAAAAATAATGAAATAATTCCACTTACAGCAACATGGACAGACCTAGAGATTATCATCCTAAGTGAAATAAATCAGACAAAGACAAATATCATATAATATCACTTATATGTGAAATCTAAAAAAAGATACAAATGAACTTCAGAAATTTCAGAAATAGACTCACAGACTTTGAAAACAAACTTATGGTTCCTAAAGGGGAAAGGCAAGGGGTAGGGATAAATTAGGAGTTTGGGAATAACATATGCAAGCTATTATATATAAAATAGAAAAAAAATAGATAATCAACAAGGACCTACTACATAGCACAGGGAACTCTACTCAATGTTCTGTAATAACCTATGAGGGGAAATAATCTGAAAAAGAATATATATATGTGTGTATATATAACTGAATCACTTTGCCATCACCTGAAACGAACACATTGTAAATTAAGTATACTGTACTTTAATATAAAATAAAAATTAATTAAAAAAGACACGATAGTTGGAATTTAAGCAGCTAACTTGACACAAGGTGGCATGTGAAGAGTGACAAAGTACAAAACAGAGGGACCCGGATTCCCAATGATTTTCTAAGAGCAGAGGTGCCATTACTAGGTCAGGAGTATGATACTGCTACAGCATATCTAGGTAAGCATAGATAAAGTGCTGTGGGACAGGGCATAGGGCTTAAGGAAATCTAAATAGAGTCTTGAGAACGTTGGAGTGAAATGGAGAAAGGATATTCCAAGGAGAGCAAATTTCATTAATATATATGCTAATAATGAAGTAGCATAGGATATTTAGGCACCAACAATTAAAACCCTAGGGTCACCCATATACAAGGGATAGAGCAAAAGCAGTTTACAAATAAACAGTTTACAAGAGCGGGTTATAAACACACAGAAGATTGTGACTATGGCAGAGACTGCTTCCTATCCCAACTTTCTTATCCCCATTCTCCACTTTCCCCTTAACTGTGGCAAGCCATTAATCACATTTCCCAAATGTTTCTATTTCTTCTCCTTTTGATAAATGGTAAAATTATACTTCCCTGCTCCCTTGTAGTTAGATGTAACTGTGTGGCTTTCTTTGGCCAATAAAATATGTACTTTAAAAACTAGAGTGAAATGCATCTCTCTCTGTCTCTATCTCTGTCTCTCTCTCTGAACTGGCAATGTTTCTGATAGTGGCTCTGGGTTTCAGAGTGAAGACACCATGGATCAGAGCCTTAGCAATCCAGGATGGTCATTTAATGGGAGAAGAAAATAAACCTTTGTTGTGTTGAGCCTCTTAGATTTTGAGGTTGTTTGGTACTGCAGCATAATCTAGTTTATTCTGATTGGTGTGCCCATGGTTTTATTTAGAGTGGCAATGCTCTCAGATATGATAACATTTCCCAGACTCTTTATCAGCCAGGTGTTGTCAGATTATTAAGTGCTTGCAGTAAGATATAAGTGGAAGTATTATCTATAATTCCAGGGAATATGCATAAAGAAAGAAGATATAACTGGAGAAGACTCTTTTTTTGGCCTTCTGTCCTTCCTTCTTTTTGTCATCTGGAACTCAGGCAGTGATTGCCAAGAACTATCTTAGACCATGAAGCAATGCAATTTCTTATAAAAATGAAAGTGCAACTACCATACAACCCAGCACTTGCACTCTTGGGCATTTATCCCAGAGAAATGAAAACTTAAGTTCATACAAACACCTTTTCATGAGTATTCAAAGCTATTTCATTCATAATAGCCCCAAATTGCAAACAACCTAGAATTTCTTCAAGAGGTGAATTGTCAAAACAAAACCAACAAAACAAAACAAAACAAAAACTTACCATGGATTGCTACTCAACAGTAAAAAGGGAACAAATGCTTGATACACAATACCTGCACAACCTCCATTGGTCTCCAGGGAATTATGCTGAGTGATAAACCCCAAATGTTACATATAGTATTATTCCACTTATACAGCATTCTTGGAATAACAAAATTATGTAAACAGAGGACAAATTGGTCATTACAACTGGTGCAACTTGTGTTGATAAAAGTGTTCTGTATCTTGACTGTTATCACTGATATTGTTAATATCCTAATGGGACATGTATTATAGTTTTACAGGATGTTACCATTGGGGAAAATTGGGTAAAGGGTATATAGGATCTTTCTGCATTAGTCTTACAACTGCATATGAACCTACAAAGACCTCAAAAAAATTTTAAAACAGTAACCCTGCCTCCCTAAGAAACTTAAAAAAGGAAAAAAAAATTATAAAAACCTGCTGTTTACCCCAGACCAGTTGTAAAAAATGTCTCTAATATCTGGACCTGGAGATAAAGATATTTTTTAAAAACATGTTCCAAATGAATCTAATGTTCAGCTATATTTGAACTCTAGAGAGCTGCTAAAAATTGGTACCATGTGCTGTCCCAGGGCTTATTCTAAGAACGTGAAAACAGTCTTATCGCCTACCCCAAACAAGGTTATATAAAGATCTTCCTCACCTTACAATGGGGTTGCATCCCAATAAACCCATTATTGGTTAAACATATCACAAGTTGAAAATGCATTTAATACACTCAACCTACAGAACATCGTAGCTCTGTCTAGCATATCTTACACGTGCTAACAACACCTACATCAGCCTACAGTTGGGCAAAATCATCCAACATGAAGCCTATTTTATAATAAAGTGTTAAATAGCTTGTGTAATTATTGAAGACTGTAATGAAAGTGAGATTGGTTGCATAGGTACTGACTGCTTTTAAGTGTATCGGTTTTTTACCCTTGTGATCACATGGCTGCCTGGGAGCTGCAGCTGCCACCGCCCCACATTACAAGAGAGTATGGCCAGCCCAGGAAATGATTAAAATTCACAATGCAAATTGGAGTTTCTACTGAATGTGTATCACTTTTGCACCATGGTAAAGTTGAAAAATCACAAATTGAACCATTACAAGTCTGTATGCAGAATACTGTGGAGGAGAGAGAATGAGAATTAGAGTCACTAGAATTTCAACATTCATCACCTGGGGTTATTCCACACCACCACCATCAGGAGCTATTGGTGCTTTCTACTCAATCTCTGCTAAGCTAACTGGATATGTTGGAGTCTAATATTGTCTGTAGACATCACAATCCTGTTGGAAGACCCAAGTGGGCTCTACCCATCTCCTGCCCAATCAGGGAAAAAATAGGACAGAGATAGCAGGACAAAGGCAGGGGATGGGCCAGATAAGCTGAGTGGCTAGTTTGGCCCGAGCTTCCCAAGCATCAAGGAAAATCACACCAGTGTCATTAGGCTCTTGTTCCACCCAAGAGAGAGGGCCCCTGGTGGAGGGAATCTTAACAGTGCAGAGGGTGAAATGCCAGTGGTGAATGTGAAGAAGGGGTGAGGCGGGAGTTGATCCAACCGGCAGGGAAGTAGGGAAGCATGAGAGCCTTCTGAAAAACTCACAAGTATGCCCTATAAGGAAGCCAGAGGATTTTGAGGCCAGTTCAGCAATAGCAGAAAAGGAGGGAAAGCAGCAGAGAGAAGACCACAGCAGCAGGTGGCCATGGAAGAGATCCTCATCCTTTGTCAATTCCTTGTCTCAGCACAACAGGGCAGCTGCTATAATGGTTCTCAACCAGGGCTGCTTGTTGGCCTTACCTATGAGTTTTTAAAAGTATTGTTACCCAGACCTTATCCCCAGATAACTCACCTCAGGTCTGTCTGCCTCAAAAATCCATGTTTCATTACCTTCCAAAGACCTGGCACAGAGCATCTCCCTCATGGAGTTCCTCTTCCATCTGGGGCACCATCACCCGTCAAAGGTGTGCCAGAGCTCTAAACCATTTGCCACTAGTTCCTGTGACTTCTTTGTGCAGAAAGTAAACATATGATAGCACAGACAGGGGCAAGCTGGGGAGATTGCAAAGTAAATTGAAGAGAGTGCAAAGGAAACATGACAAATGAAAGTCATACAGTGGGTGGATGGGAGGATGGCCTGGAGGCTTGCAGGGCCTATTTTACATGTGCACAAGGAATGAATTATTAGACAGCGGCAATGGGACTTTCTCAGAGATGGAATATGCCTTTTACTAAAGGAGAAAGTAAACATTACTTAGAACAAATCTCATATCATACCTTAATGTTTACAAAGGAGACAGAGGGAGAGAGGCCAGGAAAGAACAGATTTCCCAGGGGAGGAAATTGCAATGAGAACAAGTAATCTGGATCAAGCCAGAGCATGTTTGAACAAAAAGAATACCCGAGGACAGAGGAAACTCTGAGGATAAGATAGGATTTTACATAGCAGGAACTTCTACTAGATTGATTTTGGACGGTTTTAAAGTGGTAAATGTAGTTGAATGCCAGGGCAAGAAGTTCTATGATGAGTGCTGTTTTCTACAGGCTTTGACCCTTGAAGGCTTTTCCCAAGTTCAGAAAAAACACTTTAAAATTACTTTTAAAAATTAAGCTTTAACTTCCAACAATTGGGGACTGGTTGAAAAAATCTTGGCACATTCCATGAGATAGAATAGTCTGCAGCCTTTAAAAATGATGCAGATGACATAAACCCAGGATAAAATCAATAAATTAGGTGAGAAAAACAACAACAAGATTCAAAGTATGCATGCTTACAAGTATGAGAAAAATATGTATTTTATTTTATACTTTCTTCACTGTTCATTTCTAAATTTTCTTCAATGAGCATGTATTATTTTAATAATTGGAATAAAAAAGATAAATGTTTATAATCTTGAGTCCTCTTTCATATTTTGTCAACTTTTTCTCTTCCCATGTATTCATAGAAAGTATTTTTTAACACCTCTGCTACCTTCTTAAGCCACATATCTCTTTCCTGGGCTATAAGCCCTGCTCTTTGTTTCTCAGGCTTTCTTCTCCCAGAGATGGCTTTGCCAAGGTTTTGATTTCTCCTTTCTGAAGACACTCATATCAATTTCAGGAAAGCCTCCTAGAATACCCTGATTACCAGGTAGGCATCCTCTAATATGTAGCAGTACTGTCTTGTATAGAGCTTGTATTAGTTTGCCTTTGCTGCATAACAAATTAGTACAAAATTGACTTAGAATGAATCCATTGATTATTTCACAATTTCTGTGGGTCAGAAATCCAGGTATGGCTTGATTGAAATCAGAGTGTTGGTTGAAGCTCTGATTTCATCTGAGGCTCAGAGTTCTCTACCAAGCTCAATGTATTTTTTTGTTTTAGTTTTTTTTGGGGGGTGGTGGTGGCAGAATTCAGCCTTTTTGTGGTCTTGGGACTGACATCTGCATTTTCTTGCTGTTTATTGGCTGAGGGTTACTCTCAGCTTCTAGAGCCCACCCCCATCTCAGGTGTTAGCCATGTAGCCCTCTTACAGCATGTTAGCTTACTTTTTCAAGGCCAATGAAGAGTTGCTGCTTTGAATTTCTTTGAGGGGCTCTCCTGATTAGGCCAGGCCCACCCAAGTTAACCTTCTTTTGATTAACTCATAGTCAATCGAATAAGATCCTTATTTACATCAGCAAAGCTGCTTTGCCTTAGCCACATAATTTAATCTAATTGTAAGAGTGCCATTTGTTAATATTCACAGATCATGCCCACACTCAGTGGGAGATTACATTACACAGAGTGTGTACAACAGGAGATGGAAATCTTGGGACTATATTAGAGTTTTGCCTACTATAAAGTTACAGTGATAAATTAAGGGTATTGGAAATATTGGATTAGAATTCATTTAAAATGTATTTGAACTGAAATTCATAATAAGAATACTTTCTCAAATATATACCATTTTTGTGCAGATTTCAGTGTAAAATTTATTTTGCCATTTCTGTTTCCCTAAAGAATTTCCCAAGAATGCAAGGTAAGCTACTTTTTAGAAAAAGTACCATTTGCAATAGTTATCCCTGGCAATCTGGACTTTCTTCATATTTATAAAACCAACAAGTGAATAAAATAATCAGTCAACCAACTAGACACAGCCTGGAAATAAATTGGATGCTGAGGAGAATAAAAGAATACTTACTATTTTTTTTGAAGGGAAATTACATTTTAGATTTCCTTTGAAACAAAGAAATTCCGCTGTTAAAAATGTGAAACTCTTTTCAGAACTATCCACTGAGGTAGGGTAGGGGTGTGTGATGTGTATTAAGGTGGGAGGGGTTGGGCAATGAAAAGATGTGTCCAATATTTCCTAGTTCTGTCTAAGGAGTTTTATTGTTGTTGTTGCTCTTTTGTGATTGTTTTTTTGGTCACACCTGTGACATGTCAAAGTTCCCAGGCCAGGATTAAAACTGAGGCACTGCAGCTACAACACTGGATCCTTAGCCCACTGCACCACAGTGGGAACTCCTGTTTAAGGTTAAACTGCTTTTTTTTTTTTTTTTTCTTAAGAGGTTGTGCCATAAGAGGCTGCTTCTGGGAAAGCATTTTAAAATCTAGCCTGTTCTCCTACCTCATAGCCAAGGGGCCCTCCAATATTTCCAACCCAGCTTGGACAATAACAATAATGGCTGACACTTTTTTAGCACTTACCATGTCTCAAGTATTGTTTAAAGCTCTTTTTATATAGCAACTCATTTAGTCCTTCCAATAACTCTGTGAGGTATGTGTACCGTTACTATTATTATTACAGGTTAAACTCATAGCTGGATTTTAGCTTCATCTTTTTGACTTGGCTGCTCTGTCCTACTTTTCTTTTCATACTAAAGCTCCTCTCTCTTTCTCTTTTCTGCATCAGCCATTTTGTCCAGTCACTGATCTTGTGGCTAAGTCCCTTACCTAGAAACTTGAATTCTTTTGAAACAAACATTTTCCTGTCTCCACCAGTACTCAACCTATTCCACGCTGGCCTTAATGAGATTAAGAGCTACATTCTCTTATTCTTTTTTAGAATGGCCTCATGGACAATGCAGACTTGAGACTCTTTCCACAGCCCTGAGGGAAGTATTTTTAATTAGAGAATTTTTGGTTGCAAGTGGCTGAAACCAAATGATTGTTTTTTTCATGAATTTTGTTGTTGGGCTGCAGGTGTGACATATGGAAGTTCCCAGGCTAGGGGTCAAATCAGAGTTGTAGCTACTGGCCTACACCACAGCCACAGCAATGCAGGATCCAAGCTGTGTCTGAAACCTACACTACAGCTCGTGGCAATGCCGGGATCCTTAACCCACTGAGCAAGGCCAGGGATGAATCCGCATCCTCAAGGATACAAGTCGGGTTCGTTAACCACTGAGCCACAATGGGAACTCTGAAACCAAATGATCTTAAACTTAAAATATTAGTTCTCACAGATCTGAAGGATCTGGAGGCTCACAGAAGAAGCTCAAGAAGACACAGTATCTCACAGAAGACCTTTAGGCAGGAGAGCCCCAGGAACAAAGACTGTGAACGCATATTTTGAGTCTTGTCTCTTCTTAGCCTCATTTTTCAGCTGGGTCCTCTCTATGTGGCAGAGAACATGGCCATCACTAGCTCAGAGCTGAATCATCCCACTTTATTCAAAGTCTGTACCAACAGGGCTTCTTTCACCCAGCAGCTGAGTATTACTCTCAGGGAAAGATTATGATTGGCCTTGTTTGGGGGACTGATGGCACCCTTCTGCCCATATTTCAGGGGAAGTGGTGAAGCTCTGCCTCTGGAGGACAGGAGCTCCTCAAAGGAAAGGGAGCTGTGTTTGGAAGAAGATGGGGAATCACGCTGTGCGACAAAAACTCTGGCCGCCACTGCCCAATGTCATAGGGAGATCTTCAAACTTAACTTAGCTTCCAGTGAGGTGCCTAAATAATTCTCTCCCTAACATTCCATTTTCATTTGTGTGACATGATTTAAGCCTTGGCTTGCACTGAATGTAAACTGGAGAACACAATTCAGCAAGAAAATCTGTGCTGCCTAAGCCAGACAGGGCTTTATGACTATGTGTAAATTAAAAATCACAGGTAGTGAGAATTTTCAGTACTGGTATAGGAAGATCTTCCCCAGGAAGGAGAAAACTGAAGGAGTTGGCATTAGGAGCCAAAGAAGGGCTATCTGGAACCCTGAGTAAACACTGAAAATACTCCTATTTAAGATGGTCCCTTTGTGGTTGATACAGGGCACTGCTGCCTTGAAGGTGCACCCGAGCTCAGTGGATGATGTCAGAAGGCCACTCAAGTAGGAAATTGAGGATGTCTCACTTCATTCAGTGGGAAAGTGTACTTTCACTCGCTCAGGAATCAGCAAGAAGAACCAGTAAATTCCCTGCTGCCATACTGTTTTTTTTTTTTTTTTTTTTTTTCTCCTACGAGGAACAATCAGGGTCTGGAGGCAATTTAAGAAGGAGAATGAGGTGTGGGTAGGGAAGGGGAAGAGCTATTTATGAAATTATTTCACAAATCTGAATTTGTGGACAGAGTGCTGGGATTTTCTCACAGGACCACACCTTAAAAGCCTAGATCTAGGTAAAATCAAATGCAGTATTAGCAGACTGCTTACCCTAAGGGTAGGATGTTCTTTCTAAGAGCTTCTGAAAGCTTCTTTTCAAGGAAGCCCCTGTCATAAGAGAATGGGATGTTTATAGTTTTCTTCCCCCTCCTGTCCTTTCTTGTAGTAAATTCTGGCAGGTGGTAATTCACAACCATACTTTTCCATGCTTAGTTTTCTTTTATGCAGACAATGCAATGCTTGGATATGTCATGAACTTAGCAAAGAAAAAGAACCTGCCTTTTAAAAAATTCAGTACCCCAAATTTGGAACCCAGAAAATTGGAATCTATGAAGAATGCACATCTAAATCTTTAACACAGCACCTCTAGGGGGTTGGAGGGTGGGAGCAGGGTGGGGGATGTAATTCAAATACCAGCCTGGAGGAATCATTTCGATTACGAAGTGTAA
Organism: Sus scrofa; assembly: GCF_054392235.1. Taxonomy (NCBI): domain Eukaryota; kingdom Metazoa; phylum Chordata; class Mammalia; order Artiodactyla; family Suidae; genus Sus; species Sus scrofa. Next base: position 81,736,532 of record NC_139397.1, read on the forward strand.
GAAGAAATGTAAGAAGTTATTGTAATGAGGTCAGTTCTGGTCCTTATGTTATTAGCCGACCAGTGAGGACACAGTTGAGGTAGAACAGAAATTAATTAGAATATTATGGAGGCTTTACAATCTGAGGTATTCAGAAACTTAGCAAAACTAGGTCTGTGTTCTTAAAAAAAAAAAGATTATAGAGAGACCTTATTAAAGCACAGAAGGCTCAGCTATTTAAGATGGTGACATACATAGAGGCAGGAATGTGCAAAGAGAAGCTGAAAGGCAGCCAGGCCCTGAAGGAATTTCAGTGGAATTTCTTCACCGGAGGAGTAGTTAATAAATAGAGCAGATTTCTAAGGGCAGAAACTAGAGCAGCTACTACAAATAGAAGGGAGTGATAGGAAGTCAGAGAGGAAAATGTTGAAACAAAGAAAAACAAGCCTCTTAGCTAGCAATCCCAGCCACCTCCGAGCAAAAATGTCAGTTCCCAGACACTGAGAATATCATATCATTTAATAATCATAAAACACACCATGGAGTTGGCTTTGGGTGTTAGTTTTAGATTAATACTAGATATCATTAAGAACTGCATGTAATGCAATACTTTTTGAAAGTCTGAAAGACCATTTGCTTTGTCTTGCTGCCAACATTTCCAGTATTTTCCATTTCATGGAAGGACGGAAACAAGGGCTAGAAAATCCTTTGTGCGCTGCCATGGTCCCTCCTCCTGCCTTTGATGGGGGGGCTCTTCCTTATGGTCTGATACACAAAACCTTTTCTGTGGCAGTTTTAGTACACTGAGTGCTTATGGATCTGAGGCTCTGAGTTTCATTTCTGTTCTCCTTGATCAGGTAGTTTGGCGTGACTATTAGGTCATTGTGCGCATGAGTTTTATCCTTTGACTAGTCAAACTACGACACAAAGGGAATGGATATAAGGATGTATATCTTCTGACCAGCATCTCTGTGACTTTATCAATATGCAGATTTCCTTCTGCCTCATATCTCATTTTTTTTAAAAAATCAAGATTCAATTTGACAAAAACTAACTTCAAATTTTGCCAGTTGATCTATGGGGAGGGAACTGTTACCTGTTATTCCTGTTACCAGTTCTCTTGGTGTCCATCTCATTATCCATGAAAGTAAAAGAAATGTTTACTGAAAACTTGGAGATTTTGTGACAGAAGAAGGCTGCCAGGGCACCAGCTAGATACCTTGTGAAGGGCAAAGCTGTTGGGCGTGTGGGATGATGGGAGTTACCACTCAGCAACATTTCCCAGACCATGGGTCTTACATTCACTGTGGGTATTTGTAGAAATGCAGATTCCTAGGCTTCACACTAGACCTATTAAAAAGAATTCCTGGGCTTGGAACCTGGGGATCTGGATTCTATTCAGCCACACAGGATATTCTGAGACACATGGGCCTGGAGGACTGGGACATGTGGTTGGAAGGGGCAGATGTGATGGGCTAAGGAAGCAATCTTATGGGCATTTGCTTTCATTTTAGTGCAGACCTTCTCTGAGGAGAGCAATGGCAGGGGTCATAGTGTATTCCCAGCAGCAGCAATTTGGGGGTTCCAGACAAGCAGGCAAAAGCCTGTGAGGAGTAAACTGGGGCCAAATGACAGGCAAGCAATCAGGGAGTGTGTTGGAAAGTATAAAAAAACAAATGATGATCAGAACACTGATATCCTGCGCGTATTGGAGACTGTGTGTTGCAAATCTGGCAGACGCAAGCATAAAGCAATTCACTGAAAGGCTAAGAAGGCACTTGCAGATTGAAGATAAGGTTGAAGAGTGAGATAACCCAGAGGAATTGAAGGTACAACCCTCATGTGGTTCCCTTGGCTAGGAGAGGGCCAGGCACCTTGACTTACAATCCCCCAGTCTGTATCATGGGAACGTGATTCCCATAAAGGAACTCATGGTGAAACTTACTGAGAGTAAGGATGCAAAATGGAGTGGATGTGGGTTAGTCAAAACAAATGTTGCACTCAACCCCAAAGCAAGAAAAGCAAGGAAAGCCAACTTCACTATATCACCAGCCAGCAGTCAGGGGCTCTTTAGTGAGGAGGATGAGGTGGGAAAAAGGGCCAGAGGAGAATCAGGAACTTTATTGGACCAGGGATAGAAGGTGAGCTGGAGGGCACATACTTGGATATTAAGGAGAAATATGCCATGAGGGGATTCGGCTTAGGAAAGATCTAGAGGGCTGGCCCCTGCTCCTCTGCCATTGGACTCTCCCCAGTTGGCCATGGTCCCACTCCATGAGCTCTCAGAGGGAGGCCCTCTGCTCTGTAACCTTCACTTCAGCTTAGTTGTTCAACCTCTTTCTTGCCTCCTTTCCCGCCAGAATCTTCTCCTCTGTGTTTTCATGGAAACTGTTACATTTCTGGGGGCTTCCACTCTCTTGCCTATTTCCCTTGACCCCCCAGTCAACCTCATTAGACTTAGGGGACCCCATGGCTTAGGACAGCTATGCCAGCACCATGGTTGGTTAAATAGGCCTTTGTGGATTGGCCTGGGAAACATACCACTATTTATAACAATTTTTTTTTTTCCCTATGGGGAAATTCTTTGCGTTCCAAACACCCCATTGACTGGTGACCTTTTAGAACACAACGGTTCTGTCCAGGCTCTGCAGTAGGGTGAGATCACTAGGAGTTTTCAGAGCCAAACTGGGAAGAGGAAATCAAGGAGGGTGCAGGCAGGAGTCAGAAGTCAGGAGCAGGGAGGCCTCTGTGAAGGGACAGCAGAGTAGGGGCGAGCAGGGATTAGACACTGACTTCATAGCAGAGAGATGTCAAAATCAAGTGGATGAATCTAAGCTCAGACCTACTGGAATAGGGGTTGGGTTGGAAGAGGGTGGGTGATGTGACAAGCAAACAGGAAAACCAGGGTGAGTAAAGTGTAGTCAGACTGTTCCCGGCCTAGAGATATAATGTGGGTGTGCCTTTATTATCCCACCCTTTCTCGCAGCTTTACTGCTTAGAGCTGGGAACTTGGCCACCTATATTTATATCCATTCTCCCATTGAGTGAAGCACAATCCCTAGAGATCTGGGCCAGGCAGGGCTTACAAGAGCAATAGTTGGTACCGTTTCCTCCACCCAGATCCCTCAGGCTCATTGACAAGATACTCTGTTGCTGCTTCTTCCATTCTCCTGATTTCTCTTTCCTTTTTGCCCATCACAAATCATTTCCTCATGCCTACAATACCTGTCTTCCAATCTCTGTGCATCTATGACCATCCTCCCTGCCTGTCCCACTGCAATGGATGAGATGAACTGCAAGGTTGTGCTTTGATGTCAAACCAACTCCTCTACTTCTGCAGTGGATCTCATTACCTACTGTCTGCTTGCAGGTGTGCATACTCTCACCTGTGTTACCCATTGGGGCATTAATTAAAATGCAAACATATGTTAATACCTTCCACTTAGAAACTAAGCTTACCCTAACCCATCTCCAGCTTCTGTCCCATTTCCCTGCCCTTTTATAGTAAACGCCATGAAAAAGCTGTTCTTTTCCAGTCCTCTAATTCTCATTTTCTCTCCCCTTTCTGTCAGTTGCAGCTTTATTGAGATATAATTTATGTACCTTAAAATTCACATATTTAAATCATTCAATACTTTTTAGTATATTAATCAAATTTTAACCATCACCACAATCAATTTTAGAACATGTGCATCATTTCAAAAAGAAATCTTATACCCATTAGCAATTACTCCTTATTTTCACTGTCACCCCCAGATCCTAGGTAACCAATAATCCACTTTTTGTTTCTACAGTTTTGCTTAGTAGTGTTTATTCTTTTGTTCCTGATTTTAGTAATCTGAATATTCTGTCTTTTTGCTTGGCTAGTCTAGATAATCTTCCAGTTTTGCTCTTTTCAAAGAACCAATTTTTGGTATCATTGACCATTTCTATGGTTTTTCTATTCCCATTTCACTAATCTCTGCTCTAATTTTTATTCTTTCCTTTTGCTTGTTTGGGATTTAGTTTGCTTTTTTCCCCCTCAGTGTTTTAAATTAGAAGGTTAAGTTATAATTTCAATATTCTTCTTCTTTAATAATGTTGGCATTTACAGGGATAAATTTTCTGCTAAGCACTGATTTATCTGCATCTCACAAGTTTTGATATATAGCGTCATTTTCATTCAATTCAAAGTACTTTTTTATGTGATTTCTTATGAAATTTCCTTTTTGATTTTCCCTTTTGACTTACTGGTTATTTTGGACTGTATTATTTAACTTCCACATATTTGCAAACTCTCCAAATTTTTTTGTTAGTGATTTCTAATTTCACTTCATGGTGGTCTGGGAACGTACTTTAAAGAACTTTAATCCTTTGAAATATGCTGATGTTGTTTAACGGATAGCACAAAATACATGATGTACTTGAGGAAAGTTCCATGTGCACTTGAGAAGAATATATATACATGTCTGCTGTTGAATGCAGTGGTTTACAGATGTCTATTAGGTTTAATTGGTTCATACTATCATTCAAGTCTTCTATTTCCCTTTTTTTTTTTTTTTTTTTTTTTCCTTTTTACAGCCACACCTGTGGCATATGGAATTTCCAGGCTAGGGGTCAAATCGGAGCTGTAGTTGCCAGCCTATGCCACAGCCTCAGCAATGCCAGATCTGAGCTGCATCTGTGGCCTACACCACAGCTTGTGGGCATGTTGGATCCTTAATCCACTGAGCAAGGCCAGGGATTGAAACCACATCCTCATGAAAACTGCGTCAACTTCTTAACCCACTAAGCAACAATGGGAACTCCTCTATTTCCTTGTTAATCATCTGTCTAGCAGTTCTATCCATTGTGACATTGGCATATTAAAATCTCCAACTATAATTGTTGAATTGGCTATTTCTCCCTGAAATTCTGCCAGCTCTTACCTGATATATTTGAGTGCCCTTTTTGGTGTATATAAGCTTATAATTGATATATCTTCTTGGCCACTTAACTCTTTTTTAAAAACAAAATTTATCTTTATATATAGCAATTTTTAAGTCCAGTTTTTCTGATATTACTGTTGCCAGACACCTAATGGTTACTATTTGCATGGTATGTATTTTTTCATCCTTTTACTGTCAATCTGTTTATATCTTTGAATTTAAGGTACATCTCCTGTAGCTAGCATATTATGGGATCTTTCTATTTTTATAATTTAGTATAGCCATCTCTGTCTTTTGATTGGACTGTTTAATCCATTCACATTTAATATTATTGTTAATGTAGTTGGAATTACATCTGCCATCTTAGTTTTTATTTTCTATGTGTCTCATATATTTTTGTTCTATTCCTCCTTTATTAATTTATATTGCCTTAAGTGAACATTCCTAGAGTAATATTTAAATTCCTTTAATGATTTCTCCAACATATAATTTCTAGTTATTTTCTTAGTGTTTATTCTGAGGACAACTCTACACATCTTAACATTCCCATTCTCTTCAGCCTACTCCAATTAGGCTTGGATGATCATTACACCACTGAAAGTGCTCATCAAAGAAACAGATTTTTAAGCTCAATAATAAATTTTCGTCTTATCCAGCATTTGATCCAGTAAATCTCTCCCTCAATTTTGAATCTTCTTTCATGCGGTTTGTGGGACACCTCTCCAACAGGCTTTCTTCCTACTTTACTAGTTACTCTCTTCCAGCCTCCTTTAATAATTCCATCTCATTCTCCATCAAAATGTAGCAATGGCCCAGTGCTTGCGGCAAATCCTTTTCTCTTCTCTGCTTTCACTCATTAGTTAATTCAGCTCATTCAAGTCTATGACCCTGCATGTTAAAGATTTCTAAGTTTATATCCTTAAAACAAACCTCTCCTGAATTTGAAACTTTTTTATTTATTTTTGCTTAGGGCTGCACCTGTGCATGTGGAGGTTCCTAGGCTAGGAGCTGAATCAGAGCTACAGCTGCTGGCCTCTGCCACAGCCACAGCAATGCCAGATCCTAGCTACGTCTTTGACCTATACCACAGTTCATGGCAACACTGGATCCTTAGCCCACTGAGTGAGGCTAGGGATTGAATCTGTAACCTCATGGGTCCTAGTTGGATTCATTTCTGCTACACCACAATAGGAACTCCACGAATTTGAAACTTTATATCCAATTACCTTCTTAACATCTCCATTTGATGTTTAATAGTCTTTTAAATTTGAACATGTTCAAAAACAAAGTGCCAAACTTGTTATACCCTTAGTGTGTTCATCCTAGTAAGTTTAAAGTCATTTTTTTTTTTTTTCTGGATGCTCAAGCCCCAAATCTAGGAATCATATGACTCATTTTTTTTTGTTTCACATACTACATTAACAAATTCTATCAGCTCTCTACTTTCAAATTGATCTGAAATTTAAATGCCTCTCCATTGCTCTAATGTAAATCAGCACATTCCTTAATCTTGACTCTGGTAATTATCACCTTCCACCATTTCCCTCTATAGTATATTCACAGAGCAGTCAGAGTGATTTTTTTTTTAAAGTCAGATTATGTACCTTTCTTGTGTTGGATAGTCCATTGCCTCCATCCCATTTAGAATAAAAATGACAGTCCTTACTAGTGCTTACTAGAGCTTATATTATCTATGTATCATTTTTTATTGTTGCATAACAAATTATCTCCAAACTTAATGGATTCAGAGAAAAAAATAAAAATTTATTATCTCTCAGTGTTTCTGTAGATCAGGAAATTGAGAGCATTTTAGTTAATTGATTGTGGTTTGGAACCTTTCTTGAGGTTGTAGCTAAGATGTTGAAAGATGTTAAATGGGGCCACAGTCATCTGAGGGCTTGACTGAGGATGGAGGGTCTGCTTCTGAGAAGGTTCACTCTCATGCTTCTTAGGCTGGTTCTTGGTGGGAGGCCTCTGTTCCTCCCAGGTATGTGCTTCTCTTTAGACTGCTTGAGTGTCTTCACAACACTACAGAATGAATGATCTGAGGGAGGGCAGACACTACCTGTCCTTTTTATGACCTAGTCTTAGAAGTCACATTAACATCCCTTTTGTGACATTCTATTCATCAGAACCAAGTCACTAAGTCTGGCTCCCATTTAAAGAGAAAGTATCATAGAATTTTCACACAAATTTAGAACCACCAAAATTTGCTCCTCCCATACTTCTCTGATCTAATTTTCTTCACCCTCCCCTCTGTGTGCTCAACCACAGCCATGTTTGCCTTTACTACTCCTAAAGCATGACAGGAATGTTTCCACCTCAGGGCTTGTATGTTTGCTGTTCACTCTGCCTGACATTGTTTTCTTCCAGACAGTCACATGATTTGTTTACTCACCTCTCACATCTCTGTTCAAATGTTATCACATCACCAAGGGCTTTCCTGACCACTATAGTGAAAAATAGCATCTTTTCCCCAAATCACTCTCTATCTGCTGTTTTACTTTGCCTTGTTTTCTTCATAGTTTATACCATTAGCTGACTTCATTTATTAATTTATTTGTATTGATTATCACCCTTTTCTGGCACATCTGCTCCCCGTGCCCTCTTTCCTGAGAGCAAGGATTTGATGTCTTTTGTTTATTTCTACAACCCTGGTACCTTGAACACTTGCTGGGCACATTGTAGACACTTGATACTTTTTAAAAAGTTGAAAGAACACATTAAATTAATCTGTTCATAATTATCTTGGTGGGCACATCTACTGCAAGATATAATGAACATTTTTGGAGAATCGCACATTCAAGAAAGCAGTTGAAAAGGTATGATTGTCAGGGTGGCTTTCCTAACAAATCTTTTCTTGAATTTGGCCAGCATCTCTTCTCATATATTTACATGACATTTTGTTCAAAATTATAGTAATAGACCTTCAAATAATTTTTCAATATGTAATTTGGGTACCTAACCAAAATTATTATCATTAATTCTCAAACCCCCCAAAGGCTTTTGAGATTGTCATAAATTGAAGTATTCCAACAAAGAATCTACTGTGCAGTAATTAAAATCATTATGCCTGAAAATTTCCCTTCTTTCCAAAAGCTATCTTTAATAAGCATGCTACTATAAATGATACCTTGATAAACATGATACAGTGAGTTAGCCCAAATTTTGAAAGTATATTGATGTATGCCCAGTTAGAAGCAGTTTGATCCTAGGACTCTCCAAGACAATAACTTTTTGATGCTATTTTGCTTTTAATCTATATTATATATTTAGTGAAAAATATGAATTCAATTTTCTTGATATTTGTCTTCCTTGAAGAATTATCATTTTGCTGCTTTTAAGAAACAAAAACTTGATTTTAGCTCTATATTTATTGGATGTTTATATTCTCTAACCAATTTATTTATTTATTTATTTATTTATTTGCCCTTTCTAGGGCCACTCATGCGTCATGTGGAGGTTCCCAGGCTAGGGGTCTAATCAGAGCTGTAGCCACTGGCCTACGCCAGAGCCACAACAGTGCGGGATCTGAGCCACATCTGTGACCTACACCACAGCTCACGGCAACACGGGATCCTTAACCCACTGAGCAAGGCCAGGGATTGAACCCGCAACCTCATGGTTCTTAGTCGGATTCGTTAACCACTGGGCCACGATGGGAACTCCCTCTCTAACCAATTTTAAGAAGGTTTATTAGTAGGTTTCACTCTACCATATTAAGCACTGGAATTTTATCTTTCTTAGTGGTTGAGTAGCATCTTAGGATGTCTTTCCATGTTTTCTTGGCTCTTTTCCTATGTCACATAAAAATTATCTTTTTTGTTAATGGAAATTTGTGTTAATGTAAACATTCTTTTGAAATAAACATATTAGCTTATATCATCTTCATTTTCTGATTCTCTGCTAGCCAGTGGTTTCAAGGATATTTACTGCTATATTTGGTTACAAGTGACAGGAATCATAAAACAAAAAGGGTTCACTTATTGTAAGATTCAGGGACATCTCATAGACCTAAAATGTATGAAGAGATTAGAAACAAAAAATAGAAGTAGAGTGGAAAATGAGAAAGTATTCTTCATCTCTAATCTCAAGATATTTGCCTTATGCTTCCATTCTGCAGTTGCTACTCCATTTGTAACTGCTACTCTAAATATGGGGCATATGATGGTTAACCTAGAGTTCCTAAGTCATAACAACTTCTCCTTCCATCAGAATAGCGCAGACTAGCCTGGAATTGCTCAGTTCCAATTTCACACTCTCAAGAGAGAGAATCTGATTGCTTGGGAATCTGCTCTTCAGCAAACCAGCTATGGTCAGGTCTGTGTGGTGTAGGCAGGCCTGCTGGGGATCTCAATCCATGAATGGGGCAGACAGATACTAGAGAAGAGGGATGGGCAGCAATCCAATAGGTGCTCAGTATTCCTGATTTTCTTTAAATCTATTTGTTTTAAAATTTTTAAATATAGTTCTATATATTCCAATATTGTGGAATTAACTTAAAAAATAAGAAATCAGATTATTGTAAGGGTCAATATTGATGGGAGGCCCTCTTTCTACCCACAACAAATCAGTCATCAAATGTCACCGATTTAAAAACAAATTATGATTTACTGTGTACTACCCTGGTGTGGTTGTTCTCTAATGTTAGCTAATATTTTGTTGCGTTTGAGTTTTGTATTAGGTAGAAAACTGGGGATCAATGAAATTAAGTATTTTATCTGAAGATACATCCCTAATTGGTCCTGGGTTGAAATTCCAACTCTTGTTACTATCTCTGATCTTGTTATCCCCTAACAAGGGATAAAGGTACAAGCTAAAGGACACCATGAGGTAATTCCAGAAGATGGGGCATTGGACAACTGTCCTAGTCTCTTCAACAAATTAATGTCTTTTTTTTTTTTTTTAAATGACCGTGCTACATTTAAAGAATCTTGAGACATACAAAAAGGTCCAGTATGTGGTTCTGGATTGGATATTCATTTAAACAAATCATCTATAAAGAGCATTGTCGAGTCATTGGGAAACACTGAATATGGTCTCAGAGTTAGAGAGGAAGAAAATTTACTGAAATGCTTATTGAGACAAAATCAGATTTTTGAACTAGATGACAGTATAATCTCATTTTGATGAAAATATATGCATATAGAATGGGATTGGAAGTATTTGCTATAAGTGTTATAATGATTTTTAAATAGTAGAAATTTTAATCTTTTCATATTGCTTGGTATTAATATTTTTTTACACCATATAGATACTGCTTACATAGTAATAAAATGTTACTTTTTAAAATAAACAGTATAAGGACTAGATTTGGAAAACTTTGGTTTCAGTCTGCAGTTCTGGTCCAGATATAACACTGTGAACTTGGACAAGTTATTTATCTCTGTAAGGCTTGCCTTTCTCAGCTCTGAAGTAGGACTGATTACAAATCACCTTTAAACAGTTACTGGGAGGATTAAAGAAATAATGAATATGAAGTGCTTAATACAAAGTCTGTTATATAGTTATAGCCTACTAAATGTTAATTATGATTACCATACTCAAGTATTGCCAGGGAAAATTTGAAAATAGCCTTCATCCAAGAAGCTAAGCCTACTCAATGCTTAAAATCATTGCTTTGGGTCAAACTGAGGCATATTTTGGGGTGACATGTCCATGAATGAGTTTCCTTAGATTCATATGCTAAGGGCCATTCTTTACGGATTAACTATAAACCAAATAAGGGCCCTGAACCAAAGCACACTCTGTTCCTAATGATCTGTGGGATCCAGACACATGCCAATGCATGTCAGGCATCTGATGAACTTGGGAGTTTATCCAAAGCATGCTTCTCTCCAGTACCCTTAATCATCATTCAAAGGTTTAAATTTCACAGAAAGGAATTTCACCATGACAAGGGCACTACTACACACTACTTATATTACCAAGCTATGCCATTTGTCTTAAAACCACAATTTTATAAATTGTTTTTGATGACATATTGTAGGATGGCTCTGCATATGAAGTTCAGGCTGAAACTCCCTAAAGGGAGGCCTCTTTGGCTGAATCAAAATCAGCACATTAATGACTTTTTAAAAAAGACCAATATGTACATTCTGCTTGATGAAACAAGGATGTAGATTGCATATTTCATGAGATGAAGTTTTGTTTTCATCAGACTAACATCCAGAAACTGTTAGTATTCTAGAACACCTGAGTGAGGTAACCTTCAGTGTTCGCATGCCACTGAAGGCCCCCATGAGTTGAATCAAGTTCAGTGGTATTATTGGCTTCATATCTTACTCTTCACTCACCCTCTTCCCTTTAAGATGTCCTGGTAAACATCAAGAAAATATAATACAGTAACATGAAGCAAAAAAGTTTAACTACTAAAGGTTAAAAAATGGTGATGATGACTTGTCAATCAGTTAGTCTAATCGATACCATAAGATACAACAAAAGACTAGAAGAAATGGAATACTCCAACTGTAAAGAGAAAATGCGGCAGTACTGTTCTTTGTTGTCTTATTTACAACAGTTGCTATAACAGATAGAGCCTGAAATCCCAGTTTTTTTAGCCCAGTAAAATTTATTTCTTGTTCCTGTCACAGTTTTTTGAAAGGTTTTCTGGTCAGCAGACTCTGTGGGATTATTCAGGGACCCAGACTCCTTCCTTCCGTGATGTATGGTTCTTGCTATCACTTATTAACCACTTTGGTCCGAAAGAGGCTTCCATCACTTCTGCTCACATTCTCTGGGGAAGGACTATACATTAACCATGTAAAGAGGGCTAGGGAATACAGTTCCTGGCTTGGAAGTCATTTAATGGCAACAACTATATATTGAAAAAGGGTGCACTGTACATGTGGGATGGGCAGCTAAACATCTCTGCTTCCCTTTTCTTCTCTGTCACCTTTCAGGAGCAGACACCCTGAGTATGGTGTGGTAGTGGAGGTAACACCTTTTATGGTATGTCAGTAACTAGTTTCACAAGGCCCAGTTGATAGTAGGATTATTGACATCACTAATCATTACCTAGTTTAATAAACATTTGTTAAAAATGTAGTATGTACCAGATACTGGCTGCGAAAGGAGAGAAAGATGAATGAATTTGGTCTGAAAGAAAACTTAGGAGAAACATATATGCTTAACTGACATTAATTGAAGGTGGGATAGGGCCACAATTGAATTGTAAATAAAAAGCATTAGTGAATGCCAACCAGGAAGATTTTAAATCTTTAGTAGTGAGCAGAGAAACCTGATCTAGAAGTAAGGCTCTTTTGTTTTCCAGAAGAGACCTACTCAAGCTAACTCAGGTAAAAAGGGATTGTTGAAAGAATGTGAAGATAACATGAAATGAAACTCCACCACAGGCTTCATAGGAAATGGGGTCTGAGGCAGATGAACCGTGGCAGAAGCAACCTCCAGTCCCTTTTATCTGTGTTTCCCTTAGTTCCCTCTCTGTTTCTACTGATTTCCTCTACTTTCACTTGGTTCTGAGTGTTGCTAGCCTCAGTTTGACTGGACCTTTGTGGTCTGGTGTTCGGTACTGTTTGACCACAGTCTCTGGATTTAAGAAGAAACCCAACTGGTTTCTAATCAGCTGGTAGACAGGCCATTGCTGAGAGGCAAGAATGTGCATGACAGTGGGATTTCATGCCTCACTGGGTTGCCCCTTATGGGGACATTAAGCAAATTAACTGCCTACTGTAGGAGGCAGCTTTTAATTCACTACTGAAAGAGGTACTGGGTTTCAAATGAGGATCAAGCTTGGAGGACCTTTCTTACTTGAGCAGAGCATGAGCAAAGACAAGAAAGGAGGAAAAGTCCAAATATATTTGGGGGATTTTAAGCATCTGGAGTGATCAGAGTACAAGATCTGTGGGACCAGTGGAGTTTACAGTGGATGATGAAGTTCTGAGGCCACAGACAAAGAGTTTAGACATTTTCAGTAAGTCCTGTCTTCTTCAGACAATCCCAATCTAGAATTCAAAACTCTTCAGGGATTGTTTTTTGTGATTCCTGAGCTGTTGTATCTGCCTGACAATGTAATTCAAAGTGTTGTCAGAGCAAAAAAACACTGAGGACTGATCGCCTAACAGCCAACAACAGTGTAGTTTGTAAAACAGAACCTCCCAGAGGTTGATTACAAAGCCCTTGCTCTTGAGAATTTCCATAGCTGCCACAAAGGTGCTTCTAAGATTTGTGTTGATGTTGTCTTTTTTAATCTTTTCTTCTAGAAAGGAACCACACTGTTATTATGTCTCTCCAAAGAAGTTTAGAATTTTTTGTCCCATCTTTATTAATGTAAAATTGTTTTGTAAATCTGAAAGAACACCATCCCCTCAGCCTTGTCTCTCTTCAGATTCCAGTCCATATTGTGCTGGCTTTACTGGAAATTTTAGCGTTAGAAGACTTCTCTGATCCATGTGCTGAAGCTGATGAAACTCTGTGATTGATTAGCCATATGGAATCCCATATAGTGAATCTTAAAATAGATGTGGAAGAGGTAGAAAACCATCCTGGGGAATTCAAGTCAGTGAACATGCTTTGTCATTTATAAAGGATCCCTTTTATGGTAACTTGACAGTTATTCTGGAAAATAATATGTATTTTTTAAAAGCCATGCTACTTACATTCAGAAATTGTGTGGAGGAAGAAGCTTTAGCTCTTGATAAGGAATTCTGATTGGTATACCATTGTAAGGGAAAGTGTAGGTAACACATGCTAAATCTACTGGCAAAATATGCCAAAGACATTAATTTTTCCAGAAAAAAAAGTGAGTGAGCATAAATTCTTGAATATATGATTGATTATAGTATAACAATAAGAAATTGAATGATTTTTCAGATTTGGAAGCGTTTGTTGATTATGGTATCCAATATTTTGAAACCCAATAGAATTTTGAATTAGGTAATTGCAGGTATCTGCATTACGAATTCAGTATCATTTGTAACACAGAGACTGCAAAACATTGTACTGTCTGGTAAAAGTTCTGCACTTACTCCAAGAGGCCCTGTAGAATGACATAGGATTCTTACAAGAGTTTCAGCAGTTATTGGTGGGAACTGCTGGCCTGAGAGTTCTGCCCCTTCTGGAGCAGGATTGTTTGACAAATAGTGGAGGGCCAGGCTCTACTACAGTTAGTAGTAGAGCAGCAAGAATGTAGGAACCATCGTGAAATAAAGGGGACAGCCCCTTTCCCTCTTTTGAGGCTTCTGTAATGCTCAAAGGAGAGGTTCATAAAATATGTTCCCTCACTCGGATGAGGGGAAGTGCTAGAATTAATTTGATTTAAAGATCTATGAATTATTGGGATGCCTCTTGCTCCCAAGTACTATTGAGCAAATTCATACTCTCTACACAAGCGAAAATTTCAGAGTCCAGAGTGCTCACCATTACACCATGGAACCTTCTCAAGGGAAAATTTCTTTTCTAGAGAATTTACACATAGAATCCTCTTTTTAGTCTCAGAATCCCTGGGCATTCTCTTCCCTTTAGTTAGAAAATATGTGTTGAAGGGTTCTTTATAAAAAATTCATGATTTCATATATGTCTGTTTTTATAATTCATAGACACGCTTCCATTAATTCTTATGGTAGTTTTCTAACTTTCTTAGCTCCTTCTTTAAACAGCCCAATTTTTGTGGTAGTCTTTGTCTATTGTTCAGTAACTGGGGTCATTAATTCAATAATAGCATTGGAGAGGTGCTAAAGTTTTTCAAAACTGCAGATTGACCTAATTAATGTCTTTTCTGAGTTGTGCTAATTCCCCCATTAACCACTCTGGGGCCTCTTAAAACTCCCCAGTCTCTGCTGCCATCTATTCAGAAGTGTTATGTGCTTAGAATAGGTTGTGATTGCTTTGATTATGCATAAAATGGCAGTGTTTTAGAAATGTTTGCAAAGTGTTTTCCTTCTTGTCATTTATGTCTTGGGTTAATCATAACTCACTTATCACTTTGGCAACTTTTAATTGTCCTGCATTCTGCTTTCCTGTACTCATCAAGGTCTGCCCTACCACAGTCACCCAGCAGCTACTATTTCTTGGTGATTGATAGTGAAGAGGATTAAGCGTAGACCTAGATCAGAACTATTCTCTTAACCACACTGATTAAAGATAATTATATCATAGCGAGGAGAGACTACAGATTGGTGCCAGAATCATTGTACAGCCTTCATTGTTCATTATCTAGGACTGTATACAGCAAACTCCATATATAAATACATTTTTCTGCCATCTCCCTGCTATATCTTCATAGAGCTACAGTTACATGTGGCTCCTGAGGTAGGAGTGCTGACCCAGTCATGAGATTAATACCGAAGTGCGTAGAGTGTAAGCATTAAGTAAGCAGCTGTTCTGGCAGAATGATGACTTAAAGCTTCTATGCTACACAAGTACACAGATAATGCAAACCATCATCTCTTATTCTACAGTGTGCTTAGTCACAAAAATTGATTGAATTTTCATATGCGAGGTCTCTTTTTCCTACATGGGAGAGTTAATTCTGCATGGACAGCTAAGAACCAAAATAAAACAGTAAAAGGAAACATAGAAACCTAGTCCAACAAAAATTCAGATGTCTATTTGGTGACTTGTTTGGTAAGTATTCTAAGTTTGGTGATGGTTTTAGCTTCTCATCTTTATTTTCTATCCCCTGCCATCTTTGTTTTTCAGAGTACCACATTAATTGCACGTTTTTGATGCTTTGACATCTGGTGCTTTGCTGACCCAAGAGAGACTGCCCCATCAGGACTAGCTGATTTCTAAATGTAGTAACTGATTGGCCCATGAAAGTACTTTTTTATATGCAAGCCAACCAATCTAGGGCCCATATGCTAAACTATATGCTTTATACAGTTTTTACACTCTGGGTCAGTATTCCCATACCCTAATCTTCCCACGGCCAGACATTTAGAGCCTAAGACCTGCTGAAATTATTCAAAGTAGTCAATTCTCAACTTGCTCTACCTGCATCACCTGTTACTTTGGGCGGAAACCGCAACAAGGTCTTTAGCCCGCATTTCCCCCTTGCTTCTCCTGCCTCCTGATTAATACTGGGTCTTCCCCGTGTGTCTCCGCTACTCCATGATGTGCTGTGCCCCCTCTTCTTGTGACTTGTGAGTATAACAACTGCCTTTTCTAAAGGAGTCATCCCCTACCTGTTGGCCTCACTGTATCTGAATAATAATAAAACCTACAGTTTGCAAGAGCCTATTACCTTCAAAAACAATATAATTATTCAATCATGTTAATTTTAACTGCCCAGCGTCTTTCTTTGCCCTCTATCCACTAGAATAAATTGGAAGACAGACAGTGTGTCTCTTCTGTTTACTAATGGAATTCTAAGTTGTTTAATCATGTTTGTCATGTAGTATGTGCTCAGTAAATATTTGCGGAAGTGAATTAATAAGTTATTTGATTCATTTTGTTATCTTTTTTTCCACTCTGCAGAGACTGGCTGGGATGTAGCTTTAGCCAGGATCAGAGTGAAGGAGAAATTTCTGACTTGTCTTGTGTTTTTGATACACATGGAAGAAGCAAAGAAAATAATCCAAAGGGCATCTTCTTTTCACTTTCAGTTCACAGTACAATAGCTGCCCTAGCCTGTGAGTGCTATCCAGTATAGGCCTAAATTCAGGGATCCTGAACAAGACACATTACTTCTCTGTCTCTTGGTCTGTTCATTTGTAAACTGAGGAGATGGATTGGATAAATATTTCCTGTGTTAAATAATTTTCATCAATTAGTAATACAAGGCCAATAAATATTATTATCGCCATTTTTAAACATAAAAAAACTGAGACTCAGAGAAATTATATAAATTGTCCAAGGCCCCACAGTTTGTCAATGAGACATCAAGACTTTTACCATTGGAGTCAGTCTATACTTCTAAGTCTACGGTCTGTCCCTCTTCCAACCTTTTTAAGAGTATAATATGCTTAGAAAAGTACACAAGAGATGTGTAGCACAATGAATTATCACATATTGTCTCCATGGGTAAAATCCATGCCCAGACTCTTGTCAAGAATAAAAAAATTGCAGAAGTACTCTTCTCTTGAATCCCATTTCAGCCATCCCTTCCACCTTCCCCAAAGGTAACCATGCCTTAAATTCTAAAATCAAAGATTAGTTTAGCCTACTTTTGAGATAGATATAAAAGTATTCCTAGTCATTCTCTGTGTCTGGCTCCTTTGCCCAACATAAGCCTTATGAAATTCTCTAGCTTTCTGCGTGTAAGTGTGGTTAATCATTTGATATGCCATTAAGAATACACTCTCAAATGTTTTTCCATTCTACAATTGATGAACATTTGGGTTGTTTCCAGTTTAGGACTATTATGACTAATACTACTATGAACATTCTTTTGTACATAATTTTGGTGTATGTGTGCATCCAATTCATTTGAATACTTACCTAGAAGGGAAATTTCTAGGTCCAAAAGTATTTTCAACTTTCCTATAAGCATTATGTGAAAGTTCCAGTTGCTCCACATCTTTACGACATTTGGTATTATCAGCCTTCTTCCACTTTTGTCTTCTGAGATCTGGTCAAATATTTTGTTTTGGGATTTCAAAATGTTGGAAGCAAGAACTCCATGGCATAGATCAGCACAGACACTGTAGGAAATTGAAGGTGGTCAGTGTGACACTGTCCTGTTACATCCAGAGTCTATGACATCAGGAGTTCCTGCGTGGCTCAGGGGAAATGAATCTGACTAGTATACACGAGGACACGGGTTTGATCCCTGGCCTTGCTCACTGGGTTAAGGATCCAGTGAGCCATGAGCTGTGGTATAAATCACAGATGTGGCTCAGATCTGGCATTGCTATGGCTGTGGTGTAGGCTGGTGGCTACAGCTCCCGTTCAACCCCTAGCCTGGGAACATCCATATGCTGTGGGTGTGGCCCTCAAAAGACAAAATAATAATAGTAATAATAATAATCAATGAAAAAAATGCAGAGTCTATGACATCTCTGTAAGCCATAAGAATGCAACCTGCCTGTACTTACATCCTTTGAGGTTCTTATTTATTCATATAGGTAGGTGTGGCTTATTTCATAGGGTACAGATTGGCATTTGATATCCTCAAATATGTGTTGACTTAAAGCAAAATCTCTCTGTGCCCATGCTGTGTAGAAGCAGCTGACAAGAAGAAAGCGGAAAATATCCATTTTGGTCAGTCAAGAAAAGACTGTGGGAATGCATCTAAGTGTAATCTCTGTAGCCTATTATCACATAGAAGTTGGTCAAACCCCCAAAATCCTAGAAGTTTTTAAAGCTCACATTAAAACTTTAGATTGTGGGTTCAGGGATTTCAAGATCTGGGATTCTTAAATAGGATTCTGTTGCTTTATTCCAAATATTGTATGCCACATGTCCTCTGAATGTGTGTACATGCATTTTTCTGGGGAGAGGATCCAGGGCTTTCATAAGATGATCATAGGGGTCTGTAATTCCTCAAC
Source organism: Sus scrofa (assembly GCF_054392235.1). NCBI lineage: Eukaryota > Metazoa > Chordata > Mammalia > Artiodactyla > Suidae > Sus > Sus scrofa. The sequence continues at coordinate 81,754,866 of NC_139397.1, forward strand.
AGTTGCATTGAACTGATCTAGTCCAAAACCTTTCTTTGAGCAGATGAGAAAACTCTCTTACTTAAGATCCCACATCTTATGTCTGGAGGAGCCAGAATCAGACATCACTATTCCTGACTCCTGGACAGACACTTCAGCTGGAACTAAAGATTTCAAGGTTAAAAGTGGGAAATGGAGTAGAGAGATATCTCATAGACCCTATTCATGGGATTAGACCTTTTTTCCTATCAAAATTCACTTTCAATTATATAAGAAAATTCAGTAGAAATACAGGATTCAATATGCCAAAAACATTGCTTTATTGCCAAGGCCTCCATTTATTTTGTAACTTAGGGGAAGCCTATAATTAGAGTTAACGGTAGTTCTGATTAATAAGTTCTATCTGCTCTCACACTGCGCCAGGGTTCCTTTGAGTGCTGGGATGTGTTTTATTAACATGGAAAGGCTGTTGCAGCTCACCTCTTGTCACTTGAATCAGTTGCCTGCTGGCCTGGCACTCAGTTTTCTGTGGCAGAACCTTACTGAGTCTGCATGATAATGGGCCTTTTAAATCTAAACAATAAACATTCATTTTACCACTCCACCCAGCCCAGAAATGCTCTCTAACCTCAAATCAGCCACAAATAAGACTTGGAAATAAATTCATTGTGCATCGGCTTCCTGCCTGGTTCATGCTTTGCAGCAAACAATTTTAGTAAACTATCTGCAGAGCACGTGTGTTTTGAGTATGTACAAGTTGAGATATTGCGTATAATGGGGTCTTCAACCTTTTTGCGGCATTTCTGTTTTTATCCATAGAAGAGATTTTACTGCACAAAGCTGATTTTTATGCATTGGTAACTAGGATCAGGAAGCCCTGAAATGGGTTTCAGGGGGAGAAAAAGGTCTTTCCATGATTTCCCCAAAGTTAAGGGGAATTTTCAGCACCCCCAAATCCTCTGGTTGTTTGAATAATTATGTTTCATGGAAAACTAATTTATTATATTTGTGCTTGTCAGATTCATTGGAATAGCCTCATGCATAAAGTATCAGTTGTTAGAGAAGCCAGGATTAGAGCACTTGGCCCTGAAGAGAAATGTCTTGTCAGGTTAAGATAGAAGATCAAATAGTTGTGTCTCAAATTCCCTTCTGCTGGGGTTTGAAGTTTGAGCCAGACCTTCTTCCCCCTATCTCCTAGGCTAGAGTTCCATTATTTCATCATGCTCTGGTGCTCCTGGGAGCTTCCAATTTCTTAAAATTCATGAGAACTCAAGGCCAGGGGGGCGAGTCTCAAGTGTTTTCAGTTAGAGGACCCCTCAGGGAGGCAAAGAGCCCTGTCCCATCTCTTGCTATTGTAATCACCCCCTCCTCTCTCCATTGCCCCAGCAGTGCTGCAATTAGTGGCAAAACTGATGCTACTTTGGGAAATTTCAAGAAGCTGTTGTGTGGTTTTCATTAGCATAAGAAAATTAGTAACTTATGCCAGAAACTGAAGCATTGACTCTGTTAAACTATAACATAAACCTTAATGTGCAGGAGACCAACCTGAGACACATGGGGGTCCTCTTGTATCCACTAGAATGGATATTTTAAAACAGGTCCTGGTGGTACATCCATAGAAGGTCTAACTCTTCCATAATATTCATCCAGTCTCTTTCTCTCTCTTTCTCTTGCCACACGTTGGCTTTCAGGCGAGGCTTTTTCCTTTTTCTAATCATATATTCTAATTAAAAATGGAGACCTTTCCAAGTTTGTTGTATGCTTTTCATTTTATGTTTCAAGAGCATCTTGGAAGAAAAAGAGACACATGCCAAAGCTATTGTAAGGTATGAATTCTATTTTAAAATCACGATAGTGTGTTTGAGATAGAGGCGTGATACGATGATCTTCCTTATTGTGGTTATGATTAAATATAATGAGGAGAATAAGTCTGCAAGCTTATCGCTATTCTGTGTTGTAAAATTGCCCAAGAGTAAAATGCAAATACCAACAAGGAGTTTTAATGAGCCAGTGTAATAAAAGATTCAGGCAACAGAAAGCTGGTGGATGTGCTTTGGCCCCTTCCCAGTGGGTGGTTTGAACCAGACTCCTTTAGAGCAAGTCTGAGTTGGGTTGAGTCAGTTTCCAAATATAAAAGTATTATAGATTAGCATTAAGAATGTTATTCACCTTGAAGGAATTTTTTTTTCCATTTTCCATTCATGTGAGAAGTAACAAAAAGAAGTAAAGCCAATTTCCTTATTTTTTTCCTTTGTGACTTAGTATAAATATTTTGGGCATTTTAATTGATTAAAACTGATAATGCTGAATTAAGAAAAAGCTTTTTTGGACCATTTGGACTAGAATTATCTTTCTAGCACCCAGACAATAAAGCTCTAATTGAGGTTTATACTAAGTAATTGTCATAAACTAAAGTTTTGTGTGTGTGTGTGTGGTGAGAACATTTAAATTTACCTCTTAGCAAATTGCAATCTGTCACCATGCTATACATTAGCTCTCCAGAACTTTTTCATCTTGCATAACTGATACTTGGTACCATTTGGCAACATTTGCCCCTCCCCGTCCCCCAACCACTCTGCCCTAGGCAATCACCATTCTGCTCTCTGTGTCTATGACATTGAAGTTTTCATACAATATAAATAATATTTTAATGATCAGGCTGAAATGTATTTTAGTCATCTCTCTGCAGAACAGCAAAAACCCTTCAGCTTTCTCGAATTTATATGCTTTTTTATATAAATATATATATTTATATTTTACATAAATATTCAAAAAGTGCCAAAAATGGACCTCCCAAAATGAAACATTCAGATTGATTCTAGCATATGATGAATTTTCCTTTCTACTTTTTTTTTTTCCCCACAAGAGCTGCTTGTGATTTTAGACTTTGGCCACAGGAAGGAGGTGGAGACGTAAGTCTGCTCACCTTTATCCCCAGAGGCTCTGTTGCTGGTAAAAGTTCTGTGATAGGTAAGGATGAACATTCAGTCATGGATGTGGGAATGTGTTTGGATGGCTCAAGGCCATACCGGATATTCTGTATTTTTAAGGGCTTTGGAGTACACCGTTGAACATCCTCCATAGTTGGGGAGACATCCTATGGCTTTTTCTGGTGGGCTTGTCAAAAAATGCTTATATATTAGACACTTAAATTCCTGTGGGAAACTCAGGGATGCCAGGACATAAGTTATTTTGCTTCATGGTGACATTTTAACTTTTGGAAAATAAAATTACTTCTTAATTTTGTTCATGAATCTTTTTTTTTTTTTTTTTTTAAACCTGGATGCCCATCCTGGAACTTTGTCTAAGCTCTCTCTCAGAAACATTTAATTTAGTGAAGATGCATTTTTCTTTGTGATTGCAGCATCTCTGTCCTGGCTGACCAAGGGCTCTTACAAAAATAGATTCCAAAATGTGAAGATAGTAAATAAAGTCAGCATTTTAAGAGGTGCAACTCATCTTACTACCACACTTGGGGACCAATATGTTGTTAAGGAGGATTTTCTACTTGTTCTGAAGCCAAGAATATAATTATCACTTGATAATTTATGGGGTGCCAACTCTTTAATGGCATCTAGTAAACACTAAATTGCTTTAAGGGACAGAGACATTGTGTCACCTGCAATTCATTAGAAGGTCACAGGCCTTTGTAAAGAATAGTGCATTTGAGCTTCTGCAGTGATTTGATAATATTGTGTTTTGCCTGTGAAGATTCCAGAGTTCCACGTTTTCCTGGAGTCCTCATTTCCTGGGAATGCAATGCTGAAGATCTATTATGAAATGGGATGTTTAAATGGAACCAAAGTGTCTTTTTGTTTCCGAGAGATGCCCTTTAAAGCTCTGGAGGCCCCAAACCAGCTGGCTTTAAATACATGTGGATCTGACCTCACAAAATTTTGATGAACCATCTCCTGTTTATAATGCTTGATTTAAAAATTCCTTTTGCTTAAGAACCTTCAGTCTTACGAATATGCTAGAAACTTTCAAAAACGTTAAAGGAATATTTTACCTGCTGAAAAAGTACAAATTTGGGGGAAGTTAAAAGATTTCTAATATACACGAAAAAAGAAAAAAAATCTTTGTAATATTAAAACCATCATGTACCTGCCAAACACTCACACCGCCCCCTCCCCAATTTAGTTTGGAATATATTTTCACAGGGCTTAGAAACAGATGTAAAGGTGTTGTCAGAGAAAATATGATACACTCGTAAGAGTGGCAGCTGTTACTCTTTTAGCTTCTTTCACCTTCTAAGTCAGATTTCCCTGATGGCCTTTTTATTATCCAAGACTCTCTCAGTTGTTCCCTAAAATGCACCGCTGAAAGTTGTAAGGTACACACAAACAGCATATGTAAAGAGTCATACGTTTCCTAAAATGTTGACAGGTGTCTGCGCTACTCATCATTGGAGATACTTAACTGCTGAAGTTAAAGCACAGTATTGAGATTGATAAAGATCGAAAGAGATGGGGGAAAAAAGAGACTGAGCTTAGTTCATGTAACAGCTGCAACCATTCCCAAATGTTTTTCTGCATAATCATGCAAGAAATTCATCATGCATTTCCTATTAAATATTTATGCAACTTGCTCCATAGGAGGGCTGGGGTATTTATTAATTCCCTGGTGTTGGTACATTTTGGTACATCTACTGCCAGCAATAAATGTGTCATGCTTAGCAAATTCAATTCTTGGCAGAAAATATTAGAATATAATACTTACTTACAGGATATTGCAAACTTTAATTATGCCTAAATGATTTTCAAGACTATTTTGAAATAAACAACTGATTCCCTTTGCTTTTAGATGAAAGAAAGGGTCAGTGGAGTGGGAAATGGATGGGTAGATAGAAGCATTTCACTTTAAGTGGCCCATCTTTGTGAGAGGTGATCCATTTCTACCACAGATTAGTAATTACTGCAAAAAATTGTTTGGTCTAATCATTATCAGCAAGTGGAGTCATCTGCTCTTCTATGCAACTAAAAGTTCCTTATTCTAAGATTTTATTAATGGAAAGGATGAAATAGGAAAAGCTAATTATCAAAAATTGCCCCTAAATTAGTCAGCACAGAACCTTAAAATCTCTAAGCTGAGGTTTTACCAACATAGATTGATAAAAATCAGGATGAAGATTTTTGCCTACATTTCAGAATACTTTAGCATGGGCAGATACAGGGTAAGTTGGCATTTTTTTCAGTAATACCTCTAAACCATGTTTATTTTGTGAATCACAGCAAGCTGGAAACTACTGGAAATAAAAAAAATGGAAGTAGAGGGCATAGGTCTTGTCCTCGAAGTGTTAATAGTCTAGCTGGAGGAGAAAGACATTCATCTAATGAACAGCTAGAGGAAAAAAAAAACAACAACAGATATTTGATCATGTAGAACTAACCGATTGTATTGCTAATGTGCATCTTGTTTACCTTTCCAAAGCACTTAAATAAATACTTTTTCTCATTTCAATTCCATCAAATAAGAAGAACAGATAACGTCCCCATTTATTTGATGGGGAAAATTGAATGGCTGGTCTATATTTATTTAGCAGCTTATTGAAGGCTCATGGTTACAAACAGTTATTCTGACTCTTGGATAAATAAATAAAACCTTACCCAGAGAACCCCCAGAGGATGTATGTTCCAGTAGCTCTTCTTCTGTTCCATGGCAAGGACCACTCAGAACCAATTTTAAAAACAATGTAAGGTTTTGCTTCTGTTTATGATGAACTAGTTTGCAGCAGACCACTCTCTAGCTAGAAACAACTAGAAAAGCTGGATTAAACAAAACAAAATAAGACAGTTTCAGACATAGGAGATCTGTTGAAATCATCAGGAATGGGGAGGGAGCAAATTTGCCAAAAATGAGAGAAACCTAGGAGATTTCAACCAGTAGTCTGTATTATCTCCCACCCCCCCAACTCCTGCCCAGGGACACTTGCTGATTGTGGGCTTAGGGAAAAAGGCTGAGAATCAGGAAACTGGCTTTCCTAGGGAGGGCTGCAGCTGGGGGACAGGCAAACCAGCAGATTTTTTTTTTTTTTTTTTTTCCAGTATGAAGGAGTAGATAAGAAAAGCATGGGGTGGAGAACTTAGATTGACATAAGGCCAGATTTCTTTTCTATACATTTGTTAAAAATATAAACTTGTAGCTCAGAAGGCTAAGAAACTAAGAAGAAAGATTTCAAAAAGCAGAGAAAAGTTCTCAGCAGGCTTTTCAAGCTGGGATATAAGGATTAACATGCAGGATCCATCCAGAAGAGGACTATGTCTTAGAAACTAAGTAAATCATAAATAGACCAGCTGTACCAAAACTGGAACCAGTCTTGGGTCACTCTGGACTAGGTTGATCAGTTCTCATTCTATTTGCCTAGAAAAGGAAGGTCAAACTCTTTCTCAATGAAGTTAATATTATATGGAGTCCCTACTTCCTCCTCCTCTCTCTCTAAATATATATATAAATATATAAAAATATATAAATGTATAAAAAATATATAAATATATATTTATTTTTTCTAGTATTCTGTAAAAAATTACTGAGTATATACTGAGACAAAATCATATGACCAAAAATAAGAGAAAAAATAGATAGTAGAAACAGAACCACAGGCAGTGCAGGTATTGGTGTTAGCACACAAAGATCTTAATTATGATTAGGATGTTAAAGAAAAAGGAGTTCCCATTGTGGTTCAGCAAAACAAATCTGACTAGCATCCATCTGGACACAGGTTTGATCCCTGGCCTCGCTCAGTGGGTTAAGGATCCAGCGTTGCCATGAGCTGTGGTGTAGGTCACAGACACAGCTCTGATCTGGTGTTGCTGTGGCTGTGGTGTAGGCCAGTGGCTACAGCTCTGACTCGAGCCCTAGCCTGGGAATCTCCATATGCCAAGGGCGTGGCCCTAAAAAGATTTTTTAAAAAAAGGAAAAGGATGTTAAAGAAAAAGAGAAAAGATAGAGAAAATAGAAAAGATGAAAAAAAATTACCAAAGGGTTGGAATCTATTTAAGGAAGAATTAAATGGAAATTCTGTAACTGAAAAACAATTAATAGAATAGATTTTGCTTAGAACATAGCTCCATGTTGAAGTTATGTCAACAGAAAAATATCTAAATTGCAGCACAGAGAAAAATAAGAAAGGAAAATATAGGAAAGAATTAGAAACACAGGACTAAAAAAATTCTACCTTATATGTCAATTGATTATATAAGAAAGGTGAGAGCACAAGCAGTATTTGAAAACCCACAATGGTTAAAAATTCTCCTAAACCGATAAACACACAGATTTAAGAAGTGTCTAAAATCCAAACAGGGTAAAAAAAAGAAATACAAACCAAGGCATATCATAGTAAAACTGCTGAAAACCAAAGATGATAAGAAAAATTTTAAAGCACACAAAATAGGTTAATTATTCTCAAAGAAATGACAAAAAGAATTATACCTGAGATTTCATAGAAATGATGGGGGCCAAAAGACAACAGAAAGGCATCTTTAAAGTGATAAAAATCTGTATCTGCCAAGTTAGGAGTCTATGTTCAATAAAATATTCTTCAAAAAGAAGCTGAAGTAAATACATTTTTAGAGAAACCAACAAAGAGAATTTTTACAGTAGATAGTCAATAAAAAAATTAAAGGAGTTTTTATGAATGAAATTTTAACTAAAAAAAAAAAATCACTCCAGATGGAAAAACATAAATGCAAGGAAGAATGAAGAACACAGAAAATAAATATATGAGTAAAAATAAATAAATCTGTAAAAACTATTAATACTAATAACTACTAGGTTTATGATATATATATAAATAAAATGCATGATAACATTGCAAAACCTGAAAAAGGGCCAGGCTGCATAGACTTAAAATATTCTAAGTTGTAGTTTTGCAAAAGGAAGTTGTAAAATAAATAATTTGCTCTTATTGTACTAAGTCAAAGATGAATGCTATCATCTCTAGAATAACTACTGAAAGAATATTAAAAGAAAATATAATAACAAAGTAACATAGAGAAAAAAATAATAAATTCGATTATTTTAAAAGAAGATAGGAGAGAAAAAGAGAATAAAATAAGTAAGCAGATAGATAACAGAAAAATGTTAACTACATACCTCGATTTATTATAATTACACAAATAAGAAATGGTTAAATACTACCACAAAAAATTTAAGAATTTCAGATGATAGGGAGTTCCCATCATGGCTCAGTGGTTGATGAATCTGACTAGGAACCATGAGGTTGGGGGTTCGATCCCTAGCCTTGCTCAGTGAGTTAAGGATCTGGCATTGCTGTGAGCTGTGGTGTAGGTTGCAGACGCATCTTGGATCCCGCGTTGCAGTGGCTCTGGTGTAGGCCAGTGGCTACAGCTCTGATTAGACCCCTAGCCTGGGAACCTCCACTTGCCACGGGAGCAGCCCTAAAAATGGCCAAAAGACAAAAAAAAAAAAAGAGAGAGAGACAGAATTTCAGATGATAAAAGATCAAAACCCAAAACTTTTTTTTTTTTAAGGGCCATACCCATGGCATATGGAAGGTCCTAAGCTAGGGATCTAACCCACATCCTCATGGATGCTAGTCAGATTTGTTTCCACTGAGCCATGACAGGAACTCCCAAAATGTAATTTTAAAACACATGCCTTCAATGTAAGGACACAAGAAAGTTAAAGTTAAAAGGATGGAGAAAGATATATTATTAGTAACCAAAAGAAAGGTACAAGTTTCAGGGTGTTCCCATCGTGGCACAGAGGAAACGAATACGACTAGGAACCATGAGCTTGGGGGTTTGATCTCTGGCTTCACTCAGTGGGTTAAGGATCCGGCATTGCCATGAGCTGTGGTGTAGGTTGCAGACACAGCTTGGATCTGGCATTTCTGTGGCTCCAGCGTAGGCTGGAAGCTATAGCTCTGATTCGACCCCTAGCGTGGGAACTCCATATGCCACAGGTGTGGCCCTAATAAGACAAAATAAATAAATAAATAAATAAAAAAGGAAGTTACAAGTTTCAGATAAACTAGATTTTAATGTAAGGAATGTTAAAACAGATTGAGAGAGATAAATTCATAGTGAAAATGGGGTAAGTGGTGCCAGAAGATGTCACAATTCTAAATCTGTAGCCACCTAGGAATAGAGTTTCAAAATGTATAAATCAAAAATTTATGCAAGTAAAAGGAACAGACAAATCCGCAATCAAATCTATAACCCACTTTTCTTAATAGGTGATCAGGTAGACAAAATAACCAGGAAGGTTATAGAAGGTCTGAACAATGAAATTAACTACCTTGAGCTAATTCATATTTATAGAACAAAGTACCAAACAGTTTCAGAAAACTCATTTTTTCAAGTACAAGTGGAATATTTGCCAAAATTGTTCATTTGCCACATCATCAAGCAAGACTCAAAAGATTTTAAAGATTCAGTCATCCAGAATATGTTCTCTGACCATGGTGGAATTAATCTAGGAATCAATTTACTAAAAAATTGCCAACTTTTTGAGAACTAAACAGTGTTTTTTTAAGTTGTCACACATGCAAATTAGAAAATATTGTGTACTAAATGATAAAAAAGGTACAATTCATCAAAACTTGTATGATGCACCTAAATTGCTTACAGTGGCATGTTGGGAAAGAAGACAGAAAAAGAATGATCTAAGCTTTGCCTCAAGAAATTAGGAAAGAACAGTAATCAAATAAAACAGAAGAGAGAAAAACAAGTGATCAATGGAGTAGAAAACAAACTTAAAATAGAAAACAATTTCAGCAAACCTGGAAGTTGGTTCTTTTAAAAGATTGATTAAATTGCTAACCTTTAGCAAGACTGTTATGAAAATAAGAAGACAAATTATCGATATTAGGAATGAAAGACAGACATCATTAAAGATAATGGAGATATTAAAGAAATAAAACTAGGGTGGTATAGACAATTTCATGCCATAAGATTGATAATTTAGGGGAAATCAATAAATTCCTCAAAAAATTTAACAATTAAATCTGTTATTAGAAGCATTTAGTTTTATTAAAGAAATCAAATCCATTATTAAAAGTCTTCACACACAAAAATACCTCTAGGTCTATGTCACCTCATTGATGAATTATTTTAAATATTTAGGGAAAAAATGATACCACTCTTATAAATTTTCAGAATACAGAAAAAAAAAAGCATTTTCCAACTTGTTTCATGAGGCCAATATAAACCTGCTACTAAAACCCCAAAAGTTTACCATAATAGAAATTACAGGCAACTCTCTTCAATGTATTCAGAAGCAAAAATTCTAAACAAAACGGCAAATCAAATCTAGTAATATGCAACCTGGAAAGTTCTATAAAACCAAATAGGATTTAATACAAGAGTGTAGGTATTCTTTAAGAAAAATGCAGGCAGTCTGAAAAAAAAAAAGACTAAAGAATTCTACAGGGATTTCATAAGGAAATATCTTAATTTTCATAAGTCTATGGAAAGGTGTTCAACTTCATTGAACTTCAGGGAAATGCAAATTAAAACCGTAATGATATATACTATACACTCAAACAAGGTTTTGAAGTAATTGGTGGTAGGAGTGTAAATTGGTTTAATTATCTGGGAAAGTCATTTAGCAGCATCTACCTAAGCTGGTCCAGCAATTCCACTCTCAGATTATATGTATATAGCAAAATACACATATATGCTCAACAAAAAACGTGTGCAAGATTATTCATAGTGCATACTTCCTAGTATTTCTAAACTAGAAATAAACCAAATATCTGTCAAGAGTTGACTAGATAAATACATTGTGGTGTATTTCTAAAATGGCATGACATACAGCAATGAAAATGAACAATTGCCGCACAAGAAATATGAATGACTCTCACAAACATAATAATGTGGAGCTAAAGAAGACAGTCGGAGAAGAGTACACAGTACACAGATTGATTTGCATAAATTTCAGAAATAAGCAAAATTAATTAGAAATAAGAGAATTGTTTTCTTTCAGAGGAGGACGCAAGGGCTAGGATGGTGGTGATGTTCTATTTCTTGATCTGGTGCGGATTACATGGGTGTGTTTGCTCTGCACACATTTAGGACTTATTTTACTTTTTGGTATTTGTTGTACTTTGATACAAAGTTTACTTTAAAAGACTACAAGGAAGCTCTTAGATAAATTGCTGAATGTCCTTCAACCAAAGTGCAATTCTCTCAATTGACTTAGAATTTTTTCCAAAAAAGAGAACAAGGGAAGATGAGTAGCAAAGCCTTTCTTCTTTTATCCACAGATCCTGTGCGGGCACAGGTATAAGAGGATAATGTCAGCGTGAGACAGGTAAGAAAGAGAATTCCAGATAAATGGAAGATTGGTATTATAGGGAAGAAAAGATTTGAGACAGAGGCTTTCTGGGTGAGATGAGGGCTCTGCTTGAAGCAATTTATCTTGTTCACTATTAGTTGGGACTATATAACAGTAGACGATGTCCCTGAGTTATAGCGGATGGGGACATTTCCTCAAAGCAGTCAGAGATTTGGTTGACATTATCTACCATTGCATGGATGGAAGATGAGCAGATAACTCACATCTTGATGTAGATTTTCTGTTCATCTCTCATCTGCCTCACACCGTGTCTTCCCTAGGAGATGAAGAAAAAATTTGCTGGTTTTATTATTTTTGTTTTCCAAGTACTCTTGTTTTAGACTATTAAAAAAAAAGCCCAAATTCCACCTTGAAAAAGAATAAGCTTTTGTAAGTTTTAAACATCAGCTGATTTTCCATAACTAGCTTATTTTTTCCCCTAATTTGAGTTTGATTTGATTCTAATTTTTGATATGTGTGATTGTATGTGTGTGTGTGTGTGTGTGTGTGCGTATACACATACTCTGTTAACAGTGGGATATTGATTTTTTTCTTTCTGTGACCATAAAAAATTCCTAGTGTATATAAGGTATAAAATATGAGTTTCCTTGATCTCTTGGGCAATTAAATCTTGTTTCTACTTGTGTAAGTTCCCTGAAAATCATTGTTAGCTTCTTACAGAAACAAAGAATGACATGAATAAACTTGTTTTACTATAGGCCACAAATATAAGCTTATCTGGGTCTAAGACTAATGTTTTTATGTTGCTAATACACACTTAAATGACCTGAATGGCTATATTAGAAGAATCAATTTAAAAATATAACCAAAGATGAAAGGCAAACCTACTCAAGACAGTTTATAATTTTAGCTCTTAGAAAACTGTAAATGCTCAGCTGCATTAGATTTCAAAAAAAAAATCCCTTCCATAATATTAGCTGAGAAAATAGTACATTGTAAAAATGTATATACCAATTTACCACTCAGAAGTCTCATGTAAGTAAAATAATAAATTGGAGCTCAACAATATACAACCTAAAAGCCTTTCAGAAAGGTCCTCTGCAATAACAGTACATTATTTTCAGGAGCTGTACCAATGCTGGTTCATTAATCCTCCCTGAAAGGAAATAAGTAACAAAGGAAATCCCCATGGATACCTATGACAAGAGAACCAGCAGGTGGCTGAGCCGAGGCTTCTGGGCCCTGAGCACAGGACCACATGGGGTACCTGGAGGTGGATGATTGAAGCTAGCAAAAACCTCCAAGCCTCTCAAACCGTGGTCAGTGCTTGCACTGGCATTGCCTGGGGTGCTGTAAAACAAAAGCACACTACCACTAGCAGATCCTAAAATTCATTTGAATAGGTTTTGGATTTTGATCCAGAACCTCTAGGTGTGGGGTCTGGGAATCTGCATTTTTTACTTCTTTTTTTATTAAGCTTTCCTCAGTGACACTAATGCTCAATGAAGTTTGAGACTTGCTCCCTTAGAGGCTACCTACTGAGAGGCCTTGTTTTCAGATGAGGAGGTTGACGCTCATAGAGGAGAAATGACCTCCAGAAAATTATCAACCACTTGGCAGAAGAGCTTGAGTAAATCCAGGTTTCTTACTACTCCCAGGCCACATCTCCTTTCCAACACAACTTGTTGTTTTGGAAGTCATTTGTTTCCTCCTTCAGTGAATGCTATAAGCATCTTAAGAACCAATGCTATATACTAAGAAATATGACTCTGGAAAATCCTCAATTTTTCCAAACTCATATTTTATTTCATTTAAAAAATATGCTATTAAAAGAAAATCCAAAGAGCATGACATAATTAAAATTGACTCTTTCCTTTCCACTCTTCAGAAAGTGGTGAGGGCAGGAAACCAGCAAATTCTCCCTTCTACCACTCATGGAAGTGTGGTAGAGAGGTAAACAATTTTTATCCTGTGACAAAAGATAATTCCAAAGGATACCATTTATTCCCCTATGGCATTAACCAGTTTTGTATATAATCAAACAATCTTACCATAACATTACTTTATTAAATTGCTTATAAGCACTTACTCTTCCAATTCTTATTTGAATCAGGTTTAACATCTTACTGGTTCCTTCCTTAAGTAATGAGTTACATACAATTTTTGACATATATTCATGATGTAGTTGAAGGAGTATAGTCTAAACTTTTAAAACTCATTCTTTAACATGAGAACAAAGTCATCATAGAAGGCATGGAGGTGCAAACAACCACTCGATGAAGACTTCCCTGACTTTACTGAGTGCCTGGCGTTTCCTCATCGCTCTTCCCACAACACTGCACACTCATACCTGCAGAACACGCCTCTCATTTTCATTTTTCGCATTGCTGCAAACACTTCCTCAAGGTTAGTGGGCTTTGCATTTCATTTTTTGGTGTTTGCTTAATGGTGAATGCTTTTCGTTTCAAGAATGATCAAGTTGACCTATTCTCTTAGTAAATGATGGTCCATTACAGGAGTGAATGTTGAATGAGGGTCAGGACTCACAGTTTTGTGCATTTCTCACTGTACATTTTTCCAAATAGACTTGATGAAACAGGGCCGATGTGGGGAAAATTGTGAAGATGTTGCTTTGTTCTTGGACACCTGCTTCTTGGTGGCAATAGTAATAATAGTTTATACTACTACTATTTGACACGTTACATCTATGCAAAGTTAAGCACCTCTTTTAGTTATATATGTAATATTTCAAACTTACAATATCCTAGAAGTTACATAAATCTTATCCTCATTTTCCAGAGGAGGAAACAGAAACACAGAGAGGAAAGAGAGACAGAGGATTTGAACCTGGGTCGCTCTAACTCCAAAGTCCAGTATATCCAGAGATCAATATTTGCCTTTACATGCCTAGGCAAGTCACCTAACATCCCTGAGCTTCCTTATCCTATCTGTGTAAAGCTATTATGGGTATTAGAAACAATGCATGAAAATCACCACCATAGCACCTGCCATTATCAGTGTGTAACTAAAGCTGGTATCACCATGATTGTCAGTTACCCTCCTGTAAGCTTCTTCCCTCACTAGAGCTTGCCCGACCCGTTCACCTAAGCTCTCCCTCACTTTCAGCATGTACCCCTTATTCTCCTTCCCCCAGCTGTCAGGGCTCCAAGCAACTGCACTCTCAGGGTTTATTCTTTGGAGATTCTAATTCATGCCCCAGGGCAGTGCTCTCAGATTTAAATCTGTGCAGGAATTGCCAGAGGGTCTTGTTAAAATGCAAGTCTTGGTTCTGAGGGTCTCAAGTTGAGCCCAAGATGCTGCTTCTCTAACAAGCTCTCAAGTCAGGGTTCATGCTCTTGTCCCAGTACCACGCATGGAGAAACAAGGGCCCAACTTTTTACAGCTTTCCCTTGCTGCCCCCCTTTTCCTCCCCAGCCCGGTCTCATTCATTCAAAGGCTTGTTTTTGGCTACTGTGATTACAGAAAACTATAGTTACTCACAATTTTCCCAGGTAACAAATTTACATTTTAACCATTTTCTGCAATTCATAGTTTCCCTCTCTCTGCCACCTGAGATGTGGAAGAGCCCACTGATACTTTTAAACACCTGTGAAGAGGGGGTAATATTTGTGAATGAGGTGGCTAAGGAGTAAGTTTGAGGATGGGAAGGAAGCTTCTCAGATGGTCAAGACACATGTCCTAATGGCCATTTACTTGTATGGGTCTATCAATTCAATAAAATAAGTCACAGTAGCTTCAAAATTCTTAAACCAGGTTAATGAATTCTCTTCTCTTATGTGCTTATCTTTCATCTTCAAGGTGGGTTATGGATGCCAGCAGAGTCTTCCTGTGGAAGATGTTGATTAACTTTCTGTGCAGTGGAGCTCTTAATAGGCAGTAATGTAGTTTTGGGAAAGCCCAAAAACATTAACAGAGCCTAGTGAAATGGTATGGTGATGATTATTACAGGCTCTCTCCCAAGACCAATTGGGGCTCTCCCAAGGAAACCTCAGGCAAACTCTGCCTAGTAATTGACACCGTCAGTTCTTTTTACATTTACAAATAATTATCAGAAACATTCATTAAGTATACAAATGTATATATATACATATACATATATATATATGTATACCATCTTTGAATATTACCATTTCTAGAGGTGAGAACATTGAATTATAGTGTTAACCAGCTGGATAAGATCCTGAAGGAATTAATATCTAAGGCAAGAAAACAAAAAACAAAAACAACAAGAACCATTCTGAAATTCTGTTTTCTCGAGCATTATTTAGAAATATACATTTCATTTTTGTATTGCGGTATAGTTGATGTACAACATTATACATGTTTCAGATCTGCAACATAGCAATTTACAATTTTTAAAGATTATACTCATTTCTGGCTGTTATAAAATATTGGCTATATTCCCTGTGCCTGTATAGTACATTCCTGTAGCATATTTTATTTTATACATAGTAGTTTGTACCTCTTAGCTTCCTACCCTTCACTTAACCTCCTCCTCTCTTCTTCTTTCCACTGGCAAACATTAGTTTACTCTCTATATCTATGAGTCTGTTTTTCTTTCTTATAGTCACCAGTTTGTTTCATTTTTCAGATTCCACATAAAGTGATATTCTACAGTATCTACCTTTCTCTGTCTGACTTATATCACTAAGCATGATGCTTTCCAAATGCCAGTCAGCCTTTTATTCATTTATAATCATCACCATCATCATCTGGAAGGTGGCTCTGCCTTCCTCATTTATTACCTAAGTGAGCAAGCATAGCAGTGCACGATGGTAAAGCATGTTATTGTATGTACCGAAGAGCCTACTTTCAATGTTTATGTTTAAATGGAGCTGCCATTAAGAGCAGTTCCCTTTCTACCAGTGACACTGTTGGTTGTGCTCCCCCCCTCCATTGCACCCTGCAGCTGCTCCTGCTGCTTTCTCAGCCACCACATCTATCTTGCTGTCAGACTTTGACAGGCAAGAGTGAAAGACAAGAAAATGACCAATATTGCTTCCCTCCCCTACAGCTAGGACTTGAGCATGAACCCAAATCTGGTGTTAAGGGACCTGAAGGTCATTCAACAGGGGCTTCTGGGAAAGGTCCTCCAAGATAAAAAGATGCATGGAAAATCTGTCTTTCTTCTGCAGTTTGAAGTGACTGTGTGAAGACTGAATATACTGGAACTGGGGCAGCCATTTTATAATCACCAGAAAAAAAGACTGAGGACAAAACTCAAGGTCTGAGTAAAAAGAACAGAAGGGTGAAAAGGACCAGGGCCTCAGTGGAATTGTGGAGCTCTTGCTTCAGTTTTGGAACTGCCCCTGTCTCCAGACTTCTCACTTGTGGAATGATAAAGGCCCTTTTTGTTACCGTCACTCTCAGGTGGCTCTTCTGTTCCTTGCAGCCGAGAGCATCCCAGCTGGTGTTCTGGTCCTGGAGAGCTCCTGGAGTTGTGACTGGGCACTTGGAGGCAGAGTAGCTGTGCTCTTTGAGCTCTTCCTGAGGTGGCAGGGAGCATAGCTGTGGTCAGCTGCACTTGGAAAGAGGCTCTATTGAGTGGAAGCCATAGGAATTTGCTCTGCCAGCCCTGATCAGGCAGCCCAATCCTGCTTTCTTTCTGTGCCAAATTCCTGGTGTCATTTATAACAAAATCTCAGTTTGGGGGCCAATGGCGGTTTTTTAGAGCTTTCCATTTCATAGATAGACAGATGTTTGAGGAAGTTTATTTCTCTGAATATAGCCTATAAAAATTATAGTCTCCTCAGTCATGTGAGTGGAATAGAATTTAAAAGCAGACTATTAACAGACAGTGGCCATTTCTATCCTTTGCAAATGACGTCATATATAAAGGTCTTTTCCTTAATAAGTTAAGCTGTTTTCACTATTACAAGAATTATCTGAAATTGAGCCCATAACCTCAGACTACACTGTGATATGTTTCTGTGTGTTTAGAAACAAGGTAGTAACCATAAAGTAATCCAATATTATTTTTGGAAGCTTACAGGAGCTGTTTGTGAAAAATAAATTATAAGTCTAGTTTCCTTTTGATTTTTAATACACCCACAGTTGCTTTTTGACTTAGACCGATCCCTTTTACACAGGAAACTTTTGACTTTCTATAATCATATGTTATTGCAGTTACTGTTTGGGTATATGTTTAACATTCCAAGAAAAGTGAAGATTTCAGAATTAGTAATTCCTTACCATTTTGGACTAAAAGCCTCATTGGTTCAAGGTTTTAAATGCCACCATAGATCTTAGATCTTGCATTCCTCTCTACCTCAACTAAATTTGATCTTCAAGCCCAGCCCTACTTTAATATCCAGATGTTGGAAATGCTTAGCCAGCCTCATTCACATGGTCTGACGGCTACACCTTCACCCTTGCTGCCATGCAATGTATGTGAACACGTTGCATTCTCTGGGCACCCCATCCTGAGCACCTTTGCTGTGCCCTCCTCCTGAAGGTACCTTTCCACATTGCTGAGGCTACATCATATCTCAAGGACCTGTTGAGTGTCACCTCCTCTATGTACCTAGTGTAACACCTCTGGGTTATAGAGGTGATGATCCCTTCCTTCGGACTCCTGTGAATCTTGTCTGAATTTGGATTTGGCACTTAACATACTGAATCTGACTTGTGTGTAAACTCTTTACCAGTATCCAGAGTGATGGCCCATAGGAGGTAGATGGTAAATATTTATGGAATGTTTAAGTTCTGTTAATCAAAAATTCTGCCTTATTCTTGGGCCCTATCCTCCTTGCTGCATAACACTGTTCCTACAAATGACTTTAAGAGGAGATGCTGAGTTCTGTTTTGGATATATACAGGAGAGATTAAAATACTTAATGAGGTATGACATGTCATCATCCAGTCAGCATAGAGGCTACTGTTAGGCTAGTGATAGGTTCACAGCCTGGGATATATTATGCTGGGTGGAGGGAGCAGGTAGAAAAATTTACAGGAAATTCAGAAGGGGTCAGGGTCAATATATTCCAGATAAATGTTCCATTTGAACTTCAACTTTTTTTTTTTTTTTTTGTATTTTTAGGGCCACACCCATGCTATGTGGAAGTTCCTGGGCTAGGGGTTAAATTGGAGCTATAGCTGCCATCCCACACCGCAGCTACAGCAATGCTGGATCCTTAATCCACTGAGCAAGGCCATGGATCAAACCCATGTCCTCATGGATATTAGTCAGGTTCATTACCACTGCCATGCTGGGAACTCCAAATTCAAACTTCTTTTCCCTTCCCTTCTTGCTAAGTATCAGACAGTACCTATATCCCAATAGATAGTAGACTTAAACTTTTTATTTTTTAAACATCTTATCAACCCTTAAGTAGTTTGTCTTAAAATTACTTCAGGGCTCCTAGTTCAAGCACTCCTTTGCTTATATCCTCATGCCATTTTTCATGACTTTGTAACAGCAGGGACAGCCCTTTTCCCTTAAGCATATAAAGACCTTTTTTATCCCTCACAAACAAGAGAAGGCTGACTGCTATGAATGTATGCAAATTCAGTTTTTAACCTGCAAGCCAAAGAATAGGGCATAGAGATTAATTCTTGAGATGCTTTTCAGCTTTTGAATTTTGTGTTCCAGGGAGGATGTTTTTGATTTTCTTTTTGGCAGGTTTGATGTAGACACAAAGATGGAAAGTTAATTGTTAGCTCTGGGCATTCAAAGAAGGTGAGGATTCTCACTCACCCTGCTTGGAAAGGACAAACTTATTGTCTAAGGATTTAACTCTGGATTAGTAACATCTGATTCAAATCGAAAATGCAATAAATGTCAAATAATCAAATTGGTTGCCTGGTGGGGGGGGTCATTCATTAGAGAGAGAAGAGAATTGGCATCGATAATAGATCTCTAGCAAGGAAGCAGGAATGTTGGCTTCTGGTCTCAGTTTTGTTGGTGTCATACTGGGAACTCTGGGATGTGAGACTTTGATTTCCCCAAATTCCTTCATTTCTAGTCTTGATCAAGAAGATACACACATTTGTATTGCCTCTTACCTCACAGATGTGTGGGAGGTTTGGGAATCTAGAAAACACAAGCTTGTATGTCTCCTGGCACCTCCCTCAGGCTGATTACAAGTTTTTGTCCTTTTGTTTCAACTGTTTTAATGGGTAGAATGGGCACTGATAGCAGGGCTGTTTGTCAGGAGAGGTGATTGCATTCCTGCTCAGTGGAGACAGACTGCCACCTGGATCTTGACTCTGCTATGAGATTTACCAAGTGATGACATGAACTCAAACACCTGTGAAATGTCTGCCTGTTGAGGGTTCTGTTTGCTCCATTCCCCACCCTTGCCCCTGACACCTCACTGACCTTGCTCCAGTCCCAAGAGTGAGCTTCCTGGCCTTGATCCTGCACTGGAAGAATCAGCTACCTCCTCTGAATGTTCATTTCTCTCCCAGATGAGTAACAGGGAGTCAGAGGCACATCACTCCTTACTGATCTTCTTAAGAATTCACTTGACCTGGCTTCAGGCCTGCGGTTATCGGGAAGAAATGATATGTTGGCTGACTAGCACATTTGCAGAGATAAGTTTAATGGATTTCTCATTTTTTTTTTTTTCTCCTTTTAGGGTCACACCCATGACATATGGAAGTTCCCAGGCTAGGGGTCAAACTGGAGCTACAGCTGCTGGCCTACACCACAGCCACAGCAATGCTGGATCCATGGCACACGTGTGACCTTCACCACAGCTCATGGCAATGCCGGATCCTTAACCCACTGATTGAGGCCAGGGATTGAACCTACACCCGCATCCTCATGGATCCTAGTTGGGTTCGTTAACCGTTGAGCTACAAAGGCAACTCCCAATTTCTCAGTGTTCTAGGGTATAGTCTTTACAGTTAATATTGACTTCATGAAAACCTACCTATTCTCTGCCTTTGACTATGTTTAAGTTTTTCCCCTTACCTTGGAATATAAAGCTTGACTTTACTTCATTGCCTCATTATGCTGCTACATCAACTCAAACACCTTTCACTGCCAGATTTCTGAACAGATTGTGTATTTATTCATTGTGTTAATTTCTCCATCACCTATTCTCATATTAATCCATTACAATCCAGTTTCCACTCCTATGAAACAAGTGAAATCATTGTTTTCTGTGTTTTTCTACCAAACTTTGGGCATTTTTCTTAGCTGTTACTCCATCAAGTCTCTCTGGAGCATTTGGTATTGCTGATTATCTTCTTTCCTTAAAAATTTGTTTGAGGTTCTGTCTCTGTAACATGGAATTCTTTCCTCACTTGTTCAATTCTTTCTTTCCTCCTTTGGTGACTCCTTTTTCCCTTTTGGGCCATCAACTCAAGGCTTTTTTTCTTGTCCCTGCGCCCATCCATTTTCAAAATTAATACTTTCATCAAGGTGGTAGTGAACTCCTCCAAGGGTCTTCAACTTCTCCCCAAAAGTCTGTTCCATTCTTCTTTCTACCTATTAGTTATTTCATTTTGAACATCCAATCTCCCCTCCCAAGTTCGCCATTCTAGGCAACAAATGAATTGAATGGGGCTTAAATTTTGTATCTAAATTTATTGGCTGTAGGACTCTGGGAAAGTTACTTTATATTGCCTCAACTAGAGAATAGGATGATGGTGAAGTCTATCTCAGTGAATTTAATGAGTAATATATTGAAAGGGCTTAGCACAGCACCCTGGCACCATAGTAAATGCTAAAAAAATTTTTATATTATTAGTCATTATCTACAATTCAGTTTTCCCTTTAATCCTTATATCTAATAATCAACCAAATTATTCCTTTCCCACTTTAATCATTTCTCTGTTTTTCATCCTGACTTCATTTCTGCTATGCATTGAATGAATGTTTTCATAGTTAGAATTTCAGAGCCTCTTTGCTGTGTTTTGTATCATTTATTAGGCTGTTGCCCAGTTCAAAAAGGTTTACCACTACCAATGAATCATATTCAAATTCTTCAATTTGACATCCAAGTCTCAGCATCATAGATGGACCTAGAGGATATTATGCTAAGTGAAATATGTCAGAGAAGGACAAATATCACATGATATTACCTATATGTGGAATCTAAAAAAAGTGGTACAAATGAACTTATTTACAGGACATAGAAAAAAACTTAAGCTTACCAAAGGGGATAGCTGGGTGAGAGGGAGAGATAAATCAAGAATTTGGGATTAACATAAACATATACATACTACTATATATTAAATAGACAAACATCAGGGACCTGCTGTATAACACGGGGAACTATATTCAATGTCACAGTAATTTATCATGGAAAAAAATCTGAAGATTTATATATATAAAACACAATATTGTAAATTCGCTATACTTCAATAAAAAGGATTAACTAAAAAAATCTATAAAATCATTTCTGGTTTGGTCAAACACCTTAAATAGCCTGTCATTTTCAACCCTGACGGTACTCCACTCCCAGAAACTCTCTCTTGGAATCTTGGATTTCATGTTCCATTTGGACTGGCTGTTCTCTTAGTTTCCTGAACAGCTAGCATCATGGGAAATCTCTTGATCCTTCTCTTACGTTGGATATCATGTTTTCCTCTTTCTTGTTTTATTCTTTTTTGTTGTTTTGTTTTGTTTTAGAGAGTATCCTTTATTAGCTTCCAAGGGACATTTTTTTCTTTGTTTTTGCCTTACCTGTGGCACATGGAAGTTCCCAGGCCAGGGATAGATTCTGAGCTGCAACCTACATCACAACTGCAGCAATGCCAGATCCTTAATGCACTGTGCCAGGTCAAAGATCGAACCCACACCACTGCAGAGACAATGACAGATGCTTAACCTGCTGCATCCCAGCGGGGTCTCCTGGGAGGGGTTTATGAAAATAAATTCTTGAGATGTCTTTTTTCTAGTTTCAAACTTGAGTGATAACTTGGTTGAACATAGAATTCTAATTTAGAAATCGTTATTCCTCAGAATCTTGAAAGCAACGCTTCCTTGTCTTCCATCTTTCAGTGTCACTGCTAGTAAGTCCCAAGATTCGTTGACGTAATTCTTCTATTGTTAACAGTTCTTGTCCTTTCTTCAACTTAGTGACTTTTAAAATTTTAAAAACATATTTAACTTTAGTTTTTACATGTGTTCAATTTTCCATCTTTATCTGGGAATCTTAACATCACATTAGTTCTGAAATACTGAATTATATCATTGTGTAGAATTTATTTTCGAGTAAATCACAGAGAAGTGTTTTATACGACCATGCACTGATTATTTAGTAACTATTATCCTCACGTGTTTCCTACTCCTACTTTATGTTTGAAATTAATCACTTTTTTCTCAGCACATTCTATTACTTTTTTGATCATTTTGGTCATATAGTTAATTATGCCATTTATGATATTTTAAGAATGTATCTGTCTCTGATTTTTTTAAAAAACATTTATTGAGACAGCTTACAATAAAATTCAGGTTTTTAGGTGTATGCGTCAATTTTTCAGTATATTCACAGAGTTGTGCAACCATCACTGTAATCTTTTCTATCATTCCCCCCAAAAAAACTCTCTATCCATTAGTAGAATTTCCCCATTTTCCCATTCTTTCCTATTCCTACAACCAATAATCTAATTTCTGTCTATATAGATTTGTTTATTCTGGACATTTCATATAAATGGAATCATATAATCTATGTTTCTCTGTGATTGGTTTCTTTCACTTAGTATGAGGTTTTCAATGTTTATTCATGTTGCAGTAGGCGTGAGTACTTCATTTCACTTTACTGCCCAATTCTACTACATTTTAAGTACTCTGAAGACACGGTTCATCTTTGTATGTCCAACATCTAGGATGGTATCTAGAAGCTGTTAATAGATAAATGGATGTTTATTAAATGGATATATGGGTAATTCTAAGTTCATTTTCAAATCTTCCTTCAGAGTCCTTCTTTCAAAAATTTTATCTAACCATATCCCCACCCCCCACAAAGTTTTTAGTTCAAAAATGTTCAGATAAAAGTAGGTTTGAATAAAAATTAAGGTATTCTAAATATACATTATTTTAAATTTGCCTTCACCTATATTCTTTTCCAGGAATTTGATGGTGTCTTCTTTTATATTTAGGTCTTTCAGCCATTTTGAGTTTATTTTTGTTCATGGTGTGAGGGCGTGTTCTAGTTTCACTGATTTGTATGTAGTTGTCCAGGTTTCCCAGCAATTCTTGCTGAATAGACTGTCTTTTTCCCATTTTATGTTCTTGCCTCCTTTGTCAAAGATTAATTGACCATAGGTGTCTGGGTTTATTTCTACGTTCTCTATTCTGTTCCATCCATCTTTATGTCTGTTTTGGTACCAGTACCACACTGTCTTGATGACTTTGGCTTTGTAATATAGGCAAAACATTCTCTGACATCAACCTTACAAATATTTTCTCAGGTCAGTCTCCCAAAGCAACAGAAATAAAAGCAAAAATAAACCAATATGACCTAATCAAACTGACAAGTTTTTGCACAGCAAATGAAACCAAAAAGAAAACAAAAAGACAACTTACAGAATGGGAGAAAATACTTTCAAATGATGCAACTGACAAGGGATTAATGTCTAAAATATACAAACAACTTATACAACTCAACAGCTAAAAAGCCAACAATCCAATTGAAAAATTGGCAAGAGACCTGAATAGACATTTCTCCAAGGAAGATATGCAGATAGCCAACAGGCACATGAAAAAATTCTCAATATCCCCAATTATTAGAGAAATGCAAATCAAAACTACCATGAGATACCACCTCACACCAGTCAGAATGGCCATCATTAATAAGTCCACAAATAACAAGTGCTGAAGAGGGTGTGGCAAAAAGGGAACCATCCTGCACTGTTTGTGGGAATGTAAGCTGGTACAACCACTATGGAGAACAGTATGGAGGTACCTTAGAAAACTATACATAGAACTGTCATATGACCCAGCAATCCCACTCTTGGGCATATATCTAGACAAAACTTTCCTTAAAAAAGACACATGCACCCTCATGTTCATTGCAGCTCTATTCACAATAGCCAAGACATGGAAACAACCCAAATGTCCATCGACAGATGATTGGATTAGGAAGAAGTGGTATATATACACAATGGAATACCACTCTGCCATAAAAAAGAATGAAATAATGCTATTTGCAGCAACACGGATGGAAGTAGAGACTCTCATACTGAGTAAAGTAAGTCAGAAAGAGAAAAACAAATACCATGTGATATCACTTATATCTGTTATCTAATATACATCACAAATGACTCTTTCCATGGACTTGAAAATCATGGACTTGGACAATAGACTTGTGGTTGCCTGGGGGCGGGGAGAGGAGGGATGGATGGGGAGCTTGGGGCTAATGGGTGCAAACTATTGCTTTTGGAATGGATTAGCAATGAGATCCTGCTATGTTTAATTACTTATGACGGAGAACTACATTTAGTTACTTATGATGGAGCATGATAATGGGAGAAAAAACAATGTATGCATGTATGTGTAACTGGGTCACAATGCTGTACAGTGGG
This sequence comes from Sus scrofa, assembly GCF_054392235.1. Taxonomy (NCBI): domain Eukaryota; kingdom Metazoa; phylum Chordata; class Mammalia; order Artiodactyla; family Suidae; genus Sus; species Sus scrofa. The sequence goes on from NC_139397.1 coordinate 81,779,604, forward strand.
GAAAAAATTGTGTTGAGGAAATAACAATAAAAAAATACAAAAATACAAAAAAAATTTATCTTCACAATGGGAATGGTATACTATCCACAACCACTTCTTTCATAATTTATACCTTCATTAGGATTTTCTGTAACTTAGGCATTTAATCAAGTTCATAGCCATGACCAGGGCAAGACTGGAGCAAATAAGAGTTGTTAGCTTGGTCCTAGAGTCTCTTTATTTTGCAGAAGGGGATAGCCTTTGTCATTAAATTAATACAATAATTCAGAACTTGTGGATCTCTGTTGTGATTTAGCACCACAGTATTTTTTTTTCCCTGACTGCACTAAGTATTTCCTCTTTCAATCCTTTCCATTTCTTTAAACCAAAAGGAATTAGGTCAAGGCTGGGGCACTGGCATTTCTTCCAGTATTCTGTCAAGTGGGTCAAATTTGGTGGGTTCCTTTCTTTTTACCTCTGTCAAGTCAACATTTGGGAAGTATAGAATTTTCTAAGACTTCTAAATTAAATTTTCCTGGTTCCCCCCCACATTTTTTTCTGTATAAAAGAAAATACAAATACATAAAGTTTAGGAAGTCTTAAACCTCAATATTCAAAGATAATTTAAGATTTCAGTTTGAAGGAAAGGAATAGAATAAATGACTTATTCCACTTGCTTTTCTGTGATTCTAAAGTATTTCAAGTCCCAATGTAATGATGTATGAATTGAGCAGATATTAAAAATTGAACTAGTATCTATTTGTGGGCTATAGTTTCTATCTATGTCTATGATTTTAAAAACAAGGATTTAATTTTTAAAATGAGTTTAATGGCCTTGAATTGTTTTTGAACAGCTGGAAATCTTTTACAGTAACATCGAAGGTGATTACTCCTTCATGGCAAGAGATCAGGGGGTTTGTGTGTCTTGGATTGATGTTGGCTCAAACATTTTTCTTCCTGAACACACACACAGTATTTTTTTTTAAATAAATCTTTTATTCTGAATTCAAGGGCTCTTAAAAAGCTTTAAAAGCCCCCTGTAGGGGAGCTCAAACCCAACAATGCAAACATCTGACTTTATCCTTATGCCTCTTCCTCAAAAAGATGAGAAGGACACAGGGGAAGGTTTGCCTATTTTTATCCATGAAACAAGGTCACTAAATATGTTATGCCAGTTAAATCAAATTCCTATCTTTTAAAAATGTTTCTGTGTAATATGTTGGGTCTTCTTTTGCTACAATTTAAGAGTGACATGGGTTCTGTAACTGTTATTTTCCTAGTGGTTATAAGAGTCTGAATTTTTGGTTGACATTTCTGAAATAAATATAGCTACTGGAGCACTAGCATTCTGATTTAAAGATCTGACTACATTAGAAGAAAATTAACCTTTGCAAAAAGCCACTGTTCTAAGGAATGATTTTAATCAAATGAGCTTTAAATGTTGTACCTGCAGTTAGAATTTTTAAAGGATTGCAACTCCCCAGTGATCTACTTTTTCAAGGAAGGGGAAAAAAAAAGAAATAAACTGTGGGAAAAATAACTATGAACATTGTAAGAAAGGTTCCAAGGAAGCTAAGTTTCTTTGATTGAAATGGTTTTTAAAGTAACATCAGTTTCAGAAATCAAAGTAGAAAGTGATTTTATTATACGTAGTTTTGATATCTTCAAAGAAAAGTATCAGTGTGTTTTAATATCCAATAAATTATATATATGTTCGGTTGGAATCCTCTGTGATATACTTATCCATTTATTTCATCTTTGACAGACACTTTACTTTGCTAACCAGAAACCCTGAGGGTGGGGCTAGGGGGCTGTTGCAGAGAAGTACCAGAACTATTGTACATAACAGGTTGTTAAAATATTAAGTACTTTGAGAACGTATTAAACTTTTGCATGAAAATTATAGTGCACATGATTTTCAGTCTACAAACTCAAGTATGCAAGATGTATTTTTCCTCTTGTTTTAACTTTCAATTAGCTTAATTAGATATTGAAGTACTGATCCCACTAGTTAGTGGAATATTTCACCTCTGGAATTCTTTGAGTTCATTCTCACCCTGGGGTTAGTTTGAGGTATTGAGGCCTGTTATGGATCAAACTGTTTCTCCCCCAAAAATATGTTCAAGTCCTAACCATACACACGGCATATAGAATGTGACCTGCCTTGGAGATAGGGTCATTGCAGATACAATTAGTTAAGGTGAGGGTATATCAGAGTCAGATGGGCCATTATCCAATATGACCAATGTCCTTATAGGAAGAGGAGAGAGATACACAGGGAGAAGACAGCCATGAAATGATGAAGCCAGAGACTGAAATGATACAGCAACAAACCAAGGAACACCATGGATGGCCCGTGCCACTGGAAGTGAGAAGAGGCAGAGAAGGATTCCCTTCTACAGGTTTCAAAGGGAGCATGGCCCTGCCAACACCTTAGTTTTAGACATCTGACCTCCAGGACTGTAAGACAATAAGAGTCTGTTCCAAGTCCCCGGTATGTAGTTCTTTGTTAGGAACTGATCCAGGGCTTTATACCATGCAAGGTGTTGATGTGGATGGCAGGGCAGGGCATCTGGTCTCTGGTCCTCTGGACACACAGATAAATGCTGAGCAGGCCACTGTCCTTGTTCACATGACACCCCAGGCCCTGCTGTTGGTATACTGTGCTTGGGACTCAGGTATGATTGAGGGGACAGGAACCTCCAGTGTCTTCACCTGATACATTAAGGTTACCACTAAGGCTCTGACTCACTCTGGAGGCACTGCCCAAAGGAGTAAGACCTCTTCAGATCCTCTTTCAGCCCTGGGAGATTTTTAATTTTTAAGAAGGTAGCCCTCTTCTCCTGTGTGCTCTTCTAGACGGTGCTATTTCTTCTTTCAAAATTGTGTTCCTTTTATACCTTCCTCATTCTTACAAATTATCCTAAGGGATTAGGCTTTTGGAAACCATCAGGGATAGAATCTTCCTCTGTCCCCACTCCCAAACCTCCACTCCTTCTCTGGCAATGAAACCACGAACAATGAAAGAGGGCCCGATACAGGTAGACTGGGGATGGAAAATGTGGAAAATATAAATAGGAAAGGTTTATAAAATACCCTATCAAACTATTATCCAGCCACAAAATCATTAACAAGGCTACATTAAATTAGCCAAAGGATTTTTTCTTTTTCTTAATTTTATTTTTCTTTTAATTACCACACCCACGGCATATGGAAGTTTCTAGGCTAGGGGTTGGATTAGAGCTGCAGCTGCCAGCTGAGCCACAGCCACAGCAACAGCAATGTTAGATCCAAGCTGTATCTGTGACCTATGACGCCACCTGCCATAACACCAGATCCTTAACCCACTGAGCCAGGCTAGGGATTGAACCTGCATCCTCATGGATATTTCTTAAGCTGCTGAGCCACAACGGGAACTCCCCCCAATGGATTTTTCAACATTTTGCCCAGTCTCCTTGTGTCCTGACAGTAAATTAAATTCAGCAGATTAAGGCTGAAAAAAAAAAAAAAAAAGACAAGAGAGTAGTATTTACTGCAGTGTTCCAATGATGAGGAACCAATTAATTGGTCTCTCCAAGATTCCATTTTTGGAAATTTTTGCATGAATAACTGACTCAACCATATCCATTACTGATCACCAGATGACGGGTATATTGATTTTTAAGACAGGCAAAGTAACCAGACACAATAAATTACGAGCCAGTTACCTTGGCCTTCTTTAATCAGTGATTCTAAACTTGGCTCAGACACAGTGAAGCTCATTTTAGAAATTCACGCCCTGACTTCACTCTTGGACATTTCCATCTGGAGTAAGTTCAGAGAATCTGTGGTTTTTAAAAATTGCTGGGTGATTTTGGCCAATTTGGGGGGAAGTACTAATCTAAAATATGAATTTAATTTAGTAATATGAGCAATGATTATTAATATATGTGTAGTCTAAATGAACTCATGTATTTAGTGTTTTTGAACACTGTCTTTTATCATCTATACAATCTTTGCCCTGACAGGATTACTTTCAGAAGTCACACTACCTATATTTATTTTGAAAGATACAGTTGGTATTAAAAGAGATTCTTTAGCCTTCTGGACATAAATCTTTATTACTGTCCCATCAGGCTGGTAGAAAAATTTCTTGCCATTTGATAAAAAGAAAAACTGAGTCTACATCTTTCTAAGTGTCACCAAATTTAGTCAATTAGCAGGACATCCCCAAATATCTTTTAACAGAATAAGCTTAAATGTCTCTTTCCACATTACTTCAGTCCTTTGAGTGCCTATTTGGAACTCAGTTGACACTATCTCGTCCTCTTAATTTAATGTTATTAGCATTTCTAAAACTAATCATCAAAGTATTCTAAATTAATTATGCTTTTTGACTGCTAATAAAAATGGCTCATTTTCAGTGGAAAGTTGTTTTTAAAATATCCTTACTGGAGTTCCTGCTGTGTTGTCTCTGCAGTGGCTTAGGTCACTGCTGAGGCACAGGTTTGATCCCCTGCCCAGCACAGTGGGTTAAGGATCTGGTGTTGCCACAGCTGTGACCAGCTCTGATTTGATCCCTGGCCGGGGAACTTCCATATGCTGCAAGTGAGGCCAAATAAATTAGGCTACCTTTGTAATAGCCTATAAAGGAAAAGAATCTGAAAAAGATTACATAGTATATATACACACACACGCAAACATAACTGAATCACTTTGCTGTACACCTGAAACTAACACAACATTGTAAACTAACTATACTTCAATAAAAAAATAAAATATTTCTGCAAGAGTCTCACTTGCTTCAGCAAGTATTGTGGGTATGCATGTGAGGGTGTGTGTGTGTGTGTGTGTGTGTATGTGTGTGTAGCAAGTTGTGTCTGTCACACTCCTTTTCCCAATTCTATGCCAACAAGGAACAATAATGTACAGAAACAATGACAAAACTAGACAAGATCAGGTGAATTGCTTCACTACGTGTATCTAGTAAATTTACAAAATCTTGATCTGGTAGATTTAGGAAGGTGTAAAGTCTATTCAGGTGCTAAAATTCAATGGATAATTCAGTTAAGATAAAATATACCCATGGAGAAGCACTTCACAAAAAGACACTGTCTAGTTAGTTGTAGAACAAGAAAGAGTCTTTGTTTGTTAAGGGACTTGATACAGAGCCCAGCCCAGAAAGCCCAAGTGCTGGTGGAAAAGGCTTCTGGGAAAGCAAGGAAAGGAATGCTAACCAACCCAACCTACCGGGGCTTATCACTTCTCCAGAGTTGTGGTATTTTGAATTGTTTGTGTAAGAAATAATAAAAACCTGGCAGGCTGGTACCTGCTAAGCTGCTGACACATGTCGTCCCTGCAGCTTGCGAACTGGCTCTGCATTCCTTCATGTGGGGCCAGAGTAACTACCCAGCCCTCATGCCAGCAAAACAAAGTTTGACAAAAAAGTCAACACCAACCTCAGTGCCACCTCCTTTTCTCTCAATTCCTGGTCAAGGGTCATGCAACCTCCTTTTGGAGGCCAATGCTGACTTTCGGAAGACATCAGCTTGAGGCTCTGAATTGCTTTGTTCTTCTCATAGGGCTGTTTTTCTACATGAGATTTCTGGTGAAGCAGCTCCTTTGCCTTGATTTCCTTTCCTACATTGATCTAAATCTACACCATTTGTTCTGCATTCGTCTTTAGAGACTCAGCCTCTGGTTACTTTGATGTGATTCAGGAGTAAACAGAGAGCATTTGAGAAGTACAGTGCAAAATGCACCACCCCCACCCCCGCCAAGGGAATTCTGAGCAGGTTGCTTCAGGTGAATATTTGCCACAGGTACTGTTCTTCTCCATGCAAATACTTTAGGATACTATGTATGGGATTCTAGCTTGGTTTGGAGTATGTTTAAATATTTCCATTCAGGTTATTAGGTTTTTAATAGAAGGTTTATTCTAAAATAATTTGCTGAATGAAAAGAAAACAGCAATAACCTGCTCAGTAAAAAGATTAGTAAATTTTCAGCAAATCAGTGCCGCTCGTTATGGCTTTTACTTTATAATCTGTGAAGAGGGGGCTGGTGGAAAGCGGAAGGCAGATTGACAGCATCGCGGAGGTGGTGCGCCGACAACCCTAGGGTATACCATTTATACAGTTGTCTTTGAGTAATGACAAAGTGACTCACCTTGCTACTTGGAAAATTTTAATCTCACAGGAGGAGTTTTCCAGAATTAGTTAGACACATGAGGGAAGAAAATCCTGTGAAAATCAGAGAATCTGGTCACCATTAACATATAGTATTGGGAAGTTATTTTCTCACATGAGAGCTGAAAGTTTCAGATGACCCTCAACTGGAACACATTTCACCTCTCATGAAATGGTATCTCCAGGTGTTGCTCATGCTGGCCACCTAGGAATTGTCTTCAATGGCTCTGTTTCTTTTGTCTTCACAGTAAACCCATTGCCAAATGTGGTTGCGTCAGCCTCTGAAGTACATTGTGAAGTCTGTCAAATCTTATCACCATAGATGCTATCTTCTACCTAGAAGTAATCCCTGACCTGCCCTCCTGCCCCCTCTAATCAGTTCTGTATAGAGCAGCCAACGTGATCTTTCGTGCCTGAGAATTTTTATTTTCATCAGATTTGTACCTGTGAAATCACAATTCTGATAAGAACCCAGAAATAAAAAAGAGCTGTTTCATCCCATCTTTCTTTCTCAGTCCCAGCGGTAACTATTTTCAACACTTTTAGTTGTGCTCTTGAATTCCTATTTCCAAAATGCATGTTTATACTGCTTTTACTTGATTTTTCTGTTTTGGACATTATATTCTGACTTTTTTTTTTTAACTATATAAGAATTTAAGTCTTCTTAAATTCTTCTCTGCCCCACCCCATCTTCCTAATAGAATTATATCGTTATCCTGAGTTAGGTCAAAATTCAGTGTTTATGTTATTCTGAATGTGATTTTTAGTCACAGCTGAGTCATATGGTCTATTATTATTATATTTCCTTTCCTGTTTGACTCGTTTCTCCTGTTAAAAATTATTTGGTTTCTGTTTGCCTGGTTATTTATCTCTGTATCCAGAATCCACCCCTAGTTCTTCACAAAAAGCTGAGACCCCAGGATTAACGCCAGTAGAACAGCATTGCAAATTATCTTAGAAAGAGCTATTGAAATATCAATGGATAAGAAAAACTATTTTTAGAACTGTAAAGAATCAGTGAAGCAGAATTCTAGCATTAAATAACATTACTGAAAATGATGAATGCACCAACAACACAATAAAAATGGATGAAGGATATAAACACATTCACAAAGACTGAAATACAAAAGCCTCTTCTTAAATATATGAGATTCTCAACCTCACTTATAGTAAGGAAAATTCATATTAAACTGATAGAAACTTCTGATTCTGACTGATACAGAGAAGAAGGACCAGATTTAATCTTATGCCTTAAAAAAGCAGAAAACTAAACAAATATATATGAGGCAAATATATATATAGTTTTCAGATATTGGACAACAAGCAGTCCAGGTCTGTGAGTCCCAAGAAAATTTTAAAACAAACAAAAAAACAAACAAAAAATAATGCCTATACTTACTTTAACTATGCCTAGAGGCTTTGGTGCAGAAAGAAGGAACCCAATAGAGGAAGGCCATCTGATTGAGAAAAGGAGAAAGACTGGGGTTCAGGGAGACTAAAGGCTAGAAACTGTGGGGAAGATACTGGAAAGAAGATACTGGCTCAGAGAAAAGATTCTGGAGATGCAGCAGTGGAGTCCCTTGAGTATTTTACTCATTACTAATGTACACATGCATGAAAGGAAACTCCCCAGTTAAAACCCCTGGATGTCAGTAGGCAGACAAATTCCAGTATCTCACACAAGGTTGGGAATTTTTGCTTTCAGAAGCCAGAGTGGAAAGACCTACTACTTAGACATTAAGTACTCTTAAGTAGTAGGGCTAAATTGGTCTGAGACTAAAGTCTGATCCAGACCTATCCTAATGAAATTTAAAAGCAAACTTTGAAGTAATGCAACTGATTTCAAATTACTTAATTGTACATAAAATACAAACTACAATATTATTTGAAGAAATACAGGAAATCCAGGAACAAACTGCATAAAATCATAATGTCAAAAAACTACCAGGCATGCAAAAATGTGATCCATAATCAGGAAAAAAATTAGTCAATACAAACACACAGAAATAATGGAACTAGCAGGAAAGGATGTTAAAATGGCTACTATAAATATGCTTCACATGTTTAAGAAAATGTAAACAGTATGAGAAGAGAAATTAAAGACAAAAAATTAAATGATATTGGTATAAAGTACTTCTTATAGTATTCAAATAAATGAAGATTCAATATCCAAAATGGAAAATGTATTGAATTGTGTTAATATCAAATTAATAACTACAGCATAAAAGATCAATGAACTTGAAGACGTAGCAATAGAAATGAAGTACAGAGAGGAAAAAAAGACTAAAAAGAACCTGAGTAACCTATAGGACATTATTGAGGACATTATTGATAGTCTAATATATATTTAATTACAGTCTCATAAAAGAAAGTGGGCATAGAAAAATATTTTTTAATATTGATCAAAACCTTTCCAAATTGATGTAAACTCAAACTCATAAATCCATAAAAGCACAGTGAATCAGCAGATAAAACATACAGAAAACCAGGACAAAGTACATCATAATCAAATTGTTGAAAACCACTGGCAAATAAAAAAAGCTTAAAAGCAGGCAGAGAATACAGACACATTATGCACAAAGGAACAAAGCTAGGAATGATAGTATTCTTACTTGATGCTATGCAAGTTGGAAGACAGTAGAGAGATGTCCTTAAAGTACTAAAAGAGAAGAAATCTGTCAACTTAGAATTCTTTAGCCAGTCAAAATGAAAAGTAAAGACAGACATTAAGACATATAAAAGCTGAAGGAATTCATCCTCAGCATATCTGTACTTCAAGAAATATTTTTAAAAAAATCATCAGAGTAAAGGAAAACAATACTATAGGGAAATATGAATCTAAGAAAAGAAGTGATAAGCACTAGAAATGGGTAATATAATAGACATATTTTCTTGTTTTAAAAATCTATTTAAAAGCTAATTATCTGTTTAAAGTGAAAATATCATCTATGTATTAGGGACATTAAAGCAAACAGTAGTAAAATGCATGACAAAATAATTCAAAGGATGGGAGGATGAAATAAAGTACATGGTGTGAGGTTCTTACATTTATATCTATAAAGGATATACTGCCTAAAAGCAGAATGTGATAAGATAAAGATGTACATTGCAAACCCTAGGAAAATCACAAGAAACAGTTATAGCTAAAAAGTCAATATTAGATACAGAATGGGGTCATAAAAAAATACTTAGTTTATCTAAAAGAAGATAGCAAATGACCTCAACCACATTGTTCATCACATTAAATGTAAATAGTCTAAATGCCACAATTAAAATGCAGGCATTATCAAATTGTATAAAAATGCAGGATCCAATGATATGCTGTTTATAAGAAATCCATAAATGAAAGACACATGTTAAAAGTAAAAACAAAAGTTAAAAAAAAACATGCAAACATTTATTAAGTATGAAAGCTTGAGTGACTATATTAATATCAAACAGTAGAATTTAGAACAAAAACAGGGAAAGAGGAACAGTTCTTTAATGATAAACAAGTCAATTTATCAGGAGAACAAAAAAATTCTAAACGTGCATGCACCCAGTAATTGTGCTTTAAGATACATGAAGTGAAAAATGATAGAACTTAAAGGAGAAATACATATATTCACAATTATGGGTTCCCTTAGATCAGGAACAAGGCAAAAATTGTTCACTCCATTTTCCCCAACATAATACTGGAGATATTAGCTAGTATACAATAATATAAGGAAAATAAATAAAAGGTATACAGATCAAGAAGACTTAAAATTCTAAAGATCTTCCTCTATTTATGATAGGGTTACATCCCAGTAAACCCACTGTAAGTTGAAAATATCCTAAGTCAAAAATGCATTTAATACACCTCGCCTACCAAACACCAGAGATAAGACTTATCTACCAAATGTGCTCAGAACACTTACATCAGCCTACAGTTGGGCAAAATTATTTAATATAAAGCCTGTTTTATAATAAAATGTTGAACTACTCATGTAATTTATTGAATACAAGCATACCTCAGTGATATTCCTGGTTTGGTTATGGCACCACAAAAAAGCAAACATTTCAATAAAGCAAATCGAATGAGTTTTTCGTTTTTCCCAGTGCATATCAAAGTTCTGGGGGAGGGAGTGAGATGGACAGAGAGTGTGGGGTTAATAGATGCAAACTATTGCATTTGGAGTGGATAAGCAATGAGATCCTGCTGCATAGCACAGGGAACTGTATCTAGTCACTTGTGATGGAACATGATGGAGGGTAATGTGAGAAAAAGAATATATATATTTCCACCGTACGGCAAAGTGACCCAGTCATATATATATATATGGGTCACTTTGCTGTATAGTAGAAACTGAAAGAACACTGTAAATCAACTATAATGGAAAAAATATAAATCATTAAAAAGCTGTGTTTGCATTATGCTTTGGTCAATAAAGTGTGCAAAAGTGTTATGTCTAAAAATGTATTTATCTTAATCAAAAAATCTTAATCAAAAATATTTTATTTCTAAAAAATGCGAAAACAATTAAAATAGTAACATCAAAGATTACAAATCACCACAACTAAATAATGAAAAAGTTTGAAATATTGTGAAAATTACCAAAATGTGATACAGAGAAAACGTGAGCTAATGCTGCTGGGAAAAAACGGAGCCAATAGACTTGCTCAATGCAGGGTTGCCACAAACCTTTGATTTGTAAAAATGCAACATCTGTGAGGCACAACAGAGCAAAGCACAATAAAATGATGTATGCCTGTACTGTACTGAAAGTGAAAAGCAGAATGGTTGTATGGGTACTAAATAGTTATAAATGCATTGGCTGTTTATTCTTGTGATCTCATGCTGGCTGGAAGATGTGGCTACCACTGCCCAGAATTACAAAAGAGTATGGTACCACATATCGCTAGCCCCAGGAAAGATAAAAATCCACAATTTCAAGTATGGTTTCCACTGAATGCTTATTGCTTTTGCACCATTGTAAAGTTGAGAAATGAAAGTCAAAATATCATAAATAAGGGATTATATTTCCAGGTAACAAGATCAACTATTTAGAAAATAATTGAACTTAGCAAGGACTCACAATGTAAGATCAATACAAAAAATCAAATCTATTTCTATGCTATCTATATTTTTCCATGCTGTCATATGCTAAACAATTGAAATTAAAATAAAAATCCATTTATGAGAGCATCAAAATATGAAATATTTAGGGTTAAGTTTTGAAAGAATATTCAAGGTTTGTGCAAAAAATCTATAGAACATTGCCGAGGGAAAAGAAAAATCTAACTGAATGAAAAAGAAAGGCCATTTTTATGGATCAGAAGATTTGATAGTTAAGGTGTCACTTCCCCCAAATTTTTATATATATATATACATATATATATATATATGTAATTTCAGAGTGATCCCACTAGCATAACCAACTTGCCTTTGAAGAAGAGCAAAATTATAAAACTTACACAATCTGACTTTAAGACTTACTCTAAAGGTAAAGTCATTAAGACAGTGTAACACTGGTGAAAAGATAGATACATAGAGTGATCAAAAAGAACAGTGTCTTGAAATAAACTCTCATGTAAAGGCATCTGATTTCTGACCAAAATGTCAAAGTAACTCAAGAGGAAAGTATAGTCTTTTCAGCAAGTTTTGCTAGAACAAATGGATATGTTTTCATATGTAAAAAAGATGAAACACAAAACTTACCTCACATTGTACACAAAGATTAACTCAAAATAAATCATAGAAATACAAAAGCTAAGCTAATAAATTTTAGAAAAAATATAGGTGAAAATCTATGTGACCTTGGTTAACAGAGATTTGTTGGGTAGCACAAATCCTAAAAATTTGGAGAAACAGGAACTGTTATGCATTATTTATGCGGGTATAAAATAATTTATTATATTTGGTAGTGTCTGTCAAATTTACAAACAAATGTAGCAGTAGACCCAGAACGTTTCTTAAAAGTTAGCCCTTTTACATACTTGCATACATGAAAAACTTTATATACAAGTATACATTCCACCCTGTGTAATAGTAAGTGACTGGAAACAACCTAAATCTCTATTAATGGGGAACTGGTAATATAAATTATGGTACATCATATTATGCAATGTACCAGACAGTTGTTGAAAGAATGTGGAAGATCTTTTTAGACTGACGATAACTTGAATATCAAAAAAAGCAATGTGCTGAAAAATATGTAAAAGAAACATGAAGAAAAGTAGGTAGAAAAAAGGAGACATGTTGGCTTGCACATGCTTAAAAATTCTCAGGAAGAGTAAATGAGAAATTAATGAAATAGTTACCAATTGGGAAGAAAAAGAAAAAGAAACTGAAATAGTGGGGTAGTATATACATTTAATACTTCTTGAGTCAGAATTCTAAAAATTAAGTGACAGTTTAAGAAACAACAAAAATGAGAATTAGTGAAGAATATGTAATATAAGTACAAATGTAGGAGGAAAAAAAAACCTTTGAGAAGAAAAAAAAATGTATCTAAGGGGAAAAGAAAGAACATGGATGCCAAATAAGGATGTGGATGATGTTAATTATGATGCAAATTGATTAGACACTTAATTAATGTCCCTAAATCTTTCAGACATGCATGAAAGATGAACACATGATGTCTGTAACAGAAATTATGAAAATTTAAAAACATTCGGTAAAATGTATTGAAAATATTCAACTCAGCATACAACTTAGTAGCTATGGGTGACATTATTAAGATAATTATCATCCTTGTCATGAAATCATTATAGAAAACCTACTGTAGCTATATCACTGTTACTTCAGGATCCATGAACTAGAGACATACTTCTTGTCTTTAGAAAGGTAGGAATTCTTGACGAGGACAAAGCCCAAACACGTAAAAAATTAAATACAAGTGAGAATATGGTAGGAGCTGCCTGTATATCTAGGGAAGTCAAGGTAGGGAGCAAGAATAAATGGGAAGGGGCATCCTTTCTAGCATGAGCTGCATTGTTTGAGCAGTAGGAAGGGACGAGGGGAGAAAACAAGACATTGCATAAGTCTGACCAGAGGGAAAGACTTCATATGAGATCTTGGGAGAGATAGATAAGGTAAAGTAAGGGTGTAAGAGATGGAGAACCTGAACACTAGACTGTGTGTGTCTGACCTTCTTACAGGCATGGAGATTCCACTGGAAATTCTGAGCTGGGATGAACTCTGCATAGTGGAGTTTTAAATAGAGTATATCTTGCTGGCAGTGAACAGCGTGGATTGCAGCACTGAGAGACTGCAGGCAGAGACCAATTAGGAATCAACTGTAGTAAATTAGACATGAAGTGATAGCTAAGATCCTAGACAGGGTGTGGTTGTGGGGTAGAAAAGGCAGGCATGGATACAAAATAGATTACTCTACAAAGAATCAACACACTGGGTGACTGATCAGATCTGTAGGAGAAAGGGAAGAATCCAAGACATCTCCTGGGTATGAAAGAGAGGATGATGGTGCCATTGACAGAAATAAGGAAGTCAGGAAGAGATGCTGGTGTTGAGGAGGAAGAGGGGGAATTTGATTTTTAAAACATTGTGTTGGTATGGTACACTGTGTACCCAGTGAAAGTGTCCAGAGGTAATTAGGAAGAGAGATTAGACTTGGGTAGTTTAGGTTTGGAAGTCATCAAAGGACAGAAGGATAAAGAAGGAAAATAACAGTTTGGTTGAGGGAGAAGCTGATGAATTTGAGCAAGACTAACAAGCAGTGGCTCTGATGATGACTCACATGGCAGGGAGGCCAAGGAGAATAAGGACTGAAAAAAGTCCATTAGACATGGTGCCTAGCGGGTCAACAGTTCCAGTAAAGTGGGCATTTGTGGATGGGATTCTAGGGTTGAGAGGGAAGAGGCTCCAATGCGTCAGAGATGAGGTACTGGCTCCTTGCTTTAAAAGGTGCAGGGAGAGGGGAGTTCCTGTTGTGGTGCAATGGAGACGAATCTGACTAGTATCCACGAGGATGCGGGTTCGATCCCTGGTCTTGAATCAAACCGAATCTTCGTGGATACTAGTCGGATCCCTGGACTCACTCAGTGGGTAGGCGATCCGGCGTTGCCCTGAGCTGTGGTGTAGGTTGCAGACATGGCTCCAATCCAGCATTGCTGTGACTGTGGTGTAGGCTGGTGGCTACAGTTTGACCCCTAACCTGGGAAATTTCATATGGTGGGTGCGGCCCTAAAAAGACAAAAAAAGAAAAAAGCCAGAATACTACCAAACGGCCATACATTTTGGGAACCCGAAGAGGCACTGCACGAGTCCTAAAAGCGAGTAGTAGATGTTTAATATATGCAGTTGTGGTAATAGAAAGTTTGAATGGACATTGACATTTTTATCAGCACATACATTTAAAAAGAAAGCCAGTCTTCCAATACAAGGAAAGAGTAATGTGTTCCTTGGCACTCTAGAATGGAGGGCCCAATCTAGAGCCCCACAGGTCAAATCTGGCTCTCACATATTGTGTTTGCTGACATTTGTTTGCTAGATTATTACGTTCCTCTGCCTCCTTGTTACCCAGAGCCACCCTGAGCCATGCAGATATTTGCATCTGTAACTCCTGCTCTAATACTTTCTAACGCTAAACCATCCCAAAGAAAGAAAAACATTAAAATAAATACTTAAATAATTCAAAACGAACACATCCTGACTTTGAATATTCTCTCTCTCTCTCTCTCTCTCTCTGTGTGTGTGTGTGTATATATATATATAAGCAAATTGGATTCAGTTATGTTTTCTTTCTAGCTGTTGTATTCTTTTGAACTATCTCAATGCGCTGAGCCGGCCCTGGCCCCACCCTCAGGTCTCCCTCCCTCTCTCTCTTGCTCAGAACCTTTAAGGCTTGAGTGTTCTCACCCTTGCCTTTGCTAGGAGCTCCTGGTTGCTTGAGTGTTCCTTTTATCCCGTTCCGTTTAATTACCATGCAAACCCTCTGTTGAGCTTTTAATTAACAAGTTATCTTCATCTGAAGACTGGAAACCCTGGGCTCTTTCAGCATACATTAGACAGCTAAAATATGAAATTAAAGAAAACAGAGTTTTAGCCAACAGAAACAAGTGACTCATTTCCTTGTGAAAACACACCAGGTTTATGTTACTCTGGCAACGATATTCCAGAACAGCGTCCCTCCCCTCCCCTCTTAGAGCTTGTATGTGTTCCTGTTACAGTCTGTGTTCTGTGGTGACCTAATAGGGAACCAAGTCACTCATTGATTCATGAGAAAAGAACACTGCGCTTTCATGCCTATGGCTCAACCTACGTCCTTTTGACCGAAGGAAGGAAGAAGAGTTTACTTTGTACAAAAGCGAGGAGCTGTGAGAAGAGACAAAAAACTCTGGACCGAGTGCTGTTCTAGGGTCGAAGTGTAGTCCTGCTGTGACTTTCAAAACACCATGACTGGTTCCAGTATGTTAGAATTCTAAGTGCCTGTTTTTCTAACGGCATCTGATTAAATCATAGTGGGCAGCAGCCTGTGTGTGTGCGCCGCACGGGGAAATGAAGATTTAGAGGCTCTTGCGCAAAGACCCCAGATGTTTCTTGGGACGCGCATCATGGGCGGGAATTTCATGGTGCTTAGGGCCAAAATTTCAATCCAGATCAGGGAGGCCTGCCAAGGCAGAAATGCGTAAAACAAAACCAGTTGCACTGATCGTCTTTTCTTCTAGGTTTTAAGCTCCAGGAGGTACTCAGAAAGTAGTGGAGAGGATCTTCAGTATATTAGGTTTTACTCCAGATGTTATTTAAAAATTGGAGTCTGGATGAAGGGAGGGCTGCAGGGATTTTAAGTTTAGAGACATCTTGAGCAGCTTTATATTTTTATTAAAAGTGCAGTGAATTGTGTAGCTATTAGAATGTAACAGACTAAAAATTACTGGTGTTTGAAGATTTTTAGTTTCTCTCTTGTACTAACAACCTGTCTGCAAAAGAGTTTTTTCAGCTTTGCTCAGTCATTTTTTTCCCCCTCAAAAGTGTCTTACCAGTTCTCTTGGCTTTGGAGAGAGACTAGGAGAACAAGCAGAGAGAGAGAGAGAGGTGGGAACAGTGGGAAGATGTGGGACAATTTAGTGTCAGTTTTATGCATAATGTCAATTTATATAATGAAGGACTAGCAGAGGGAAGATAAATCAAAAATAGCTTTTAAACAAGTCATATAGGCTGGAGGTAGAGAAGGAATTATTTTTTTCAGAGGATTTGAGGGGAAGGATCTAGGGATAATAGGTCATCTATGTGATGGTAACAGATAGGAAGGGAGAAAAAAAAGAAAGTTTTAAGAATTGCTGGGACTGTAGTATCCTCATCAAAGTTCAGGATATATAAGAAAAGAACTTGATTTATTTTAAAATTGAAACTAAATTGAATTGCAAGGATTGTGTATTTTTAGCCACAACACTGCTCTGGGACGTGAACCATGTGGGTCATGGTATTATAAATAATAAAAAGTATTATAATTTAAAACATTGCTTGACAAAATTTGAAATAATTCCCACTGGAAAGATAGCCTTGACTTGGGAGAATGTTGAGTAGAAATTCTTTTGTATTTTTTTTCTGTGTGTGGTACCCAAATATTAAGGCAGAAGGCAAAAGTCAACGACAACTTAGTAGTTCAAAACATTCTCATTCTGAGTTGTCATCAGGAAGATGGCTTTGATGGGAGTGACCTTCCCGTCCATTGTAACAAATGAAAGGCACTGGGAACAATTTTAAGTTCTAACCAGTTCATTGTCATTTTTTTTAGATGAGTATTTTCTAGTGAAACAATTTACCAATTTTTTCCTTTACTGTGACTTTTCTCTTTTTCCCCCAACATCATTCTCTGCTTCTACATATTAAAAAAAAAAAAAGTAGTCCATCTGTTGGGTGTGTAGCTTGTAAAATTACAGTTATAAATTCCCTGTAGAAATACTAATAAAATATTTTCTATTTTGAAATTAATAATCCAAGTAGTTGCAAGATATTTTCAATTTGTTCAGCAATGTAAAATGAGAAAGATAGTTTGCTGTACACGATGAAGAAAGCATGTTTTACATTTTTGAAAAGTTTGATTGCTATAAAAATTAATCAATAGCATCTAGGAGCAAAGCTGTATGAGTCAAAAAAAAAGGTGTATGAGTCAAAAAATGTATGTATTTCAAACTTGAAATACACAATATGAATGAAATATAATTAACAAGAATTGAACTTTGATAGAAATAATCACTGACTAGAGCCTTGACCATCAGTCTTGAAAAACATGTTACATGCCACAATATTTTGGGTATGAAATATATTATTATTGCTAATGAACCAGTGAAATAATTGTTAGATTCCTTGTTTGGCCAACCATTTTTTGGCCTAAATATTATTAAAGTTCATGACAGTCCTGCCAAATTTGATGGCCAATTTTGATTTTCAAATTTAGAAGAAAATTATGGTGATTGTATTATAATAAATATTGACTGTCTATATGATATGAGAATAGATAAAACTGGGGGAAACGAAAATCGTGGAGCTAAAAAAGGGCTGTTCCCCATTCCTCCTTCCCCCTAGCCCCTGGCAAACACCATTCTACTTTCTGTCTCTAATCAATTTGATTACTTCAGATAACTTATATAGGTGAAATCATACAATATATGTCTTTTCGTGACTAGCTTATTTCATTTAGTATAATGTCCCCAGGGTTCTTCCATGTTGTACCATGTGTCAAAATTTCCTTCCTTTGTAAGGCTGAGTGATATTCCACCACATAGCTATATATACATATGTATGTATATATGTATATATACATATATATGTGTGTATGGGTAGATAGATAGCCAGGCAGACAGACAGATAAATAGGTAGAAGTTAGTTTATCCATTCATCCATCAGTGGACACTTCAGTTCCTTCCATTTTTTGGATATTGTAAATAATGCCTCTATCAACATGGATGTGCAAATATTTCTTCAGGACTGTGCTTAAAATTATTTTGGATATATACCCAGAATTAGAATGCTGAATCATATGGTAGTTCTATTTTTTATTTTTTGAGTAACCACCATACTGTTTTCCATAGTGACTGCACCATTTGACTTCCTTACTGGCAAAGCACAAGAATTCCAATTTCTCTATAGCCACACCAACACGTATTTTCTATTTTTTTTTAATTGTCCTCTGTAAACAGTGTATTTAACTGAATTTAACAAAATTAAAAAATTATTAGAGTTAGGCCTGTTGTACATGTAGAAAGAGCTATCACTTAATTTTACTAAATTGCTTTTTCTTTTTTAAAAGTTTATCTTTTTAAGTGAAATAGATATGTGCTCCATAATAACACACTTTAAAGATTGCTTATAAAATTATTTCACACTTAGGGATCCGTTCATCTATTGCCAAGTAATAAAGCATTTCAGACTTCGTGCCTTAAAACAAGTAGCAATCATTAATTTACCTCAGGAATCAATGATGTGTACACGGGCTCTGCGTTAAATATTAGGAGCAGCCCTATTTTCTCCCCTCTCATTTCTTTCTTCTTTCTTCCTTTTCCCTTTTTCTTTCTCTCTCTTGCTCCTCTTTTCTTCCCTTTCCTTTCTGTCTTTTATTTCCTCCCCTTTATTTTTCTGTTTCCTTTCTAGATCTTCCTGGCCCCTCTTTTGTCATCTTTGTGACCCTCCATCCAACATGGATAAGTGCTAGGACTTTGTTAGAGGCTTTTGTGGCAGCACTGACTGTTGGGACTGAGGTGGTTCTGCTCCCACGGTGACTTCATGGCCTTTCTTCATCTCCATCCTGCGTCATTTCCCTGTGTTTCCAACTTGGAATCTGAGCCTGCCTATTGGTGCTATTGATACCCATGCTCAAAGTTTGAGGCTTTAAAACTAAGATTTATCATGTACCAATTTATTTCAAGGTGACCAAAAAACGATTTGCCCTATTGACCTCCAAACATGCAGGAACAAATAACTTTTATTAGGATTGGTGATGCTTGGAAAAGATATTTGGAAAGAGTGAGTCAAAGCTGTTTATATCTTGTGAAAAACATTCTCCCCTCCCCCGCCCTGTTTTTTAGTTCATTTAATTCAAGTACCTTACCAGATGCTTTGGGTCTAGTTCCAAATGGTTTCTCCAAAACTAATACGACAGAATTAATTAGCTAACTATTCACATCTTTTTTTCTCCTATCCTATTTCACATTCTGCTTCAAGCTTCCTTTTAGGCTTGAAATATTTTACTATCTTGTGCCTCACAGTTTATTTCATGTCCCTCAACTAAAAGGTTACCTTATTTCCTACTGGAGTTATACAATCCAGATGGCTGATGCTAAGAGGTAGCTAAACTGTACTCCAATCAATTGTCTTTTATGTCATTATCTCTGGCTGGCTCTTGTCTCTGGCAAAATCTTAAGGCCAAAAATATTAACATATATCTTGCTATATAAAAATGAACAAACAAGCAACAAGAAAGATATCATGACAAAAACTCCAAAATACTAAGTGAAGAGCAGAATGTGCGTTGGTTTCAACATTTTATTTAGATTTTTTTTGTCCACACCCATGTCACGTGGACATTCCAGAGGAGCGATTGAACCCACACCACAGCAGCAATCCAAGCTGCTACAGTGACGATGCCAGATTCCCAACCCGCTGCCTCTCAAGGGAACTCCAAAGGGTTCTCTAGTTTGATTTTATAGAGACAGATCTATCTTTTTTTTTGGCTTCACTTTTGGCACACAAAAATTCCTGGGCCAGGGATCGAACTCTGGACAGCAGTAACCAGAGCCACAGCAGTCCATTTAGATTTTTAAACAGGATAGAAGCTTCTGCATATATTTGTATATGACCAAAATCTCTCAGCACACAGTATTTAAGATATACAGGATTTAAGGCATCAAAAAGTGAAAACTAAAATTGATACAAAAGTGGATCCAGCTGTCAACTCCTAATCCTCAAAGGTATAATATGCTTTGGGAAGCTTTGAGGAATTGAGCATGGAAGTTATGGACCACTACAAAATGTTTCAGTTTTTCTGATATGATCCACCTGATGAATTTTAACTTTTGGTTATTTTTGAGAAGTATAAAATTGAAGAAATAACACTTATTTTTACTTTTAATTTTCAGTGTAGAAAATTTGGAAGACCACAGGAGAATAGCATCATTAATAACTTTATGAAACAAATATATCCTTTATTTCCATGAACATATTTTTTCTTAATAAAAGTGATATATTTTCACATGATGAAAAATGTTTTACAGTAATATTTATAAATATTTTACAGTGTTAATTAGTATAAGGATATGGTAACGAAGTTTCAAGCTATGTAGGAGAGTTCAAAATGGAAAATAAAATTTTCTTCTGGAAAGTATGACACAACATTGAGAATGTCTTTCAGAAGTTTCTCTTGGAAGGAATCTTCTCAAAAACCCCCAGCAAACTTTCTTACCTCTCATTGGTCCTATGTCCATTCTGTCTTTTTTTTTTTTTCTCTTTAGGGCTGCACAGGCAGCATTTGGAGGTTCCCAGGCTAAGGATCAGAGCCATGTCTGCGACCTACACCACAGCTCACCGCCATGCCAGATTCTTAACCCACTGAGTGAGGCCAAGGATCAAACCCCCAACCTAATGGTTACTAGCTGGGCTTGTTTCCAGTGCACCGCAATGGGAACTCCTCTATATCCATTCTTAAACCAATCCCTGTCTTCAGTGGCTTCATGGATCCTGAACAAGTGAAGAGGTATGGGATCACCAGGACTGAATAGACCTGGGAGAGGGGAGAAGGGATCCCATGCCCAGTGCATGCTCTCCTTCCAGTCAGGGCTC
Source organism: Sus scrofa (assembly GCF_054392235.1). Lineage (NCBI taxonomy): Eukaryota > Metazoa > Chordata > Mammalia > Artiodactyla > Suidae > Sus > Sus scrofa. Next base: position 81,800,511 of record NC_139397.1, read on the forward strand.
CTTCCCACCATCTCTGATGACCCTATGATAGGATCTTATCAATTCAACATCACTTTCTTCATGTCTTTTCTTTAATTCAAGGCCTCCATGCAGGAGAGACAGCAATTCAGCTTAGTTTCTCATTGCTCTCCAAGCCCACCAACAAGTTCTGACCCCTTCCAACAACATTAGATTCTGTATCTCCTTAGCTGGATTCTCAGCATCAAAGCAGTTGTCAAAAAATTCCCATTGTCTCTGCTGTCAACCAACAGTTTTACCCCGTTAGCACCACCACATGGAAATGCTTGTGTCCCCAGCTATCCCTGGGATGTTGCCATGACCATCCTATGCCGCCTCCTCTCCATGCAGGCTGTATTTTGCTACCTGTAAGAGGATATAAACATTTCAAATGTTGTGAGACATTTTCAATTAAAAGAGATTGTATCAATTCACACTCTCATGAATAAGAAATGATTGTTTCCTACCACATCCCTGTCAACATTGTGGACTGTCAGCCTTTGGATCATTGTAAATTGTATAGGTTAAAAACTAGACTTGTTAATTTTGTTAATCTTTTGGTCAGAGTGTGTCTTCAAGTAATTTTTTTTTTTTTTTTTGTCAAGAGCCTCTGCATGAAATATTTTCCAAGCCCTTGTGTATCTAGGACAGTCTATTGCCTACACACATGGATGACAAACCTGAAAGTTCTAGGTTTATAGTACAATTGCATCTTGTTTGTTGAAAAGAAGTGTGATGCTAGGTTGATTTTTATCTTTGCATGTAACTTAATATTGTTTTGAAACCTTGAAAATTGTGGGTTTTTTTCCTCTTTGTATCTAGACTTTTTCCCAGAATGTGTTTAGGGGTGTGTGTGTGCACGCGCGTGCGTGTGTGTATGTATGAGTGAGAATACACCAGTTTCCCTCGATAACAATTTCTCATATTTTTGTTTTACTATTGCGACTGTTAGTTCTAGTTTCTTCTTCAGGAAATCCCAGTTTTCATAAATTGTATCTTGGCTCCCTAATCTATTTTTCGTTTTATATCTAGTCCACAATTTCTTCACTAACTCTCTGAGGATTACACACACCACATACCACACATCTTAATATTTATTAATACAACACTAACACATTTGTGTCATTTATTCACCTATTTCATTACTGAGGCAATTAAAATTTTTATTCTTTAGAGTCATGCACTTAATAACTAGAAAGATAACCTGCTTGCAAGGGCATTCCTTTATCCATAACTAGAGTCAGGTTTGGGACCATAGAATCAGATCTGTTCTCTGTGACAGCCTCAGTTGCATGCACAAGTCTCATATAAACATATCCATATAAGAAATTAGAAACCACATTATTGTGTTGGCATGTGTTTATACATTGTACCAGTTAGGAACTTTATTTCAAGAAGATTAATTAAACATGAGATAGCCACATAATTTCTGCAAACAATCATTCCCTACTTCTTACATGTCATGGTCAACATTTATAAATAAAAGACTCCTGGTTTCATGAATCACTTGTTTAGATAATTAGGGGTGAATTGGCTGGAGCAATTATGTGGAAAACACACCCTTAATGTATTGTAGAGCTGGACAATGTAGAAGATGGTCTAAAACAGTAGTTCTTCATCTTAGTTGCACACTGGAGCCATTTGGGGATGCATGGATGAGCCCAAGAAACACTGACAGCTCCAGACACAGTGCCTACTTCAAGCACATCAAATGGTCTGGATATCCTGGCCAACCCTAATGTCTACCAAAAAGTTTGGTGCATAGGCCATTTGATTGAGCAGTTCCATTTCCAGGAACTTGTCTCACAGAAATGCTTGTGTATGTGATGAAGATTAATTTTCAAGATGTTTATTCATTCAACAAATATTCCTGGAGCCCCTATTCAGGGCCAGCACTGTTCTAAACACTAGGGATAGGGAACCGCCCTTGCTTAGAAAGATTACAATCTTGTGGGAAGGGCCAGATGACAAACAAAGAGATAAACTGGAAAAGAACAGATAGTTATAAATGCTCTGTAGAGAATTCAAATATGGTACCCGGTGAGGTCCTCTGAAACTTTTATTTCTCATCTAGGACTAGAGGAGACACTATTTTAAACTTCTCTCTGTCTTGATTTTCCATGCTATTTCCACTATACTGCGGAAGCCCATGATGCGAAAAGTCCCCTGGAGGTGTTTCCACCCAGAGTTCCAGGAATCAGTGGGTCTATATCTCAGGAACCTGGGCAATCTTTTCTGTTTTAATGTGCTCCCAATGTTATCTGAGGTTTCCTTTTTGTCTTTCAATTTATTTATTTTTATTTTGATAAAATACACATGAAATTTATCATTTTAACAATTTTCAAATGTACAATTCTATATTAAGTATATTTGCACTGTTGTGCAACCATCACTACTGTCTATCTCCAGATAGAATGTTTTTAATCAGTCTACAGGTTTTTGGACTTCTAAGAGTGGTATACTAGAGTCTTTGGTTATAGTAGAATATTTATTAATTTTTCCTTATACTTCTATCATAATTTGTGTTATATTGTTAACATTTTATTTTTGATGTGTGAAGTTTCTTGACCTATCTTACCTTTTATTAATTAAAAATGTTATTTTATTTCCCTATTCCTTAAAAATGTGTTTTTCTGGAGTTCCCATCATAGTGCAGTGGAAACGAATCCGACTAGGAAACATGAGGTTGCAGGTTCAATCCCTGGCCTCGCTCAGTGGGTTAAGGATCCGGTGTTGCCGTGAGCTGTGGTGTAGGTTGCAGACAAGACTCAGATCTGGCATTGCTGTGGCTGTGGTGTAGGCTGGCGTCTGCAGCTCTGACTCTACCCCTAGTCTGGGAAACTCTATGCGCCACAAATGTGACCCCCAAAAGCCAAAAATAAAAATAAAAATGTGTTTTTCCCAGTATTCCACCTTGTCTGACATAGTCTGGTATTGACAATTCCATAGTTGCTTTTAGATTCTAGATTCAAACTTTTTTTTCAGAACTTTGATAAACCTTTCCATTGTCTCCTTACACTTGGCATTGCCTATAAGAAGTCTGCTTCAAATCTGATTGGTTTTTTAGCTGATTTTTTTCTTCCTGGAAACTTTGTGGATTTTCTCTGTAGATTTGAAATTTCACTATGATATTTCTACACGTCGGGCTTCTGTGATTCTCCTGCTTAGTTCTCAGTGATCCCTTAAACCAGAGAAACAGTCTTTCTTAAGCTAAACATTTATTTGATTATTTTTTTGGTTACTTTCTCCCTCCTGCTCTCCATCCTCTCCGTTCTTCTCCTGGATTTCCTGTGTGATAGAGTCAGACTTCTGAGTGTCTCATTTGCCCCTCACAAAGCTCTCATGCTTTCCACAATTTTATTGTTTTAAGCTGACCTGTGAGGATTGACCTTCTAGATTAATTAATTATTCTTTAACTGTGAATGTTCTAGTCAGACTAAATGTTGCATTTTTATTTTTCAATGAAATATTTAATTTTCAGGAATTTCCATTTTTTTTTCTTTTCCAGATACATTTTCCTCTCCAGTCTCTTGGACATTAGTTTTACTTATTTCAAAGTCTCTTTGCTCTATTAAATCTATGTCTCCTTTTTCCTGGGAATAAGCTGTTCATGGAGTTTTAGACTTCTGCTTTATGACATTTATTGCCTTCCTTCAAATATTTGAGGGATTCTTGGTTGTCTTCTCCTCTTTGTGTCTGAAAATTTGTGTTCACAGCTCTGTGAATATTGGCTCTACTTACCATACATTACCTACTGATAACCATTGGGTGAGCATTATTACTGAAGGTGTTATCAGAAGAAGGTAACATCAGGTGTTTGTCTTCTTTGTAAGGGTTACCTGTTTCCTCCTGGAGACAAGTAGCTATCTTGAGCAGCTGCCCCTTATGCTCCATGCCCACCTTAGCTGCTTCAGCCTAGGATATCCACTACTGTTACCTGATTTGGCGCCAGCAAGAGACAAAGACAAGACTGAGAGTCAAGCGGTACTAAATCCAACTCTCCAATCAATCACCCTGATCACCGTCCTATGTATTTTCTCGTTCCCTGTGTCCAGTGAGCCTACATTTGGATCTCCCTCCCCTGCACAACCCCCACCTCCATGGCAGTTTCTCATGCGTGTTTTTTAGATGATGACTTCCTTCAGCTTTGTTTTTCTGTAGATTTGATTTCATCTGCATGCAGTATTTCAAGCATAACTCAAATTTTCTGGTCTGCTGATGATCCTTGTATGACTATTACTTTTAAAATGTCTTGTCTGTCATGTCAAGGAATTTGAAGCAATGTATCAGTAAATATTTCGTCTCCAAACAGAAAATCTTGAAGGAATTTCAAAGTAGAAATACAGGGAATTTGGCACTTGAAAAGTCACTGGAAGGGTCAGAAGACTGAAGGCCCTGGAAAGTCAAGGAAGACATTCAACTAGTCCTGAAGTTCTTCACCAGCTTTCAGGGAATCAGAAAATTATGACCAAATCTGAGTCAGAACTGAAGAAAACTGTTACTGAATTGGCATAGAGTCAGAGAAAGCCTGTGGACAATAGCAAACATCCCCTCTGCGGAGCTCAAGGCTCTTCCCTCAGGCTTCTAAATCGTACACAACAAATTTCATCAGGAGAAACTAAGTCTAACTAGACTTCTGGAGGCAAGGGGGTCTGGCCCATATAGCAAGGGAGTTCGGATGTGTTGGGGCTGATGAAAAAAGTAATTCCCAGAACTCACGTGAGGGAAGGATGGAAGGAGTTCATGGGCTCAGTCCATAGTCCTGATTCTGCTTCTCCCTGCATAACTCTCAAGCTTCTGGTTGTTCATGTCCATGATACATATATATGTATATATTTTTTTTTTGTTTTTTTTCTATTTCTTGGGCCGCTCCCGTGGCTTATGGAGATTCCCAGGCTAGGGGTCTAATCGGAGCCAGAGCCACTGGCCTATGCCAGAGCCACAGCCACTGGCCTATGCCAGAGCCACAGCAACACGGGATCCGAGCCATGTCTGCAACCTACACCACAGCTCATGGCAACGCCGGATCGTCCACCCACTGAGCAAGGGCAGGGATCGAACCCGCATCCTCATGGTTCCTAGTCGGATTTGTTAACCACTGAGCCATGATGGGAACTCCCATGATATATATTTTAACAGCTGATATTTACAGTAATCTTTATTTTCTTTTTATAGCTGCACCTGCAGCATTTGGAAGTTCCCAGGCTAGGGGTAGAATTGAAGCTGTAGCTGCCGGCCTACACCACAGCCACAACAACACCTGATCTGATCCGCATGTGCAACCACAGCTTGTGGCGATGCCAGATTCTTAACCCACTGAGTGAGGCTGAGGATTGAACACGCATCCTCACAGAGACAGTCAAGTTCTTAACTTGCTGTGCCACAATGGGAACTCCATTTTTTTTCTTTTTATATAGTAATATTTATCTTATTTCACTGTAAACCTGGTACAGGTGGGAGCAGACGAGGCACTGAGCCCCATACTTAGAGGTGATCCTGGACCCATACTCTGTGAAGGTCTGTCTGGTGCCTGGTACTATACATACAACCTAGTAGGTATTCACCGAGTATTTGTGACTAAATGAAGTGGAAACAGACAGCTAAAAAGGAAGAGAAATAGATTTTAACAGTATAAAAAGAAGTCCTAAATTAAGAAATGAGTAAAAATAAGTGATCTAAAATAAATACAAACTCTTTTAGATCTCTTTTATTTTTACTCATTCCTTTAGTAGATGCAACTATTACATTTAGAATGAATAAGCAATGAGATTCTACTGTATAACACGGGAAACTATATCCAACCTCTTGTGATAGAACATGATGGAAGATAATAAGAGAAAAAGAATGTGTGTGTGTGTGTGTGTGTGTGTGTGTGTGTGTGTGTGTGTGTGTGTGTGTGTATGACTGGGTCACTTTGCTGAAGAGGAGAAATTGGAATGTTGTAAATCAAGGATACTTTAGTAAAAAATAAAATTACAAACAATAAATACAAACTTTTCTTAAAGAGCAGTCAAGTTCAAAACAAAATTGAGAGGAAGGCACAAAGATTTCCCACATACCCCTCACCCCACACAGGTATAGCGTCCTCTTTTATCAGCATTACTCACAAGGATGGTAGCTTTTTGCCAAAGATGAACCTATATTGACACATCATAACCATTCTAACTCCACAGTTGACCTTAGGATTCTCTTGCGGTGGTGTATATTCTATGGGTTTGCATAGTGTATAACAGCATATATCTATCACTACAATATTATACAGAGTATATTCACTGCCATAAATTTCCTCTGACTGTTCCCCCCTTCCACATTTGTCTTTTTACTGTCTCTGTAGTTTTGACTTTTTCAGACTGTCGTATAGTTGGAATCACAGTTTGAAGCTTTTTTCAGATTGGCTTCTTTTACTTAGAAATACACATTTAAGTTTTCTCTATTTTATGTCTGATAGCACATTTCTTTTTAGTCTTGAATGATATTCCGTTGTCCGAATGTATCCATTATCCATTCACTCCCAAAAGGACTTCTTGGTTATTTCCAAGTATTGACAATTAGGAATAAACCTCTGTGCAGGTTTTCATGTAGATAAAAGTTTTCAGCGTCTTTGGGTAAATACCAAGGAGCATAGTTGCTGGGTTGTATGGTAAGAGTATATTTAGTTTACTAGGAAACTCTTCAAAAATGGCTGTACTCTTTTGCATTTCTACCAGCAGTGTATGGGAGTGCCTGTTACTCCACCTCCTTGCCAGGATTTGGTGTGCTCAGAGTTCTGGATTTTGACCATTCTAATAAGTATGCAGTAGTATCTCATTATTGTTTTAATTTGCATTTCTCTGATGACAGATGATGTAAAGCACCTTTTCATATGCTTACTTGCCATCTGTGTATTTTCTTTGCTGAGGTGTTTATTAAGGTCTTTGGTCCATTTTTAAACTGATTTCTTATTGCTGAGTTTTTAAGAGTTCTTTTTATATTTTGGTTAACAGTCCCTTATCAGCTGTGTCTTTTGCAAATATTTCCTCCCAGTCTATGGCTTATCTTCTCATCGTCTTGACATTGAGCTGAAGTTTTTCTTTTTAACAAAGTCCAGCTCTTTAGTTATTTATTTCGTGGATTATATCTTTGGTGTTGTACTAAAAAGGCATCATCAGTTGTAAATAATTATAAAAAATAAATCAGGGACAAAAGAGTAAAGAATTATGTTGTTTCTATAACTGAGGAAAATATGATAGAAGTACACACGCATGTATTTGTTTGTTCACACTTAGAGATCAGGACATCGGAAAAGACAACAATCAATAGGGAATCAAGAGATCTAGAGGAGCAAGGAATTAACTAATGATGAATTTCAAAATAAATTACATGAGAGATATTTGTAGGTACTTATTGAAATATGAATTTGCTATCACTTTTTTAAATTGAGAGGAATAAGAGTTTGAGGAAGGTAATATATTCTTTTAAAAGATAACTTTGGAAAAAAAAAAGAAAGGATAAGCTTAATTCTCACATCTAGAAAATATATTGGAAGGCATTATAAAATATCATTTTTAAATTTCCAGAAAAAAGCTATTAATGAATTACCATCAAAACTCTGGCAAGTCAAACTTAGATGGGTTAATCTGAGATATTTCTTTTAATACACTGATCAAAGCAATACATGGAATAAATTGAAGAATTGTTATAATAGTTTATTGTCCAATTGGAGGGACATAAAATGATTTAAAATGTGAAAGCCAACTTCTGTATTTCTCATAACTAAAATACTTTAGGGTAGTTAATAGTCTTAAAAAATTTTGCAGGATGGTGGATGCTTTTGAGAAATTCGTCTTTGGACTAAATGACTCAGTAAGGAAAGAATAAACTTCGTCTACTTCAGGGGGGATTTAGGTCAACAATTAGATAAATCATTTTTTCTAGGTGTGAAACGTTGGAATAGGTAACCATCAGAAATCTTGAAGGCTCATTCTTTGGGACATTATGAGAATGTGGAGAATTCTCCTTCCTAAATAATTTAAATGCACAGGACAAGATCATCTGAAAGGCAGTACTGCTGAGGGTTAAGTCCTGGGCTTAGTGCTTCACTTTTATTAATAATCTGGATCATAAAATTGAATGGAAAGCACAGATTGTATTCCCAGACCTCTGTACCATCACAGAATTTTCAAGGGGCCAGTGGTCCAGCAGGTAGGGCTTGGGGCCAGGTGATAGGCCACCTAGTTTGATGTTAAATGGGGGGATAAGAGCACCAGGACACTGCAAGACTGAATAATGTCAGGTCAACTACGGACATATTTTGCCTAGAAACTCAAGTTTCAGGATGGCTTTAATAAAGTTGAACACTAGTCAGAAACCAATAGAACTAAGTTCAACAGTAAAAAAAGTGGAAAGTAATAACATTAGCTAAACACTTGCATAGCACTCAACAGATACAAATCAGCATTCTAAACCCTTTCATATGCTAACACTTCAAGGGAAATAAAAAGCACATATGTAATGTAAGATGACATGTTTTCAGTTTATGTGGCGGGGGGGAAGACTTGAGATTCTGATTTAAGGAAATAGTAAAGTTTTTATTTTACGCACTGTGCTGAATGCCCAGAGGTGAGTAATGTAACGAAGGTAGTATATAAATACCTTTGTATTTTTGAAGAAAAAGCCGACAAAGTGATAGTTACAAAGCTTACATTAAAAAAAAGAAAAACTTCCAAAACTCTGTTATGTGCTAGGCACTGTGTCACTTACGGTTATGTAACTTATTTAATCCTCATAACAATCCCTATGGGTAAGTATTATTATTATAATTTGATAGATGAGGAAACTAAGGCTTGGGACAAATAAGTAGTTGTTTCTCAGTTGCCTGAGATGTCCAAATATCCAGGTCTCTAAAATATGGGCTCTTTCCCTATTATTTAAACTCCCCTTTAGATAAGAGGCATATTGGAGATCAATGAAAGTCTAAGTGGAAAAATGTGAAGATTATAAAATCATACATCATCTATAATTATAGCAAAGAAAAAGTTCATATGGGTTTTGTTCCAGTTATTTATTGCTGAATAGCAAATATCTTAAAGGTACAAAATAACAATCATTTTAACATGTCTACAGATTCTTCCAGCCAGGAATTAGGCAGAGCTTAGCTAGGATGGCTTGTCTTTGCTCTACAATGTCTGGGTTCTCAGCTTGGAAACTTGAAATGGCTGGGAATGACAGGATCAAATAAGCCTGGAATGATCTGGAGTCTTCACTCATCCTGGCACCTGAGCTAGAAGGACACAAAATGTGGGTTTGGCCAGAACTATTAGCCACAAGTTCTATGCAGGACCTTAACATGTATCTTGGGCTTTCCCCCACATGTTAACTGGGTTCTGAGGGGAGCAACTCTGGAAGGTGAGAATTCCAAGAGAAGCAGATGCATGCTGTGTGACCTGTTGTGGACCCACTGTAGAAGTCATAAAGCATCACCTCTAACCCATTCTACTGACTACCAGTGAGTCACCAAGGGGAGCCCAGGTTCAAGAGAGGGCAATGGGGTTCTATTCTTTGATGAGGTAGTGGTAAGAACACGTGCAGAAGGGCAGGTGGAGTGGAAGATATAGTTGCAAACACTTTCAAGTAAAACAGTCTGCCACACCCATGACCAGTGCTGGGGATGAGAACACAAGAGAGTGCAAATAATGTATCTGGAGAAATTGGAATATGTGTGTGTATACCTCTTACAAATTTCTCTTGTAAAATGTTTTTGCCAAAACATTTTTAGATGGTGAGCATGCCCGTTGGAGGTGTGAACAACTGTAGTCTGCACTGTGGCATTGGCTCTATTTTTCATTCTACTTATCAAGTCTTCCTGATAGAAGTGGAAACAGAACTTGTTTCCTAAACTAAACTGAACTTAAGAAAAAAAGGCAGGGACTTCCCACTGTGGCTCTGCAGGTTCTGAAACCGACTAGCATCCATGAGGATGTGGGTTCTATCCCTGGCCTCTTTCAATGGGTTAAGGATCCAGCATTGCCTTGAGCTGTGGTGTGGGTCACAGACATGGCTCAGATCCCTATAGCTGTGGTATAGGCCAGCTACTGCAGCTCTGATTCAACTCCTAACTTCCATATGCTTCAGGTGGCACTCTAGAAAGCAAAAAAGAAAAAAAAAAGGCAAAGGAGGGGTGTAGTCTAAGATACAGGAGCAATGTGGCTAATTTTTTTCCAGGTTTATTGCTGTGACATATTAGAAATGGTTTAAACTGTTGCTCAAAGGTTTCTGAGTCAAAGAAGAATCCCTGGTAAAATTTGTTAGAAACCCCAAGGACTTTTCTGGAAGAAGATTGTGAAATTCCCTTCCTTTCAACTGCCAGTCTCACTTGATGGTTTGCAAAAAATGTAATGTACACATAATGAACAGGATGAAAGATAATCCATTAGTAGTCAAGCAGATGTTCTACCTTAACCTTGGAAGACCTGGCTTTTTTAGTAAGTGCTGCTGGACTAAGTTTACTATTCCAGAAGAGTGAAGAAGAAGGAAGGTGTCTCTCTGTGCTTCGAGTTTACAATATTCCCAAATCTTATAATAAGGATGGTTGAGTTTTATAGTATCAGTGAGGGGATTCCCATTGCTTCTGTTTAGAAAAGCACTGCCTAGATTCTGCCCAAATTTTAGTTTATGATTTGAAGGTTTTTTTTTTTTTCCCAAGTCTTAGTAATTTTTGGTGGATTTCTGTTGCTTAGTTATAGCAAGTCAATATAAAAGTGAAATTAAATCCATAGAACTAAATATGCATGATGAATAGAACTTTGGTTTGTGTTGAGTAGCCTCATTAGAGTATTACTGAGCTTAAAGAAACAGGGAACAGCCGTCAATGAAAACGTTGTGCTCTGCAGAAACCAGCCTACATAAATATTTTATTTAGCCGAGATAATAACAGATTCTTAGAATACCTATTTTTTTATTGTTGCAATCAAATGTGATTTGATCCATTAAATCTTAGCTATAAATTTACCAGTGAAGTTAAGCAATTAATTAAGACACATCAAAAGTTAATTTTGCATTTTAGAACAGTATGCAGAATCTAGTTAGGTGAGATCCATAGCTCTTTTTTTAATATGTGATCAATTTCCCAGTTACAGTGAATATATTTTGCATATAATTTTGCAAAAGAGTCATTTTAAAGTTAATCCATAAAATGTAAATTTTTAAAAAGATAATTCTTAAGATACAAAGAGAGGAGTTCCCTAGTGGCTCAGAAGGTTAAGTATCTGGCATTATGGCTTGGGTCACTGCTGTGGCACAGGTTTGATCCCTGGCCTGGGAACTCCTACATGCTGCGGGCACAGTAAAAAAAAAAAAAAAAGAAGAAACCAAGAGAATTATATTTTGGAAACAAGCGTTATGATTTGAGAATTTCTGGGAATATAAATTTCTGAGAGTATAAACTGTAAGACACAGATATTAAGATTCACTAGTCCCCTATCACTCTCCTTCATGTCCACCAAATTTCTGCCCACCATTGCTACTTGAGGAAAGAACAAAGGAAAACAGTTTAATCCCCAAGAAGAGAGATTATAGTTAATTACAAGGCAGAAGAGCCTGTCCTTGAGAGCTGTTAAAACAGCAAATGCTGCTGCTTGGGAATATGCTTTTCATGTTTTCAAGTTGGATCAGTTCCCAGGTCCAGGATGGGAAGATGGACACTAAGCCTGTCACTCTGTTCCAAAAAGGAGAGTTTTAGTGTTGGAGGACTCATTGGTCACTGTTGTTCTATTCAGTCTTGGTCCCCAGAGACCCAGAAATCTTTGCCAAACTGAAATAACCAAAAAAAAAAAAAAAAAAAAAAAAAAAAAGAAAAGAGAAGAAAGAAAAAGAAGAAAACAAAGACGTTGTCCCCCCCTACCCCCAGTATAGGGGCAGAATTGTCTTATTTTCTGGATTCTCACACAGTCTTATGGTTCTTGTACTGTCTCCCTGAACACGGTGCTGTGGCTGTGGAATATCAACAGCAACACTGACACCACAGAGGCAGCAACCACAACCACAACAAAAAAGGCAGAACCCATGCATGGGAACAGCACCACCTGACCCCTGAAAAGCCATATAAAATGACACCTTCACATTTTATTTGTACTTGGTTTTAAAATAAATATTCTACTTTCATGATTCACTAGAAACTACTGAAGTCTTTAGTTTGAGGGCTAATACTGACACCCATACTTCTTTGTGTGTTTTTATTTTTTTTAGGCTGCACCCACAGCATGTAGAATCCCTGGCCAGGGATGGAAACTGCACCACAACAGTGACAATGCCAGATCCTTAACCCACTGAGCCACCATACTTCTTTTTTGATAAGACTAACCATTCAATTAGTATTTTTTTTTCAATTGTTCTTTCACTTTGGGGGAATAAAACAACATAAATGAGACTGATGAAAAATTAATAAACAACAGTAATTGCCAACATATAATGAGTACTACAAGCCAGGCATTGTATATATATGTTATCTCATTATGTTAATAGTCATCAGAAGTCTATGGAGTGGGCATTCTTATTTAGAGCCCATTTTACAGATGAGTATCCAGAGCTTATGGAGATGAAGTAAATTGCCTGAAATCACAAGTTAGTAAGTGGCATAGCCAGAATTAGACACTAGCTCTGCCTGATTCCCAAACCCAACCTGGTAACTGTCTTTCTGCTCATGGCATTATGAAGAATGACAACTGAATACAATGTCATACTGATGCAACAAATTCAGAAATTGCTTGGTTCCAGTGATTGACAAAAACAGTTAGATCTAGACAATCCTTATCCATCCAAAACTCCAATTTAAGGAACACTGAAGTGATGCCGGGAGGCCAGGGACATTAATGTGACAAACGAGGAGTGTACATTGTCACCCCTGGGCAAGAAAGTATGTGTTCAGAATAGAGTTGCCTATCTCTCTACTAGCTTGTAAACTTCAAGCTTTCTGTATTGCAACATTGCAATAAAAGTCCAGTTGGGCATTTCAGATTTCAGAACTAGACTGGGGCAAAGTGTCGCAGCCAATTCAAATATTCTGTGAAATATTTGGGCAGAAATATTGGGTAGACTGTTTGGGTAGGAAGTCCCCATTAAAATCTAGAACATGGAATAGAAATGTTACCTAAAATTTTTTATATTTAGAAGGTAATCCTTAGAAAATATTAATTTCTCCAGATGCTGGTTATGACAAGAGCCTACTTTTATTAAGCATTTACTATGTACCAGATACCTTGTTGAGCTTTGTTATGCACAGACTCCCATTCTCACATCAACCTTATGTGTGAAAGACTATTATTATTATTTCCAGCCAAGATGATTTAGGCTAAGAGAGGTTAAAGAAAGTACCCAAGGTCACGTGGTAGGTAGGGGAGCTGATTGGTATGATTCAAAAGCCAGTGCTCATGGTGTAATTGTTCTTATGATTCTGCTGTATAAGGAGGTCATGCAAGAAGAGAGAGCAAGCCAAATCCAGAAAAGGAAGAGAGTTTCTGCTTCTTCCTTTGTCTTTGTTTATGGAGATAAGTCCCTCAAAGACAGCCTTTAGGTTGATAGGAGTTAGAGATTGCTTCGTCACTAATTTTCTCCCCATGTGCTCGTGCCTTCCTAGCTCTTCTTTCTACCTCTGCAGCTAGTGCTCTGCCATCTTCCTTTTCCCCTAGTTTTCTCTCAAAAGCTGGCATACAAACCTCCAGCCCCGGGGACTCTAGCTCTTGCTGCTCTTTGAACCAAACCAAATTGTTTCCCAGGAACTACTAGAGAAAACCTTCCCAGCCAAGTTGTAGCCCCACTTCTCATGCTTGAGTCGTACTTCAATAGACAAGTACCTCCCGCTGGGTAGCCACTTCTTTAATTCTCTCCTATCTCAACACCGTATCTTTACCCCTTGCACCATTATTTGGTGTCTACCGCTAAGTCCCAAAAGAAGACCTTTTGTATTATTCACTAAGGAGCAGAGGCTACCAGGAAAACTCCTAAAACTCCACCCTACAAATTTATCTCTGTATAAGCTGGAACTTTTTAAAATCTCAACCCCTACTTCACTCATATTTCATGGGAACTTCCTACAGGAAATTTTATGGATGGCAGTCAAAATCTTGAGGATGAGTGAGATCGCCCCAGTGCACAGTGAGAATCTAAGGGGACAAGATAGAAACTGACATTTATTAGATGACCAAAGCAACAAAGATAGTGAATGAGCAGGGGAGAGAATGTCAGAGGAAGGATCCAGGAAGAGGTGGTATTTGAGAAGCCAGCAAAAGAATGGAAGGTCCACACTGTTAAATGTTGCAGAAGTATCAACTTACCTGAAATTCAATTGGCAGATTTCATGGTGAGATGTTTAGCAGGTACATTTGCCCAAGTCAATCATTAAAAACCTACAAATAACAAATGCTGGAGAGGGTGTGGAGAAAAGGGAACCCTCTTATACTGTTGGTGAGAATGTAAATTAGTAGAGCCACTGCGGAAAACAGCATGGAATTTCCTCAGAAAACTAAATATAGAACTACCATATGATCCAGCACTCCCACTCCTGGGCATATAGTGGACAAAACTATAATTCAAAAAGATACACCCCTGTGTTCATTGCAGTACTATTCATAATAGCCAAGACATGGAAATAACCTAAATGTTCGTCAACAGATGAATTTATTAACAAGTTTTGGTACATATATACAATGGAATACTACTTGGCCATAAAAAGAACAAAATAATGCCATTCACAGCAACATGTGGGCAGCTAGAAAGAGATGGACAAAAACATATGATATCACTTACATATGAAATATAAAATATGGCACAAATAAACCTATCCACAAAACAGAAACAGACTCACGAACATAGAGAATAGAATTGTGGTTGCCAAGACGGGGAGGGAGAGGGATGAACTGGGAGTTTGAGGGTAATAGATGCAAATTATTATATTTAGAATACACGGACAATGAGGTCCTACTGTACAGTACGGGGAACTATAGCCAACCTGAGAGAGACCATCATGGAAAAGAATATTTTAAAAAGAATGTATATATGTATATAATATATGTATAATTAAGGTATTTGCTATATAACAGAAAGTTGTGCAACATTGTAAATCAACTATACTTAAAAAAAAGCACTAATTTTGTCCAGATGGCAATGGGCCCAGCAAAAAATTTACATTTCTTAGTGTTCCTTCCAGCTAGGGCTGGTCATATGATAAATTTCTGGCTAATGAAAATAAGCAGAAATGATACATGCCTTTTCACATTTGTGTTTTTTCTTCATTTTTGGAATGAGGGTTCAGTACTAGAGTAGAATAGCCATCCTGACAGCACAAGGCAGCAATTGCAGGAAGGAAAGTCTCCTCTCCTGAAGGAAAGATTCATTCTTAAATGAGCAAAATAACAACTTATTTAAGGACCTAATTTGAGTAGATTATCATGCTCACAGGCAAACCTGATTCCTAACTGATAGAATAATAAATGTTAGAAGTAGGTGATGAATATGAGACAATGGAAAAGCATGATCAGGTACATAAAATACAATCAGGGATGTATTTAATACAAAAGCCCATGCTATGAATGCTCTATATTCTCTATGGGAAGGCTATCTATTTGCTTATATTTGCTTCTAAGATGTCTAGAAGACAATACAAAGAGGGAAATGTGGCCAGTTATCTGTCTATAAGAGAAAAAGCAAAATCACTCAGAAGAAGAAAATGGATTTTGATAGCAGAGCAAGTCAAATATTTCTTTTCAAGGCTCCTTTCACAAGGGACAGCATGACATCAGAAACAATGTCCTTGTTAGCATCCTTACAGAGGAAAACATCTCTGGGTTGTTCTAATAACTGATGGTCTCACCCACAGTGCAAGGAAGCAAAACACTCAGAGCATCTAGATAAATAGTGGCAACATATCTTTCCGGCAATTCTCTGTAGATATGATTTCTTTAATTTTTTTTAGGTGAAGCACATTAAACATCTGGTGCAAATTGTGGGTCTTCCAACAGAAAAAATGCACATGTGCGCTAAATTCTAACTACAATTTCAAGACATTATGGACTTTTAAGGGTTTGGAAGTTCTGGGTTAAGAACTCTGCTCTGATCTGGATTTTTTAAAATATCTAACCACAGTGAGGACTTGGGTTACAACGTGTCTGTGTTGTCATATAAGTAGAGTGACCAATTGTCCTGGTTTGCCTGGGACTGAATTGTATTTTGAGATGCAAAACTTCTGGTGCTAAAACCAGGACAAGTCTCAGACAACCTGAGATAGTTGGTTACACTATACATAAGTGAAGAACCACATGGCTTAACATTAAACCAAGTTTGTGTGAGTGTGTGTGTGTGTGTGTGTGTTTGTGTCTATGTGAATTGGAGAGACGGGTAGACTTCTTTCTCTGAAAACTGAGGGTTTCACAAAGATACATACCTAAATTCATATTACCTACGATTCCAAGGGACTTTCACAGGCAGAGCCAGGAGACTTCCTCAAAATCTATTTCAAATCTACTTTAATGCACCAACAAATGAACAAATATGTTTCCAAAATCCACTTCTTTTTTATAAAGCTACAGTGATTTGTATTTAATACTCATCTTACCTGTTTTTTATGTTTCGAAATAACTGATGGATGTAGCTTCCTGGTATATTTTCTGAAATAAATATTTTGCAAAACAAATTCCAAAGTAAGTAACTGGTGAGATTTACTATGTGGAAATAAGTAACCTTAAGCCACTTAAAAGTTGGGAAGAATCATCAAAAAATATAACTTTGGGAGTTCCCGTCATGGCGCAGTGGTTAATGAATCCGACTAGGAACCATGAGGTTGTGGTTTGATTCCTACCCTCGCTCAATGGGTTGACGATCTGGTGTTGCCGTGAGCTGTGGTGTGGGTCGCAGTCGCGGCTCTGATCCCCGTGTTGCTGTGGCTCTGGTGTAGGCCAGCGGCTACAGCTCCGATTCGACCCCTAGCCTGGGAACCTCCATATGCCGTGGAGGTGGCTCAAGAAATGGCAAAAAGACAAAAAAAAAAAAAGACTTTGGTTGCAAAATGATTGATTTTAGCTTTTAGAATCATTGAGCTCCTTCACTGTGGTAACATTTGCATAGCAGGGCCAGATTTCCTTAAAGTCACCACCTGTATCTCAATTAAACCATACTTCTAGGTATAAGGCAATTGCTAATATCATAATCTCTCTGACAGGAGGGTTGGCTCTCAAAAGACTGATGAGCAACAAAAATAGTTATTATATTGGTAGAGAAGTCAAAATCTGTTTTACCTATTTAGCCGTTGTTAACTGCCCAGACAAGAGAGATTTCCTAACATCTTTTCCTTAAAATAGGTATTATTCTCATAAAATTATGAAGAGGCATCAATGGTTAGTGTTCTCAATTCAAGTAGTTTGGTCCATCCTCAAATTTGAAAGCTTGTAAAAGTCAGGAAGAATAGCAAAAAATTATCTATTATTCCTGACAATTTCTTCATGAGAAGATAAGGAGCCCTTCACTTGCAGGGGGTAGAGAGGATGCTGGGAGCAGCTGGCTGTGTTTGAATTAGGATGAAGAAGCCACATTCCAGTCTGGAAGCATTTCATGTAAGCATTTCCAGCAAGAGATCTCTCAAGAAATCTCCAATCCTCCCCAAATTTCTTGTGTCATTCTAAAACATACCTAATGAGCACCTAATTTTCTGTTTGTAATTTTATATCCTTTTCCTTAAATGTGGCCACCCAAATTGTATAAGTTTCAGGTCCCACAAAACATGAAACTGTCCCTGCCTGAAGACCACCTGATTCTTATTTTCCCTGAGAAACTTAGTGTTTGCCAACCAGAGACTAGGTCTTCTCTACAGAATAGCTAATAATAAACTAACTAGGGCCAGGTTCTTGATTTCACTAACATTTGGGTTCTTTTGGTTTGCCTGTTAATATGCTTGTCAAGTTCCTCCAAGCACCAGAAATGGCTATAAAAATAACATGTATCATGCCTCGGGCAAGTACCAATTCTTAATACAAATTAAGCTGAGGCAAAGTAGAAAGCAGGAACTGTAGGCACAATCTTTGTTGAGTAGGAGAGAAAACTGATAGATGTGGGGCCATAAGGCATTGTTTTGCATTATGCAAATAGAAAGTATACTAGTGTGCTTGCCTAAAACAAAAGTACAACACTGTTATAAAAATTGTTCATGCCTGTGTGCATCTCCAATGGCCCCTCTCATCCCCAAATAGAGTTCTGAATGTGGGCTCTCCTGTTGTAAAAGATGAAGATCATTCAAGAGTCTTGAGTTAGCAGAGCTTTTTAAAACTTGAAAAAGAAAATTGAGATTTCATATGTGATTGGAAGTGCTTCCCTTTAACCGCTGAGGCTGTTAAATGAATATATTTTAGGTGGAGAACTAGTTACTTAGTTGGCAAATGTAATATGATACATTATATTCCCTAAATCAAGGTAAATAACCTCCTATAGAGCTGAGTAATCTGGGATTCAAGTGTCAAAGGATCATTGGGAAGAATAAGAGCATTAAGAAAAATAATCTTTGTGTTTAGTTTTATAGATATTATTGATTTGGTGGAACAGTGATTATAGGAAGATAAAGTTTCCCTTCAAACACCAAACAGTTATTGTATAGATAGAATCCGCTTTGGCTTTCAAAACTGTTCTAAGATTAGAGAGAGCAGAGGGAAAGAATTTGTAAGCAAAGTTAGTCTTAGCACCAGTGACAGTGAAAAACGGCACATGCTTTCCAAGTCTCAGGTTATACCCCAACAGGGTTTGAAAAATGGGAGTTGAGCTTATGAAAGAGTTGAGGAAATTATCAATACGAATGCTGAGGTGCTTCGTGGTTCATTTCTCATCTCCTGCATCTCCTCACGTGTTTCTTGATTACTGATGCTTCCTATCAAAGGAATAAACCACTGAAAAATGAGCACATACCACTTTGGGACACCAAGTATGGGTTTCAGGCTTAATGAATTTGGGTATTTCGGATGTCCAAGTGGAGAAAGGAAAATGGGGGTAGGAAAGATTTTCTTTTAAAAAAAGGATCATAGGGAGTTCCCATTGTGCATAAGCAGGTTACAAAACCAACTAGTATTCATGAGAATGCAAGTTCGACACCTGGACTTTCTCAGTGGGTTAAGGATCCGCCATTGCCATGAGCTCTGTAGCTGGCAGTCACGGCCTCAATCCCACATTGCTGTGGCTGTGGTCAGCAGATGCAGCTCTGATTCAACCCCTAGCCTGGGAACATCCATATGCTGCAGGTGCGGCCCTAAAAAGAAACCAAAACCAAACAAAAACATTGTAAACTGAATATGAAGAGCCTGGTAACTCAGTTCTTCCAACTGAAAACGGTGTTTCTGTCTCTATGGATTTCTGCTATATTCTATAAGTTTAAATTGGGAAAGTTTTATTTTCTTTTTAAATTAAAGGATGACTTTTATTGCCTTACCAAAGAGCTTCTTGCTGTTTGTGAAGAGGTCTCCATCTCCTTTTGATTGAGGGATATAGGAATTGGTCTTATTAACATAACAACTAATCTTGAGCCAAATTTGAAGCAATCTTATTAAACGCAAAACAAATCTCTTCTATGTGTCTCTGTTTTCCAAGGGCATGTTCTGAAATATGATAAGAAAAGCTATCCTTGAAGTATTTCTAGACAAATTAAAAGCAGGAAATACCAGAGATTTCATGTGCTGAACTCTCATGAGATTTACTGCCCAATTTAGCAGTTTCAGCAGGGGCCTGGGATATGCCTCTGTACATTTCAATGCGAATTCCAAGTGGACTGAAGTTGTAAAGCTTTAGAATTTCATCCATCACTTAGCATTTCTTTGATTTGGGGTTACATGTCACCATTAATCATAAAAATACAAGATCTCTTGAAGTATGGCTACTTGGGCTCCTCCATGGAATTAAGGGTCTAAGTGAACAAACCAATAAACAAATCAAGTTGATCTGGGAGTATAATGAACCAGATTTAAGTCTAAAAATGCTTTCAAATTTTACATTTTCAAGTTATTTTCAGAATGGCTTAAGTAGCGTATTCTCTGAGGGTCTGATGTGACTTTCTGGAATGCCTTTCTCTGCCTCGATGAGGAAATTTAGCAGCAACTGTGAAACTTGAAGCAACATGTGATCTCCCCTGGGTGTGCTGCCCAATATAGCCGTCGCCACACACTTAATGCCCCTTTGACATCTCGGTCCCCACATTGCTAAGATAATAAAGTAGGTAACCATATGAAATTTTAAAAATGTGTGTGAAACACATGGCTAATGGTCCAAATAAAATACAAGGGTTATTTTTATTGAGAAAAAAAGAAGTTTGCATAATTCTCTTACTTGAAGTTTTTCATTGGTTCCTTGCTGGTTACATTTGAAGTTCTAAGACTCAAGCTCATGAAATGAGCACCAATCTGGGATAAAATTTTAATGTATCAAAGTTCAAGAAGAAATAAAGATAAGAATTGGGATTTTTTTCATAAAAACAAGTTTACTCATTCAAAAACCTTTTTTTTTTTTCTTTCTGGGATTATGTCCTTTATACTTTTTTGGCATTAACAAAAAATTCCTTTCCTCTATGAAATTTTGGTGTTTGTAAATGACTCAATTAGACAAAATAAAGACTTGGTCATCTAAAAATGTCTTTTAAATTTATGATCTGTAATATCCAAAAGTTTAGGGAATAACTGTGCTGTGAAATGATGATTAACTTCTTATTATGGCACCTAAGACCCTTCTTAATCTTGCTATTTTTTATTCTGCACCTTCACTTTCACCACTTTTAACACAGAACTTCTGGAATAGAGACATGTTTAATGAGTTGTATCACACATGTCTTCACCATGAAATTCCATCCATTCCTTGTCCTTCTCCTTCTGGAAAATTCCTGATTATCCTTCAAAACTCAGAGGGGAAAAATATTACCTCCTCCTTGAAGCCTTCTCTGATAAGCCCATCTGGTGTCTCTAGGAAGAAACTCCTAGTTTTCCATTTCCACTGATCCCAGATATGACCCTGGTCAGATTACATCATAATGTTATGTTTGCTTCACCATATGCTCCATTTAGAGAGAGATCCTTAGAATAGGCATTTTTCTTTTCTGGGTTTATTTCTTTATCTTCTGTCTCTAAGCCAACGGTTGACACATAGTAGATGCACGATAAATGTCTGATTAGATTTTGAATGGGTGAATGATTAAATTATGTCTTCCAGTTGTCTTGCTTTAATTCATTTATTTAGTAATTTATAAAGAAATATTTAAGCACCTATAATGAAATAGTTTTTGGAGATACCCTTAGAGTTGCATAGTGTAAAATATAGCCTTTATTTGTAGTTTGCTTGTAATCCAATTGGGAAAGACAAAAAAAAAAAAAAAAATTCACACAGAAAATGTTGTATAACCAATACACAAAATGATCAAAGATGAGGGCAACATGTTATGTGTGAATCAATGGAGCCCAAGGTCACTGCTTTCTACTTTTACTAGGAGACTTTTTACAGTTTACATTGGCCAGAGGTTTCAAGGAGAATGTGGAAATAGGTACCAATATTATGAGCCCTCCGTGCTATGCAGCCAGGTCCACACAAAATCAGAACTCTCTCTTTTTGAGTGTGTGTGTTTGTTTGTTCCTTTTTGCCATTTCTTGGGCTGCTCCCACGGCATATGGAGGTTCCCAGGCTAGGGATCGAATTGGAGCCGTAGCTGCTGGCCTACGCCAGAGCCACAGCAACGGGGATCGGAGCCTCGTCTGCGACCTACACTGTAGCTCACGGCAACTCCGGATCCTTAACCCACTGAGCAAGGCCAGGGATCGAACATGCAACCTCGTGGTTCCTAATCAGGTTCGTTAACCACTGAGCCACGACGGGAACTCCTGTTTGTTTGTTTTTGCTGTTTAGGGCTGTGCTTGCAGCATATGGAAGTTCTCAGGCTAGGGGTCAAATCAGAGCTGCAGCTTAGGGCCTACACCACAGCCACAGCATTACCAGATCCAAGTCGCTCCTGCAACCTATGTCACAGCTCACAGCAATGCTGAAGCCTTAACCCACTGAGCAAGGCCAGGGACAGAACCTGCATCCTCATGGATACTAGCGGGGTTCTTAACCCATTGAGCCACAACAGGAGATCCCCAAATCAGAACTCTTATTCTCTCTCCAAAATCTGTCCCCTCCCTTCTACCCCATCCATTCCATCACCCTTTGACTTGTCTGCCTGTTTATAGCCTAGCCTCATCCTTCATACTTGACATCCAGGACCACTTTTCTGTCTCTGATCCTTCAGTTTTTCTTCCTCAACTATAATTGATACTTGCTGCCTTCCATAAAGGCCCAGGGTAAATAGCCCACCTGGCATTTTCTAATCTAGTCCTTTTGTTTTATTGGCAAGAGATCTGAGACCTGGGGTGGTCATCGCTCACCTGAGATCCTCCAACAATTGTTAAGGTTCTACCTCCAGGGTTCTCCCCCCGCCACTCCTAATTTGTATGCACACATAGCATCTTTAAGATGTTCAAAAAAATTAAAATGTAGGTCTCTCTCTCAACCAAGTTTTATTTCTTCCATGAAAGCTTGGTCACTGACATATTCACTGAGGGCAAGTAAATATGAATTTAACTTAGTGCAGTAAATATGAATTTGATTTTTTTCACAAGGAATCTACCTGACTTTGATTTTATGCCTTTGTTTTTATTAAAAATGTTAGACATTAAGTAGAAATAAAGAAAAGGAGGCTATGAGAAAACTGAATGGTGAAAGTTGCATTGTAAAATGGCTGAGTTTTACATTGTACATTGTGTGAGAACCACTGGCTTTCGCTGGATCTCAGCTCCTAGGTAAATTTAGGTAGAGATAGTTTTGTTACTTATAGACACCCACCCCTAACATAAAAACATATATTCACATCCACACATATTCAGAAATGTAAGACGCTCATTTCCCTTTGTCCAACCTCTCTTGTGGGGTATATTTCAGACTAGTTTCCCTAAATACACAGAAAATAAACCCTAAAACACCTTTCATTCTTCCCAATTTAGGCTATGGAAAGTGGCATTCAAATATCAATAATTTGCAGAATTAAACTCCATTGAATCTCAGCAATTATTTTCCAGGAAATAACTATTTTCATTCCTAATTACAATAAAGTAGAAATAGTCAAAGGTCATTTTCATCTTTGTTCAAGTTGTTAGGTTTACTTTATTTTTTAAAATCAACTTTCGAGCAGCATATAAACATGATTTTGTTTAATTTAAACCAATTTTTACCCTATTCATATTTACAGAGATAGGACAGAAGTCCCAGATTTCCGCTGTTCTGTTTTTGTTTTTGGATGAAATCTTAGTTGTTTAATGAACTTCAATATTTATATTTAGTTAAAGCTCTGCTATCATTTATAACCAGATGAGACAGCCATGGGAAGATAAATTGATAATTTATTCCTCTTGCATTAGGGAAACAGTTCTTGTATTTACAATATGCTTAGCATAGCAATTCCCTGCCTAGCTTCCTAATATTTGTGTACATTTTATGGTGCAGTGTGACTTTCAAATTAAAAATGATTTGTTGCAAGAATATTGACTAGGAAATGCATTCTGAGAAGAGATAGCAGAGAAGATGTAATGAGATTTTTCACTACCCTTAGCCCTGGGCTATTCAATAATTTTTGTTCTTTAAAGCTAAGAGGAAGAAAGAGAGCCTCAAACTGAGTGGCAGATGTTAAGTCAGGAAATGGGAGCTCCGCCTTCCCCAGAGCTTCAAGTCATCTCTCTGACCTTTGTGGCCTTGTTGAAAGGCTTTCTCTGAATTGAATGACAACACGGAGGCTGTGGGTAATATTGCAAATCAGAGAATGCGGGTGTGACGGGAAGCCGTGACCCTTGCCCTGTGTGGTAGTTCAGACCTAGGTTAGGGGTGAGGTGTGAAGGGCTTTGCAGCACTGGGTGGTCTGGCAGGGTCTGAGGTCCTCCCGAAGGACCAGGAGGGCCCAAGAGGCTTTTTTAGCGGGTTCCCACCCTTGTTTCTGCTCCACAGCTCTGGGTCCCTCCTCCACGTCTTCTTTCAGTCTGTCTACAAGGTGGGTGCTGTTTGACCCAGATATTTAGGCATTAAACACAAACAACACAGAAAGTGCCAAAAAAATCACTCCTACTCCCTGGTTGAGGGTGTCCACACAGTGGTGGTGGCTCAGAACAGATGCAAGGTCCTGCAGAAAGGGTATCGATTGGTACAGGAGTAAGTGACAGGAAAAATGGTTCCAAGAACAATCCCCCGCAACACCCCACCAGCTTTATTGGGATATAATTGACATAAAAGGATTTCCTGTTGTGGCTCAGTGGTAACGAACCCAGCTAATATTCATGAGGATGCAGGTTCGATCCCTCGCCTCCCTCAGTGGGTTAAGGATCTAGTGTTGCCTGTGAGCTGCTGTGTAGGTCGCAGACACAGCTTAGATCTGGGTGTTACTGTGGCTGTGGCATAGGCCAGCAGCTACAGCTCTGATTCGACCCCCCAGTCTGGGAATTCCATATGCCTCAGGTGCAGACCTAAAAAAAATTAACTAATTGACACACAACATCGTGTGAGTTTAAGAGGTAAGATGTGAGGATTTGATAGACATATATATTGCAAAATGATGACCACGAAGTTACTTAACACATCTGTCACCTCACATAGTTACCTTTCATTTTCAAGTATACATTCAAGTATTAACTATGGTCACCAAATTGTCTATTAGGTCCCCAGAACTTACTCATCTTAGAACTGAGTTTGTTTTGAATACTTTGATCACCTTCACCCATGCTCTCCACCTCCAAACACACAACCACCAATCTACTCTCTGTTTCTATGAGTTTGTTTTAGATTCCACATATAAGTGAGCTCCCACAGTGTTTGGCTTTCTCTGACTTATTTGAACCACGTCTTTCAAGATAGGACTTTTTAATGCTTATTTTTGTTTTCATTACTGCAAAATCAATGAACTAGTGCTGTTATGATTTAAGCTTTTAAGTCAAAAATTCAAGAAATGTTTTTATTTTATTTTTATGTGTTTTGAAGAGACACCAGTTACCAAGTCTAAGCAATTTACTGTATTCTTTATTGAACTTGGCCCGTTTCTCTAAAACCTGCATCTTTAACAAAATTGAGACTCGCACTTTGAAGTGTTTCTTCTCTCTCTCAGAATGCATTCATCCAATATGCATTATCTTTTGTCCTCCCATCATTGCTTGTTAACCTAGTAACCTATTGGAATATGTGCCTTTTAGCAGCCTTTCCCTGTACCTCCCTATGTGTAACCTGCTGCCAAGCAGATGAAAATGATATTCATCATAGAGGGGCAGGTTTTCACTGCTGATAAGCATCAGCTGTCTAGAGATCAGACACAGAAAGTGAATGAGCAGTTTCTATGAGAAGGATAAAACATGTAGAAATGAGGACCCACTAAAGGAACATGCCAAGGATCAGCATGCATTCCCACCTGGGATGAAGAGATTGGGGGAACTTTATGAAAAAAGGGGTTCTCCAGGAAGGACAAAGATTTAGAAAAGGAGACAGCATTAGCAGAAAGGAAATGCTTTAAGTCTCAGAATATGGTACAATGATTTTATTTGAAGTGAGTGGGCAAGGCTATCAGCTACTGGGAGATTTCTCGAGGTATAACCTACCATTTTTCTTTGATTGGGTTCTGTTGATTTTTGGAGAGAGGGTGAAGTACATTTCCTCCCCAAGGAGGAGGGATTTACTCAAGGAAGCCTTCTTTAGTCACTGACTGCCATACCCTTCTCACAATATTTGTCATCTTTGTCTCTTTGTCTGTCACTAGGGAAATGATAATGAACATCATTTCTCTCTGTGTGTGTGTGTGTGTGTGTGTGTGTGTGTGTGTGTGTGTGTGTGTGTGTGTAGGAGAAGCATTGTTGGACTGGAAAAAGAAAGGATTAAAAATGCAGGAGATGGGCACTCCCGTCTTGGCTCAGTGCTTAACGAACCTGAATCCATGAGGACATGGGTTCTATCCCTGGCCTCGCTCAGTGGGTTAAGGATCTGGTGTTGCTGTGACCTGTGGTGTAAGTCACAGACGCAGCTCAGACCTGGTATTGCTGTGGCTCTGGAGTAGGCCAGTGGCTACAGCTCTGATTCGACCCCTAGCCAAGGAACCTCCATATGCCGCGAGTGTGGTCCTAAAAAGACAAATAAATAAATAAATAATTGCAGGAGATGGAAGTACCAATGAAGCAAGCTTGACCATGAGGAGACACAGGAGAGAAGGCACTTCTGATTTCAATAGTAGAGTTTCTTGTGATAACAAGTTTTGGGGCATGGCAAGGGCAAAGGGAAGCAAGAGTGGAGTAGAGATAAAAATCATCAGGAATCAGCAAGTAGAAGAGCTGCTTGAGGTTTGTCCATATAGAGTTGTGAAGAAAATGAAGGCAAAAATTCCAACAGTATAGAAAGATGTGAAATGAAAGGTAGAAAATTTCCATCCTAAATCCCCACCCGCTTCTGACCCTTGAGGTGTTCATTGTTAAAATTATACTCATTCAGGTGGTGTTGGAAGTCAGTGCAGCACTTAACCCTTGTGAGGGGCTGGGTGCTGTACTGCTGATGGTGTTATGTTTCTTCATCTAGGAGTTGGTTATACAATTGCATTGAGTTTGTGAAAAATTCATCAAACTTTACACTAATATTTTTTATGATACTTAAATTTTAACTGTTGAAGTACTTAAGCTATATTCATCTTTATATATTTCAGACTTATTAATAAGATATTGAGAATAATGCAACAAACACAAACTCCCATATGCTCACATCCCTTTTGAAGAAAGAAAATGTTACAGAGGCCATATACATCTCCACCTGAGCACATTTCCTCCCCTGTCTCCAGATGGCTACTATCCTCATTTTGTTGTTTTGCTTTCCCATATATTTATACTTTTGCTTTCACCACATATATATGTACCATTTTTTTTCCTCTCACAATCCAAAAGTAGAGCCATTCCTATGAAACCTTTCATAAGAGGAGATGGCGTAAAGTGCAGAAGCAATGACCTTAGGGCATCTTGCTAATGGATGCACAAGATAAATCAAGACAAAGCATAGATAAAGCTCCCACAGTTCAAAGCTTTGCGGCCTGATGCTGTGATGCTGAGTGTAGTTCTGAGGAAGGAGCTTGGTGATGTCACTCGTGCTGCTTGGCATGTGCTGATGTCTCTGCAATGGGCTTCCGGTAAAAGGAACACTGATTGCCATTTTCACTTTTTGCCTTTTTCCCTAAAAGCATAAACTCTCTTTGGATTTCTTTTGGTTAGTGAAAATAGCCACCAATGTTAGTCTTTTGTAAAAACAAGGTATTATAAAGCAAACATTTGAAAATCAAGGATATTTGTGTTCCTAAACAATCTGTATACTGTTTGGAGGGTTCCATGGTTTCATTCTATACATATCTCTCTGCAACTTGTCTAATTTTTAAAAATTCAGGTAAAATTCACATGACATACAATTAACAGTTTTAATGGTTATGATGCAGTGGTATTTAGTATATTTGCAATGTTGCGTGACTACCAGCTATTTCTAATTTGAAAACTTCATCATCACCCCGCAAGACATCCCATTCTCATTAAGGAATCACTCCCCATTTTCACCTCCTCTTAACCCCTAGTAAACACCAATCTGCTTTCTGTCTCAATGGATTTGCCTATTCTGCATATATCAGTAAAAGGAATCCTATGGTGTATTACCTTCGTTGTCCGCCTTCTTTTACTTAGCATAAAGTTTTCAAGGTTCATCCAAATTGTAGCCCATTTCAGTACTTCATTCATTTTTTATTAAAGCCATCCTACTGGGAAATGATATCTCATTCGGGTTTAATTTGCATTTCCTTAATGACCAATTATGTTGAACTTCTTTTCATGTGCTTGTTGTGCCATTTGGATATCTTCTTTGGAGAAATGTCTATTCAAGTCTTTTGCCCAGTTTTAATTGGGTTATTTTTCTTTTTATTATTGAGTTGTAAAAATTCTTTGTATATCCTGGATACTAGACCCTTATCAGATATATGAGTTGCAATTATTTTCTCCCATTCTAGGGTTGTCATTTCACTTTATTAATAGTGTCCTTTCATGTACAAAAGCTTTTAATTTTGATGAAATCCAATTTATCATTTTTTTGTTTGTTTCTTATGCTTTTGATGTTGTATCTAAGATAACTTGTCTAATTCATTTATGAAGATTTACTTTCATATTTTTCTTAAGAATTTTTTGATTTTCGCTCTTACATATAGGTATATGATCCATTTTGAATTATTTTTTTTATGTGATGTGAGAAAGGGACTCCATTCTTTTGTATGTGGCTACCCACTTGTCCCAGCACCGTTTGTTGAAGAGACTGTACTTTTATCATTGAATTATCCTGTTTCCCTTGTTGAAAACCAACCATCCTGTCAGTGCTGCAAGGCCTTGATTGTGGTAGCTTTGCATTAAAATTTGGAATTGGTGGATCACTATGCTATACAGTAGAAAAAAATCTGTATTGGGGAAATAACAATAAAAAAAATTTTTTTAAAAATTGGCATTGGGGAGTTCCTGTCGTGGTGCAGTGGAAACGAATCCGACTAGGAACCATGAGGTTGAGGATTTGATCCCTGTGGCGTTGCCGTGAGCCATGGTGTAGGTCACAGATGTGGTTTGGATCCTGTGTTGCTGTGGCTGTGGCGTAGGCTGGCAGCTGAAGCTCCGATTTGACCCCGAGCCTGGGAACCTCCATATGCCAGGAGTGTGGCCCTAAAAAGAAAAAAAAAATTGGAATTGGGAAAGTTGGGTTCTCCAACTTTGTTGGTCCTTCTCTAGATTGTTTTGGCTATTTCAGCTCCCTTGGCTTTCCATATAATTTTAAGATCAGCTTGTCAATATCTCCAAAACTCCAGCTGGGATTTTAATACAAAATGCCTTGAATCTATAGCTCTGTCTATAAAGTACTGCCGTCTTAACCATATTAAGCTGTCCAATCCATAAACGTTGGGTGTTTTTCTATTTATTAAGTCTTCTCTAATACCTCTCAGCAACATTTTGTAGTTTTCAATGTATATGTTTCTCTCTTCTTAGTAAATTTATTCCTAAGTATTTTATTCTTTTTGATGCCATTACAAATGCACTGTTTTCTAATATTATTTTTGGATTTTTCATTGCTAGTGCATAGAAATATGGTGGATTTTGTGTGTTGATCTTTTGTCCTGCAACTTTGATGAACACGTTCAAATAATTCTTTAGTGGATTCAGTTCTTCTTTATGCAAGATTGTGTCGTCTGCAAGAATTACAGTTTTATTTCCTCTTTTCCAATTTAGGTGTCTTTTGTTTCATTTCCTCTCATAATTGTCCTGGCCCTAATTCCCTTATAAAGTTGAGAAAAATTGGCAAAACTAGACATCCTTGACTTGTTCCTGATCTTGGGGGAATTTCATTGATTCAAATGCTCATATTTATTACATTCTCCTTTCTATCTGATTTAGGTTTCATTTGCTCCTCCTTCTAGTTTAAGTTGAAAACTTAATTATTTTAGATATTTTTGCTTTGTAATATATGCACTCAGTGCTACAAATTTCCCTCTAAGCACTGTTAGCTGCATCCTACACATTTGGATATTTGCGTTTTTACTTACTTCAAAATATTTTAAAATTTCCCTTGAGGTTTCTCTGTGACCCATGTATTACTTAAAAGTGTATTCTTTAACTTCTAAATATTTGGGAAATCTCTATATATTTTCTTGTACTGTTTTCTGTTTAATTTTTTGTGATCTAAGAACATGCTTTGTGTGATTTCTAACATATTTAATGTGTTAAGATATTGTTATTGCCCAGAATATGTTGCATCTTAGAGAATAACTCATATGCCCTTGAGAAGAATGTGCATTCTGCTGTTGTCAGGTGAAATGTACATCAATTTAATCAAGCTGTTTGACTGTGCTATTTAGGTATGTATGTTCTTACTGATTTTCTGCCTACTTATTCTATCAGTTCCCAAGAGGAGAATGTTGATATTGCCATAGCAGTGTAATTATGGATTTGTCTATTTCTCCTTTCAGATATACTAGACTTTTGCTTCATGTATCATAAAAGTCTACTATTGGACAAATACATATTTAAGACTTTTATGTCTTTTGGGAGAACTTATTCCTTTGTCATTGTGTAGTACTTATCTTTATCCCTGATAATCTTTCTTCTTCTTTTTTTTTTTTTGTCTTTTTGCCATTTCTTGGGCCACTCCTGCAGCATATGGAGTTTCCCAGGCCAGGGGTCTAATTGGAGCTGTAGCTGCCAGCCTACACCAGAGCCACAGCAACGCGGGATCTGAGCAGCGTCTGCAACCTACACCACAGCCACCGCAACACTGGATCATTAACCCACTGAGCAAAGGCAGGGATCGAACCCGCAACCTCATGGTTCCTAGTCAGATTCGTTAACCACTGCGCCAGGACAGGAACTCCGATAATCTTTCTTGTTCTGAAATTTACTTTGACTGAAATTATTGTAGCTACTCCAGTTTCTTAAGATTAGTGCTTACAAGATACATCTTTCTTTACTCTTATTTTTTTTTTTTTAATTTTTGGCCTTCGTATGGCCACACCTTTGGCATATGGAAGTTCCCAGGCTATAGGAATTGAAACTGAAGATGCAGACCTGTGCCACAGCCATGGCAACACTGGATCTGAGCTGCATCTGTGAACTATGCTGCAGTGTGCAGCAATGCCGGATCCTTAACCCACTGAGCGTGGCCAGGAATAGAACCCTCATAGACACTATGTCAGGTTCTTAACCTGCTGAGACACAATGGGAACTCTGACATCTTTTTACTTTTAACCTAAATTCTTATATTTAAAATGGGTTTACCTATATGTTTTAAATGTACCTATATGACTCTATGTGTCATCAATATATCTATAGTTTTCTATCTACGTAAATCAATACAACTGATTTATTGTTTTGACATTTTCCCCAATGCAATCAAGGTCTTTTTCTTCTTGAAATACATGTAATCACTGGACTGTATCAGAACATTTTTATAAACTGTTTCTTTGGATTTTCTCAGAGTCACAATGTTTATTTTCTGAAGACGCTTACTTCAGGAGTTCTTGTCGTGGCTCAGTGGTTAATGAACCTGACTAGCATCCATGAGGATGTGGGTTTGATCCTTGGCCTTGCTCATGGGTTAAGGATTCGGTGTTGCTGTGAGCTGTGGTGTAGGTTGTAGACGTGGCTTAGCTCCCATGTTGCTGTGACTGTGGTGTAGGCCAGTTGCTGTAGCTCTGATTCGACCCCTAGCCTGGAACCTTCATGTGCTGCGGGTACAGCCCTAAAAAAAAAAGCCCCCCTCCAAAAAAAAAAAAAAAGATGCTTACTTCAGGTAAATTTATTTAATATTGAACATCATGTGTTGATACTTGATTATGTGGCTAAGGGGCCAGAGGAGTCCAGGAGGATAAAACTATTAAACAGAGGAATCCAAATTTCAGGAAACTTTTTAAATCCAGAAAGGATCACTTCATCATATATGGGGATTATGCCCTAACATAGCAACAGTTTGGACTGAGTGGAGGCATGGAGTTTAGATGAGATCAAATTCAACATTTTTTCTATTCACAGATGAGGAATCTGAGAACAGGAGCTATGTGGCTAAGTTTCCATACATTGGATCCTATTTTCCTTGTGCTTTTGGCAGAACAGAGTAGTTATATTATTATACTATTTCTGTGATTGTTTTACCGGTAAGATCCATCCCAGCAGCTACTTAGATTGATGCTCATGAGTGGCCATGAGCAGGAGAGAGAAATTACTTTCTGTGCCAGGGGTTGAGGTGGTGCTGTAATAAATAAGAAGCCCCAACCTTGAGGCGTGATCTGTGTCTAATCTCTTTTTCAGCTATTTCTCAACGTTCTTACATTGATTTTCAAATCTTACAACTTTTAAACTTGAATTAAAATGTCCAGTTTGTATTCGCCAATTCCTCTTTAGATTGCTTTAGATTGTGTGAAACTAGTCTTCTCTTTGTTTCTAGGTTCTTTACATCTTCCAGCTACAAAAAATTACTTATATAAATGATTACTACTTTGCAACACACAGCTGACATTTCAGACACTTTCTCTACACAAAGTTATAAACAAGGGCCTAAGAATTTCAGTCAATGGATTCGGATACAAAATTTTTTTTAAAAAATTCAGAATTGTGCAAAGCTCAAGTGTCCTCCTCAATATATTTTATGGTTCAAAACAGGAGCTCTTCTTTATGTATTTTAAATTTCTTATTCTAAACATTCATGATGCCAGCAAATACCAAGGGTCTTTAATTTAGAGAAAACAATCACCAAATATTTGCAGAATTTTCTTTTCAAATATTGGAATTGTTGGTTTTATTTCAGGGTGTTTCTTACTTTATCCAAACAGACGTCTCAGCCGGTGCTGTTACAGGGGCCTCTCATCATACGGGTAGAATGACAGTCTTAGTACGTCTTTCTATTATTGCAGAAACTCCGTTTTTTTAAAGTGCCTTTAGTAGGATTCTAGGAATTCACTGTAGGTTAACAGTGGGGCTCCCGCCATTTAGAATTCTTTTCTCCTAATGAAAGGAGTCTGAACCCTTGAACTCTGTCAGGGACTTAGGCATGTTCTCTGGGCCTGATTTTCATCCTCAGAAAATGGAGGTCAGACACATGTCAAGAATAAAGGAAGGGTCAGCTGAGAGCACTTAAAGACTTTGTACATGTCCAGATGACGTTAATGTGTTGACCATAGTGTCTGGGGTCTGCTAGCCACTTGGTGAGTGAGTGAATGAGCAAATGAATGAATGAGTAAATAGTGAGTAAAAATGACAGTGAATGTTCAGGGAAGTTGCTAATTATAAGCATGGTAAAACGTCTTACTTTCAATGTGTTAGCCTGGGCTAAAGGGAAATTTTTATATATAAAAAAAGCAACATTTCCCTAAGGTGCTCCTTTTCCAAGGGAGTAGGGCGGTATAATTTGGTAATGCATTTCATACAGAAATGACTATTGGAAATGCTAATTTAAGAAGATGATAAGGGTTTCTTCATTTTTTATAGAAATTGGCTTTGATTATGACCACCTTACCTGATGATAGTACTTAACACACTGCATAGGCACTTTGTTCCCTCATTTTTGCAGCTTGATAAACATGCGAAACAACATAAGGGGGAAAGTAATGTCTGTGTTCTAGCTTTGTAATTACAATGGCACTTGGTTTATGAGCTCAGGTGTACAAGACATAAAATTTTCTTCATTGTCTCTTACTCACTTCTGACTCTGCCTATCCTTCCTATTAGATTGGTTGAATAGGCAGGTGGTGGCAGGCGGGGGTGTGGGGGAACCTGCAAATCTTTGCTGGAATTCCCCCCAACACACACACACACACACACAGTTCTTAGAACTGTGCCAAGTTTCTGAGAATTTACAGAGTCCCAGAATTTGGGGGTGTGGGTGTGGGTGTAATGTATCCACTCATTACACCCACAGGATACTGGGAGATGTCCTTCATCCTTGTTTGTATGGCTTCATCAGGTCCAGATGGCATCCTGACTTAAGCTTGGTGTGCAGGAATTTTTGGTAAAGTTGGCTAAAGTCCCATTTTGCTAGATGTGTGCCTGCTCCCTTTCCCCTCCAGGGTCTACTTCTGTGAGGTTTTGCTACCAGCCCGGTGGCCTTCATGGGATGTAGTTTTCTCTCTCATCCCAGCTTCCTCCGAACTATCCATCCCTCGTGCCTCCTGCCACTGGCCCCCCCCACCCCCCACCGGAGATCTTCTAGCTAGCAGAGGCTCCTTCTCTACATTACTTCCAAGACACTCAGTCTGTGGCTTTTAGTGCAACACATGTGAGAAAGACAAAGAGCTTTAACGTTTTGCTCTGCCACTTATCCCCCTTTCTGCCAATTCCCTGCTTGAAAGAGAGGACAGAATGGGAAAGAAACTGTTGAAAAAGAAAAAAAATAACTCCTACAGAAAATTATTTTAATCCATAAACAAATATCTCAAAATAACAGCACAATCAGATTGAGGTATGATGGGGAGCTAATGTTGTTATTTTCACTGTTCCAGGAATTCTGGTTGATTCCTCCAGACGTATGAGTAGATGTGCTAATTCCATTTTTACAACCAGGAAACTGAGAGTTAAAGAGATGAAATAGCCTGCTCAATATTAAATTTGAAGTCAGGTAGTTAACATTCTAAATTCTGTACTTCCCTCTATTTTCTTTGTTCTACTTCACAACTCAACAAATATAATGGTCAGTGAAAGCAGGATAACAAATGAGAAACATGGTAATATAGCTATTTAGAATTATATTAGACCAGCTAAAAGCTATATGGGGACATTTGAGCTGAGCATTAGGGTCTGAAACTTATAGTCCAGTTATCATGGACCTCACTCCTTGGAGAATACACAGCATAAAGTTGTTCAACCCAAACATCCCTCAACCAGGGAACTGAGAAACAGACTGTACATTACAATGGGATACTACTCAGTCATAAAAAGAAATGAACTACTGATACACTCAACAATGTGGATGAATCTCAAGTGCTCAAGGATAAGTGAAGAGAGCCAAACTTAAAAGGCTACAAAATGTGCCATTCCATGTATATGACCCTCTGGGAAAGGCAAAATTATAACAATGGTATCATATTTTGATGGAGATGATGGCTGCATGACTATTAAGTGTTTGTGAAAAATTGCAGAAATGTACAGTGAAGCAATGAGCAATACTCTACATAAATTAAACTTTAATTGAAAAATGGGAGAAAAACACAAAGTTGTTTAAAATTAGCTGTTTTACTAACCTCATTAGAAATGTCCTATCTTATTATGATTTTTAGGTTAAATTTGAAAAACAGAATAGATTCAGTCTCTTAAAAACCAACTTCCTCTTAATATTACATATAACCTACAGGAGACCTAGAGTACCAAAAGACCATCTTTCTTCAACTAAATAATCATAGTGAAATTTAGATGCTTGTTACAACCAGTGATAAAGGAAGGTGCACACAGATCAATAAGTTTTGATGTACTTGTTATTGTCTGCAAATATATAAAATGTACAAAATTTAGTCATTGAGTAATTAATGATTACATTTATTGATTATTGCTTCAAATACTCATTAAATGACTACACTTGGTTACAAGTTATTTTTACACAGAATATTGAAATTTAAGGCAGAAGAAATGGCCTTTTCCTGCATAAACAAGATGTTTCAAAGCTGGGAGAGTTTGGGGGGGGGTAATCATTTGATGTATTTGGGGAATCATTACTCAAGCCCTGAATATCTACCTTTGATAAGACAATTTAAGTCTTTGACTCTCCCTTTTGGCCATGGAGAAGTCTCTTGACCCCCTTGGTGTCTGGGCTTTGTGGTGGCAATTGGGAGGTAGACAGCCAGCTTGGCTAATTCACACTGGGAAAAGCAAAGTTTTCTTAAGAAAGAGAGAAAAATATCCAGAAAGCAGGAGGGGAAAGAAGTGAGGGGGAGTACCCAGTAGAGAATGGGCTCCAGACAGATCTTTAGGGAGCTGTTTTGTTTTTCCTGTTTGGTGGGGAGACAGAGCAGAGAGGGAAGGAGTGAGAGATATAGAAGGAGAAAGGATATTTAAATTTATTTTGCTATGTGATATAACTAAATCCTCTTCTGGCCTTTTTAAAAAGATTGCACTAAAGATTTAAATTGCTTTTCCATTATTTCTGGACATGAAGATTTGTTTTTCTCTTGAAGGTGACACCATGCCAGGATGGGCTGTGAAGAGGCTCAACTTTTATGAGTAACATGTCTGTCAAAAGCTTCAGGCTGACTTTCAAGAAAAGCTGTTTAACTTCCAGTGATATGTGATTTAATGAAGGAGAAATATAAAACTATTAGTGTAACCAAATAGGAAATGCAGAGGAAATTCTAATACTTTCAATATCCCTCAGAATTGTACTGTCAATCTTCAAGAGCTAAAGAAACCAAAGTGATGGGCACTGGTGATAAAAAACAGCTTGTCACCACCATGCCAGGCATACCTGTCAAGTGCCAAGTATGAATCCAAAGACTCTTTAGACAATGTATATGAACAAATCTGCAACTCAAACTTTGGTCTCTACATTGAAGAAAAAAGTTAGTCTATGATTAAACAGATGTATAAATGCTTTTTCAATTATTCATCATTTATACTTTCACAATTAATGTGTGGGCCTTCTTCCTCCTGAAAAGCTACCATTAAATCTATTATGCACCTTCCAATTTATGGCGTCTTAAAATCATGTTCTGGATCCTCCAAAAAATAATTTTATTTTATTTTATTTTTTGGTCTTTTAAGGGCCACACTTATGGCATATGGACTTTCCCAGGCTAGGGGTTGAATCAGAGCTATAGCTGCTGGCCTACACCACAGCTCACGGCAATGCCAGATCCTTAACCTGCTGAGTGAGGCCAGGGATCAAACTCATGTCCGATCTAGTCAGGTTCTACTTGGGTTCGTTTACCACTGAGCCACAATGGGAACTTCCCAAAATAATTTTCCAGTTACCATATTTTCCTTTCAAGATACCCACAGAAGATATTGACTAGTGTATTTTTTGGTCTACCCTTGTATTCTAATATTGTTCTCATGACCTCCAAACATCCTGAACTGTTCTGATTTTATATGCTCTTTTAAAAGATTAACTAGCACTCCCTACAAGACTATATCATATGATGCAATGCACACATACACTTTCTTGCCCTGGTCTTACGTGCTTTACAGGATACGAGGGGGGAGGAGGTGAGGAGGCAATAAAAGAGCTGATGGTGGAGAAAGAGATGTAGGAAGAAGAGAAAGGGCAAAAAATATTGGCAGGTGTGCCCTGATTTTTCCAGAGCATGGCCCTGGACACCTGCCCTCAAGTAAGGCATGTGTGAGAGTCAGGAGGGTTGACAATGAAGTAACAATGCTGGTTAGTAGAGTGGCTCTTTGTTTTTTGTCTATACCCACAGGGTTTGGCAGGCCTTGCTGCCTGCAGTTTGGGGTCTTGCTTTCTTCCCTGTCTGTGTGGTTCGAGGGATCCACAAGTGATCCCAGAGCCAGGCCCCTCCCATAAGTTTGGAGCGATCTGTCCCCTGCCCCAGTGTCTGCAGACATTCCAACCTCGTGAGGGAAGGTATGGGCCCATTTGAATGGCTCAGCAGAGTACCTTGGGATATTGTCTTTAGCAGGAAGAATATCTCCACAGTGCCTGTATGCTTGGTTTTTAGGTGTTTCGGACTTGCATCTTGAGTTCTTGCTGATCAGACTCATTTGTATTTGGAAGGAGCAATAATGACTAAAAAAATCATCATTTAATTTAAATTATGCAATATAAATAAGTTTAAAAAATTCATCACTTTTTCTGAATTCTAAATTGTAAGACTTCTCTGTTTCCTTGACTGTTAACAGTTCGGCAGTGTTTCCTTACTTGCTGGGTATACATTTTCTAGGAAAATCAAGACTAAAGCAGGAACTCAAAAACCCGGAAAACCTGACTCCCTAGGTCAGATAAGTGTCATGTATTCTACTTAATATCATCTGGAGATCCAACTAAAGGGACCAAAGGCCGACTGTGGCCTTGAGTGGGAGGGTTCTAGCCCTTGCTTATATTTTATTCAGCAAATGGCTGTGCCAGGTATTGTCCTGGGTGGTGGATTTACAACTGGTCCAGAACAACTGAGTCTTGGCTCGGATGCTGCCTATGCTGTGCTGTAGGAATAATGCATGGCTGTGGTCAGTATCGTGCTCTATTCAGAGCATGTTTCACACTGAACTTCTCTGAGCTCATTTCTGAGGAATTTCATTTATTACCTTCTGCCAGTTGCTCATTATTTTCTTTTATAAGTGAATTGTCTAAGTGACATGAATTACAGATATATAATATTTCTAAACCTCCTGAACCTTAGTTGTGGTAAACATAAGCATTTGCCTTGAATAGAGGGAGTCACAATTGTAAGCTGAAGTTGTTATAGCAACAATGAGAACACTTCAATATTCAGGAAACATCCTTCTGTGTTTTTTTTGTTTCAAGAGTAAATGATACAATTAATGCTTGATACTGTGTTGTTTACAGACTCCCTCCTGACACAGCTCTTCACATGTCAGTCCCAAACACATGGAAGAGTAATTCAAGAGATTTAAATAATAATTCAAATATTGGTATATAAATACTGCTTTAAAAAATCTTTTTTTTTTTTTTTTTTTTTTTTAGGGCTGCACCTACAGGATATGGAGGTTCCCAGGCGATGGGTCTAATCGGAGCTACAGCCTCTGGCCTCAGCCACAGCCACAGCAATGCTGGATCCGAGACCCACACCTACACAGGAGCTCATGGCAATGCCGGATCCTTAACCCTCTGAGTCTGAGTGAGGCCAGGGATTGAACCCGCAACCTCATGGTTCCTAGTCAGATTCATTTCCACTGCGCCACGACAGGAATGCGTGCTTTAAAAAATCTTGACAGGGTTTATCTGTGATGGATTTATACCTTTTTTTATTGTAGTGAAGCATCAAAAATTGCATCTGAAAAATGAAACTTTTCCCTTTCTTCAGAGGATAGCTAAAACATGCTCATTTAGGAAGGATTTTTGCCTGTGCCCAAAGAAGACCACGGAACAGTAGAAGAGCTTAGCCCATGTGGGCTATGGAGCTCTGTGTGCTGGATTTGGGTCCTTGCTCTGCTGGATTTGGGTCCTTGACCTTGGGTAAGTACTTCCCCCCTCACACTGCCTCAGTTTTCCCATCTGGAATATGGAGATTGTAGAGGTACCTCCTTCATAGGGTGGTTGTGAAGATTAAAGAAGTTAATGTACATTATGCAAAGGGATTTGCCCAGAGAAGGCATTTATAAATGTTTGCTTTTCTTATATCTGGTTCAGATATTTGCATAAGTAACATTCGGGTTCTGGTAAGATGAGGATGCTAGCTACTAGTTGCCTTTATTTCTTAAAATTCTCTGTGGAATAAAGAAACCAAATATATGGGGATATCTATGGTATCTAGATTACCCTCCTAGAGTATGGTTCAAAAAGTTATTCATAGTGTCTCTGTGTCCTCTCTGTTCTTGATTGTGGGGGTGAAATGATGGGAAGCAGCCCAGAATTGTAGAAGGAACAAGGCTGTTGAAGTCATGTAAGCCTGGTTTAAATCTAAGCTTAACCCCTTTTATCACCTGAAAAATGGAGGCAGTGATACTTACCTCTTAGGACTGCTATGACATGAAGTGGGATGTTTGGACTTAGCACATCCTAAAGATCAACAAATATTGGTTCCTGTCTGGGTGAATATTCCTAAACCATCCCTTGAGCAGAAGAGGACAACCTCTGCCTCACATAGGCTTGTCCTCCTCACATTCTTCTTTGCCCCTCTACATAACCTCTCAAATTGCTATAACCACACCCAATTCAAGCAGGAGTCAGATATTTAACAGGTTGATCTACAACTACAAAGTCAATTAGGATGTAAAGCTCTCTTCAAAGCGGGATGATGAGATCGGCTTGACCAATCAGCACCTGTTTCAGTAAAAAAAAAAAAAAAAAAAAAAAGAAAGAAAGAAAAAGAAAAAGAAAGTGAAAGGAGATTTATGGAGGGAAGAAGCAGGAGCTAAAAAGCCAAGGTTTGAGGTGGTCAGGCCCACAAATACATTGATGTGACGAGGACAGAGAATCCATGAGCTGGCACAGACAGTGAGACAGCAAGGGAATTAAGGGAAGAGGGTGAGTTGGTTGGCTGGCAGCACAAGGTCCGGGAAAAACAAAGCTCAAAGAGCCACATCATCCAGATGGCAAAACCTGTGTCAGCTCCTGCTGCAGAGGGAGTTCTTAGAGGCACCCTAGCTGTGGACTCCTCAGAGGGTTAATTTCCCTGAGTCTGACCCTCCATGCTTTCTGTTCTTCCATGAGACTAAGGCATTCATCTTTCTATGGGTTTCCCAGAAGTCCTGGCCTGATGGTGAAGGCTCTTGTTTTATCCATTTCTGTTTCCATCCATACTATAAATGACTCCTATTTTACTTGGGGTCACTAAAGTCAGTCCCTATTCCTCTCTCTTCCAAAATTAATATTGTACCAAGAAATAAAATAAGAATGTATCTGATACCAAAGGAAGCTAACATCTGAGTGTGAGGTCCCCTGCTGCCTGTGGAATTGACTGAACGGTTTACTTCTGGGTCCCAGCTTGGCCAGCTTTTTAGTATAGATCCCAGTAGGACTTGACTTCCTAAACTTGAGTATTAGATCAGACATTTGTAGTGACTAGGGACTAGTTCACTGTTCTTACAAACTTTAATTTGTGTGCCCTTAGATTGTGGGCCGTGTATAGAGAGGGTGAGAACATGGCTTTGGCATCAGATTACTTCAATTTCTGCCTCTACCATCTAACAACTTGGACAAAGTTATTATCTCTCTATGCTTCAGTTTCTGAATTGTTATTACTATAAACCATGCTTAAAGATTATTGCTAAATAGTCTATCAATCTTCTATCAAAACACTCATTTGTTTCATTTGTTTGCTTAGTTTTTTTATTAGGCTTTTATCTCCTTAAGAGCAAATGGGAATGCATTTTCATATTTCCATTAATTAACATATAGTAGATGTGCAATAAATTTTAATACCCCCTTTTTAAAAACAATATTAATCTGCTAATTTTTAGTTCTCTTCATATTATTTTTTATATATCTAACTCCTACGATATATGAACATAAACCTGCAGTATGTGTTATATTTGCTTTAATTTTTAATTTATTTTATTCATTGTTCTGTTATTTACTTAGTTTCAGCTCAGTAACTTCCAAGCCCTTTAGAGCCCACCGTTGTTTATAGGTTTGTCCCTTTCTTCTAGTGTACTTTCTTTTTTGCTCTGTTTTTACTCTAAACTATTTTTGTGCTTATCATTCTTTCATTTTTTAAATTGAGGTATAATTGACTTACAATATTATATTAGTTTCATGTGTATAACATAGTGATTCTATATTTTTACGCATTACAAAATGATCACCCCTATAAGCCTAGTTACTATCAGTTGCCGTACAAAGTTATTACAATGTTATTGAATATGTTCCCTATTCTGTATATGACATACCATGATTTATTAATTTCATAACTGAAAGTCTGTACCCCTTAATCCTCTTTACTTATTTCACCCACCCCCACAACCCCCGTCCCTCTGGTAACTATTAGCTTTTTTCTCTTGTATCTATGAGTCTCTTTCTGTTTTGTTATGTTAGTTCATCATTTGAGTTTTTGCATTCCACATCATGTTCATCATTTTTTAGTGTCTTTCTGCCTGGATCGTTCTGCTTCTCCACCTTAGCAAGGTCATTTTGATTTCTAATCCCACCCACTATGGAGTACTTTCTCTCTAGCTGACTATGTCAGCTAAATCAATGAGTTCCCTATTTTTTCACACAGGTCATTGATGAAAGTTAAATATACATTTTCCATCTGCTTTGCAAATATAAGACGTTATTCTCCAAAGTTATAAGTAAGTAGATATGTGAAGAATCAAGTTTAATGAAAGTACAATTGTTTTGTAGAAAACATTTTTTATGTAACAAAAACTTTTGACTGTGAGAACAAATGGCCCAATAAATCTTTAATTGCTCAATGCCCTACAACCCAACATTTCAGTTTATT
Source organism: Sus scrofa (assembly GCF_054392235.1). Taxonomy (NCBI): domain Eukaryota; kingdom Metazoa; phylum Chordata; class Mammalia; order Artiodactyla; family Suidae; genus Sus; species Sus scrofa. The sequence continues at coordinate 81,842,146 of NC_139397.1, forward strand.
AAACCAAGAATTAACCTCATGTAATTTTTAAAGTTGTTTTAAAAAATAGATACGTGTTTACATATAACTGAATCACTTTGTTGTACAGCAGAAATTATCACAACATTGTAAATCATCTGTACTTCAATAAAACTTAAAAAAAAAATAAAGTCTGAAGTTCCCGTTGTGGCACAGTGGTTAATGAATCCGACTAGAAACCATGAGGTTGCGGGTTCGGTCCCTGGCCTTGCTCAGTGGGTTAAGGATCTGGTGTTGCCATGAGCTGTGGTGTAGGTTGCAGATGCGGCTCGGATCCCACGTTGCTGTGGCTCTGCTGTAGGCCGGTGGCTACAGCTCCAATTAGACCCCTAGCCTGGGAATCTCCATATGCCGCGGGAGCAGCCATAGAAAAGGCAAAAAGACAAAAAAATTAAAAAAAATAAATAAAGTCCACCTGAGCCTGCCCACATCTGAGTTTATCCTGAGATATAAATAGTAGATATACATATACATTTACACCTATATGTAGGTGTAAATAAAATGTTAGCAAACTAGCAATGAAGAATTTATCCCAAGTTTAGTGAAGTTTTAATGAGAAACTCTTATAGTCAGGGTAAGAAGAGTTGGCAAGATTTTCAGCAATAATTGGTAGAGTCTTGATCTTAATTAGGTGGAACTCTGACTCAAAGGTACATAACTCTAAAGAAAAAGATGAATCAACAGATCAAAATATTTTATTGCTTCATTTGGTGCAAGTAATAGTTCTAAATAATATGTTTTCAGATAAAAGGAATTCTTGGGGTTTTTTTGGTTTTGTTTTTTTATCTTGGAAAATACATCCTTATTAAGAACCTAAGAGAGCTTCGTGGATAAAGTTATACACTGAAACACCTTGCCGTAATTCAGAGTGTGTTCAGCTTTTTTGGTGTTTACCTAGGCAGTTCATGCCACTTTGCAGATCACAGAAAGCGACCTAAGCTCTTTACCACTGGCACCTACAGGTTTCTGTTAAGTCCCCAGGAGAATGCGATATCATTGCTCTTTCAACCAAACAGACCTACAGCAGTCTGTTTATGTGATCACCCTCCGGGAACATTAGAGAGACTCACAACACAGGTGATGATGTACAGTCATTGTTATAATTTAGGCTGAATTTTGGTCAATTATTTTGCTTCAAAGGAAAAAAAAGTCTTCTGCAGAGGTCTGAAAACTTCTGTAAGGAAAGACTACGATTGTCTTCTGGGGTTTTCAGCTTGTTTTTTTTTTTTCTTCCCCCAACTGGGGTTTTCCCTTAGGTTATACATTCCAGCTTTCTAATGTCAGATCCCTCCTTTGTTGAGCTTTAAGGCATTTCTGGAATTACTCAGCAAAGGGACGCTGACAATCCCCTGCCCTGTTCTTAGGTCATAGAGCTGATTTATGGCTGGAGGAGGTTCTCTAAACAGTAGATGAAATTGGTGAAATGTTTTCTATTTATTAAAGTGGGTTCAGGAGTTCCTCCTGCTGATCAGTGGGAGTTATCCTAAAAAAAATCGGCCCTGGGTGCATTGACTTATTGCTATTTTGTGAGCTTTATTATAGGAAAGTGAAAGTCACCCTAACAGAAATTGCTTAAGGGAGAGTGTGCTGATGGTGTTTTCGGCAGATTCTAAATCTACAATTTTAGGGTGATAGTATAAAAGCAGTTACAGGAATGACTTCTCTTATTAACATAAACTCGCAAACTCAGTATTTTTTTAGCCAACATTTATCCTTCCTGTTCAGGTATTGCTATAAATACCATGAACATAGAAGTGAACAAAGCAGACAGACTCTTTGCCTTTTGTAGCTAACTGGGGACATATATCAAAGAATAACAAGTAAATACATAGCAAAATGGCAGGTCATATTCAGGGGTATGAAGAAAAGCACAGCCCAGCATTGGGAGTGACAGTCCTTTGAGGTATGTATACATTGTCTACTAAAGCTTTAATAAATTACTGCAAAATCACTGCTTTAAAGTAACTTAAATTTATTATCTTATAGCTCTGTAGGTTAGAAGTATTATATTTCCAAAATAAGGTCCTAAAACCAAGGGTTTACTGGTAAATTCTTTTCCTTGATTCCGGACGCTTCTCAACATTTCTTGGCTTACAATCCCTTTTCTCTACCTTCAAAGCCAGCAATGTCACATCTGTCTTATCCTTCATTTGTTGTCACATCTCCTTCTGACCACAGCCAGGAAAGGTTTTTCTGTTTTAAGAGCTCATGTGATTAGCCCACCCAGCTAATCCAGGACAAACTCTTTCTTTTAAGGTCAGTTAATTAGCAACCTTAATTCTATCTGCAACCTTAATTCCCTTTGCCACAGAAGATAACATATTCCCATTTATTTGAATGCTTAAATTATGTCAGATCTTCATCAGTGGGAGCCTTTTCAAGCCAGGACCTCTGTCCTTCTGACATGTCCATTCCATGATTTGAGCACTTTCTCACTTGTGGCACAGTAAGATGATCCAGGCTCATATTTGTACATTCCTAGCCCCAGCCCAAGAATCTAAAGGTTTTTTTTTTTTTTTTTTTTTTTTCTCCAAGGTATTCCTAGTTTCTTTTAGGAAAAAAATTGGTTAGTAGTTGTTAGGTCTGCTCACTGTTTGTTAGATCTGTATGTGTTCTGAAGGTAGAGTCTGAAGGTGTGAGTAAAAAAAAAAAAACCAAGAAAAGTGAATTCTTTTACCTGAGCTAACAGAAGGATGGAGGTACCATGAATTGAGATAGGAAGGCTGAGGTGGAGGAGGTTTGGGTGAATTCAATTTGGCCACATTAGGATGAGATTCCTCTTAAACTTTCTAGTGGAGTTGGCAAGTTGGCAGTTAGATACCTGGGTCTGTAGTTCTTGAGAGAATCCTCACTGGGGATAACATTTGAGAATCATCAGGGTAGAGTTGGTATTTAAATCCATGAGAAAGGATAAGATCATCAAGGGAATGAGTAAAGAGAGTGAAGGGAAGGTAGCCAAGGTCTGAATTCTGGGGCACACGCACATAAGAGATCAGGGAGAAGAGGAACAAGCAATGAAGGAGATCAAAAGGAGGGACCACTGAGCTAAAAGGGAAAGCAGAAGAACTTGGTGTTCCAGAAGGCCAGTGGAAAAAATGTGTCAGGGAGAAGATAGTGATCAACTGCGTCAAATGCTGCTACTAAATCAAGTATGGGGAGGACTAAGAATTGACCCTAACTGGGGAACAGCGTTCGTTATCCTGGTTGGAGGGGGTGTAAGTGACTATAGGAAATGTGGTATTCAACAGAATGAGTGTAGGCATATTCTTTTAAAGGGTTTGGTGCAAAGAGGCACAAAGGAATAGGATAGCAACTACTGAAGAATTGGGGTCACAAAAAGAGTTTTTAAAATAAGGTGGAAGAAATACAAGCATTTTTGTATGCTCATGGAAGTGATGGATTGAGTAGGGGATAGAAAAACTGATAAATTACAGCAGGTGGGGTGAATAGACTCTGTTTCCTTGTCATTTGCAGCTTCTGGAGGCTACTCACATCCCTTGGCTCCTGGCTGCCTTCTTCCATTTTCAAAACCAGTAACTGCAGCTGAGTCCTTTCCACACCTGACACCTCTTCTTGTCACCTTCTCTCTCTCTCTGCACCCAGAGAAGATTCCAAACTTAGGGATTTAGCCAGATAATCCAGGACAATCTCCCCATCCCAAGGCCATTAAACTTGATCAAATCTACAAGATCCTTTCTGTCATGTAAAACAATATGTTCACAGGTTCTGGTGATGAGAACTTGAACTCTCTCTGGAGTTATTATTTTCAGCATAACAGTGGTACCAGAATACTTGAAATAGTGGTTCCCAATTGGTTTTGTTTATTCCTTTAACCTCCTCAGCTTACTGTTTAAACTTCTATAATGATTTTTATTTTTTCCATTATAGCTGGTTTACAGTGTTCTGTCAATTTTCTACTAAACAGCAAGGTGACCCAGTCACATATACATGTACATATTCTTTTTTTCTCACATTATTTATTTAAACTGAGGTCAATTTCTTGTGGGCTCTGGATAGTGGGACTTAATTCTATGTGCACCTGTACATGGGCCTCATGGATCTGCCATTGAACTGATGTTGATTGGCTCTACATTCACTCAATTCTCATTGAAAGAGAAACTGAATACAAGTCCTAGATTTATCTCCCACTCTTCTCCTGAAAATCAGGTTTTCCAGACTTCCTTGCACCTGACTTCTAGCTAAATTCCAGCAGTGGAGGCCTGGTGAGAGATTAGATGGCAGGAAGAAGCAAGCGGCCTCTATTTCTATTTCTGCTTCAAGGGGTGGTTTCCTAAAGTGACTGCATTTGCTTGTGGTCCCCACTCCCCTGGGCAGCACCCTTCATGGCTCTAGCCTCAGCTGGAGGCCTGGTTTCCAGATGCTAGTACTTCCACCCCCTCGAATTCCCTGCTGATATTAATCTTTGGGGTGCCTCCTTCTCTATTTGGTTTCTTGGCTCTTCCATCATCATGTATTCCACTGACTGTATTGAATTTCATTTCTTTGAAATATCTAGAGTAGTTTCTGTCTTCCTGACTCAACTTTCACTGATAGAAATGGAAAAGAAAACTTTGCTGGTTTCAATCTTGCATTCATAAAAATAATCTTCTTACCAATCTGAAAGGGACCCTTGTATTCTTAAAAAGTTTGACAGAAAATCCATTCTGCTTGTTTAGAGGTATATAAAAGTATTTAGCACCCTCATGGCATTTCTGACATGAAATATGTGGCTTGATGTTTACTTACTGAGACTGACGTCATAGGGGGAGCTCAACTATACACAGAAAGGAATTTTAGGAAGCCACTCTGAGAGCTGCTGGGGATTAGATTTCTGCATAATGAGCCCAGTGGTGTTGGTGTAGCAGAGGACAGGACCATATTCCATGGCACGTGCCAATCAAGGACACTCAGTCATGGCTTTGGGGCACAAAGAATGGGAGAAAGAGAATTCTACGTGTCTAAGAACTGGTTTCCTCTGTTTCAAGGAGAGGAAAATCTAGGGCAAGAATGCAAGCTGGGCTGCTGGGTGGCTGGCTAATACTCATTTCTTCTTAAAAACAATACACACACAGTGGAAAAGGGATGAAGGGAAGCCTGTTCTCCTCTGAATAGCGAGGCTATTAACAAGAAGAAAAAGATTTTAAAATAATTTGCATACATGATTATTAGGACGGAAAAGGATGACTCTAACTGCAGTTCTTGACACAACTTTGTGGCTTTCCATGGTTGAGATAATGTACATAAAGCAGAGACCCCACCATCTGACTAATTAACTCGGCAGCAGGGAGGGAATGGATGAAAGGATAATTAATAGGTCAAAGACCCAATGCTGTGTTATGATTATTTGAATAATATTATGATAATTTGAATAACGTACGAGAGTTTGCGAAAATTGGTTGCTGGCTAGGACTCCAGCTGACAAAACATTTGAATCATGCTCATTTTATACCTCCTGGGTAGCTTTCCTTCCTTTCTGAAAGTACCGAGCATATGTTTGAATACTGGGGGAAGGGGGAAGAGAGATGGTGGGGAATGACTGTGAAAAAAATACTGTTTTAAATGTCCACAGCAGAGTGATACTGCCTGAAATGTCTACAGCCGAATCCCTCCAGTTTGATTCACATTGAAGTGACCTTACCTGGCAAGCACAGGCTGAGACAATAGATACAAAAGCATTCAAGTTCACAGGGAAGGTTCAGTGAAAGGAGAAACGCAGTACCTATTTCCTGGCTTAAAAAAAAAAAAAATAGAGATGAATTATTTACTTAGAATAGGTCTATGGGTGATGGATTTCCGTCTTTATTTAGAAAAGCAAAACCAAAGAAGCATCTTTTTTTTTTTAAGCAAGTAGGGGTTTTAAACCAAGACATCTATTTGGAATTTTTTAAACACACTGAGTGTTGAAAGGGTCTTCAACAAAAATTTGTTTTGAAAATCCTGTAGATTACTGACTCAGGTAGGAGTTTTATAATACTCCCACAACCAGCAATTGTGCTGCCTCATGTCATATACCATCCCAATGGCTTTTTTTCCCCCTTTTGTTCTTTTTTACTGAGAAAACGGACTTCACTGTCAACCTCCAAGCAGCAATCTAGAACATTACCCCAGGGCATTTAGGCCAACTAATAAAAAGGCCAACCTGTTTTCTGATGCATGATTTTATTTCCTGCAGGAGTTCCGTGTGAGTTTTATTACTTATGTGAAAAGAATTTCTTCCTTCTAACTTCCCATGATTCCAGTAATTCTCAGCCGGGGAGAGGTTTGCCCTCTGGGGACACTTGGCAATGTCTGGAGACTGTCGCGATTGCAACGACTTAGAAGAGCTACTGGTATCTAGATGCAAAGACTAGGGATGATGCTAAACATGCTACAACATACAAGGGCACACAGGTAGCCCCCCACAATGAAGAACTCTCACCCCAAATCTCGACAGGGCTGAGGTTGAGAAACTGCACTAATCCCAGTGTGGTCTTTGGTGAATGCAAGAATAGAAATGCTGCTGTCTGTCTGATGGCTGCACAGTTGGCAAGGGTATTATACGTTTGTAATATTACAAATTTTACAAACACTACTACATTGGCTCATAATCTACAAGATTTTCAAAACGAATTTTTGTGGGGGACCCATCCAACATTCAACGTGTTTGAATGTTTACATGAATCCTCAACATTTCTGTGAGTCTTCACTCTTCGATTCTAAGATTATGCCTATAAAAACAGAAGAAATAGGAGTTCTCTTGTAGCACAATGGGTTAGGGATCCAGCACTGTCACTGCAGTGATTTTGATTGCTGCTGTGGCGCAGGTTCAATCCCTGGCCTGGGAACTTCCACATGCCCTGGGCACAGCCAAAAATAAATAAATAAAAAATAAAAATAGGACAAGTGGGGCAGGCACCCTACTGCACATGACTAAATGTCTAACCTCTTATGCTAGCATTTTAGATATAGTTGTTATATGGTTACAACTTGGTTAAGGATAAATGTTAACAAAGGAAGAGGTGCAAGAAATTCTCAGTCCCAAGTTGTCATAGGTCAAAGATGAACCTAGGATAGAGAAAGAATATATTTCCTGACAGGCTGTTGAGTTCAACAGCAGCCCTCAGAGGAGCAATGAGGCCCCTGACAGACCGCCTTAGGGCCTGATGGGCTAGTGCTGCAAGTATCCAGTAGGCTGAGCACAGCTTCAGAACAAAGCTGGGCTCTGTATCTCCTAAAGATAGGCTCTAGATGCCCACCTATGTGGGGCTGGCAACCCCATATATTCTCCCTTGCTATTTTATTTTATTTTATTTTCCCACTGTACAGCAAGGGGGTCAGGTTATCCTTACATGTATACATTACAATTACATTTTTCCCCCACCCTTTCTTCTGTTGCAACATGAGTATCTAGACAAAGTTCTCAATGCTATTCAGCAGGATCTCCTTGTAAATCTATTCTAAGTTGTGTCTGATAAGCCCAAGCTCCTGATCCCTCCCACTCCCTCCCCCTCCCTTGCTATTTTAAAGAGTTTTCATTCTCAACAATTTAATTGAATGTGCCTCATATTGTTTCTTATAACTGGTAGGTACATGGAAGAGACAGCTTTATTCCTTTTTTAAAAAAAAATTTATTATGGTTGATTTACACTGTTCTGTCCATTTCTGCTATACAGCAAAATGACCCAATTTTAAAAATATATACATTCTTTTTCTCACATTATCCCCCAAAATGTTCCATCACAAGTGACCAGATACAGTTTTTCTGTGCTACATAGCAGATCTCATTGCTTATCTACTCCAAATGCAATAGTTTGCATCTACTAACTCCCAGTCCATCCCACTCCTTCTTCCTCCCCCTTTCACAATCACAAGTCTGTTGTCTATGTCCATGAGTTTATTTCTTTATAGCCATACCACCCTAAATGTACCCAGTATGAGATCTCTGAAGCTAAGCAGTGTTGGGCCTGATTAGTACTTGGATGAGAGACAGCTTTATTGCTGAAGCAGAACCACGAGCAAGGACGACACACTCTCAGGGGACCACAATGAAAATAGGACTATGCTACTTGGTATTGAAGGATACTCACCATAAAATTTGAGCCAGAACTTTATTTGTATTTTGGAAGTAGTGACTGGGCTTTAGACTAGATTAGAATTTCGGTTTTCCAGACTAAGTATTCTCTCTTTGTCTCCCATCCTAAAGTAAACATTATTAATGTTCAGGTTGCCAAGCAGCCCACAAGAAGCACCTGTGTCCACCATCCAGTTTCTGTCAATAAACAGAAAAACCTAAAGTAGAAAAAGTATCAAATTGCTTGATGGGAGTTCCTATGGTGGTGCAGCAGTAGCAAACCTAACTATATCCATGAGGATGCAGGTTCAATCCCTGGACTCACTCAGTGGGTTAAGGATCTGGCATTGCTATGGCTGTGGCTTAGGCCAGCTGCTGCAGCTCTGATTTGACCCTTAGCCTGGGAACCTCCATATGCTGGGGTGTGGCCCTGAAAAGACAGAAAAAATTGCTTGATGTAGATCAAGAGATTATACACATTTTAATAATTAGGATATAATTGATGAACTACAAACATATGTAGTTATGTATTGCTATTTAATACTTGACCTACTAGTGCAGTTATAGTGTCATGTGTAGTTATATACTTATCTTTGAGAAACAATAGGAGTCATCAGATGCAGAAACTTTCATGATAAATGCAGTGAGAACATGGAATAATAGGGTCTCTCCTGCTTTTGTCACTTACTAAGGCTTATATTGTAAATACATAGTTCTTATTGCTGTGTCCTTAAACTAAATGAAAATTTAATGAAGTCTTCCTATGTTACAAAAACAGATAGAGAATTAAGAAAATACATTGGCTTTTGTTGACAAAAGGATTTGGAAATAAGTGATAAATGTAAACCTACTGACATCCATCAACACAGTGAGAGATAAAAATATGTGGGATTTCGCATTAAATAACAAACCATATTTAAACAATAAGTATTCACACACATTTAGTGTTAAGCTATGAAGACATGACTGGAATGCTTAGTTTGGGAATTTGGAGGAGAGAATTTTGGTAGAATTTTGGTAGATAAAAACACAATATTTCAAAAACAGAATTGTTGAATTGATATTATGAAATCTCACCTTACAGATGGTACATTGAAGAACACGGGTCCTTTGCAACATGGGGATTGTGAAAATATACTAGAAGATGAGGCTGAATGTTCAAGTGGGAAAGCTATTTTCCTGGAGAAAGCAAAAAGAAAGAAAGGAAGGAAGAAAGAAAGAGAAAGAAAGAAAGAAAATGCTAGAAGACTGTTAAAAGCTCTGATCTGGGATTGATGGCTCCAAACTGCAAATGATAAGAAAAGAAAGAATAAGTAACAGACATTAAACAAAGGCCACTAAAATACGGAGGTCTAACTTTCTAGAAGATTCCTTCACCAAAGCAGAGATCAGTTCCTCAGACACAGAAGCAAATATGAGCAAGCTGTGAAGTCTTTTCTTAATTCAACAAGGGTCTGGTAGAAGTATGAGAAGTAGTTTCACAAGGAACTCTTCTGATGTTCTTTAATGGTAAGTATTGTCCCTGGGGCTGAGTCTCCAGGCAGGAAAGGAATTAAACAGAGCTGGGAGCTGGGAGGATGAGTTTTAGCAGAGGAGATAGTGCTTCTAAAGTCACCTGTTCAAGCTGGTTCTTATTTTTATTTTTTTAAATTAGATTGACTTAAAATTTTTTTTTATTAGAGTATAGTTGATTTAATGTGTTATATTAGTTTCAGGTGTAAAGTGAATCAGTTATACCTATACATATATCCATTCTTTTTTCCCATATAGGTTATTACAGAGCATTGAGTAGACATCCCTATACTATATAGTAGGTCCATGCTAATTATTTATTTTATATATAGTAGTGTGTTAATCCCATCCTCCAGTTCATCCTTCCTCCTGCAGTTTCCCCTTTGGTAACCACAAACTTGAATTTAAAATCTGTGAGTTTGTTTCTGTTTTATAAATTAGGTCTTTTCTGTCATTTTTATTAGATTCCACATGTAAGTGATATATGACATTTATCTTTCTCTGACATCATTTAGTGTAATAATCTCTAGGTCCATTCATGTAGCTGCAAATGGCATTATTCCTTCCTTTGGCTGAGTAATATTTCATTGTGCACATGTACCACATCTTCTTTATCTGTAAATGGACATTTAGGTTGCTTCCATGTCTTGGTAAATAGTGCTGCTATGAATATTGGGGTGCATGTGTCTTTTCGAACTATGGTTTTCTCTGGATAGATGCCCAGGAATGGGATTGCTAGGTCGTATGGTCGTCAAGCCAGTTCTTGATAGCTCTGAGAAGGGCAACCCTATTTACTTGTTAACATCAGTTAATATTAGCTGACAGGAAAGAAATGGTGGGCCTGTGACTAAGTGACTTGATGAAACACTATTACAAAACCATGTCAGCTAGCAGTGTATTTCTTATCTGCAATTATTAAAATGACCAACAGCCCTTGACCAGAGGGAATTTTGAGTAGGAACTCCAGCCCTCTCACCAAACATTTTAAATATTTGCTAGCAGTGTGTGGATTTGTGATTCATAATAGTACCTTCTTTTTAGACTCTTGCTTCATCTCCTAGCTTCTATGTTATTTACCCAACTCCATTGAGGCTCATAAGATTTCTCTTTAGTTCAACTCCTAAAATGAATTTGGGTAAACACAGAAGACACTGTCAGTGCCACAGCTCTACACTTGGCGCTCACCACTCTCATAAACACTGGTAATGCCAACAAGATCCTGCGACTCTTGCCAAGCATCAGAAGTGCTGGGAACTTACTGCCACCAGGAACCACTCTCAGTCAATGACAATGACTTTGGGAAAGAAATACCCCAACTTTCTAACCACTAGAGGGAGTGTGGGCCCCTGTGATAGGTCATCTGAGCTGTCTCCTAGAACTACCCCGAAGGATTGAGCCCCTGTCGACCACAGCAGTAACCTGCTCAATAATGTACCCTCATATTGGCTTCTTTCCTTTTTCTCTGTCTCTTCCATTCTCCTACCCCTACTTCCTGGGATCGCCTCCCAAATAAACTTCTTGCATTCAAATTCTTGTCTCAGGATCTACTTCGACTGATGAGAGTAATTGCAAGCCCATGTGGACAATTTCTCTAATACCCATGGCTCATATGGGAGCTCTCATAGTCCAGTTAGTTTGGTCTTCAAAGTCATGGACTAGCTCTTATCCTTTGCGACTACTCCGAATTTGAAATCTTAAACTTCAGAATTCTACTTTTTTTTTTTTTTTCCAGAATTCTACTTTTTGAACAAACCTACAGACTCATGGCTCCTCCACTTAACTATCCCAAACCTGCTCTTTGAACTTATCAACACCTGCAGCCTTGTGTCTCCCCTGCATTTGATGTCACTTTGCCCATATCTGTACCCACTATTGGTCAGTTTAAATATACTCACTTGCATCTTTTCCCTTCTTTTAACCCCTTGATCACTTTCTACCTTGATCTTGAAAATCCTCAAACATAGGTTAACTGGAACATATTCTTTAGATTCAACTTCCTGTCGCCAGTTTTGCCCACTTGCTCAACATATTCCAGCTACATACACCTTCTCATTCTGCACTGAAAATGCTGTGATTTTACATAACACTGAATTCATGTTTCTGGTATGTTCTTCTGGTCTTTGGAACTTTTCTATTCTCCTGCTTAAAGGTCATCCCATCAATGGTGCCTCCTCGACACAGTCAGGCAGAATTAATTGCTATCTGTTGTTGATTTCATACCATTTCATATATGACCATTAGAACAGTCATCACATGGAATTGTAATTATTTCCATGACTACCTTCTCGACCAGAGTGAGAACTTGAGGACAAGGGTAGTCATTAATCATCAATACCCTGAGCTCCTACAGCTAGATTGGCTGAAAGATACCAGGTTGTGATTCAATGTGTGATGAATGAATAAAATTAACTCCTTAAAGTCATTTTTTTCTCCCCAGCTCCCCATTTAATTTTCACAGAAAACAAATTTATTGCCTGTTATTTCTGTGGAACCTAGTTTTTGCAAAGTCCTTTATTATAGCTCTTCTTAACATGTTGGTGTGTCTAAGCCCTAATTCTGACATGATCTGCCTACTGGTTTCTTCTGCCTGCACATCCTTGACTTCAGCTAGGTGTTTTCAATTACTAGCTCAGCCCAGACTGACAGTAATCGGATTGGAGTCTGTCACCACAGAAACCATAAAATAGCTTTAGGTCTAATTAGATCTGTTGTCTCCCAAGCATGGTCCTACCTCCAGAATTCTGTTTAGGTAACAGAAGTAAGTAGTAGAAGTCCTATGGTTTAAGTCACTGTTAGTTTAGCTTTTAATTAATTATAGCTGAAATAAACCCTAGACAGTAAACATATGAAATAATAACTTTAAGTTGCATTAAGAGAAGTATGCCTATTTAGAGAAGCAGACAGAAAGGAGGGGTGGAGGAAGGAAGTATTGGTATGAGGAGTGAGAAAGAATTAACCTATGAAGGCTCTATGTGTCCTTGACAATCTTAAACAGAGCATTGCATAAAACAGAGGGATGTTTGGTAAAAAGGAGAAGTGAACATTCTTGAATGGGCAAACATTTGGAACACAAGTGTACATGAGTTAGCAGAACTCATTATTTCTGACTTATGTTAAGACAATATTTGAATAGCAGAATATTATTTCTGCATAATAGAGGGACAGTTTACTGAGAACCATGATGGTGGTATTGGGGAACAGAGTTCCAGGGCTGCTTGGGCAATGACCCAGGAACACCCCATCATCACCAAGATCATGAGTGCAAGCATATATAAGGCAGATATGTATTGTCTTGATTATACCATTAAATGTCTAAGTGTGACTTAGAGCTAGCCATTTATACTGTTCAGTTTCCTCATTTTGGGAAAAAAGAGAGTGAATCTGATGATTCAGGGTCATTTCAACTACATAAAATGCTCTCAAAGTTGAAGGATGTTTTCTCCTACAAGTTCTGTCTTAATGCCCTTACATTTTTCTGAATCTTTGTTTAAAACATGCTAACTAAAGTTCTTAAACATTACAAATAAAAATGCGAGAGAAGGGCACTGGAAAAAGTTAGCAAGAAAAATTATATTTCATATTGAGTAAATTTTCTGAACCAAATTGCTTCTGACAGAGAATTTTCTACTTTTACTACTTTTACTGCTTGTTGCTTTTAGCCCATTAGATGGGTGATTAACGCTCTGAGTTGTATTTCAAGCTCTAAGTTTTGTCAATACTAAATAAATAATGGCGGTATTTCCTTTCTGCTTCTGGGCTTATGGACCATGATCATAAAATTCTTTAATTTTCAGAAGAGTAAAAAACATTTCCCTTTCGCAAAGAGCAGACAGCAAGGATAACAAGTGCAATAAGTAGTACACCCCAATTAGAAAAACGGCTTCTTTATGGTACAGAAAAAAAAAATGGTGGCCTATGATGCACTACAAGGTTCTGGTTCCCGTGGAAACCAGTGTTCACAGGTCCTGACTGCACATGGCTACCTGATGATCTTGGATCAAACAGCTGTACACAACATCTCAATTTACATTGTGAAATGGAAAATGACCCCAAATTCATAACTGAAAATCCATGAGGCAACTTGACAGATGGCAATGGCCTTAGACACACTAGCACAAGTATGACTAAGAACAACTCCTGAGCACTGGAAGGAAATCTTGAGATGTTAGTTATATCTGCCCCCAAAATTATGTTTGAGAGAATAGATTATACTTTCTCTTTTTAAATCATATGTGGTTAAAATTTATTTGACTAGTTGGCTCTATGTAGAATGCCCTTTAAAAAGCAGATGTCTAAATGCCAGGTATCTTCCTAAGGATTGTCCTATATCCTCTTTGGTAGTATTTGCTTTGCAATGTTTATGAACCACAAATATTTCTTGAGCCACATAATAATATGAATGATTAATTCCAATATGACTTGAAAACCTTTGTTTTTTACCTTGGGGGACATACTTGTATTGAGGGTTATGTTTAGTTATTATTGTTTTGTTTTCTTTTCTTTTGGTCTGAACTTCATCTCATTTTTTTACCCTTATGGCTGTGGTGTGAAGGCTAATTAAATTTGTATTGAGTTTTGCGAACCCTGTGGAGAAAAGATTTATATCCACCTAGGAAATCTTGGAACATGAAGTTTGGTACACAAATTCTGGGATTTCTGTTGTTAGTTTGTTAGAAATCTTGAGACTTAGCCAAGAAGCAGAAATGTAGAGCACACCTAGATAATTTGGGAAAAAATTAAGTAGATTGAGATTGAAATATGTGAAATATTTAGTCTTTCAGAATTTACCTGAAAACAGCTGAAGTAAATTATCTAGATAAGATTGGGTCCAGAATAGAAGCATGGTAAGAATAGATTTTTGAAATAAAAGGTATAAAGGCTCTGAGTGTATCCCATCAAAAATGACAGGGTTTATACATGATTGTTTTAAGTATTTAATCATGACCAACATTTTTATCAATCATTTTTACCACTGGTGAATTTTAAGGTGGACATGTGACCAGAATCAGTATGAAAAAGTTATAAGTTGAGGAGTTCCCGTCGTGGCTCAGTGGTTAATGAATCCAACTAAGAGCCATGAGGTTGTGGGTTCGATCCCTGGCTTTGCTTAGTGGGTTGAGGATCCGGCATTGCCATGAGCTGGGGTGTAGGCTGCAGGCGCGGCTGGGATCCCTCGTTTCCGTGGCTCTGGTTGTAGGCTTGGCAGCTACAGCTCCAATTAAACCTCTAGCCTGGGAACCTTCATATGCTGTGGGTGCGGCCCCAGAAAAGGCAAAAAGACAAAACAACAACAACAACAATGACAAAACAAAAACAAAGTTATAAGTTGAAATGACAATAAATTCCTCTTCTTGTGTGTGAAATTGGAATGTATATTCAATATGAATTTGATGGTTAAATGTTTCACTGAGTACTGAGTGTACACAAAAAAACATGTTTCCAGAACATTTGAAGAACACTAAAACTGTGTAAGTCTAATTGTTTTATAGAAGCTGACTTTATTAGTCAATGAAACATTTTTAAAAGAGTGAAATGATTCACAAGAAAAATTATTGTTAATTATTAACAAAGAGTATCATCTGGAAAAACACAAAGTTTTTCTACTGAGTGTGTGGGCATAATGATGAGGAAAAGCCAGATCAGCCCAGCTTGTGTTAGGTTGGAAGGCAGGAAAGAGCACATAGGTTAAAAAGAAAAATTTTTCTTTTCTGAAAATGTTTGTATATAACTTCCTGCTGTCTGGTTATTGCCAGAAAAAGAGCTACAGTTTGATCCTTCTGATTTGTATTTTGGTGAGATTTTCTAACTTTTTACTGGTTTATGAAAGACCAGAGTTACCCTAATTGATATTTTTGCAAGTGCATCTTCCTAGTGATCAGTTAAGCACTGGGAAAAAATCCGTTTTCACTTAAAATGAAACAAAAAGTTCAGAGATCATCACTTACCATTTTCTCACAAAACCTGCCCTTGACTGAAATCTTTGTTGAGTGTGAAAGTATTATATTCATTATTCCATGTTCATGGATTGAAAGACTTGGTGTCTTTTTCCCCCAAAATTGATCTCAATGCAACCACAGTAAAAATTTCAACGGGTGCATGTGTGTCTGTATGTGTGTGTGAAAATGACAATTTGACTTTAACATTTATTTGAAATGCAAAAAGGCAAGAATTACCAAGACAATCCCAAGAAAGAACAAAGTTGGAAGCCTTCCACTGCTAGGTATCAAGGCTTATTGTAAAGCTACCAAAATTACCACAGTGTGGTATTATTACCACGGATATTTTCCAGAAACAGAACTACAAATTTATGTCACCTGATATGTGATTGCCTGCTTCATGACAAAAGTAACACTATGGTGCAAAAGGAAAAGCATGGTCTTTTCAATAAATGACAAGAGGTCAATTTGCTATCTGTCAATGGAAAAAGTTTGTCTTGACCCCTATATCACAATATACACAAAAAGACACACAAAAATCAACTCAAAATGAATAAAAGACTTTCATAAAAATAAAACCTAAAACTATAAAACTCCTAGAAGAAAACATAAGGGAAAGATATATTAAAACGGACACAGAAAGCACTAACATTAAAGAAGTAGTTTGAAAATTTAGACTACATTAAAATTGCAAACTTCTTCATCCACGGACATCAATAAGAGAGTGAAAAGGTAGGGAGTTCCTGTCGTGGCTCTGTGGTTATTGAAACCCAACTAGTACCCATGAAGACGCAGATTCAATCCCTGGTCTTTCTCAGTGGGTTAAATATCTGGAATCACTGTGAGCTGCGGTGTAGATCACAGATGCAGCTCAGATCCTGCATTGCTGTGGCTGTGGAGTAGGCCGGTGGTTACAGCTCCAATTCCACTCCTAGTCTAGGAACCTCCACATTCTGGGGCACGTCCTTAAAAAGACCAAAAAAAAAAGAGTGAAAATGTAAAAAACAGAGTGGGAGAAGTTTCTTTTCAACATGTAAAGCTTACAAAGAGCTCATAGACAAGATAATCCCAACAAATCAGTAAGAAAAATATAATAAAACAACCTAATAGAAAAAAAGGTAAGAGACTTACACAGGCATGTTTCAAAAGAAAACACACAAATGGCCAATAGACACAGAATAAAGATATTTAAAGTCACTAGTCCTCAGGGAAATAAAAAACAAAACCACAGTCAGAAACAACTTCACACCTACTTTGAAAGGGCTAAAATGTAAAAGACTGGTAATATCAAGTTTCAACAAGGATATGGATAACTGACACATTCATAAAACTATTGGTAGACAAATAATTTAGTTGTATCTAATAAATATGGACATAATGCATACCTTATGGCCAACAATTTTTCCCTTCAATTCATGCCCAAAATAAATTCATATATATGTTTACTAAAATAGATGTACAAGAATATTCTTAGCAGTATTGTTTGGAATAGTGTATATCTGAAAACAAGGCGTTGTTCATCAACATTGGAATGGACAAATAGAGTCATAGGAAAAAAACAGAATAAGCAAGTTACTACTATGTGCAGCAATAATGGAGGCTATTACATATACAATGTTTGACAAAAACAGCTACAAAAAGAGTTACGCACTATATTAGTCCATCCATATAAAGATGAAAAAGTGGTAAAGCTAATTATGGTGTAGAAGTCAAGAAAGCATGAGACCTTGAGAGGGCATGAAAAGGGCTTCTGACGAGTTGGTAATCCTGTTGATTCATCTAGATGCTGGGTACTTTTGTAAAAAGTCAATATTGTACATTGATGAGTTATTAACATTTCTGTGTTACGTTGTAATTCAATAAAAAGTTCATTTTTAAAAAAGTCATTATTGGAGTTCCTGTCGTGGCGCAGTGGAAATGAATCCAACTAGAAACCATGAGGTTGTGGGTTTGATCCCTGGCCTCACTCAGTGGATTAAGGATCCAGCATTACGTGAACTGTGGTATAGGTCACAGATGTGGCTCGCATCCTGCGTGGCTGTGGCTATGGCATAGGCCAGCAGCTGTAGCTCCAATCAGACTCCTAGCCTGGGAACCTCCATAAGCCACAGGTGTGGCCCTCAAAAGCAAAAAAAAAAAAAAAAAAAAAAAAAAAAGGTCATTATCTTACCTGCACATAATTCAAGCTCTATGGAAGAAACTTTGGCAATATCTATTAAATCTTTAAAGCATTTATAGTCTTCAACCAAGCAATTTCACCTTTAGGAAATTACACTACTAAAAGACTTGAACAAAAGCACAGAAGTATGTTCATTGACCCATTGGTCATTCTCTTCTACTTGCACACTGTCATTTCCCAGTTTTCACAGCAACACAGTCCTCTAGTTTCCCTCTGCATTTGTGGCATATCTTCCTGGTCTCCTTCACTCCTTCTGACTCCTCTTCTACCTGTCTAAACCTGAGAGGGGCCCACAACTCTGCCCTGTGCCCTCATCCCTTCTCCCCAAGTACTTTCCCCATATGACTTCTTTTGATTTAATGGGTTTAAGTGCCATCTGGTTGCCATGGTTGCCAGTGGATCCTAATTTTATTTCTCTGGTGCCTGTGTCTCCCCTAAGCTATGGTTTCGTATATCCTGCTTCCAACTTGCCATTTCTAATTGGATCTCTAGCGGGCATAACAGATTTAATGTCTTCAAAGTGGCAGTGTTCATGCTTAGCTTGGTCAAACTCATTTCTGCCCAGTCTTCCCCATCTCAGTAAATGACATCATCCTCCTCCCTGTTGTTTGGGACCCAGATCTAAGAGTCATACATTACATGTCCCCTTTTCTTTACTGTCCATTAAATTACTCACCAAGATGATTGTTGTACTTGAATCTGTTTGCTTCCCTTCACCTCCGCTACCATCACTGGAGTCATTAAATCTCAATTAGGTCATTTAAATAGGTCCTTAGCAGGTTTCTTTAATTCAATTCTTTCTCTTTAGTAGTTCATATTCTAGCCAGAGTAATATTTTATTTTATTTTTATGTAGCGATTTTTATTTTTTTCCATTATATCTGGTTTAGAGTATTCTGTCAATTTTCTACCGTGCAGCATGGTGACCCAGTTACACATACATGTATACATTGTTTTTTCTCACATTATCAAGCTCCATCATAAGTGACTAGACATTGCTAATCCATTCCAAAGGCAATAGTCTGCATCTATTAACCCCAAGGACCCCATCCATCCCACTCCTTCCCCCTCCCTCTTGGCAACCACAAGTCTGTTCTTCAAGTCCATGAGTTTCTTTTCTGTGGAAAGGTTCATTTGTGCCTTATATTAGATACCAGATATAAGTGATATCATATGGTATTTGTCTTTCTCTTTCTGACTTAACTCAGTGTGAGAGTCTCTAGTTCCATCCATATTGCTGAAAATGGCATTATTTCGTTCTTTTTTTTGGCTGGGTAATATTCCATTGTGTATATATACCACTTCTTCCTAATCCGTCCTCCTGTCGATGGACATTTTGGTTGTTTCCATGTCTTGACTATTGTGAATAGAGTTGTAATGAACATGCAGGTGCATGTGTCTTTTTCAAGGAAAGATGTCCAGATATATCCCAAGAATGGGATTGCTGGGTCATATGGTAGTTCTATGTATAGTTTTCTAAGGTACCTCCATACTGTTCTCCACGGTGGTTGTACTAGCTTACATTCCCACAACAGTGTAGGAGGGTTCCCTTTTCTCTATACCCCCTCCAGCATTTGTCATTTTTGGACTTATTAATGATGGCCATTCTGACAGGTGTAAGGTGATAACCTCATAGTACTTTTGATTTGGATTTCTCTAATAATCAGTGATGTTGAGCATGTTTTCATGTGCTTGTTGGCCATCTGTATATCTTCTTTGGAGAAATGTCTATTCAGGTCTCTTGCCCATTTTTCAATTGGGTTGTTGGCTTTTTGCTGTTGAGTTGTAGAAATTGTGTGTATATTTTAGAGATTAAGCCCTTGTCAGTTGCATCATTTGAAAGTATTTTCTCCCATTCTGTAAGTTGTCTTTTTGTTTTCTTTTTGGTTTTCTTTGCTATGCAAAAGCTTGTCAGTTTGTTTAGGTCGCATTGTTTATTTTTGCTTTTATTTCTGTTGCTTTGGGAGACTGACCTGAGAAAACATTTGGAAGGTTGATGTCGAGAATGTTTTGCCTATGTACCCTTCCAGGAGTTTGATGATGTCTTGTCTTATATTTAAGTCTTTCAGACATTTTGAGTTTATTTTTTGTGTGGTGTGAGGGTGTGTTCTAGTTTCATTGATTTGTATGCAGCTGTCCAGGTTTCCCAGCAATACTTGCTGAAAAGACTGTCTTTTCCCCATTTTATGCTCTTGCCTCCTTTGTCAAAGACTAATTGACCATAGGTGTCTGGGTTTATTTCTGGGTTCTCTATTCTGTTTCATTGGGCTGTCTGTCTGTTTTGGTACCAGCACCACACTGTCTTAATGACTGACTGTAATATTGCCTGAAGTCTGGGAGAGAGATGCCTCCTGCTTTATTTTTGTTCCTCAGAATTGCTTTGGCAATTCTGGGTCTTTTGTGTTTCCATATAAATTTTTGGATTGTTTGTTCTAGTTCTGTGACAAATGTCATGGGTAATTTGATAGAGATTGCCTTGGATCTGTATATTGCTTTGGGTAGTATGGCCATTTTTACAATATTAATTTTTCCAACCCAGAGCATGGAATATCTTTCCATTTACATCTTTAATTTCCTCGATTAATGTTTTATAGTGCTCAGCATATAAGCCTTTTACCTCCTTTGTCAGGTGTATTCCCCGAGTAATACTTTAAATCATAAGCCAGATTGTGCCATCCCCTTAATTGAGAACTTAACTGGTTTCCTACTGCTTTTACATTAAAATCTAGACTCATCCCCATGATAGTCTACAAAGTCCTGCCTTTTTCAGCTCTTGCCTTACATGATACACCTCTTACCACCCACCTTTCCCCTTGCTTTCTGCACTCTGGACACACTGGCCTCCCTTCTGTTCCTCAAGCACCCTGAGCCCTTTCTCTCCCATGGGTCTTTGTGTTTGCTTTGCCCCTTGCTCTGAATGGTCTACTCCACAGATACCTATCTCATTGTCATCCTTTAAGCTGTTGTTCAAATGTCCCCTACCCAGAGATATCTTCCCCGACTGCCCAACCTAAAATGGTCTCACCACTTACTCAGGTTCTCATCTGTTTATTTCCTTCATGGCATTTATGATTAACTGAATTGTTTTAAATGTGTATCTATTTACAATCTGCAATTCCTTTCTTTTTCTTTCTTTCTTTTTTTTTTTCTTTTTCTTTTTTTTTTTTTTGTCTTTTTGCCTTTCTCTAGGGCCACTCCTGCGGCACATGGAGGTACCCAGGCTAGGGACCTAATTGGAGCTACGTCAGAGCCACAACAATGCAGGATCCAAGCCATGTCTGTGACCTACACCACAGCTCACAGCAATGCCAGATCCTTAATCCACTCAGCAAGGCCAAGGATCAAACCCGCAACCTCATGGTTCCTAGTGGGATTCGTTAACCACTGAGCCACGACGGGAACTCCTGCAATTCCTTTCTTGACATATTCACATATTTCCTTCCTTATTAAAATATAAGTTTAATGAGGGCAAGGTCCATGTTAGTTTGTCTATGTACCAGAACCTATTACAGTTGTTGTAAATGGTAGACATTCAAAAAATTTTTGTTGAATTAAGGAACACAGAAATTGCCACATCATTTGCAATGATCAAACATTGTAAATAGCTTAATGTACTGGCTAAACAAACTGGGGCATATTCATATAATAGAGTACCATGAAGGCATTAAAAAAGAATGATATCTGAATATACTCAAGCTATACGTGTGTGTGTGTATACATATATATATATATACACACACACACATATATATATTATATATATATATATTATATATATATATATATATATATATATATATATATATAAAATCTTCCATCATGCAACTGAGAAAAGCAATATCCCTCAAAAGAATTGAAATGGATTTGGCTTAAAAACATATTTAATAATGGGGAGTATGAATGTAGTTGGGTTTCAGGACCTCGAATGGTGAGTCTAAAGTTTCTCCTGATACAGTTCTCATCTGGGTGTGGTTTTGTTCTCCGCCTCCTCCCAGGAGATATTTGACAGTGACTGAAGACCTTGTTGATTTTCACAGCTGAGAGAGGGAGGAGAGGCTACTGGCACCTAGTGGGTAGAGACAGGGATGCTGCTCAGTGTCCTGCAATGCACAGGACAGATCCCCCCCCTCCACAAACTTGTTAGCTTCTAGTAGTGCTGAGGAAAAACAGCTCTGGGCAAGCAGATGCAATGCATCTGTCTGTTACCAGCCAAAGTCTGCCTGGAGTCCTGAGCTACACAGAATGGTGGTTCAGCTTCAAGTCTTTTCTTTTTAAAAAACCGCCCACCTCCAGCAGACATCATGACATATTTACCACCAACTACAAGAATAGCCAGGATTTTCCTACTTTATTCAGCCTGAGTAATTTCCAATTTTTAGTAGTTTTCTGCATAGTTCAGACGGGAGACATATTTCTAAAATATTTTAGGAGGTATTTGCTTTGTGACTGCCCTTCTGCTTCTCTTCTCTAGTGGATAATTAGAAGGATTTATTCTCTGGAGATGTCAAGTAGGCACCTTTCTCATTACCTAAATTCACTTAGAGAAAAATAAATCAGTATCCAGATGAAAGTGCAGGAAGTATCCAAGGGAGCTGTTTCAATCCAGAGAAAATAATTTCTATTATGTATAATCAGAAAGCTGCTGAAGAATTCTTTACCTCCTCTCTTTGTAATAACTTTCCTACATTCCCTCGAACTGTGTTAAGGCAGGATTTATAACTCGCTTAATTTACAGTGCAAAAAAGACCCTCGATTCCCTAGCAATTTTTTTTTCAATCAGTGCAGGCCAAGTTTCAGGGTCATGTGAGGTGGGAGGGGATCATATGTTTCCCAGGATAGACTGAGGATATCAGTTTCAGTAGAAATGATGTTATCATCTATCTTTTAGAAAGCTCCAGTGAGAGAAAATCAAATAAGTGCCAGGGAACAGCACATTCTGGAGGCTGCTGCATAAAGAGAAGAAAACACTACAAGAATGTGGGGGATAAGCTTCAAATGGCATTTCTCCAACCCAAAGTCATGGCTCTTGAGTGGAGAAGGGCCATGCCACAGGAAGACTCCCACAGTGTGTGGGTGTCACACCCCTCCCTATCTTAAGCATGACAGGAAGAAAGAGGGCAAAAAGCTCTTCCTCTGTTTAAAGTACATCCAGGACCCTTGTCTTAGTCATTTCAGATTGCTAAGACAAAGTACTATAGACTGGGTGGCTTGTGAACCACAGAAATTTATTTCTCATAGTTCTGGAGGCTGGGACGCCCAAGGTCAAGGTTTCAGCATTGTTGAGTTCCGGGGAGGACCACTCCCAGGTTGCAGATGTCTTTCTTTTTTCTTTTTTTCTTTTTCTTTTTTGCCATTTCTTGGGCCGCTCCTGCAGCATATGGAAGTTCCCAGGCAAGGGGTCTGATCGGAGCTGTAGCCGCCGGCCTACGCCAGAGTCACTGCAAACCAGGATCTGAGTCGAGTCTGCAACCTATACCACAGCTCACGGCAACTCTGGATCCTTAACTCACTGAGCAAGGCCAGGGATCGAACCCGCAACTTCATGATTCCTAGTTGGATTCGTTAACCACCGAGCCATGACAGGAACTCCCCAGGTTTCAGATTTCTGGGAAATGGAGAAAAAGAAAAAAGGCAAGAGAGCTCTGGGGTCCCTTTTACAAGAGCACTCATTCCAGTCATGAGGTCTCCACCCTCAACCTAATCACCTCTCAGAGGCACCACTTTCTAATACCATCACATTGGGCATTAGGACTGCATGGTGGGACACAACATTTCAGTTCATTGCAGACTTAGCCCTGTGCTTTGGCCCCTGAGTCAGAAAAGAGAGGCTCTTCAAATTTGCTAACACAAGCCAAAATGGTAGAACTATGCTTCCCTATATCCATCCCTATGAGACAATGATCTAGGACTGCTTCTTTCTTTCTTCATGATGGGAAAACATTGGAGGTGGTGAATATAGGGTGAAGAGTGTCATGTCTGATAGTCTCTTGGGGTCAACTTGAAACCCCCCCCCCCCATTCCTCTCAGAGGATGGAAGAAGCATTGGATAGCACACCTACTGACACATCCTCACTCAAACACAGCTGATCCCCACCATCACCAATCAGTCTGGGAAAGTTAGGAGGCCTGGGTTGAACGGGTCTAATCTCTCCAAGTGAGTGCAGGCTCTGGGGCTAGGCTCTTGGACACAGATCCCAGTGTCAACATCCATGTCTGGGCCATCTGGGGGAAGTTACCACCTCAGCTTTCTTATCTTCAATGATCATGTCTACTTTTCTAGGTTAAGGGGAAGATTAAATGAGTGAATGCATGCAAAGCACCTAGCACTGTTCCTGTCATATAAAATGCTCAGTAAATGTCATCAGCTGCTATTATTGCTATTAATAACTCCAGTGGAAGCAAGGGATCTGCTCCTGGATGGGGAATAGGAAGTCAAGGAGGTGAAGATGTGTCTGTTCACGTGGGCCCTGCTTATGATCGAAGGGGGTTAATTATAATAATAGAGAACAGTCCATCCTCTGTCTCAAGGGCTACTGAGCACTTCATACTGAGCCCACCTTTCAGACATTTTGAGCTACATCCACCTCACGGAAATACCAGTTTAGTGCCCTCCAAAGGCACCCTCACTGGATGTCTGCCTTCCTCTCTTTTCCTCCTCCGACTCCACCACTTACATGCCTAAATCCTACTCTCCCTCTTCAGAATCCCATGTAAAGTGGTCCCTGTCCCCTTCCCCTCATTCCATTTAGCTGGACCTTCTGCATCCCAGCACTAGCCTCTGTTCCTCTCACTCTGGGCCCTTAAAGGTAGAGACTCTACCTTTATCCCCAGCAACTATACCAGTTTCCAACACCTAGTGGGTCCTTAACAGCTGTTGGTGGAACAAATGGTCCCTGGGTATCATATTCCTAAAGACATTGCCTCAGATAATCTGGGATTGTAACTTAACTCTTTACATACATGCTCTCTCCCCCTGACCCTAAAGGAACCTCCTTAAGAGAAGGAAATATGTTTATCTTGGTCTAATGATATTGTGCAGATGCTACAAGTGGCCTGCTCCTACATCCCCAAACCTTCTCATTGTGCACATGCAGGGCCAGCTTCTGGACCAGCATTTCATCTCTTCCCCTATGGGCTTTATTTGGCAGCCAGCCCCTCCTTTGTCCTGTCCCCTGTCCCACTGCACATGGAAGATCAGAAATGTCAGAGGATTAATACCACCTAGGAGCAGCCCTCAAGCAATAACTGACGGATTTGGTATATAAATACCTCACCCCTTGGTGAGATAACTCTGAGGAGGGTGTTCTACATTGGCTGCAAGAAATCCCAGCAAGATTAAGCTCTAGTTACCCAAAGGGGTAACTTGATACAACATACTTTATTGGCTACATACTACATACTGCTTGGACTGCTATAACTAAATGCCATAGACTGGATGGTTTATAAACAGGAGAAATTTATTTCTCACAGTTCTGGAGGCTGGGAAGGCCAAGATCAAGGCACCAGCATGATCGAGCTCTGGTGAGAACTCTCTGGTTCATTGCCAGCGCCCTCTTGCTGTGTTGTGTGGACACAAGGCAGTAGGGTTGAGGGATGTCTATGGGGTCTCTTTGATAACAACACAAATCCCAATTATGAGCGCTCCACCCTCATGACCCTAGCACTTCCCAAATGTCCTACCTCCTGATACTATCATTTTTAGAGGTTAGAATTTCAACATAAGAATTTGGGGGAGGACACTTTCAGACCAGAGTAGCTACCTACCCTTCCCTGTCTCCCCTACCAGCATTTTCTAAGTATACCTTCCAAATAAACTACCACAATGAATCCTTGAAAATCATAATCTGCTTCTGTGATGACCCAGACTAAAGCAGATATGAAAAAGTCGTACAAACATCCTGCCTAGGGATCAGTGAGTGATGACACCAAGGACCGAGAAAAACAGATGGAACTGCTCTTCCATGAGACAAGAAAAAAAAATTGTGAGAAAGAGGAGGGAGGTGGCACAAATCTGTGCCCTGGGATAATGGAAAGAGAAGCTGGGGGGAGCTAGAAGGACCTGGGGGTAAACCTTGTCAAATGAGACATAAATTGCGCCGAGGGCTATGGTAGGTGCAATTGACTCTTTCTTTGCCTGTCTTGTGAGATCTTCAGCAAACCTGCCATTGCTCACTGAGAAGCTCAGTGGGAGTTGATTCTATCTTCAGATGGTCAGAGGTGCCGAGTGCCATCTAACAGTGTGTGTGACATATCCACAGAAACCACCTGTAGGGTCAACTGGATATCTGACTTACATTTGTATCATTCCCAACACCTAGCTCAGAGCTAAAGCACACAAGAACTATTTGCTGAATTCTTACTGAATGACTGCATGAATAAATGTAAATTTCCACCTTTTGATAGGCACATAAGTTAATAGGCAATGACAATTATTTTCTGTGTCCTCTAATTGAAACTGCTTCAACACTAAAATGCACCTATTCATATTCATTTATTTCATTCATTCTACCCCTATGTCAGTATACACACACCCACCCACACTACAGCAAAGCTCTTCTAATACAGTCACTTAAATACTCAC
This sequence comes from Sus scrofa, assembly GCF_054392235.1. Classification (NCBI taxonomy): domain Eukaryota; kingdom Metazoa; phylum Chordata; class Mammalia; order Artiodactyla; family Suidae; genus Sus; species Sus scrofa. The sequence goes on from NC_139397.1 coordinate 81,868,421, forward strand.
AGAATTATTATTATTATTATCACTATTTTAGGGCCACACCTGTGGCATATGGAAGTTCCCAGGCTAGGGATCAAATTGCATCTGGGGCTAAAACCACAGCCACAGCAACACTGGATCCAGTCACATCTGTGACCTACGCCACAGCTTGTGGCAACACCAGAACCTTAATCCACTGATTGAGGCCAGGGATTAAACCTGCATCCTCATAGAGGCAATGTCAGGTCTTTAATCCACTGAGCCATGATGGGAACCCCAAATACTCACAGAATATCATATTAGTGTTGCCCAGGAAAGCCCAGGAGAATAAAACTCATTTAATTGTTCAACAAATATTTACACAACAAATATTTATAAGTTGGTGGAGACTCAAAGATGAAAAAAATAGGGTTCTTGTCTTCAAAGAGTCCTCAGTCTGAATTATGGTCATTATTCTCTCTCCAACACTCTTCCTTCACTGTGAGCCACTGGTGAGTCATTCCATGGAAAATACCTATGTCTCATTCAGTTCTGTTCTGTGAGGACAGACTTGCTTTGCCATTAGTGAATCATGAGTCTTCTTTCTTTAAAGAAAATTCTTGAGTATATTCTTTTTGTCCTGGGGGACACACGCACCAGAATGTAAGCACACATATTGTCTTTCTCATCCCAGGGCTTCTCTTCAACCACTCACCTCTCCTGATAGCCTGCCCTAAAGGAAAAGCAGAGTTGTTGAACATTGTACTTTCAAAAAGTTTGGAAACACACAGGTCCATTTATTTGGTAAGCACAGCCATTGTGTGCTGATGGCTATTACAGTGTGAGGCAGTTACAGGTCAAAACCAAGCCGAGAACTCGAGGCAAGGGTGGAGGAAGAGGAATGAGGAGAAAAGGGGATGGAGGCAGGGACAGAGATGGTCTTAAAGTATAATGTGAGAAGGCTTTGTGTAAATCTATAAGCTTTCTACAAAAAAAACCACGTAATTTTACAATTCAATTTATTACTAGCTTTGGGGACTGTCACTGTTATTCTTTGGAAATTACCCATTTGAACATCTCAGAAAATCTGATGGATAAATGAAAAGTAGAGGAGGGAAAATAGTAAAGAAGCTTAAGTTGTAAGTTACAAATCCAGCGATTCTGACTTTAGCCTTCAAAGAGAAAGAAAAATAGTTTCTGGCTTGAAAAAGAACAATTATGCACTCCTGCCTGTTCTCAGGCTCAATTCTTCCACAAGCCCTTAAAAGATAAATCCAACTATAAATCACCTGGGAAAACAGACCTGGAATCTGAGTGGGACTGCACTGTTTGCTTTTTGCTTCTTTCTACACTTGATTTGTGTTTAAAGAGTTCTTTGACCCTAACGAACTCATCTCATAGATTTCAGATTATATCTCACTAATGTACTATTGGGTTTTAAACAACTATTTTTACCTTGTAGCTTTTTTTCCTTTGAAAAGAAAATATAAGAAATGCATATTTTATAAATATAAATACAATATATAGCATAATATTTTATAATAGATGCATAACTATATATATAAAAAGGTAAACCAGTGAGTATTAAGGCAGATACTAGGTTCCTCACCATGTTGTAAGGGATGTGGATGATGACTTTCTCTCTTTTTCTCTCTCTCTTTCTCTTCTTTTTAAGGCCATTTAACAAGCCATGCACAGGAGTTGCCTGGTGGTCTAGTGGTTATGACTCAGCACTTTCACCACTGTGGCCCCAGTTCAATACCTGCTCTGGGAACTGAGATCCCACATCAAGCCACTACACACTGCAGGGGGAAAAAAAGAAAAAAGAAAAAAAAAAGCCACATATAACATTGTCCCTGACTTTGAAAAAGTTTACAGTCTTACCGGAGAGATAGTATTTTGTTTGCATATAACAAATGGAAAATCATCCGGGGTCCTTTATGTTTGTTTTTAAAATTAAGAACTAAAAATGTGTCGAAGTTTAATTAATTCAATATCCATTTAGAAAATGACAACTAGAGGATGGTTGGATTGGAGCTGGGCATCAGGAAGATAGGTAAAAAGGCACTAAACATGGGCTGCCTATAGGGGCGTGTGTTGGGAAGGGTAGTGTGGGAGGAGCTAGGCTGTGGTTGAGAAGAGCAAGCCCCAAGGATGTAATATAATCAGAGAGAAAAGGTGGAGCCTGGTGATAAAGGGACTTGAGGGAGTGAAGTGACAGGGTAATTTTCCTTGTTGAGTCTGCAGCAAGTAGTAACTTGTGTCTTCAAAGAAGCTATTGTTACAGTTTATATATACATAAGTGATTAAATCAGTAAAATCTCTAGTCTTTAATAAAAAAAATGACTTTCTCCAATTGAAAGAAAAGAATTTTCCTGAGATTTAAGTAGATACTGTGGTGAGAAACCCAGTAATTTTTCCAGCCCTAATGAGTTATTCTCTTCAAAAATCATAATATATATTAAATAATATAATCTGATTTTCAGATATCTTTTTTTCTCTTTCTTTTTTCTTTTTTTTGCTTTTTTAGGGCTGCACCTGCAGCATAAGGAGGTTCCCAGGCCGGGGTCTAATCGGAGCTGTAGCTGCCGGCCTATGCCTCAGCCACAGCAATGCAGTTTCCAGACCGCATCTGTGGCTTACACCACAGCTCATGGCAACGCCGGCTCTCAACCCACTGAGCAAGACCAGGAATCGAACCCGCATCCTCAAGGATCCTTGTCAGTTTCTTTAACCGCTGAGCCATGAAGGAAACGTCTGATTTTCAGATATCTTAAATTCATGGAAAAGCCAGTATTTCCAGCCTTTCCATAGGAAACTAAAATACATATGGAAAGAGAATTTGAAAAATACAAGCTCAGACAAATACTTTCTTCCTCTGCTTTCTAAGTTAATATAAAATTAATGCAACTCTGCCTCAGGATGGAAAATATGCTATACACAGGAGATTAATTAGGTGGTATTGCAGATTAGATGACTGATTTGAACATTCATGTTACCCAAACTAGTTTTGCTTGATTTTTGAGAACCTTGAAGGTAGAAAATTCAACGAAATAAATACTCAAATATGTCTTAGAATTTCTTGGTATTTATTTTTACCTCGTTTCCCCTGTGTACCAATCTAAAACCACTAAACTTAGTTAATAATTACATTCAAATCTATGTAAGATTTGTCACTTCACTTAAAAAATATATTGCTAATTTGTTAAAGGAAATAGCAATAAGCATTATCATTTAAGCCAGAGGCTGGTAAATTTTTTCTGAAAGGGCTAGATCATACATATTTTAGAATTGCGACTACACAGCTCTATTGTTGTAGAGTCAAAACAACTGTTGAAAAAAACAGAAAAACAAACAAACAACTGGGCATGACTGTGCTCTAATAAAAGTTTATTTGTAAAAAGAGGTAGCTGCCTCAAGATTATAGCTTGCCTACCCCTCATCTAAATAATATTGCTACCATTAAGGTAAATGCTTAACCTCTTCCAAGTTGAACACCAGCATAGCTCTCTCACCTCTAATTATAAGCACTGCTTGGGGTGGGAAGTTGGTACCAGGAAATGAGGGGCAGGGGAGATAGAATTTATTGTGATAAACAACAGATATTTTATCAAAAGATACTCTGTACTTCTCTTTTCTTGTTTAAATTTTTAATTCTGAAATATGTCAAGTGGGTATATAAGTAAGAAAGTAACATAACAGATATACTTACCATACAGATTTCACTATGGTTAGCGTTTTTATTTTTGCTTCAGAGCACTTTTTAAAGAAATAAAATATTATACCTAAATGCTTATTCCAGTCCTATCATCCTTTCTCCATGCTGAAATCTTAATTCTTCCTCTCTAGATAATCTGTCTTTTCTCTCTGGTTGTTTTAGGATATTCTTGTTGTCTTTGATATTCTGAAATCTGTGGGTTTACATCTTTCATCAACTCTGAAAAATTGTCAGAGAATGTCTCTTCAAATGTGATATCTTCCTATTCTCTATTTTCTTTCCTTCTGGAACTCCTATTTCAAAATATGTTGGATCCTCTATCCTCCATGTTTCTAACCTGTGTTCTATATTTTTCTTTATCTCTCTGTGTAGCAACTGGGGTAATTTACTGATCAAATTTCCAGTTTATTAATCCCTTCTCATATTGTCTAATCTTTATTTATGTTAATTGAATTGTTTTGTACTTTTCTTTATCTCTCTACATGGCAACCGGGGTAATTTCCTAGATCAGATTTCAAGTTTATTAATTCCCCTCTCAAATTGTCTAATCTTTATGTCTGTTGAATTTTTAATTTCAAGGATTTTTATTTTCTAAATCTGCCATATAGTCTTATGGTATCCTGTTCTTTGAGATTTATTTCTATTCCTTTTTTTTCACTCTACTCATTTTTTATTATAGGTTGTTTCAGATTTTTTAAATTATGTCATGTTTGGGGAAGAAGAGGTTATATAATCCTTATATATGTCGTGTGTGCTTTCCCTCATGGCTATGTGTTATAGCTCATTATAAAAAAAGAACATTCTTTCTTTGTGTATTTTGTTTTGTTGTCCTGCTGGAGTCCTTGCACTTATGGATGTGCCACTCTGGAATGTTTTTGTGTTTGTTTTTACTGGGTGCTCCCGGGATTTCACCAAATGGAGGTTGGTCTTCTTGTTAATTTCTCAGACTAGGCATGACCATGCCCATGGATAATAGAAATTTGGACAAACTGGGAGTTTTTTTCATAGATGAGTTTTTTTTCCATCCTTGGAATCCCAGATAAACACATTTCTTTCCGGTTTCTTGTGCCGGTAGGTAGAATTGTTATAGTCCCCATTTGACTTAGAGGACACTCTTTTATTATCCCAGCTTTATGATGGGATATGCTTTAGCTCCCCAACCCTATCTAAGCCCTAAATGGGCATTAAAACATCTTAAGGTATACCTTGGGAAATTCTCCACTTGTTTTCTGGGATGCCATTTCCTGAATTTACCACTCTGATTTTCAATACCCCCTTTTATCTGTCCTTTTCTTGTTGTTGAACCCAGGAATGTAAAATAAACATTGTTATTGTAAATATGCATCATTTATATGTGTTTATACTTGAACAATAAAGCTCTGAGTTATCCTGTCTTCTTGGTGGAACTATTCTTTTAAGTCACCATGGTATCATTCCAAAGATTTGTATGATTATGATATATTTTTTAAATTACAAAACTCTTTCAAGGTCTTTTTAAAAACATCTTAAAAGAAACTTTTATTCCTGAATGCAAATTGTATACTCTCTCATAGAATTTGTCCATTTGGCTTGAGTCTGAACAAAAAGATCTTGTTTGCTAATTATTTAATAGGGGAATCATTTGAAAAATTCTTAACTTTAGGTACTATTTTCCTTAAGTGTACAATATATAGTATTAATAGTGTTATATATTCATGTTTTTAAAAAATTAAGAGTTTACAATTTTCTCTTGATACATAGTTAAAAATATTGTTTACCATTATGCTAAAAGAAAGCCAGCACGCTCCATGATCAAGGATGCTTTTGCAAGCATATTTGGAAATTACATTTTTACATTGTAGGAAAAAGTATGGCATTATACATTCACAAATTGTACCCACACTGCCAAGAATCCAAGTATTTAATGTGACTTGGAATCAGACTTTGCATATTTCATCTATAATTTTGCTAATTCCATCCCAAATAAGGATCAGCATTGCAGCTAAATTTCTGCTTAAGTACATTTAAGATGCTTCTTTCATGTGACTGGACCATATACCATAGCTTTCTGAAACTGGGGGCACACATGAAGGTTGCTAGCTGATATGGTAATACTTGATGTCCTCTCTTCCCTGTCATCCTACAAACTAGGATTTTTAGCAAGTGCTTCTGAATTCAATTGTCTTCCCATGGCTGGGGCTGTGTCTAGGGAAGCACCATGTGCTGAAATGCTCAGCCTAAATGAATGTTGATGCTGGTGTCTTCCTGGAGGATGTCACAGAAAAATGTCTCTTCCTCCCACCCTTGCAAAGAGCTTACAGCATAGGATAAATATCACAAGTGTAAGCATTTTCAAACTGGAAATTAAAAAATCATGTGACAACTAGAGTCAGTTTGTTAATACATTCAGGCCCTCATGTTTGCCTGATTTTGGCATGGATAAAACAGACTATCAATCTGGGAGATTCGAGCCAACAGCCAGCTTTGCAGGCAAACAGATTGGCCTAATCCTCACTTGTTAAAATTTGTTCCCAACCCTTAGCTCATTAGCCTCTCCTTTTCTCCTGACCTCATCCTTTTGTGTTTTTGTGATCATTGGAATGCCTCCCTTGAAAATCCAGATTTCAGTCTATTCTAAACAGAGCTACAGAAAAAGTGGTAGTGCTTTGATTGTGTTTTCTTTACTCAGTGAGTGAGGCCCAATTTTTTCCCCTCCTCTTGATCTAATTAGCATTGTTTTTTCCAAGAGTCACTCTAAAAGTGACCTTTCTTCTTTATTTCTCATAAAACTCACTAACTTGGGTATGTGCTACTAGGAAAGAAACTAGGGCAACAGTTCTCTGCAATCTGGCTTGGGGCAAAATACTTTTTTTCTTCTGATTTTTCTCAAGTTCCTTCCACTTAACTGTGTCTTATCTGATACCATAAAGGTTTTTAGGCTCAACCCATGCTTGGAGGTGACAAAAGTGAGTGATTTATCAATTTAAAATGCTTTAGAGTTATTTCTAAGTCATGTCTTTTCTGTTTTATGAGTACTTCGTGATGTATTCCCTGAAAGCAGAGTTTTTCATTTCTCTTTATACCCCCAAACTCAAACCAAAGTTCTATCTCTATAAAAAATGCACTGACCTACTTCCCTCTTTTGCATATAGAAAGTTTTGAGCTTGACCTTGACATAAAAAGTATGTAATATACTGTGCTATAAGCTGGCTACTTTAAAAGATCTATAAAACAGGTTATTTACCAAGTAGTGACAGATGTGCTATTAATGATAGGATGACCTTACCAAACTACAAGCAAATACATTTAATTAAATTAATTTATTTATATATTTATGTATTTATTTATTTTATTTTCCTTTCCCACTCCCTTTCTTCTTTGGTACCATACGTTTGTTTTTTTATGTCTGCGTATCTGTTTCCGTTTTGTAAATAAGTTCATTTGTGTCTTTTTTTTTCTTTTTTGGCCACACCTGTGGCATATATGGAAGTTCCCAAGCTAGGAGTCAAATCGTAGCTGCAGCTGCCAGCCTATACCACAGCCACAGCAACGCAGGATCTGAGCCACATCTGTGACCTACATGGGGGCTTGTGGCAACACTGGATCCTTAACCCATTGAGCGAGGCCAGGGATCAAACCTGCATCCTCTAGAACACTATGTCAGTTTCTTAACCCTCTGAGCCACAGTGGAAACTCCCAAGCAAGCAAGTATATTTAGATGTAGTCATCTAATAACTCCTGAGTCCTGAGACGTGTATAGCAAAATAAAAAGAAGTCCAACTTCTCTCAAACTTATCAAGCTCAGTAGATATATGCAAAAGTATATGTTACTTTTCCTGTAACAGGCAATTTCAATTCATAGATAAAATAGTTTCTTCTTATCCATCACAGATTTCTTCTAGTAATCTTCCTTCTGAGGTTGGCAAAATCACCTACATTAGTGGCTACACCTCTTCACATGCGACTTATAAATCAAAGGAACCAAAATGGATGATAAATAGCTGAAGACAATGAAAACTGAAAAGCAAAAAAAAAAAAAAAAAAAAAAAAAAAAAGGCACTGGAAAAAATAAGAATAAAAATGATATATGTGGCTCTGGACACTCTGTCCACTTGAGTTTATGCTTTTTCAAGCCCAGGAAGAGAACGTGTCAGACCAGAATCACACTTAGCACTCAATCAGGGGAGAACTAACCTCAGGAAATGAAAATGTCTTCACTGTCACCTCAATTCTAGAGAAAGTGTTAGGATTAGCAGTGTCCTCAGACAGATGGACCATTAAGCAAGTGTTATCAGTGGTGGAATATCTGGGGAACAAAGCAGTATATCTTCAATAAGAGAATTCCTTTAAGCAGAAAAATCTAATCCTTGAAAATATAATTTATGGCTTTCAAAAAATATTAAGCCCACTTTAACTCTTATATTTTAGGTAGAACACATTTTTTTTTTCTGAGCTATGTCTGAGTCTTTTTTTTTTTTTTAATGTGGCAGAGTATCCGTGCAGTATTTTCTGAACATTTCAAATGAAATTTGAGGCAGTGACTATATTTTTGATCTTCGTAGGCATGAGAACATCTTATATTTTTGTACCTCTTCACTCCTACAACAATACATAAGGCTCATACATAATAGATGTCTAATAAATACTTTGTAATCATTTTGTGATCAATCGTTAATTTTCACAGAACGAATTAATGGTAGAGCTGTGTACTCCATCTCCCAGTTCAGAACTCTGGTTAGGCCATGAGATCACCAATAAAAGCAAACATTTCTTAACATTAAAAAAAACACTTTAAGATTTAAAAATCAACTATCTTTTCAATAGAAATAAATGTAGCCCTAAATAATTTTGGTGAATTACCATTCAGATGATGAATTTTCACTCTGCCTTTTTTTCATTGTTTAAAGCTTTATTGAAGTGTAGTTGATTTACAATGTTGTGATAATTTCTGCTGTGCAATAAAGTAATTCAGTTCTACATATATATAAATCCATTCTTTTTCAGATTCTTCTCCCATATAGGTTATCATAGAACATTAAGTAGAGTTCCCTGTGCTATGTAGCCAGACCCTGTTGACCATCCATTCTGTATACATTTTTACACTGACTTTTTTCCATGGCTTACTTCAGTGAGTGAATCTTCATCAGCTGACCGTTCTAGGACATTCTGACATCCATTAATTGTAATTGTTGTTTTCTCAATGAACTCTGAAATATGAGTATTAAATTTGGTTATAATGGAATGCAAGGGACTGGAATTTTAGTCAAAGAGAGTCATTATATATAATTGAGGATAAAATCAAAATAAGGAATATTTTCCAACATTAGCTACTATAACTGCCTTGAAACTTTCAGGAATGCTTAACATGAATGAATCAAAGAACCTTTATTTCTCATAGCATCATTTAAAACAAAAATAAGATACTATCACTCCCCCTCAAAAAACATTCTGATGGTTTTCCAGGAAACTTAGAATAAATTCCGAACTCCTTACCATGGCCTCACAGACTCTGAGTGATCTAATCTAGCCCCTGACTCCATCTCTCACCATCTTCCTCTGCTCTCAGGAGGCCTCGGCCATTTGCTCCCCAAGCAAGTCACATTCCTGCCATCTCAGGTCCTTTGCACTCACTCTTCATCTGCCTAGAATCCTCTTTCTCTACATCCTGCCTCTTACCTGTTCCTTAGATATCAGCTCAAATGTCATCTCCCCAGAGTCCCTCCAAATCACACAAAAGGAACACACACACACCACCCATTCACTCCATCACACTGCCGGGCTTTTTTTTTTTTTTTTTTCCCTTTCATAGTGGTACTTATATTTTTCAGGTTCTATCTTTGTTTTCTCATATATTTCCACCTGTGACAGCTGCCTCCGGGGCCACATGTCACTACATCCCCTTGGCTCACCCTGACTTCAACTGCAGGTGTGATGGATAATTCCCTGCAAGCTCAGACTTACCTCCCTGACAGTAACCCTTTTTCAGCATCCTCCACTTGTATTTCTACTTTCTGCTCCAGGGTTTTCTCTGGCCCTACAGGGTATCTGCTCCACCTAATCACAATCCAGCAAGTGAGAGATGAGAATCAGTGAATAAATGATTCAATCTTCCAGTTTTCAGGCGGACTAGACTGGCCAGCCTTTTGTAATTTCTCAGGAGATTCCAGCAGAAGTCAAGCCACTGTTACCACAGCAGCAACCTTAGTATTGAGTATTTTTCTTTTCCTATCTTTCACTCTTGCCCTCCCTGGGCATGTTCCCTGGAATTACCTCCAGATTTACCATCAGTAATCAGTACTCAAGATTTTGTCTCATGCTCTGTTTTCAGGGACACCTTAATTGAGACATATCCTATAGTGTAAAGATCCATAAGAGCCAAGGACATCATTGTTTTGTATTTTGCTTTATTTATAATACTTGGTACAGGGCTTGACATACAGAGTGCATATGTATATATATTTATTTTCTGAAAGAATTATAGGCAAGAGTGGAAATGATGGGCAAATTTAGGGAGGAAATAACATTCAAAAGAAAGGAATGGTCAGAGGAAAAAAATACTGAAGGCATAAGATAGTATGAGCAAGAATGATACTAATTTAACATAGACAAGATATTTAAAAATGTGTAGAAATGGCTGGAAAATTCTAAGAAAGTCAGTCAGGTACAAGAGGATTCAAGATTGGAAAAATCTGGGAATCCTCTATTATGTGTTGATCATCTCATCCGAGAAGTCAAGTGGCGATATTGTTTTAATGGAGCATCTAAAAGTTCATTTGCTTGGAATTTCAAAGCTTGAGTCATGTGATAAAAGAATGATGTTGAGTCCAAAATTTAACTTGCTAACCAGTACTTTTTTAAAAAACAGGGGTTCAGGGACTTCTACTTATAGCTATGCTAGAGTAACTGGCACCAGACCTGTCCCTTCAGAAACAATGAGACCATCTACATGAGGCAAGTGTTCTCAGTAATTGGACAGAGGGGCCGCTGGATTGTGAACTATGAGAGAAGGAAAACACATAAATTGAGCCCCATATTTGCCCTGGCTTTCTGCCCGAAGACACTTTCCAGCTGGCTCAGGCTGCTGAAGGCAAATCTTTTGCTTAACAACAACAACAAAAAAGCCAAGGGCAGAGTGAGGAGTGGCTAAAGTGACTGGAGTTAGCCAAAGAGTTCTTGATAAGAAGAAGCTGCATGGGGAAGAGGGGCACAGGGAGAAGCTCCTGCCAGGCTGACAACTGAAGAAGAGCCAAGAAGTTATGCACTGCTGGGTAACGCTGAAGCTCCACTGTTATCTACACTGGCGAGATCTCACTGAATACCTCAGCTACCCAGTTTCAACCCTACAAAAGCCAAACCTTACATGTGGGCACTATAGAGTAAGAGCTACAGCCTAGGTCTAAGGCAAAACCGAAACAGCTCTGAACTAACAAAGAATAACATTAAGCTCTAGAAGATCAAAGCGATCTACAGGTAACTTTAGTTGCTGGAACAAAACTCAACACACTGTAAAGGAAGGCAACATAATTTGGACTCCCTACAATTTTCATATATATATAATGTCTAGCATTCAATGAAAAGCAGTGTTTGAAAATAATAATTTCAGTGATCAAACTGTAACTAGACAGATAAAGAAAAAGAGAGAAAACCCAAGTTACCATAACAGGAATGAAAGAGGAGAGATTTTATAGATCCTGCTGACATTAGAAAAATAATCAGGGAATTTTATAAACAACTTTATAAAATTTGACAACTTGAACAAATTTCTTAACATAACTTACAAAGATGGACACATGAAGAAACAGATAATCTAAAATGGCAGGGGCCTTCAAAATCAAAATTATTCCTATAATCATATGAGGAACTTCTTTGTCTTTTCCACTTTTAGTCTCTGACAAACAGAGTTTTCCATGGGCTACATGATGTGTGATATTGTAATAGACTGAATACAGACTCAGATGTGACAACTAGCTGTGTTCTATTAAGCTATATTAAAGAGATTGGTAAAAACATAAAACAATGTCTCTCTTCTAACAAAATATTTTTTGGACAGTATAATTACGTCTCAAAAAATATGCTATTATAATTTACTATTTTTAAATGAGTTGATAATAAACATTTAGATTTTTCTGCTTTAATTTTTACACAGCTTATAAATAAATGCAACCCACATAAACTAAAGGTCTTTGGGGACTCGGTAATTTTAAAAAATGTAAAGAGATTTTGAAGACAAAATATTTGCAAACCGCCAATTTAATAAGCCTGACATAGGCTCTTTCAGAAAACAGAGGTGGAGGAAAACTTCAGTTACAACGTCAACTGATATCATTGATATCAAAGGCTAATATGTTATTATGAGAAATCTACAGACCAATATCCATTATGAATACAGATACTGCAATTTTTTAAAAATACTCAGTAACTTAAATATAACAATAATTTCAAAGGATGGTACATCATGATTGAATGGGCTTTACTCCATGAATGCAAAGTTGGTATAACAGTTGAAAATCAATGTAATTCACCACATTAACAGAAAATACATGGCTATAAAACATATTATGATCTCAAAAAATGTAGAAAAAGGCATTTTATAAAATTGAACATCAATCATATATGTGTGTGTGTGTGTGTGTATATATAGCCACTGGCCTATGCTACAGCCACAGCCACATCAGATCTGAGCCACGACTGTGACCCACACCACAGCTCATGGCAATGCCAGATCTTTAACTCACTGAGCGAGGCCAGGGATCAAACCCACAACCTCATGGTTCCAAGTCGGATTTGTTTCTGCTGTGCCACAGTGAGAACTCCACAACATCAATTCTTAATAAAAGCTCCCAGAAAACTATTGATTGAGAGGAATGTCATGAATTTGATAAAAGGAATCTATTTAAAAAAGAACTTCAAACTACATTTTTTTTCCCTGTCTTTTTAGGGCCGCACCTGTGGCATATGGAGGTTCCCAGGCTAGGGGTCTAATCGGAGCTGTAGCTGCTGGCCTGCACCAGAGCCACAGCAACGCAAGATCCAAGCTGCATTTGCAACCTACACCACAGCTCACAGCAATGCTGGATCCTTAACCCACTAAGCAAGGCCAGGGATCGAAACTGCAACCTTGTGCTTCCTAGTTGGATTCGTTTCTGCTGCACCACCACAGGAACTCCACATCACTTCTTAATAAAAGCTCCCAGAAAACTATGGATCAAGAGGAACTTCATGAATTTGATAAAAGTCATCTATTAAAAAAAATTCAAACTACATTTGATGGTAAAAGATTGAGCACTTTTTCCTTGTTATCAGGAATAATGTAAAGATATCTTCTTTCATCATTCTGTTTGGCCTTGTACTCAAGGTCTCAGCTTGTTCAATAAATGAAAACAAGCAAGCAAAAACAGAAAAGAAGAACGGATACTAAATTAGAGAGGAAGAAAGAGAATGGTCTTTATTCTCATACAACAGAATGTTTATGTGGCAAATCCTTAAGCATTTGTAAAACAGTAATAGAACTAATAAATGAATTAATAAAAGAGATTTTATTGATATTGAGGTAGAAAAGGAGGAAACATATTGGAACTCATTCTTGACACCAAAGCTAGACAAAGACATCACAAGAAAAGAAAACACAGACCAGTATCTCTTATGAATATAAATGCAAAAACCCTCAACAAGATACTAGCAAACCAAATCCAGCTATGTATTAGGATTATGAACCATGACAAAGTAGGATTTATCCCAAGAATGCAGTGTTAGTTTAACCTACAAAAATCAATTAAGGTAAAACATCAATAGAATAAAAACAATGATTGCATGATCATCTCAATACACTTAGAAAATGCATTTGGCAAAATCCAATACCCATTTGTGATTTTTTTAAAAAGCTGAACTAACAGAAGATAACTTCCTCATTCTGATAAAAACATCTACAAAGAGCCCATTGCTAATATTGTACTTAAAATAAAAGACTAGATTATTTCCCTTTAAGACCTGGAACAAGATTAAGATGTTGACACTAACAACTTCTATTCAACATTATATTGGAGTTGCTAGTCAGAGAAATTATGCAAAAAAGAAAAGAATTAAAAGGCATCTAGATTAGAAATGAAGAACAAGACTATCTCAGATGACATGATACTATTTATAGAAATTCCTAAAAATCCACTATTACACTCTTGGAACTAATAAATGAGTTCACCAAGATTTCAGGACCGATTGTATTTACATATGCATGCCATGAAAAATTTTGAAACTGACATTAAGAAAACTACATTTACAACATAAAAAAGTAAAATCATAATGACTTTAACAAAAGCAGCATAATTTTTACACTCTAGAAACTGCAAAATATTCTTGAAAAGAATTAAAGAACTAAATATATGGAAAACTATTCCATGTACATAAATTAAAAAATGTAATGTTGTTAAGATGTTTTCAAACTGATCTAGAGATTCACCTCAATACCTTCTAAAACCCCAGCCTGATACCTTTGTAGAAATTGTCAAACTGTTTCTCAAGTTCATATGAAATTGCAATGGTCCCAGAATAGCCAAAACAATCTTGAAAAAGAACAAAGTTGTAAAACTCATGCTTCCCAATTTTAAAACATACTTCAATGTAGTGATAAATAAAACAATATAATGTTGACATAAGAATAGACATATAAATCAATGGAATAGAGTTGAGTATCCAGAAATGAACTATGTCTATATGGTCAACTGATTTTCTCTAAGGGTACCAAGACCATTCAATGGAGAAAGAATTGTCTTTTAAACAAACTGTACTAGAATTACTGGATACCCATATTCAAAAGAATAAAGTTGAATCTCTTCTTAATATCAAATATATAAAATATCTCAATAGGATCAAAGACCTAAATTTAAGAGTTAAGATGTAAAACTCTTAAAAGAAAATCTAGGAGGAGTATATCTTTATAACCATGGATTAGGCCAAGACTTCTTAGATAGGACATAAAAGAAAATAGCTAAGTTGCACTCCATCAAATTAACAATTTTTGCACATCAAAGGACACTGTCAAGAAAGGAAAACACAGGTTCACAAAATGAGAGAAATATTTGCCAATCTTATATCTTGGTAAGGAACTGGTGTTACATATATGAAGAAAGTCTTTCAACTCCAATGATAGACAAACCATTTAAAAATAGACACAAGATGTGATAAATGTTTCACCAAAGAAGATATACAAATGGTTAAAAGTCACATAAAAAAATATTCAACATCATTAATTATCAGGGAAATGCAAATCAAAACCACAATGAGGTACCATTTTATACCCACTGGGATGGTTAGAATCAAAAAGAGAGCCAATAACAAGTATTGCAAAAACATGAAAAAAAACTAGAATCCTCCTACACTTCTGGTGGGGATATAAAATGTTATATTCACTTTGGAAAACAATCTGACAGTTCCTCCAATAGTTAAACATAGAATTTTGGCATAGCCCAGCAATTCCACTCCTTGGTATACATTCAAGAGAAATGAAAATGTGTCTACAAAAAAAAAAAATGCATGTGAATGTTTATCGTGGCATCATTTATAACAGCTAAAATGTGGAAATATCACAAATGTTCCTTAACTTATGAATGGGTAAATGTATAAATATTTATGCAATGGAATATTATTTGACCATAAAAAGAATTAAGTCCTGGCATGTGCTACAGTATGGATGAACCTTTAAAACATCATGCTATGTGAAAAAACTTAAAAAAGATCATATATTATATGATTCCATTTATATGAAATGTGTAGAACAGGCAAATCAATAGAGACAGAAAGTAAATTAGTTGTTGCTTAGGGATGGGGGAAGGGTGGCGTTGGGTGGATAGCTGTGTGATAGCCAGAGAGTAAGGTGTTTCTTTTTAAGATGGTGAAGATGTTCTAAAATTGACAGTGGTGATAGCTGCAAACATCTGTGAGTATAGAAAAATATAGGGAGTTGTATAGTTTAAATGTGTAAATTTATGGTTATATGAATTATATCTCAAAACCTTTTTTAAAAGGTAATAAACATTATCTTTTGCACTTAAGAGACAAATCGAAAAAGTCTACTTGCTTTGAAACTAAGTGTCAGATATCATCATTATTTTTATCTCAAGACTGAAAAAAAATTTTTGATACCAAATAGGGGACATCAGGAAACAAAAATCATCAAC
The DNA here is from genome assembly GCF_054392235.1 of Sus scrofa. Lineage (NCBI taxonomy): Eukaryota > Metazoa > Chordata > Mammalia > Artiodactyla > Suidae > Sus > Sus scrofa. The sequence goes on from NC_139397.1 coordinate 81,884,243, forward strand.
TAGCCTGACCAAACGGAATCATCACCTATAGACTAAAAATAGTGCCTACTTTATTTCTTTTCATAAAAGCTACAGACCCTAAGAGTGATGGGACAAACTGGAGATGGTTGGTCACAGAAACATAGAATGTTAGGACAGGAAGGAAACTTGGAGAGAATCTTGAAGACTAAGGTCATTTCACATGAGGGCTCAGGCAGCAAAATGCTTTAACGTCACATAGTAAATTTATGGCATAACTGACAATGCAACTTTCATTTTTGATCCCCTGTTCCAGTCAAATATCGAGTGAAGCTGGAATAAAATGTACAGCAGGGAGGCAGACAAAGTACAACTGAATTTTCACACACCCTCTGATGAGTTGGACTGGATCCATACTTCATCCAAATAGAGCAACACAACTCAGACCTTAGAGTTCCTTTGGATGGTTTAAAGGTGGGACACAGCCTCGTTGTTGCTTTGCTATCCAAATCTCCAGAAACAAAACACTAGAAATCCAGATTCCTGTAGGAAATCTCCTGATTTTTAAATTTGAGTAAATTTAAAGCCACACATATGTATTGGTTTTGACTGAGAGTCCAGCTATTTTTGACCTCTGCAAGTTTCTTTTCTTTAGATCTTGCCTAGGTTCTTTTCCTCTGCCTTGAATTATCTCAGTAAACTAAAAAGTCTTGATTTGGATCTTAGTGTTATCATGAGAGGGTTAAGAAATCTAGAGGACATGTTTCTGTAGGACATATCCAAAGAGCGTTTATTAGTGATTCATTATTAGTTAAAAGAGAAGACTCTATTCCTTAGATAGATATCACTTAGGATCCCATGGAGGGCAATTTTTTTTCTATTTCTTCCCCATTGCTACATACTTTTTTCTTTTTCTTTTTCAATAAACTTGTAGTTGACTTACTAAAATTTTAGTTGACTTACAATGTTTTAGTTTCAGGTTTACAGCAAAATGAATCACACATATATACATATATCCATTCTTTTTTGTCATATACCTATTACAGAATATTGAATTTTCCTATACTGTACATTATGTCCTTGTTAGTATCTATTTTATATACAGTGGTGTGTATATGTTAATCACATCCTCCTAATTTATCCTTCCCTCTCCATGTTTTTTCCTTTGATCATAAGTTTGAATCCAAAATCTGTGAGTATGTTTGCTTGTTTGTTTGGCTGTGCCCATGGCTGGTACATACTTATTAAATGAGTAGGCACCAAGGAGTTTTTTAAAAGAACTAGAATCCTATTCAGCTTTATTTTCTCAACCACTTAATTCCTAAGAATCAGTATGTTGACTTCTGGAAAAGTGCCTTGTAGAGACATCAAAATTTTTTAAAATTTAAGTAGAGATGAATAAGATGAATTATTACAATTAAGTCTTATGCATGATATGAATCTTCACAACCATTCAAGCCAATTTAACTTTACCTGCTACCAGGCAGATTAGGATGAATGAAACCACTAATATATCATAAAGCATTTCAAAGAGCTCCATGAAATGCGAGAAATGAGTCTCTAATACATAAATGGGCCAGTTATTAAAACTCCTAGGATCTTAATGTGAGAAAAAGGAATATATGTGTGCATGTGTGACTGGGTCACCTCACTGTACTGTAGAAAATTGACAGAACACTGTAAACCAGCTATAATGGAAAAAAAAAGTCATTAAAAAAAAAAAACAAAACACTCCTAGGATCTAAAGGCAGTAAAGAACATAAAAGAAGGAGAACTAGAACTTTCATTCTTTACTAGACAAGTTGTCCTCAGACTTGTAGCATGTAAAACTCCTCTGCACTTATCCTAGAACACCCATCCTGTGTGACAGGATGGTTGGGAAGCTGGGGAGTGCTAAATGCTGAAGCAGAAACAAATGGATCTGTCATAATCCTCTACTTCATGGAATCCACTGTATTAGAGTGTGCTGTCCACCAAGTAAAGGTTGATTTTTATAAACTCGTCTTTCTAAGGCCCAAGCTCCCTTTGGAATAAGAAAATGTTCCATGGTTCTGTCTATTTGGGCAAAAGAAATGCTTGTAGCTTATGATAAATTCTTATATTGCACAGTGCTCTACAAAGTCAGCCAATTTCTGGCCTCTAAAGAATTTCTCCAGCAACTTCCTGAGTCCATTCCCTTGAATACACATATTTGCCTGACTCAGTCAAAAATGTCATCAATCAGGATTGTGCAGTAAATAACAGTGTAGAGATTATTCCCTGAGCAACAGTGAATGATTGTTCCAACACACAGCGTTCAGGATTATTAGATGAGAAGTAAAGAGTCGTGGCTGGATGAATTTTGCCTACGGCTGCAGGCAGGTGACTCCTGCTTGCTACTGGCAAGAAGCACATGATGGAGAAAAGGCTAAAATCATATAAATATGAAGTTAATATTGATTTTATTCAATAAGTATCGGTGAATATAAAGATTACCAACACAAGGTCCTTGCCTTTGGAAGAGCTCAACTTTTTACATATAAAATTCACAAGCTCATAAAGGGTAATGAAGTACTTTCTTTAAAATTTTTGCAACTTTTAAGTTAATTTAAACTTGTTTTTTCCCTAACATACCAAAATTTTATCAACATGTTTATATATCACTTGTGAAGTTTCTTTGAGTAAGTTATATCTATAAACATCGAGCTGTAACTCTGTTCTCCCCTGTCTTTAGTAAGGTCTTGTCTATCTGACAAACTTCTAATCAACCTTTAAGACAGATTTTTTTTTATCACTTTCCCTGCTTTTGTTTCTTTTCCTCTACCCAGGTGGATGAATTGCTCCCCTAGCTTTGTGCCTATAATAATAGGAATAGAAATAATAGTTCACAGTTATCAAGTGCTTTCTATATGCCAGGACTCTTCTAAGAGGTGTGTGATTTAATTCTCACAAAACGAGCATTGCTCTTGTGTCTATTTTACATGTGAAGGAAATGAGGCACAGAGAAGTTATGTATTTCATCTAGCCAGAAAGTAGCAGAGGTGCAAAATGGACCCCAGTGGTTGCATCCTTTACCACCACGGGACGCTCCCTCTCATTAGCACTCATATACACCCATCACATAGTATTAAGTTAGTGTTTGAGAGTCTATTTCACTGTAGACTTATTCTCTGTAAGATTAGGACGGTGCCTCATTGGTGTCTGGATACCTGGGACACAGAAAATCCCTTTAAAGACAGGTAGTTGTTTGAGCCAAAGTATAGATTTGTCACTTGCTGTCCTTGGCTATATTTCAGCTCCTGCATTCCTTCCAAAGTGGTAGTTTATTAATGCAAATTTCTCTTTTTTACAGCCAGAATTCAAGATGCATCTTGAACTAAATCATGTTTCCTTAATATATTGCCCTTCTTCCAAACGGCCCCATTACTAACAAAACTCATGCAGCTTCTTCACTCATGAAGCCATGAGCCACCATGTCAAAGACCAACTCACCTGAAGCGCTATGCTGGGGGTGCCATGAGTAGGTTTTCTAAGCCACAGCCACAGCTGACCCCAGTTTTCCAGCCATCCTACCAAGGCACCAGACAAGTGTGTAAAGGAACATTGTAGACCAGTTCATTCATCCGCTGGACACCCATGACGGATTCAATTTAATGCACTGCTGTAGCCATCTTGGAATTGTTAAGTTTTGAACAAGGGCCCCTCATTTTCATTTTGCGCTGGACTCAAAAACTTGTTTAGTTAATCCTAATTACATCATTGGATTACACTTGATTAGACATTCTTTTTTTTGTTGTTGTTGTTCTTTTTTTTTTCTAGGGCTGCACCCGAGGTACATGGAGGATCCCAGGCTAGGGGTGTAATTGGAGCTGTACCTGCCAGCCTATGCCAGAGCCACAGCAATACAGGATCTGAGCCACGTCTGCGACCTACACCACAGTTCACGGCAATGCTGGATCTTTAATCCACTGAGAGAGGCCAGGGATCGAAACTGCAACCTCATGGTTCCTAGTTGGATTCGATAATCACTGAGCCATAATGGGAACTCCTGATTACATATTCTTTGATATTGCTTGCTCCAAACTCTTGTTCATTACTGTTGACACCTGATCTTGATTGTTGAGAGCATTTTGAAGACAGACCAAATGTCTTCCTTGACTTCCCACACTTCCTCACTAGTCTTAGGTGTAAGTACCCCAGGAGATTTGACATAGAAGAGACAATGGTAATTTTAGTATGTATCACTCTCAATGTAGAGCATGCAGAGGGGCCAGAGAGGAGCCACTAAATGTATTTATCTGCTATTCTTTTTCTCTATAGTACACTTTCCCTCTCTCCTTTTTTTTTTTTTTTTTTTTTTTTTCCCCTGTACCAACATCATGTGAAATTCCTGGGCCAAGGGCCACAGCAGCCACCTGAGCCACAGCAGTAAAGCAGTAACAACGTCAGATCCTTAACCCACTATGCCACAAAGGAACTCCTCCATAGTACATTTTGTCCTTGGGTTTCTTGGTGGCTCTTTGGTGTCAGATGAAGCAGAGGGCAGATGGAAGTAAAAGCTACATATGTGTCTCAGTTTACAAAGAGGCATTTGCCTTTTCTCCACTTCCTTCCCCTTACATTCCCAGTTGATGAGTTTTGTTACTATGTAGGTTTCAAATCAAGCTAATTGATTTAGTTCTCTGGAAAGTGAAGGTGGAGTGATCTTACAAAGTGAATTAGCAAGGAATACCAATCTGAAAAGTAGGAGGTGACTACTGCCTTAATTGTCTTACTGTGTAACAACAAATTTTTTTTTAATATTTCCTGGAAATGTATCAATAATATGAGTAAAATGACTGTTAACAGAAAAGTGAGAAAAACATAAACTGAAATTATAGAATTAGAGAAAGAAAGAATGGAAGAGGAATATATTATTATGTTAGTGCAAAAACAAAGTTTCGATAGCATTTTAAAGTAAATATACTGAAAACACTGTTGTAAATGGCATCAATCTCACTTTTTACCTACTTGGCAACATAAAATAGACAATAATAAATGGAGTTCTGGCTTTTGAGATCAGTTTCTGACACAATATGAAATACTTCTTTTGGTAGATAAAGTCAAGGAGGTCACTGGATATTATTTCCTGGTATACTGTAAACATTTGTGAATGAACTAAGGGCATGCATAATTTTCATAAAATTAAAGCATGTTACTAAAGTACTCAGTATCTAAGAGATATGAATCTGGTACCGAAGGAGTCACTCTGTGCTTCATTAATTCCCTCACTGAATATCCAAGAGCTTGCTCTGTACCTAGAAACAGTCTGGGCACTGGAAGAACTGTGAAGCAGAAATGTGGTTCTGTGATTTTCATGCTCTTCAGATGATGAAAATAATTTTTTCTTTTCCATCTTCACGTTCACTGACACCTTGTAGAGGACAGTTAAACCCAACCGGCAATGAAAGCTGAGTAACATCTGTGGTTCATGTTTTTACTTATTCACAAGTCACTGTTTATCAAATTTATTCAACGACCCTCCCATACCTGACCAGACAAAAGCCCTCTTTGTCTGTCCTAGTGTCTGATCCACGCCAGGATTTTAAAAACAATACCCTGTTTTACTCCAGAGAGATTACAGGTTAGGTTTTAATGACAAAGGATGCACTTTGTGTGCATATTTGAACAGTACCACCTGTTGAAACTTGTAATGTTGTTGCTTGAGACTCTTCAGAATTGTAGATTTAAATTTTCCTCCCATCGCATGAGAGCTGATGTGAGCACTGCCAAAAAAATAATGACCAGATCCTCTGTCCCTGAACTTCAGACATTTCTGAACCCAGCTTCAGGAAGAAACAGCTCTCCACGCCAGCAGCTGAGGCACGTTGTGTCAACAAGATGGAATGTGCCTGATTTCACTTTGCAGTGCACACTGGAACCCAAACCACAGCAGGATGACTGTTTGACGTGTGCAGGAGTTACTTGGGAATAGTGGCAGCACCCTAGCAATGTGCCTAGATGGGAAACAGCTGTCAGATTTGAAGCCACTGTTTGACACAGCCATTCTAGACGTGCCCAGTGCCTCCTCTTGCTCAGTTCCCGTTGGTTAATGAGAACAAGGGATGAAATCCTTTTTTCTTCAAAAAATGATTACCTGGATAGAGATTTTCTGAGCAGGGTTCAAGAAAAAAGAACATCGATGATTAAAGCTTATACAGGAAAATCCAGTAGTTTGGCCCTGGGAAAGTGGCATTCACCATAAATCTACAGTGATCCTGGTGTGGGGATTGCCTTTGGAATTCTGACTGTTCTGGCAGAGGGAGAGACATAGGCTGAGGTTGTTCCTTTATTCAATCTGTCTGTCTTGCTCCCACCGGCTGGCTCAGAAAACATAGGTCTAACTAATTTCAAGGGACGTGGCTTGTACTCCTTCTGTTCATAATTGACCATTCCATGGGAAATAAGGAGGAGATAATGGAAACTAGTGGAGCCAACCAGAGTGATAAACACTGAAAAGGGTAAAAAGTCATTTGATTTATCTTAAATCAATGAGAAAATGAATAGAAAAAACAGATGTCATTAATTCTTCTTTCAGATCTCTCATGGTAATAGAGATAAGAAAGACGTGAAGCTCAAAACATTGTGTTATCTATCTATCTATCTATCTATCTATCTCTCTCTCTCTCTATCTATCTATCTATCTATCTATCTATCTATCTATCTATCTATCTACCACTTTGAATTCTGTTCCATGATTCACTTTGTCAGATCCCAAAGACTTCTTTGCCTTTGAATTTAAACAAGAGCAAATTTCCATTCATTTTCCCATATTTTTGAGCATTTTAAATGATAGCTGAGTTATGAGTCATTGCCAAGCTCTTCAGCATCATTGTACCAAGAGCACATAACATGTTTTCTACCTGTCGCTGTAAATTATTGCCTGCGTGTAGAACTCCAGGAACGATTTGGCTTCCTGCCCACACAAATGACTTCTCATCGTTCAGGTTTCAATTTAATGCCAGAATGTACTGTAAGATGTATGTTCAATGCTACAAATGAGTTGCATGTGCATTTCCATTTCAGAAAACCTGGCCTGAATTTTAAAAGAAAGCATTTGGGATCTATTGTATTAGAAGTGCTTCTGAGCTAAGTGCATTCTACATGCATTGTAATACTGTCGTATCAAAAATAGTGCTAGACTTTGGGTGCTACACCAAATTTTTAAAACAAACAAAAAAGACAAATGATGTTTTCAGTTTTTGATCTTGTTTTTCCAGATAACTAAAAGATACATTGTATTTTCTTTCTTCAGTTATCTTTGCTTTTTTAAATTTTAGTTGGCTTTCTCTCATCTTCTGACCACCACCAGCCTACCAAGTGAAAGCAACTTGAAGAGAAAAATATCTTAAATTGAAAGTTAAGGATTTAGAAACATGTGTTGTATAGGCAGAATCAACTCCACGCACTAATCAGAAAGATACTTTTAGACTTCCTTACTTCTTGTTAGTGATTACACTGATAGATGAAGATATATAGGAAATAAATTAGAGTGCAATCCAAATTTAACAAATTAAAAATACTGTCAATTGAAATGTCTTTTTGTAAGGGCAGCAAGAAGCATTTAATCCGGCATGAGCATGCTGGCAAAAAGGTCAAAGGACTTAACAAAGATAATAAAGTAATAATAAAGATTGTCCACAAAAAGAGCTTCAAAACACAAGATAAATGGGAAAAAGGAGTGTTCTGAAATGATTGAAAACAAGGAATGTTTCATGTTGCTTTACATTAGCAAAAATATATACAGCATTTTATGGACCAAAAATATACTTGTAAAGAGGATTAGGGCATTCTCCTTCACTGTCACCATGCCCCTTCTGTAAAAGCCATCATCTCCTTCTGACACATAATCACACAGGTAATAAATATTACATATGCCAATATGTTTTAACGGATTCCCTTTCACTCAGCTGTAGAACAAAACCAATAAAATGAAAGAGCTTATAAGACACCACTTCTTAAATAGAGAAAAAATAAAATATTGGGGTTATATAATACAATCCTTCCTTATTTTCCATTATTTTTCCTTTTGGTAGAACATCAGTATGGATTGTCGTTAAATACTGGGTTGCAATGTTTTCTGCTTACAATAACTCTATTTGGTTTCAGACAACCCATCGTTCCACATTACATCAAAGTTTATGGTTAAAGAAAGGAGACACTGGGGACACGATGGCATTCATTGTTAGTTGTAGTTGTTACTTATAAGCTATAGTCTCAATGTACTCTTCCAATCCTTAGAATTTAGGTGACATCTTATTCCTCCACTTCATTATGTATTACTATTTGTTATTTCTTTATGTTTGTCTTATGGACCAAATGAGACAGTAAGTTTCTCAAAGGACCATCATCCTAATTACTTTAATAGTGTAACATCAGACTCTGATGCATCACCAAGACATAGTTTTGGCTTTAACTTTATGTATTCACACAGAATTATGAGTCAGGTCCTATGCTAGGGCTACCAATAATCTCTTCTTTCGCTATCAATCACTGGTCCACAAAATTATAACGCTAAAACATACATTCCATATAATCAACATTTTTACTTCACAGACAAGAAAACCAAGACTCAGAGCCATTAAACATTTGGCCCAAAGTCAAAAGGAGGATTCATAGCTTTCAAACTTAGAAAAAGTGTTCATCTTATATTTGAGTAAACTCTGGCCCAGACACCTGCTGTTTCTTGGCAGCCTGCCGTAACAAGGATCATAACTGATGAATGGACATTTATGGTTTATTCAAATTAAGATAAATCTCACTCATCAGTTGGCATAAGGTAAATTAATTCCTAAGCATAATTTTTAGAAACCAAATGCTTTGGTGCAAATAAGGAAGCAAGATCAGTAGGCTAGGTGAAGATGCCAAGTTTTCTAACAAAGTCTCCCTGTAAGGGTTTAGCATACTACCTAAGGATCACTTAATTGCTTTATTCACTCATGCATGGACATACGTGAACACAGCAATACAACTAACAGCCTCCTTTCTAAAGAGTTTAAAAAGAGTCATCACATTCTCGAAAATAAGGCTGTCAGGGTTTTCCAGGTTAGAAGAATTTGATTGAAATGACATTAAATATTTCTCAGAAATAATTACTTTTCCTTGGTATTGGATTAAAGTGCTTGCTGAATTAACTGATGTATGAATTAGTAAAAGGACTTTGAGTAGGAGCTTCCTGAACTTTAAATAGATAGAGAGATAAAAGGATAAATGAATAAATAAATAAATAAGTGTGAGAATAAGAGTAAGGGCAGAAGAGGAGATTTATAGCGGGTACCAGAAATCCTGCTTCCTTTTTCTAGACTGTGCTGGTCGCCCTCTGGCATGCCACTGGGTAAGCGTAGAAATAGAATTGAGTTTGGAATTCTTTTTTTAATAGATTTTTCAAGAGATGCCAAAGGGGTTCAAAATTTAGAAGAACAAATTAAGTTGAAAATTAGTAGCACTTTTATTAAATAGTCCTATCTATTTTTATTTCTGCCACATGTATAGAGAATACATAGGCTGCAATTTTTTTTGAAAATCCAAGGTTATCTTGATGTGACTTGAGACCAAATTCTCTCATCAGTTTCTTTGAACTTTTATTTTCAAAATCATAACATGATATCAACATCCACAAATACCCTCTCAACACTGCATCCATCAGATAATGTTCTACTTATCTTTCTGTAGAAAAAGAGAACATTCAAAATGGATTTGACTTTCTGTCAAACTGTCAGGATAACAGACGGTTGCATTTTTCTTTTCTAATAAAGTAAAAATATCTTTTCTCTCACCCATGATTAACATAAGAAAAAGCATGTATTTAAGCATACAATTAAATGATGGTAGAAATAATCATACCTGTGTAGTCCATAATCTGGGAATTTCCCTCATTTCCAAGAGGGAACCATTGCTGTGATCATAAATTTGTTTTGTGTATTTAGAATTTTAAATAAATGGATCATACAGTATGCACTTTTTTCTGTCTGGCTTTTGGCCAATGTACTGCTTTTGTGAATCATCTGTGCCTTTTTAAGCATCAAAAATTCATTCTTTTTCATTGCTGTATAGTATTCCTTTGAGTAAATAGACCATAGTTTCCTATTCATTCTCATTTTTATGGTCAATAGTTTGTTTCCAGTTGGGGGAAATTTATTTATTTATTTATTTATTTTTTTTTTTTTTATGGATGCATCTGCAGCATATAGAAGTTTCCAGGCCAGGAGCTGAATTGGAGCTGCAGCTGTAGGCTTACACCATAGCCATGGAAATACCAGATTTGAGTTGCATCTGGTACCTACATCATCCAAGATCATAGTTTACACTATAGTTAACTCTTGTTGTATACATTCTATTGGTTTGGACAGATGCATAAGGACATGTATCCATTACTATAGAATACAGAATAATTTCACTGCCTTAAAAATCCTCTGTGTTCTGCCTGTTTATTCCTTACTGATTCCTAAATTCTAGAAACTACTGATCTTTTTACTATCTTCATAGTATTGTCTTTAATAGACTGTGATATATTTGGAATTATATATTATGTAGCCTTCTCAGATTTGTTTCTTGCACTTAATAATATGCATTCACATTTATATCTTATGGCCTGATAGCTGATTTCTTTTTATCACTGAATAACATTCCATTGTCTAGATATTCCAGTTTATTTATATATTTACTAACTCAAGGACATCTTGGTTGCTTCCAAATTTTGGCAATTATGAATAAAGCTTCTATAATAATCTCTGGTCAGGATTTTGTATGGACATAAGTTTTTATTTTGGGAGGTAAATACCAATGATTATTATTGCTGGATTAAATGCTAAAAGTATATTAAATTTTGTAAGAAAATTGCCAAACTATTTTCCAAAGTAGTTGTACCATTTTGCATTCCTATCAGCAAGGAATAAGAGTCCCTGCTCCACATCTTTGTCAGCATTTGGTGTTGTCAGTGTTTTGAATTGTGTCCATTTTAATAGATGTGTAATGATATATAATTGTTTTAATTCACAATTCTCTAATGACATACAATGTCGAACATCTTTTCATATGTTTTTTGCCATCTGTATGTCTTCTTTGGTAAGATGTCTGTTAAGATATTTTACCTATCTTTTAATCATATTTTTGTTTTTCTTATTGTTGAGTTTCAGGAGTTCTTTATATAGTTTGGATTACAGTGCCTTACCAGATATGTCTGCAGTTATTTTCTCCCAATCTGTCATCCATCTTCTAATTCTCCTGACAGTGCCTTTCACAGAGTAAACATTTTTAATTTTAATGAGGCCCTGATTATCAGTAATTTTTTTCATGGATTGTGGCTTAGTATTATTGTATGTAAAGAGTCATCACCATACACAAGGTCATTGAAGTTTTCTCCTGTACCTTTTTTTTTTTTTTTTTTTTTTTTTTTTTGGCTTTTCAGCTTTTAGAGCTGCACCTGCAGCATATGGAGGTTCCCAGGCTAGGGGTTGAATTGGAGCTGTAGCTGCCGGCCACAGCCACAGCCACAGCAACACAGGATGTGAGCCCTGTCTGCCAGATCCTTAACCTACTGAGCGAGGCCAGGGATCAAACCTGCCTCCTCATGGATGCTAGTCGGGTTCATTAACTGCTGAGCCATGACGGGAACTCCTCCTTGCTAATTTTTAGGAGTTTTACATTTAAGCCTATGATCCTTTTGGAGTTAATTTTTGTAAATAGTGTTATAGATTCAATTTTTTTTATGTGTTTGTCCGTTTGTTGCAGCATCTTTTGTTGAAAATACTATTTTTGCTCTGTTATATTGCCTTTGCTCATTTGTCAATGATTAGTTGACAGTATTTGTGTGGGTCTGTTTCTATTACTGTAGCTTTATAGTAAGTCATGAAGTCATATTGTGTTGCTTATGCTGAGTCTTTTGCTTCTCCATATGAACTTTAAAATCAGTATTTTTCTATCCGTAAAATAACTTGCTGGGACTTTTATTTGGGCTGAATTAAATCTATAGATTATGTTGGAAAGAACTAGCCTCTTAATGATATTGAGTCTACTTATCCATAAACATGGACTATCTCTCCATTTATTTGGTTCTTTGATTTCCTTCATCAAAGATTTACAGCTTTCCTCACATAAATATTATATACAACTTATTGGATTTATACCCAAGTATTTTATTTTTAAGAATGCTAATGTAAATGGTATTGTGTATTTAATTTCAAATTCCACCTGTTCATTACTGGTATATAGGACAGCAACTGATTTTTATATATTAACCTTGTACCCTACAACCTTATGACAATTGCTTATTATTATGTTTAATATATTATTTCATTTATATTTGAAATCTTAGTTTTTAATTATTTTAGATTTTCTATACAGATAACTATATAATCTGGGAACAAAGGGAGTTTTATTTCTTCCTTCCAAATCTGTATACCTTTTATACCTTTTATTTCCTTTTCTTGTCTTATTGCATTACTATGAGTTCCACTACAAGGTTGAAAAGTCTATATCTTTGTCTTAAACCTGATCATAGTAGACTGGACTACTACATTCAATTTAGTAGAATGGACCATTTAGTAGAATGAACTACTTTCATCATGAAAATAATATTAACTGAAGGTTTTATGTCAATGTTTTTTATCCAGTTGAGAAACTTTCATTTTATTCTTAGTTTGATGAGAATTTTTATCACAAACCAATGTCGGGTTCTGTTAAATACTTTTTCTGCATATGTTAAATTATCATAGGTTTTTTTTTTTCTTTAGCTTGTTGATACAATGGATTGCAGTGATTGGTTTTCAAATGTTGAACCAACCTTGCATACCTGGGATAAACCCTGCACTTTTTTGTGCTGTATAATTCATTTTATACAATATTGGATTATATTTGCTAATATTTTGTTAAGGATTTTTGTATTCATGTTCTTGAGAGATATTGGTCTGTAGTTTTCTTGTAATTGTCTTTTCCTGGTTTTTCCATTAGGGTAAACTGACCTCATGGGATGTATTTCCTCTGTTTGTATCTTTTAAAAGATATGTACAGAATTGGTATAATTTCTCATAAATGCTTGGTAGAATTCACAAGTGAACCCAACAGGACAATTCTTCATAAATTCTTTGTAGAATGCACAAGTGAACTGGTCAGGGCCTTGCACTTTCTATTTTTTTTACTGATTTTTATTTTTTCCATCATAGCTGGGTTACAATGTTCTGTCAATTTTCTACTGTACAACAAGGTGACCCAGTCATACATACATACATACATATATATATATATATATATATATATATATTCTTTTTCTCAGATTATCATGCTCCATTATAAGTGAGTAGATATAGTTTCCAGTGCTATACAGCAGGATCTCATTACTTATCCATTCCAAAGGCAATAGTTTGCATCTATTAACCCCAAATTCCCAGTACATCCCACTCCCTCCCACTCCCCTTTGGCAACCACAATTCTGTCCTCCAAGTTCATGAGTTTCTTTTCTGTGGAAAGGTTCATTTGTGCCATATATTAGATTCCAGATATAAGTGATATCATATGGTATTTTTCTTTCTCTTCCTGACTTACTTCACTTAGTATGAGAGTCCCTAGTTCCATCCGTGTTGCTGCAAATGGCATTATTTTGTTCTTTTTTATGGCAGAGTAGTATTCCATTGTGTATATATGCCACATCTTCTTAATCCATTCATCTGTCAGTGGACATTTAGGTTGTTTCCATGTCTTGGCTATTATGAATAGTGCTTCAATTGAATATATGGGTTCATGTGTCTTTTTCAAGGAAAGTTTTGTCCAGATATATCCCAAGAATGGTATTGCTGGGTTATATGGTAGTTCTATATTTAGTTTTCTAAGTTACCTCCATACTGTTTTCCATAGCGGTTGTACCAATTTACATGCCCACCAACTGTGCAGGTGGGTTCCCTTTTCTCCACACCCTCTCCAGCATTTGTTATTTGTGGACTTATTAATGATGCCCATTCTGACTAGCGTAGAGTGGTACCTCATAGTAGCTTTGATTTGCATTTCTCCTTTAACATTTCATTCTTAGTTTTAAAAATCTAAGTGAGGAATTTCTGTCATGGAGCAGCAGAAACGAATCTGACTGGGAACAATGGGGTTGTGGGTTCGAGCCCTGGCCTCTTCAGCATTGCCATGAGCTGTGGTGTAGGTTGCAGACACAGCTCAGATCTGGCATTGATGTGGCTCTGGCGTGGGCTAGCAGCTACAGCTCTGATTAGACCCCTCCCCTGGGAACCTCCATATGCCACGGGTATAGCCCTAAAAAGACAAAAGACAAAATAAAATAAAATAAAATAAAATAAAATAGTATTTTTTCATTTCTCTTAAGATTTCTCCTTTAACCCATCTGTTATTTAGAAGTATATTGTTTAACCTCTAAGTATTTACACTTTTTCCAACTGTCTTTCCATTATTTACTTCTAATTTAATTCCACTGTGATCTGAGACCATACAGAGAATGATTCATATTTTTTAATTTGATAAGTTGCATTTTATATGCATATTTTAGAGACTTTTGTGAGACTGGTTATTTGGGGAGAGAGTATTACTAAATATATGAAAAAATGGTTAGACAATACCTATTGACTTGTGTGTTTTACTAGTAAATCCTTGACATTTAAAGTTCAATTTTAGTCCTGATTCTGCAACACCACTTGTACCTATGGGCCAACCTGATGCTGTGTTTTGGCAACTTGTTCCTGCATCAAGTATTGATGTGTAGCTTTGGCTTGTGTTATATTATTTTGGTCCAGGAAGTAGTGGAGGGCACACACATTTTGGCTGGGTGCAGATTACTCTGAGGACAGCTCTCTTCCTCTAGCTTTGCAACAAGCCTACAATGCATCTTTTAAAGAAAAAAACTCCCCCTTTGCTATTGCTGGTTGAGACAGGTCATATCTGACATTGCCAAGGGAACCACCCGAGGGCTTTCCTCAACTTTCTAATGGTTGCTTGCTTTGCAGAGTTTTATCTGTAATTAAATCTATTTTGTCTAATTTAAGAACAGACTCTGGTAAAGATTATGGCTTTAGCATAAAAGACAGAATTCTTTTTAGTTGCAGACATTTCAGAGCTATATAATCTTTTACTCTCACTTTGTTTAGGTTTTCCAACTTGACTTTGGGCACTTGCTTAATCTCTGTGTGTCTCAATATTTTAATTTTCCAAAGTGGCAGCTAATTTCAAAAGCCTTTGAAAAAGAGTATATATTGTCTTAAGATATATCTTTTCTAGGGTATTTAAAATTTGGCTGAACTGTAATGAGATGAATTGGCTTAATGTCAGTGCCATAAATTTAGTTAACCTCAAAGTCACTAAATTTGATTTATAAAAAGAGAACAATTCTACATAAAAATGGTGTTTTACACTTCATTAGACTTGATTGATCTCAATCATAGTTATATATATACACGCTAAAGATTAGCTTAAACAGGATTTCAACTTTTAGGTGGTTCCAGCTTTATATTCCCTAGATTCTAAAATATCTTCCTAATTACTTGCCTCTTGATAGATTAAAAATCCTTGTACATTGAAGAGATTAAATATTACTGTGCTTTTAAAGAGATTAGGTTCTCTCTCAGAGAGAAAAAAATGGAACCATTGAAAAACAGAAGCTTATCTCTCTGCCTGAAATGTAATCCTATCCCTGTACATAGAAAAAGGAAGCATACAGAACAGTTTAGCGATTATGCCCCTAATGGCATTTTCTTGCTTTCTGTCATTTCAAAAAAGAGGGCTTGAATTTATTTTTTGAATACCCATGTCTAGTTTTAGTGAGTTTGAGTTTAGTGTGGTAAGAGTGTCCCCCAGAAGTGACCTCTGGACTGGATTTGCAGCTTGGAAGTCAAGGCCTAAGAAAAAACAGACCAATCTTTGGGACACCACAAATTCGAGGGACACAGAGAGTCTCTTTTCATAGGTCACCACAGTAGCAATAACTTGGTCACTATACGCCTTTATTTAAAAACTCCAGGGGGATTCAGTCATAGGATGGAGTTCCACAATATTGTGAGATTTACCTCTAGGAGTTTGAAAGGGTTTTCACAGTAAATATCAGAGAAAAATTCCCTTGAGTTTTTGATGAGGGAAGGGGCAGAGGAACCATTTTGCAATATGCCATAGCATGCTGGTTTTCTTAAAAAATCTGCTCTCATGAGAAACTAGTTAACCAGAGCCTACCTGCTGGGTATTATCAGAGCCAAGCAGAACTGGTGGAATGAGAATATTCAACTTCAGCCCAATCTAGCCCACTTCGGCCATCCATCACAACAGAGCAGGGAACATTCTGAAAAACATTTGTGGGAGTTCCTATTGTGGCTCAGTGGAAAAGGAATCTGACTAGGATCCATGAGGATGCAAGTTTGATCCCTGGCCCTGCTCAGTGGGTTAAGAATCCAGCATTGCCATGAGCTGTGGTGTAGGTCACAGACTTGGCTCAGATTTGGTGTTGCTGTGGCTGTAGTGTAGGCCAGCAGCTACAGCTCTGATTTGATCCCTAGCCTGGGAACCTAGCCCTAGAAATAAAAAATAAAATTATAAAATTCATAGTTTGGAGGCGTAGGCTCAATAAAAGACTGAGACCTGGTTATAGAACTATAAACACTTCCCTCTTCCCACATCTCAGCATCACATTACTAAAGGCCTCTTTATAGCATCTTTTTAAAAAAATCTGATACATCATGTCTGGCTACCAAGAAAAAAATTGTAAGGTATATCAAAAAGCAAAGAACAAAATTTGAAGAGAAAGAATCAACATCAGAACCAAGGATATTAGAATTTTCAAATTGGAGGGTTTGAAACCATTGTGTTTAATATGCCAAGGACTTTAATGGATAAAGTGGAAAGCATTTAAGAACAGATGGACAGGGTAAGCAGAGAGATTGAAATCCTAAGAAAGCACTAATAGGAAATGCTAGAGATTAAAAACATTGTAACATAAATGTAGAATGACATTGATGGGTTTATTAGCAGATGGGACATCGCTGAGGAAAAATCTCTGACTTTGAGGATATCTCAATAGAAACCTCAAAAACTGAAATGCAAAGAGAACAAAAACTGAAGGAAAAAAAACACGACAGAATGTTCAAGGACTGTGGAACACCTATAAAAGGTGTAACATAGGTGTGATGGGGATACCAGACCGAGGGAAAAAGAAAGAAAGGAACAGAAGAAATATTTGAGACAGTAATGACTGAGAAATTCTCCCAAATTAATGTCAGATGCCAAATTAAGGATCCAGGAAGCTCAGAGAACACCCAAGTAATATAAATGCCCCAAAAGACACATAGCTGTATCATTTTCAAACTACAGAAAATCAAAGATAAAGGAAAAAAAAATCCTGAAGGAAGCTAGAGAAAGAAAAAAAAACAAAACAAAACACCTTATCTACAACAAAGCAAGATAAGAATTATATGCAACTTCTCCTCAAAATGATGCAAGCAAGAATGGAGGGAAATATTGAAAGTGTTGAGAGAAAAAAAATCACCAGCCTAGATTTTTTCACCCTGAAATATTATTCTTCAAAATTGAAGGAGAATTAAAAACTTTTTTAGACAAACACAAATTGAGGGAATTTGTTGCCAATAGGTTTACCTTACCGGAAATGTTAAAAGTATAGTTTTAGATAGATGAGAAATAATATAGATCAGAGAGGTAATTATGTATAAAGAAAGGAAGAACAGCAAAGAAGGAATAAATAAAGATAAAATAAAAATTTCTGTTTTCCTTCTTATTACTTGATCTAACAGATAACAGTTCATTCAGAGTAATAATAGCAACAATGTGTTCAACTATGTATGCTTATGTACATATCATATATATACACAGGTACATAAACAGAAATACGTAGGTGTAAATCTAACAAAATAGGTTCAAGATCTAAATGAGAAAACCTAGAAAACTCTGATGAATGAAATTAAAGAACTAAAGAAATGGAGACATATTTCATATTCATAAATAGTTATCAATATCATCAAGACATCAAGTGTTCTCAACTCAACCTGTAGATTCAGTGAAGGCAATATTTCAGTAAGTTATTTCACGTATATCAACACTGATTTTAAAGTTTTATGGGAAGTCAAAAGACCATTCTATCCTTGTTTCTATGAGTTTAACTTGACATTTTTTTTTCCAGTTTCCACATGTAAGTGATATCATGCAGTATTTGTGTTTCTCTGCCTGGTTTATTTCACATAGCATAATGCCCTCCATGATCATTTATGCTGTTGCAAATGGCAGGATTTTTTTTTTTATTTTTTTAAATCTGAATAGTATTCCTCTGTATGTGTGTGTATCACATTTTTTTTTATTTGTTCATGCATTGCTAGACAATTAGGTTATTTCCATAGCTTAGCTAATTATCCAAATGTGGAATTGAAATCAGGATGGACTGAAATATCAAGATTGCCTTTGTTATTTAGTGTCTTTTGTGGTACTACACAAATTTTAGCATTTTTTGTTCTAAATGCCATTGGAATCTGTAGACTGCTTTAGGTAGTATGGGCGTTTTAACAACGTTAATTCTTTTAATCCATGAGCACAAAATACATGTCCATTTATTTTTGTTTTCTTTTTTTTAAGTGGCTGCACCTGCAGCATGTGGAAGTTCCCCAGTCAGGGATAAAATCTGAGCCACAGCTGTGACACACTCCATTGCTGCAGCAATGCTGGATCTTTTATCCCAGGCCAGGGATCGAACCCATGCATCCACAGCAACCCAAGCTGCTGCAGTTCGATTCTTAACCTACTACACCACTGTGGAACTCCTGTCTTCATTTTCTTTCATCTATATTTTACAGGTTTTGTTTTTTGTTTTTTGTTTTTTGTCTTTTGTCTTTTTTGTTGTTGTTGTTATTGTTGCTACTTCTTGGGCTGCTCCCGCAGCATATGGAGATTCCCAGGCTAGGGGTTGAATCGGAGCCGTAGCCACCGGCCTACTACGCCAGAGCCACAGAAACGCGGGATCCGAGCCGCGTCTGCAACCTACACCACAGCTCACGGCAACGCCGGATCCTTAACCCACTGAGCAAGGGCAGGGATCGAACCCGCAACCTCATGGTTCCTAGTCGGATTCGTTAACCACTGCGCCACGACGGGAACTCCCTATTTTACAGTTTTTATTGTAAAGATTTTTCAACTCCTTTGCTAAATTTATTCCTAAGCATTTTATTCTTTTTGATGCTATTGGACATGGTTTTTCTTTTCTTTTCTTTTCTTTTTTTTTTTTTTTTTTTTAGTTTTTCTATTCAATGGTTCATTTTTAGTATATGGAAGAAAAATTGATTTTTGTGTATTGATTTTTTTATCTTTCAACTTTATTTGCTTATTAATTCTAATAGTCTTTCAGTAGAGTCTTTATAAGGTTTTCTATATATAACATCATATCATCTGTAAATAGTGACAGCTTTACCTCTTCCTTTCTGATTTGGGTGCTGCTTATTTATTTTTCTTGCCTAATTTCTCTGGCTAGGATTTCCAGAGCTATGTAGTGTAAAAGTGGTGAGAGCACACATTCTTGTCTGGTTCCTAGTCTTAAAAGAAAAGCTTTCAGTTTTTTACCTTTGAGCATGATGTTAGATGTGGCCATGTCATATATGGCCTTTATTATGTTGAGGTACTTCCTTCTATGTCCAATTTGTTCAGAGGTTTATCATGAAATGATGTTGGATTTTGAAAAATGCTTTTTCCGCATCTGTTGAGATGATCACATGATTTTTATCCTTTATTACATTAACATGGTGTATCACATTGACTGATTTTCAGATGTTGAACCATCAGATAGTGAAGTATTAGTATTAGTCAATGCAAAAAACCCCATGAGCTATCAATCCATGAAAAGACATGGAAAAAATTTAAATGCCTATTACTAAGTGAAAGAAGTCAATATAAGAAGGCTACGCACTGTATGAATCCAACTATGTGACATTCTTGTAAAGGCAAAACTATAGAGACAGGTAAAATATCAGTGGTTACCAGGAAATGGAAAAAGTGGGGAGGAATGACTAGGCAGAACACAGATGATTGTGGGGAGAAGTAAAAATACTTGGGGTGATGCTATAATGATAGATACATCTGTCTAAACATATGGGATGTGCAACACCAAGAATAAACCCTACAGTAGTGATGTGTCAATGTTGGTTCATGAATTATAACAAATGTACCCTTTGGTGACACATGTTGATAAAAGGAGAGACTGTGCATGCGTTGAGGCAAGGGTACAAGGAAAATCTCTGTATATTCTCCTCAATTTTGCTATGAAGTTGAAACTGCTAGTAAAAAAATAAGGCCTTTTTAAAACAATGGTGAGAATGAAAGTAATTTGGGATAGAAGATTCTGGAACAAACAATGCTATTTGAGTGTCTCTACCTGCAGTAACATTTTTACCCAGATGGCATCTGCTTAAAAGTTAGGATCAAGGAAAATCTAGAGCTAAAAACATCAATTAGCAGGCATTAGTCATGTAGGGAAGAATTGTAGTCAAGAGCAACAAACCCTCAGAAGGAGATAAAATTGAGAAGTTTGGAAGGAACATACAAGTTGGCAGCAGCAAATGAGCTTTATTCTAGCTCTTTCAGCTATTGCAGACCTCCTTCCCCCTCTCTTCCAAAACAAGACCCTGGTGACTGTTCCAATCTACTAATCCCTGTGGATGTCTTGGAGTAATAAAAATGGTTTACCTTAAAGTCCATATTCTTAATCTGTCATGGCTAGTCCTTATGATATGATTCCTGCCTATTTTTCCATAATTGTCCCTCTGGGCAACCCTATGCAGCCTACATGTCCTCCAAAAATCTCTTTTACACCTTGAGTCTTTGTGCAATATTGTTCTTTCAGACTTGGATGCCCCAATTTTCTTCTGGCTATACACTCTCAGACTCAAATATCATTTTGTGGATGATTATTTTCTTCAGTCTCTATTCTTATATCTTCCCCAGGCAGAGGGAAAACTGTCTTCTCTGTAGGCTCACAACACCAGGTATTATAGCATTTACCACATTTTACTATGATAAAGTGTACATTTGGCTTCCTCCCATTATACATAAATTCTTTGGAGGCTAAAACAGTCTTATTCCAATACCCACTGTTTTCTGCTATTATCTCTCTGGGCCCCACTGCTGCAAGACATGAAACATGACCCACTGGCAGAAACATACCACAGCAACCACATCACTTAGTACTGCATTCCTTAAGCAATCTGATTCTGGGTAGAAACTATTTGAAGAATAGACCAGAAGATCTGGAAATTTTCTTCTTAGGTTGTAACATCACAAGTCAGGAGGCTCTGATAGGTCTGTATATGACCAGATTTCTACCTCATACATTTTTGTTTCAGATGCAAAATCACATTGGGGTAAACTATGAATGTATGTATTTCTTGTATTTCTAGTATCTCCCAAATGTAACCACCTGAGTAACCCCAAGACCTTCAGCTTCAGTGGTAATTTTTGTCTTTATTACTTAAGTAAAGTGGTTCACACTCTCCTCTTTCTCACCCATATCTCTAAAGGTTATTGGGTGCTGATGTTTTTCCTGATTACCTCTGATTTTAATTTCTCAAATTGAATTTTGATCTCTGATCTGAAAGTCACCTTCCATATCCCTTCTCTTTCCTCCTTCACTCCTCAATACCCTTTCTTCTATTAGTATGACCCAGAATCCTTCCTTTTCTTGGTGAACCTCTAGCACAAACTTGTAAGACAGATTTTACTGAAGTTTGAGATAGATAGCATATTCTAAGCAATAACTTCAAAGTTAATATTAGACATCCCTGTCATAAAATGTCAGCATTCTTTCTCTGTTACGGGAATTCCTTACTAGTCAGAATTCCTTAGTCCTGAGTTTGTCATCTTTTCTGGATTCTGTTTTTTTTCTTTTTTTTTTTTGTTTTGTTTTGTTTTGTTTTTTGTTTTTTGTCATTTTCCAGGGCTGCATCCACAGCATATGGAGGTTCCCAGGCTAGGGAGCTGTAGCCACCAGCCTATGCCAGAGCTGCAGCAACGCCAGATTCGAGCTGCATCTGCAACCTACACCACAGCTCATGGCAATGCCAGATCCTTAACCCACTGAGCGAGGCCAGGGATCAAACCTGCAACCTCATGGTTCCTAGTTGGATTTGTTAATGACTGAGCCATGACAGGAACTCCAGGATTCTATTTTTTTCCATTGAGATATTTCAGCTGCCAGATCACAGTTTTCCAATAAACATATATTTTGTAGAGGGAAATTTAACTGTCTCTATACTCATCCAACCTCTAATGTTTTCAGTGTACTTTTCCTTTCCAGAGACTACTGGGAAACTGAAAAACAGAGTGATCATCTCTTAACATTCAGCAACACACACACAAAAAAACTCACAGAAACAAGGAAATTTCAGTTTTTATTCTTATGTAAGACTTCTTCCCTATCCATACACAAAAGAGAAGAAAATTTTTCTCCCTCTGTGCAGAGTCCCCAGAGGTCAGGATTCACACACACACACACACACCCCACAAATACATTACATGCTGTAGGTATCAAGATATTTAGTCAGGTTCTTTCTTACATGATTTCTGAGTGCTTGATGCAGTGATTCATAATCCACATTCTAGTCATATTTAACAAACTGATAGCCTCAGACTGGAAGGAGAGTTTTCTTAGCCAGGAATCCAAGACTAAGAATTTCCTCTGGCTTTCCAGAGAAGGGGTATATGCCAAGCCACTCATAAGGGTATACAAAATCCATCTCTTTGTGTGGGCTTTTCAACAGCCTTGAGAATACTGTGTACACTCCCAGAGGCTTAGACCCAAAGAAGCCTAGAATTGAGCACAAAGGCCATATTATGCCCTGCTATTTTGTGCTAAAATGGTAGGCTTGTCCGAACTCCGAGGTAGCATAAGACAAGCCTGCTCCATTTGGCTGCTTCTGATGGAGAAACATGATGAGTATTATCTAAATCCTTGTTTCCATTGTCACTGTCTATGTGGTACAAGGAAAATGCAATCAAAGAGACAAAAACAATGTTTTCGTGGACCTCAGCATCTTAATAACACGGCTGATTTGACTGGTGTCCTAGCAGGAATGTAGCTAGGCTCCTAGAGCACTAATAAAGACAGGCCTGAGGACTTCCTCCCTTGATGAGCCCTGCTTCTAACACATAAACTCCAGCTATTTGTTTCACACTTGTGAGCTCATGTTACAGAGAGGATCAAGTAGGTGTGTGTGTACTAATACAAATCTCACAATGATCAAATCAGAAAACAAGCCAATGAGCAAACTAATAAGGTAGAGACTAAGCATATTTTATAGGCTTTTGCAGAAGGGCCTTATCAACTGTACAAGTTAATACACTATACCGGATCAGGAAGTGAGGAGAAAGTGGGGAAAATGGAAACATATATTAACCTGACTATTTTTTCACATTTATGCAGGAGTATGGAACCTAATATTTGATCACTGTAACCTAAATCATTTCATTTAATTCATGCTATCTCCAGTTCATAGTTGAGGAATCTAAGTTCAGAGAAGTTAGGTAATGTGACCAGGACCACATGGTTGCCAAGGGAAAGTGTGTGGACTCAGACAGGTATTATGATTCCTGACTAGATTTTCTTCCATGTGTATTTGCTGCTGTTCTGAAATCATGTTTACCTCGCACATAATTCAGAAAATTCTATTATTGTCATCTCATCTAATGCCAATAGTTTCCAGAAAGCTCTGTGCTAAATCATATGCTCAGCTCCTAGGTAACCTTCTTCCTATTCTTTCTGTTTATTTGTTTTTACTATATTTTAGCACATGTTTTCAAGTCACTATGTGATATCTTGAATAGATGAAGATTATGTTTTCAAATAAAGTAAATATTTGTTGATTCAGACTTGAGTCATGATCACTTTAGGTAAAGTCATACCAAATATCATCAATTCTAGAAAACAGTCACCTCCTTGGTTGTGAGGCTTCCAAAGGAAGCAAAAAACACACTAGTGACTAGAGGTACAGCTCTTATCAGAGCCCAGGTTCTCTTTATTGTCTTTTTTAGGGCCGCACCCACAGCATATGGAGGTTCCCAGGCTAGGGGTCTAATTGGAACTGTTGCCACCGGCCTATGCTAGAGCCACAGAAATGCCAGATCCGAGCCCTGTCTGTGACCTACACCACAGCTCACAGCAATGCTGGATCCTTAACCCACTGAGCGAGGCCAGGGATTGAACCCGTAACCTCATGGTTCCTAGTCGGATTTGTTTCCGCTGCGCCACAATGGGAACTCTGAAGTTGTCCTCTTTTGAACTTGAATCTAGGAACACTTAAGTTCTTCTATATGTGGATGAAGTGGGAGGAGAAAACGAATTCAGCTGTCTTCCTAAATCTCATCTCTTAAATGCAATTTTTGCAAAAGCAGTCATTTCATAGATGATGTTCTTTGAACTTTGCATATATTCAAGATGAGTACCTTTTTATTGCATAATTCCAGTTATTTTAAATATAGTTCTATGCAGGAAAAATAGTTCTGTGAAACCCAGAATCAACATGGCAAGAATTCATCTTCGTTATTCTCTTCTAAGCACATTTATTTTAAGGTAAGTTAAATGTGGCAGCGTGGGGCTTCCTGTCTATTCTCTTTTAGCTTTGAGAGTAATAGTCCATAGCAATGATGCACTAGAAATGGGAAGGATGGGGGAGAGAAAAAGAAAGAGAGGAAGAGAGAGAGGGAGGGAGGAAGGGAGGAGGAGAGAGAAAAAAGGCAAAGAGCAATTTACTGACTTGACCACAAGTTATTAGAGCAGATTAAAGCTGACTCTCCCTTGAGAGAGGAGTTGAAAGGAAGAAGCAGAGGGGTTTTCTGGTATTTATGCAATGACAAGACTACTTGAGGCTAGCAGAGAACTGTTCTTAACCATCCCATGGGCTTGGAATATGTTTATAGTCAGCTCTAATGAAGACAAGACTTTCTGGTGATGGACTGAGCTCATGCATTTTCCAAGTGTTTGTTCAGGTTGTCAGTAGATTGTAAATATAATGTTTGCATTGTTTTTAACTTATTAAATATTTATATTCAGGCATGCATGTGAACCCAAAAGGCTGGTCATCCTAGTGAAATGGTAAGCGCCTGGATTATGGGGGTAAACTACCTGCCATATGGCGATGTGTCAGCTTCTATTCCTTTCCTAGAAAGAAAGCCAGTGTTGGATAGTCTCATTAGAACACTACACATGTGCTTAGGTCACACAATAGCAGGAGAAAAATTCTTGGCCAGATTCAGGTATTTGATGTTTCTAAAAGCATTAAAGGCCAATAGGCACATGAAAAGATGCTTAACATCACTAATCACTAGAGAAATGAATAGCAAAACCACGATGAGACACAGTGAGATCCCATGAATGTAAAAATTAATCAAGGAACACTATGAACAATTCTACATACTCAAATTTGATAACCTAAATAAAATGGACAAATTCCTCGAAGGACACAATCTGCCAAAACTTACACAAGAAGAAACAATCTGAATAGGTCTACATGTATTAAAGGCATTAAACCAACAATCGATAATCTTCCAAAACCCAAATCACCAGGAAAAAAGGGTTCATCTGTGAATTCTACCAAATATTTAATTAATAGATTATACCAATTCTAGACAACATCTTTCAGAGGATAGAAGCAAAAGGAATTTTTCCTAAATCCTAGGAAATTAGAAAACTACAGACCTGTAACTCTCATAAACATACATGCAAAAATCCTCAAAAAATATTAGCAAATCAATCTAACAATCTCGATAACTTGAGTATGGTGATGGCTTGTTAGATATAACACCAAAGGTATAATCTATGGAAAAAAGTGATAAACTGGACTTCAGTAAAATTAAAAATATCTGCTCTGGGAAAGATGCTGTTGGGAGAGTAAGACAAGCCATATATTGGGGGAAATATTTGGAAAGGACATGTCTGATAAAGGACTGTTATCCAAAATATACAAAGAACTCTTAAAAATCAACAGTAAGAAGACTGACAGGCCAATTTAAAAAAGGGAAAAAGAAGATATACAGAAACTGACAGGTCAATTTAAAAAAAGGAACATCCATATGCTGAGGGTAGAGCCAAAAAAAAAAAAAAAAAAGATGACGACACTGGCCTCTCATGTCCTTTACATTCAAACTGTTTAAATCACACACATCATGTAGCCTCTGGAAAACATTCCAATGAACGAATGAGAGAGAAAATATCTTACTATTTTGATAAAAATAGTTTTCACCAAAGAAGATATACAGAAAGAAAATAAGCATGTGAAGGTGCACAGCATTAATTATCATTAGTGTGGAAAATTAAAACAAGGAGATAGCACTTCACACTCATTAGAAAGGCCAAAATCCAAAACACTAACAATACCAAAAGCCAGTGAGAATGTAGAGAAATAGGAACTCTCATTAAATATTAGTACAAACGCAAAATGCCACTTTCACTTTGGAAGACAGCTTAGTAATATCTTAAAAACTGAGGGAACATAGCCATACCATACAATCTAACAGTTGTGCTCCTTGGTATTTACACAAAGGAGTCAAAAAATTATATCACCCCAAAACCTGCACGCAGGTGTTTATAGCTTTATTCATAATTGCCAAAACTTGGAAGCAATAAAGATATCTTCCATTAGGTGAATGGATAAATAAACTATAGTATACCCAGACAGTGGAATATTACTCAGTACTGAAAAGAAATGATCTGTCAGAGTTCCCATTGTGGCACAGCAGAAATGAATCCAACTAGGAACCGTGAGGTTGCAGGTTCGATCCCTGTTCTCATTCAGTGGGTTAAGGATCCAGCATTGCCGTGAGCTGTGGTGTAGGTCACAGAGGCAGCTTGGATCTGGCATTTCTGTGGCTCTGGCATAGGCCAGCAGCTGTAGCTCCGATTAGACCCCTAGCATGGGAACCTGCATATGTCAGCAGGTGTGGCCCTGAAAAGACAAAAGACAGGAAAAATAAAGAAAAGAAAAGAAAAGAAAAGAAAAGAAATGATCTACCAAGCCATGAAAAAAACGTGGAACTTTATTTTGCTAGGTGAACGAATTCAATCTTAAAAGGCTGCATATTGTATAATTCCAACCACATGGTATTCTGGAAAAAGTAAATCTATATAGGCAGTAAAATAATCAGTGGTTACAAGGGGTTAGATAGGGAGCAATGGAAGAATAGACAGAGCACAGAGAACTGTCAAGTGTATCAGCAGTTATAACTTTTTCTAATAAGCACTTAAAATACATAATAATTAAAATTTTAAAAATGCTTTTTGACATACGAAATCAAATGATTGTGAATCACCTGTTGGGAGGCATAACAAGAAATTAGTGGTTCTCAAAGTATGGTTCAGGGAATTCTGAGGCTCACAAGACCTTCTCAGGGTCTACCAAGACAAAACTATTTTCACCAAAATAGTAAGATATTTTCTCTCTCATTCGTTCATTGGAATGTTTTCCAGAGGCTACATGATGTGTGTGATTTAAACAGTTTGAATGTAAAGGACATGAGAAGCCAGTGTCGTCATCTTTTTTTTTTGGCTCTACCCTCAGCATATGGATGTTCCCAGGCTAGGGATTGAACCCAAGCCACAGTAGTGACAATGCCAGATACTTGACCCACTGAGCCATCATGGAGCTCCCCAGTTGCCTTCTATTAAGCCAAATATGAAAGAAATATACAAAAAAATGCAAAACAATGCCACTCCTCACTTTTTTAAAAAAATTATTTTTAATAAAAATATGTATATAAAAAAGAAATAACATATGTAGCAGGAAAAGGTGGAAAATTCTTAAATGGGATCATCTTCATCTGGGCTCAACTTTTTCTACACTGCTGTGGGCAACACCGACTTCCTGAAGGTGTCTGACATTTTCTCTGTTGTAACTGTATCTTCATTTTTCAACTATCCCTCTTGTTATTATTAATAGAAGGTCCATAATCAGATATAAATTTGAGTATGAAAATAAGACTCTAGGAGTTCCCGTCGTGGCACAGTGGTTAACGAATCCGACTAGGAACCATGAGGTTGCGGGTTCGGTCCCTGCCCTTGCTCAGTGGGTTAATGATCCAGCGTTGCTGTGAGCTGTGGTGTAGGTTGCAGACACGGCTCGGATCCTGCGTTTCTGTGGCTCTGGCGTAGTAGGCCGGTGGCTACAGCTCTGATTCAACCCCTAGCCTGGGAACCTCCATATGCCGTGGGAGCGGCCCAAGAAATAGCAACAACGACAAAAGACAAAAAAAAAAAGAAAAAGAAAATAAGACTCTAAGTCTCAGAATGAAAAGAGCAGCCCACTTAGGGTAAAGGCAGTTGGATCATAAGCTATAAACCAGTTCAGAAACAATTCAAACTCGTAACAAAACTTTTCCCATTTTCATCAGTCTGCCATGGTACACTGTTTGAAAAAGTCAAGGTTTTTAGTTATAAATAGCAGAATTCACTCTAGCTAATTTAAGAAGAAAAGAATTTATTAAAACTCACTAAAATTCCAGGAGAGCAACACCCAGGCTTGGAAAAAACAATCAGGCTATGCTGCAGGATTACTGTAGCAAAGACCAAATTCCTTCTGAAACTAGGGGATCACATTGCTTGTACCTTGTATCTGGGCACTGGATGCTAAGTAAAATCTGGCTTCTAACTTGGAAATCATAATGTGGAAAGTTCCCAAACATATAAGGACTCTGGATGAATGTAAGCATAATAGAAGTCCCCTTTATGAAGAGTATGGTAAAAGAAACTTACATTTTGGAATTAGAGATAGTTTCAAAACCCTGCTTGGTCACTTATGAGCTATGTAACCTGAGGCAAGTTATCTTCTCTGAGCCTCATTTTCTCATCTGGAAAATGACAATAACATCTACTATATCACAATGCATTTTCTAGTGTCCTCTGAGCCTGTATAGGTATTCTCAGCTCATTTTAAAATAAACCTGTTCATAGGAGACCTTAATACCCCCCTCACATCAATGGACAGATCCTCTAGACAGAAAACCAATAAAGCAACAGAGATCTTAAAGGAAACAATAGAAAAGTTAGACTTAATTGATATCTTCAGGACACTACATCCAAAAAAATCAGAATACACATTCTTCTCAAATGCTCATGGAACATTCTCAAGAATCGACCACATATTGGGACACAAAGCTAATCTCAATAAATTTAGGAGCATAGAAATTATCTCAAGTATCTTCTCTGACCACAATGCCATGAAATTAGAAATCAACCATGGGAAAAGGAAAGAGAAAAAACCTACTCCATGGAGACTAAACAACATGCTACTAAAAAACCAATGGGTCAATGAGGAAATCAAGAAGGAAATTAAAAACTACCTTGAAACAAATGATAATGAAGACACAACCTCTCAAAATCTATGGGATGCTGCGAAAGCAGTGCTCAGAGGGAAATTTATAGCAATCCAGGCCTTTCTCAAAAAAGAAGAAAGATCCCAAATTGACAACTTAACCCTCCACCTAAACGAATTAGAAAAAGAAGAACAAAACAGTCCTAAAGTCAGCAGAAGGAAGGAAATTATAAAGATCAAAGAAGAAATCAATAAAATAGAGACTCAAAAAACAATAGAGAAAATTAATAAAACCAAGAGCTGGTTCTTTGAAAAGGTGAACAAAATTGACAAACCCCTGGCCAGACTCACTAAAAAGAGGAGAGAAAGAACCCAAATAACCAAAATTATAAATGAAAAAGGAGAAATCACAACGGATACAGCAGAAATACAAAAAACCATAAGAGAATACTATGAACAACTATACGGCAACAAGTTTGACAATCTGGAAGAAATGGACAATTTTCTAGAATCTTACAGCCTGCCAAAACCGAATCAAGTAGAAACAGACCAACTGAACAGACCAATCACTAGAAATGAAATTGAAGAGGTCATAAAATCACTCCCTACAAATAAAAGTCCAGGACCAGATGGCTTCACAGGTGAATTTTATCAAACATATAAAGAGGAATTGGTGCCCATCCTCCTGAAACTCTTTCAAAAGGTTGAAGAAGGAGGAATACTCCCAAAGACATTCTATGATGCCACCATCACCCTCATTCCAAAACCAGACAGAGATACCACCAAAAAAGAAGACTATCGCCCAATATCATTGATGAATATAGATGCAAAAATTCTCAACAAAATCTTAGCCAACCGAATCCAACAACATATCAAAAAAATTATACACCATGACCAGGTTGGGTTCATCCAAGGTTCACAAGGATGGTTCAACATACGCAAATCAATCAGCATCATACACCACATTAACAAAAAAAAAAGTCAAAAATCATATGATCATCTCAATAGACGCAGAAAAAACATTTGACAAAATCCAACATCCATTCATGATCAAGACCCTCGCCAAAGTGGGTATAGAGGGAACATTCCTGAACATAATCAAAGCCATTTATGATAAACCCACAGCAAATATAATACTCAATGGGGAAAAACTGAAAGCCTTCTCACTCAAATCTGGAACAAGACAAGGATGCCCACTCTCACCATTGCTCTTCAACATAGTTTTGGAAGTCTTAGCCACAGCAATTAGACAAACAAAAGAAATCAAGGGCATCCATATAGGAAGAGAAGAGATAAAACTGTCACTGTATGCAGATGACATGATACTATACACAGAAAACCCTAAGGACTCAACCCCAAAACTACTTGAACTGATTAATAAATTCAGCAAAGTAGCAGGATATAAGATTAACATTCAGAAGTCAGTTGCATTTCTGTATACCAGCAATGAAACATTAGAAAAGGAATACAAAAATACGATACCTTTTAAAATTGCACCTCACAAAATCAAATACCTCAGAATACACCTGACCAAGGAGGTAAAGGACCTATATGCCGAGAACTATAAAACTTTAATCAAAGAAATCAAAGAAGATGTAAAGAAATGGAAAGATATTCCATGCTCCTGGATTGGAAAAATCAAGATTGCGAAAATGGCCATACTACCCAAAGCAATCTACAGATTCAATGCAATCCCTATCAAATTACCCATGACATTTTTCACAGAACTAGAACAAACAATCCAAACATTTATATGGAACCACAAAAGACCCAGAATCGCCAAAGCAATCCTGAGAAACAAAAACCAAGCAGGAAGCATAACTCTCCCAGACTTCAAGAAATACTACAAAGCCACAGTCATCAAAACAGTGTGGTACTGGTATCAAAACAGACAGACAGACCAATGGAACAGAATAGAGAATCCGGAAATAAACCCTGACACCTATGGTCAATTAATCTTTGACAAGGGAGGCAAGAACATAAAATGGGAAAAAGAAAGTCTATTCAGCAAGCATTGCTGGGAAACCTGGACAGCAACATGCAAAGCAATGAAACGAGAACACACCCTCACACCATGCACAAAAATAAACTCAAAATGGCTGAAAGACTTAAATATACGACAGGACACCATCAAACTCCTAGAAGAAAACATAGGCAAAACACTCTCTGACATCAACATCATGAATATTTTCTCAGGTCAGTCTCCCAAAGCAATAGAAATTAGAGCAAAAATAAACCCATGGGACCTCATCAAACTGACAAGCTTTTGCACAGCAAAGGAAACCAAAAAGAAAACAAAAAGACAACTTACAGAATGGGAGAAAATAGTTTCAAATGATGCAACCGACAAGGGCTTAATCTCTAGAATATATAAACAACTTATACAACCCAACAGCAAAAAAGCCAATCAATCAATGGAAAAATGGGCAAAAGACCTGAATAGACATTTCTCCAAAGAAGATATACAGATGGCCAACAAACACATGAAAAAATGCTCAACATCGCTGATTATAAGAGAAATGCAAATCAAAACTACCATGAGATACCACCTCACACCAGTCAGAATGGCCATCATTAATAAATCCACAAATAACAAGTGCAGGAGGGGCTGTGGAGAAAAGGGAACCCTCCTGCACTGCTGGTGGGAATGTAAACTGGTACAGCCACTATGGAGAACAGTTTGGAGATACCTTAGAAATCTATACATAGACCTTCCATATGACCCTGCAATCCCACTCTTGGGCATCTATCCGGACAAAGCTCTACTTAAAAGAGACACATGCACCCGCATGTTCATTGCAGCCCTATTCACAATAGCCAGGACATGGAAACAACCCAAATGTCCATCGACAGATGATTGGATTTGGAAGATGTGGTGTATATATACACAATGGAATACTACTCAGCCATAAAAAAGAATGACATAATGCCATTTGCAGCAACATGGATGGAACTAGAGAATCTCATCCTGAGTGAAATGAGCCAGAAAGACAAAGACAAATACCATATGATATCACTTATAACTGGAATCTAATATCCAGCACAAATGAACATCTCCTCAGAAAAGAAAAGCATGGACTTGGAGAAGAGATTTGTGGCTGCCTGATGGGAGGGGGAGGGAGTGGGAGGGATGGGAGCTTGGGCTTATCAGACATAACTTAGAATAGATTTACAAGGAGATCCTGCTGAATAGCATTGAGAACTTTGTCTAGATACTCATGTTGCAACAGAAGAAAGGGTGGGGGAAAAAATGTAATTGTAATGTATACATGTAAGGATAACCTGACCCCCTTGCTGTACAGCGGGAAAATTAAAAAATTATAAAAAAAATAAAATAAAATAAACCTTTTCATGAAATATACTAGCTGTTCATTCACTGAAAGGACTTCAGAAGCAATGACCATACCTCAGACTTCAATTTCTTTTCTTTTTTTTTTTGCTTTTTAGAGCCACACCCACGGCATGTGGAGTTTCCCAGGATAGAGGTCTAATCATAGCTACACCTGCTGGCCTATGCCAGGGCCACAGCAATGCCAGATCCAAGCCACATCTGTGACCTACACCACAGCCCATGACAACGCTGGATCCTTGACCCACTGAGCGAGGTCAGGGATCGAACCCACAACCTCATGGTTCCTAGTCGGATTTGTTTCTGCTGAGCCATCACAGGAACTCCAGACTTCAGTTTCTAAATATTATTCCCTACAAAAAGCAGCCAAGGCCTTAGGGAACGGCTGAGAGCAGGATATTAGGTGGTTCTGGGTGTCTTTTGCTAGAAAATCAGGAGGATCCAACATACTAGTGAGGACATGACAATAAGACAGAAAATTTTCCAGTAGCTAAATTTTAATCAATGTGAGGTCATAGGTTATGATGTATAAAGAATAATTAATGTAAATAATAACCTATGACCCCCCAGGAAACTCAAGGAAGAAAATTAAAAAAGGAAAAGAAGAAAGAAAGAAAAAAGGGGTGGGTGGGAGAAAGAGAGAAAGAGAAAGGGAGGGAAGGAGGGAGAAAAAGAAAGAAACAGAAAAAAAACTGTTTTGCTGTCTTTTGATAGTGTCTAACATTAATACATTACTCTGAAAATTGGTAACAAATGAAAATGAATTAAGCATTTGACGTGCTTTTAAAAAAATTCTAGGAGTAACGGTTATTCACCTCAAGTTGTTGAGAAAACACTCTTCTTTACAGAAGAATCCCAGGAAACAGACATGGAGGAATGAGAAAAAAAAGAAAAATTGCCATTTTGCAACCTGCAATGGAATAATTGTTTCAGGCAAAGAACATTCAATGGTTGTTAAAACCATCAGATGTCGGGTTGTTGAGAAACAGGATATGTGGTCAATTCCAAAGCATTACACCACAGATTATTTGCTAGCAACATAGGAAAACATTGCATCTTTATACTGGAGAGAGCTGGAGGTCACCACCTCAACCCAGTCATCAAACCTAGGATCGCTCATAGGAGGGTAGCCCTGTTATTTACAAGTCTCCTGATGAAGCAATATGAAGGATATGGCATTGACTATGAAATATTTTAACCAAAAAAGTTTTAGATGAATCTATTTAAGCCTTTTCATGAAATATACTAGCTCTTCATTCCCTGAAAGGACCTAAGAAACTATAAGCATTTCCCAAAATTTCCTTGTAGAAAATATAGTGGAGATTAAAAGACATAAAGAGAAAATAATCAGACAATTGCAGAATTTGGGGCATTTTATGTTGGGTATTTTCAATAGTATGAAAAGAAATGTTTGGGGCATGTTCCAGATGCAAAGAGATTGTAAAGACTCTATCCTAATTTAGGATAAAAATCTATAAAAAAAAATTTGGAGACACATGAGGAAATTAGGAAACGGACTGGGTATTGGAAGTATTAAGAATTACTTTGAATTATTGCTTTAATGTTATTGTGAATATGTAGAAAGTGTCTTTACTCTTAGGAAATGCATGCTGATATATTTAGGGATGAAGTACAACCCATATAAAATTACTTTTAAAACAAGAAAATGAAAAAAGAAAATAAGAAATAAGAAGTGAAAGAGGAGAAATAACAACTAATAACAAAGAAATACAAAAAAAAAAAGAGAGAGAGAACATTATGAACAGATATGCCAACAAATTGGACAGGCTAGAAGAAATGCTAAAAAAAATTTCTAGAAACAGGGATTCCTGTTGTGACTCAGTGGGTTAAAGACCTGATATTATCTCTGGAGGATGTGAATTAGATCCCTGGCATCACTCAGTGGGTTAAGGATCTTGCTTTGAAGCTGCAGCACAGATCACAGATGCGCCTCTGATCTGGTGTTACCATGGCTGTGGCGTAGGCCACAGCTACAGTTCCAATTTGACCCCTGGCCCAGCAACTTCCACATGTCGCAGGTGCAGCCATAAAAAGAAAAAAAAAATTCTAGAAACATATAACCTTCTAAAACTGAATCAGGAAGAAACGGACAATTTGAACAGACAGATCACTAGTAATGAAATTGAATTTGTAATTTAAAAAAGCTCGCAGCAAACAAAAATCCAGGACTAGATGGCTTCCTAAGGGAATTTTGCCAAACATATAAAGAAGAACTAATATCTATCCTTCTCAAACTATTCCAAAAAATTGAAGAGAAGGGAAGACTTTCAAATTCATTGCACAATGCCACTACTACCCTGATACCCAGACCAAACAAAGACATTACAAAAAAAGAGAGAGAAAATTACAGTCCAATATCTTTGATATACAGGCAAAAATCCTCAACAAAATATTAGCAAACCAAATTTAATAATATATAAAAAGGATCAAAGTCCCCATGGTCAAGTGGGACCTATTCCAGGGATGATTCAATTTTTGCAAATCAATTAATATGATTAGCATTAACAAAGGGAGGATATAAATCACTTTATCATCTCAATAGATGCAAAAAATTATTTGACGAAATTCAACATCTATTCATGATTTTTAAAAACTTTCAAGAAATTTGGTAGAGAGGGAATATATCTCAACAGAAAGGCCATTTGTGACAAATTCACAGCTAACTCAGTGGTGAAAAGCTAAAAGCCTTTCCTCTAAAATCAGTAACAAAATAAGGTTGCTCACTCTTGCCACCTCGATTTAACCTAATATTGGAAGTTCTAGCCATGGCAATCAGAAAATAAAAAGATAAAAGGCATCCAAATAGGAAAAGAAGTGAAACTGTTACTATTTGCAGATGGCATGATACTATATATAGAAAACCTTAAAGTCTCCACCAAAAAAACTATTAGAATTAATAAATGAAATCAGTAAAATTGCAGAATACAAAATTAATATATAGAAATCTGTTGCTTTTCTATATACTAAGAATGAACTATCAGAAGAAGAAAGCAAGAAAACAGTCCTGTTTAAAATTGCATTGAAAAGAATAAAATACCTAGGAATAAACTTCACCATACTGTGAAAACTATTGGACATTGATAAAAGAATTTGAAAATTATACAAAGAAATGGAAAGATACTCTGTGTTCTTGGATTTGAATAATTAATATCAAAATGTCCATACTACCCAAAGCAATTTACAGATTTAATACAATCCTTATCAAAACGTGCACGATGTTTTTTACAGAAGGGTATCACACTTCTTAACTTCAGACTTTACTGAAAAGTGACAGTAAAACAGTATGATACTGGTGCAAAAATAAACACAGATCAATGGAACATAGCAGAGAGCCCAAAAATAAATTCACCCACTTACGGCCAATTAATCTATGACAAAGGAGGCAAGGAAACAATGGAGAAAAGACAATCTCCTCAGTAAGTGGTGCTGAACAGTTTTAGGTAAATAAATGAGATTACAGCATTTCCTCACACCATAAATAAAAATAAACTCAAAATGGATTAAAGACCTAGGGTAAGACCTTGAAACTAGAAAGCTCCCAGAAGAAAAATATAGGCAGAACATTCTTTGACATACATTGTAGCAATATTTTTTTTAGACCCATCTCCTAAGGCAAAATAAATCTGGGTGACTAAATGAGGGACCACTTTCTTCCTCAGAAGTCCTCAGGTGTCTTACCTGAAGCAAAAGGCAAAGAGGAGGCCAACCAAGGCAGAAAACTGTACTATGATTATAACCAATTCTATTTCCCAATACAGATATTTCCCATGAAGCTTATTTGAAAACCCAGCTCACACTGTTTGTTTACATTTTGTCCCCATTGTTTTTAAAATAATTTTCGGTGATCATAAAAGTCACAAAGGTAGTACTAAAATTTCCCATATACTCACATCTAACTTCTCCTATTGTTAGTAAGTACATTTGCTACAGTAAATCAGCCAATATTAATACATCAATTTTTATTCAGCTTTTCTTAGTTTTTACCTAGTAAATTTTTCTGTTCCAGGACACCACATTATGTTTAGTCATCATGTCTCCTTAGGCTCCTCTTGACATTGACAGTTTCTCAGACTTTATTTGTACTTGATGACTTTGACAGTTTTGAGGAGTATGGGGCAAATGTTTTGTAGATATCTCTCTACTGGGGTTTGTTCACTGTTTTTCTCATGATTAGACTAGGGTAATGAGTTTGGGGGAGGAAGAACACAAAGGGAAATTACCACTCTCATCACATTTTATCAAGGATACATACTCTACATGTGCTATACATGTGTCTTATATAGTTAATTTTCCCCTGGGTATATTTCCAATTGGTTACATTTACCTTTCCACTGTCCAAAACTCAAAGAGATTTTTGTCCAATCTTCTATAGGAAGAACTTGGTGGGCTTCTTCCTGTGGTAAAGTAAAATCCATTAAAATGTGGCTCCTCCCAACCCCTAAAACTGGGCCTCCTAGAATTTTTAAGTCTCAGCTGGTCCATATTCAGCCTCCAGTGATTCAAGAAAATTACCCTGAAGTGTTCTTACCAATTTATGGCTCTAGTGCCTTCTGCTCCAGGTCAGCAGATCAGGGCTATGTCTTTCTGGATGTACCTGTCTCTCCAAATTTCAGGGTGGCTTTTTGCCCTGCAACCTTAGTTCTCTGATATGTCCGAGAGAAATCATTGATTTTCAATTTGCACAGCTCTTTCTTGTTGTAAGGCTAGGATTCATGTCTTCCAATGTCTTTACATGTCAAGGCTGAATGGTTCACTCTGCTTTAATGCAAGTTTTCTCAGCACTACTACCAAAGAAAATAAAATTAGTGGTCTAAAACACTTGCTTTAATAGGCAAGTGATCTTTGAATTGAGTTACCTGCTAAGCTGGTTTCACTCTATGAAATTTAGAGAACCTTGGAAACCAGCTTTCAACAAAAACATGTTTCTCTCTTGACTAATTCGGCTTTATTCTGTTTAGAGGTACATGGTAAAAAAAGATAAAAGCATCAGATTTTGAGTGCAAAGATATAGATTTGGAGACTCCAGAGTAAAAATTTACTAGCCCATATCTATCTCTTCAAGATTCATTTCCTCATTTTTTAATTTCCTGTCTATAGGAATGTCATCTAATTTATCTTTTAATCTTAAGTGTTAACATAAAACCTGGCCCAGAGTAGGCCTCCCTGAAAATTGAATTGAAATGCCTCCTCAATCAATTTCAGTGTTGTTATGAGGATTAAATAATGTACATGAAACTCTTTGCAAACTTCAAAGAGCCTTACAAATGCTGTACCTTTATTTATCAATCATCAATTTTGAACGCCTGTCTACATGTAAGCATTTTGCATTTCTAAGGAGGTTTTTTTTGACATTGTTCAGATGAGGAAGTCACTATAAAGAGTTAATTTTTACTCAAATCGTGGGTTGATTTCTGTTATAGCAATAACAATATACATTCCTCAACTTGTTCAATTTAAAAACCTGGCAGTGTTTTGATATTTGACAGCTCTGCTGTCAACTAATTCTGTTCTACAATTAATCATGCCATAGCCATTTCTTTCACTACTACACAATATAATGGCATCATTGTCTATGCATACATAGTACACTTGTATACTGTTTAAAAGGAGGCAAAGCAAATGAACTTGAAAAATTTACTACTCTGTAGATCACAGTTATATTGCCAAGATTTATTATTAAACCTATTCTATTTTAATGCCATTACTGCTCCAATCTGAGCTTATATAAAACCATTCAGACATTGCAGTTTTCTATTTTCTTGCTTGGGAAATTGAAATTCTGCTTTCTCTGAGATGTTCTGAGTGTCAACTAGGTGCGCTATACAAACGGCTGGGATCTTTAATGATTGAATGTCAGCTTCCGGGTTTTGATTGCTGTTTTGTCTGGATCAGTGGTAGAGGCAACTATGGCGTCTACCCCTTCTCGGCCCCCACTGTCAGTGACTTCCTGGGGCAGATGAGTTTGCCACAAATCAAGATGCTTGCAACAAACGTCTCTATGAATTTGTTCTATCTCTCCTTGGCAACTTGCCACTTTGTCTCATTCTTAACATTGAAACCCCTGCTTTTACCAAATGTCTTGGCTTCTTGGAAGATTAACTATTACATGGGAATCCTAGCCCTCTACCAAAATCATATGTTTCTCATAAAGAGACATCTTACTTTTTAAGCAATCTCAGACAGTTTTGAACAAATACATCACCACTGTTTATCATGAAGATCATTTCCTGTTTTGATGTGCAATTTGTCAAGAAGTCAGATCACAAATCACATAAAAGGCCATCTAAAAAGTACAGATAGGTTGATCAAAAATTCATGTAAAAATAGATTTAATCTTTTACATTCAGAGGTAATTGAACTACTTACACTGATGACATTTTGTGACTTTCAAGCTTTCCTCTTTATGAACGTCCACGTGGAACTGTCTTGGCCAATATTTTTATGCAACTGCATAATCATATCTACAACAAGAATGCTGTGAATTGCTACTGACTTGTTCAGGAAGTGCTGCAAACACAGTCACAATTTCATTTTTAAGGGTTAAAAAAACCATCAACAGAGAATTGTACTTATATGCATGCTATAAGTACTGTAATAAGGTACTGTGGTCATGTAGAGGAGCAATTTAATGTAATTATTGATTAAACATAGTCCAGATCACATTGACTATGTGTGAGAAAGTCAGGGGAGGGTGGTGCCTAAGATAGCATAGGTGCTATCAGAATTTTCAACTCTAATTCTTTCCCATTAATTCATAGTCTGATCTTAAATATGTTCTAAAGTGGGTTTCTTCTTTCATGAAGGGGATTATGTCTTAATCTAAGAATGCCAGAGATATATGATGTAATTTCACACTTAGTGATTTCCAGCTCTGCATTAGTCAAGAGAAAGTGAGTTCGGTTTCATGCACCATCCTGGCATGATCAGAGAGGCTGTACCATGTGGTAACCTTGTGAGATAATAATTCTAGGTAAGGTTGTTCCTCCTATGGCCTCCAGTCCTGACATATGCACAATTGTTCCTAAACCAGTGCTTCTAAAGGCAATGTTTCTCTGGCTCTGCTACTGCAGGAAAATAAATAAATAGCTCCCACTTTGAGTTTTGTTTTCCAATAGTAAAGACTAATTTTCATTTCTGAGCTCTCTCATTCAACCCCTTATCACCAATAGCATTTAGGTGAATAATAACTATACTCAGTAGTCACAGAAGAGAACAAATTGAATGGGATCTTTCAGGAATCAAGTTTGCACATGTAGCGCCATTAGTACCAATATCCATCTATATAAGGTAGCAACTTATTAAAATGGTGTGCTGAGGATGGGATCAAGATGGTGGATTAGGAGGACTGGAGCTCAACTTCTCTCCTAAAAACAAACAAACAAAAAAAATCAAAACTAAAGGCTGAGCAATCTTCAACCAAATGGACCCGAAATTTTCAAAAAGATACCCTACTCCAGAAGACAAAGAGGAGGCCACATCAAGAGATAGGAGGGGTGTTTATGTAACAATCCCATACTTCCCGGGTGGGAAGCCCCACAGACTGGAAACTAGCTGCTTCACAGAGACTCACCTACAGGAGTGAGAATTCTGAGCCCCATATCAACATCCTACTTGTGGGGATCTGGCACTGGTAGAAAGAGCCCCTGGAGCATCTGGCATTGAAGGCCAGTGGGGCTTGTGCACAGGAGCTCCACAGGACTGGGAGAAACAGAGACCCCATTATTAAAAGGTGCACACAGGCTTTCACGTGCACTGGGTCCTAGGGCAAAGCAAAGTCTCCATAGGAATCTGGGTCAAACCTGGCTGCAGTTCTTGGAGGTCCTCTTGGGAAAACAGGGGTGAATGTGGCTTGTTGTGAGGGAAGGACATTGGAAGCAAATCTCTCAGGAATATGCAGCAGTATGCCTTTCTCTGGAGGGGGCCATTTTGGGAAAATCTGGCCCCACCTTCAGTCAGCTACTAAGAAGCCCCAGGACAAACAACAATCTAGGTGGGATCACAGCCCCACCCCTCAGTAAACTGGCTGCCTAAAGACCCCTCAGGCACACAGCTGCCTCTAATCCCATCCAAAGACCAAGCCCCACCCACCAGAGGGATAAGAATCAGCTCCACCTACCAGTGGGCAGGCATCAGCCCCTCCCATCAGGAAGCCTACAGCAAGCCCCCTACCAACTTCAACCACAAGGGGGGCAGACACCAGAAGTACCAGAGGCTACAACTCTATTATCTGTAAAAAGATCACCACACCAAAAACCTATAAAAATGAAAAGGCAGAGAACTATCACTCAGATGAGGGAGAAAGAAAAAATCCCAGAAAACCAGCTAAGTGATGAGGAGATTCTCAGCCTCCAGGAAATAGACTTTAGACTGTTTATGCTAAAGATGATGCAAGACATTGGAAATAAACTGGAGGCAAAGATGGATAACTTACAGAAAACACTGACCAAAGAGATACAAGATATCAAACTTAAACAAGAAGAGATGCAAAATACAATAACTGAAATAAAAAATTCACCAGAAGCAGCTAACAGCAGAATACAGGAGGCAGAAGAACGAATAAGCGAGGTGGAGGACAGATTAGTGGAAATTACAGATGCAGAACAGAAAAGAGAAAAAAGATTGAAAACAAATGAAGAGAGTCTCAGAGAACTCTGGGACAATGTTAAACATACCAACATCCATATTATAGGGGTGCCAGAAGGAGAAGAGAGAGAGAAGGGGACAGAAAACATATTAAAAGAGATAATAGCCGAAAACGTCCCTAACATGGGAAAGGAACCACTCAAATCCAGGAAGCCCAACAAGTACCATATAAAATAAACCCAAGGAGGGGTACCCCAAGACACATATTAATCAAACTGACCAAAATTAAAGACAAAGAAAAAATATTGAAAGCAGCTAGGGAAAAGAAACAAAGAACATACAGGGAACCCCAATAAGGTTATTGGCAGATTTTTCAGCAGAAACTCTGCAGGCCAGAAGGGAGAGTGGCAAAATATACTTAAAGTGATGAAAGGTAAAAAGCTCCAACCAAGATTACTCTACCCAGCAAGGCTCTCATTCAGATTTGAAGGAGAAATCAAAACCTTCACAGATAAGCAAAAGCTAAGAGAATTCAGCAATACTAAACTAGCCTTACAACAAATACTAAAGGAACTTCTCTGGGCAGAAAAGACAAGACAGCAACAGGAAACAAAAATTCCACAAATGACAAGGCTCACCAGTAAAGGTATATATACAGTAAAGATACAAAATCATCCATGCACAATTATGCCACCAAAATCAGAAATCATGAGAAGAGGAGGGTACAAATGCAGGACACTGGGGATGAACTCGCAATTAAGAGACCAACAACTTAAAACAACCTCTCATATATATATACATACATATATATAGACTCTTATATCAAAACTACAGAATAACTGCAAACCAAAAATCTACAATGGATACACAAACAAATAAGAAATATCAACTCAAATACACACTAAAGAGAGTCATCAAACCAGAAGAGGAAAGAACAAGAGAAGAAGGGAAGAAAAAAGAGCAACAAAAACAAATCCAAAGCAATTAATACAATGGCAATAAGAACATACATATCAATAATTACCTTAAATGTTAATGGACTAAACGCCCCAGCCAAAAGACATAGACTGGCTGAATGGACACAAAAACAAGATCCATATATATGCTGTCTTCAAGAGACCCACTTCACTTCTAGGGACACACACAAACTGAAAGTGAGAATATGGAAGAACATATATCATGCAAATGGGGATCAAAAGAAAGCTGGAGTAGCAATACTCATATCAGACAAAATAGACTTTAAAATGAAGAGTATTTTAAGGGACAAAGAAGGTCACTACCTAATGATCAAAGAATCAATCCAAGAAGAAGATATAACAATTTTAAATATCTAGGCACCCAATATAGGTTCACCACAATACATAAGGCAACTGCTAACTACCTTAAAAGGACAAATTGACAATAACACAATCACAGTTTGGGACTTTAACACCCCACTTTCAGCAATGGACATATCATCCAGACAGAAAATCAATAAGGAAACACAGGCCCTGAATGAAGCATTATACCAGATGGATTTAATAGATATTTATAGGATATTCCATCCAAAGCAACAGAATACACATTCTTCTCAAGTGCACATGGAACATTCTCTAAGATGGATCACCTCCTGGGCTACAAATCCAACCTCGGTAACTTTAAGAAAATTGAAATCATATCAAGCATCTTTTCCAACCACAATGCTATTTGACTAGAAATCAACAACAAGGAAAAAACTGCAAAAAACACAAACACATGGAGACTAAACAACATGCTACTAAACAACCAATGGATCACTGAAGAAATCAAAGAGGAAATTAAAAAATACCTAGCAGCAAATGACAATGAAGATATGACACTCCAAAACCTATGGGATGCAGCAAAAGCCGTTCTAAGAGGAAAGTTTATAGCAATACAAGCCCACCTCAGGAAACAAGAAAAAGCCCAAATAAACAAGCTAACTTTACACCTAAAGCAGCTCGAGAGAGAAGAAGAGACAAGACCTAAAGTTAGTAGAAGGAAAGAAATCATAAAGATCAGAGCAGAAATCAATGAAATAGAAACAAAGAAAACCATAAAAAGATCAATGAAATGAAAAGCTGGTTCTTTGAAAAGACCAACAAAATCGATAAACCCTTAGCCAGATTTCTCAAGAAAAAAAAAGAGAGGACTCAAATCAATAAAATTAGAAATGAAAAAGGAGACGTAACAACGGACATCACAGAAATACAAAGGATCATAAGAGACTACTATATGCAAGTATATGCCAATAAAACAGAAAACCTAGAAGAAATGGACAAATTCTTAGAAAAGTACAATCTTCCAAGGCTAAACCAAGATGAAATAGAAAAGATGAATGGACCAATCACAAGTACCAAAACTGAAACTGTGATTAAAAAGCTTCCAATAAACAAAAGTCCAGGATCATATGGCTTCACAGGCGAATTCTATCAAACATTCAGAGAAGAGCTAACACCTATCCTTCTGAAACTATTTCAAAAAATTGCAGAGGAAGGGATACTCCCAAACTCATTCTATGAGGCCACCATCACCCTGAAAACAAAACCAGACAAAGATACCACAAAAAAAAGAAAACTACAGGCCAATTTCA
Organism: Sus scrofa; assembly: GCF_054392235.1. Classification (NCBI taxonomy): domain Eukaryota; kingdom Metazoa; phylum Chordata; class Mammalia; order Artiodactyla; family Suidae; genus Sus; species Sus scrofa. The sequence continues at coordinate 81,928,038 of NC_139397.1, forward strand.
ATGATGAAATCGATGCAAAAATCCTCAACAAAATACTAGCAAACCACATCCAACAATACATTAAAAGGATTGTACATCATGATCAAGTGGGATTTATCCCAGGGATGCAAGAGTTCTCAAATATCCGCAAATCCATCAGTGTGATATACCGCATTAACAAACTAAAGAATAAAAACCATATGACCTCTCAATAGACACAAAAAAAGCCTTTGACAAAATCCAACACCCTCTTCTGATAAAAACCCTTCAGAAAGTTGGCATAGCAGGAACCTACCTCAACATAATAAAGGCCATATATGACAAACCCACAGCAAACATCATTCTCAATGGTGGGTAGCTGAAAGAATTCCTGCTAAGATCAGGAACAAGACAAGGATGTCCGCTCTCACCACTACTCTTCAACATAGTTTTGGAAGTCCTAGCCATAGCAATAAGAGAAGTAAAAGAGATAAAAGGAATCCAAACTGGAAAGGAAGAAGTAAAACTATAACTATTTGCACATGATACTATACCTAGAGAATCCTAAAGACTCTACCAGAAAACTGTTAGAGCTCATCCATGAATTTGGCAAAGTCACAGGATACAAAATTAATACACAGAAATTGATGGCATTTCTATACACTAACAATGAAAGAGCAGAAAGAGAAATAAGGGAAGCAATCCTGTTTACATTGCATCCAAAAGAATAAAATACCTAGGAGTAAACCTACCTAAAGAGACAAAAGACCTGTACTCTCAAAACTATAAGACACTGATGAACAAAATCAAAGATGACACAAATAGATGGAAAGACATAACATGCTCTTGGATTGAAAGAGTCAACATTATCAAAATGACTATACTACCCAAGGCAGTCTACAGATTCAGTGCAATCCCTATCAAATTCCCAAGGACATTTTTCATAGAACTCGAACAAAATATTTTAAAGTTTGCTTGAAAGCACAAAAGACCCAAAATAGCCAAAGACATCCTGAAAAAGAAAAATGGAGCTGGAGGAACCAGGCTCCCAGACTTCAGATGATACTACAAAGCTATAGTCATCAAAACCATATGGTACTGGCACGAAGACAGAAATATAGATCAGTGGAAGAGGATAGAAAGCCCAGAATTAAACCCATGCACCTACAGCCAATTAGTCTATGACAAAGGAGGCAAGGATATACAATGGAGAAAGGACAGCTTTTTCAATAAGTGGTGCTGGGAAAACTGGACAGCCACATGGAAAAGAATGAAATTAGAACACTCCCTAACACCATCCACAAAAAGAAACTCCAAATGGATTAAAGACCTAGATATAAGACCAGACACTATAAAACTCTTAGAGGAAACCATAGGCCAAACACTCTCTGACATAAACCACAGCAACATCTTCTCAGATCCACCTCTGAGAGTATTGACAATAAAAACAAAAATAAACAAATGGGACCTAATAAAACTTCAAAGTTTCTGCACAGCAAAGGAAACCCTAAACAACACAAAAAGACAACCCACAGAATGGGAGAAAATCTTTGCAAGTGAATTGACTGGCAAGGGATTCATCTCCCAAATTTATAAACAACTTCTGCAGCTCCATACCCAAAAAACAAACAATCCCATCAAAAAATGGGCAGAAGATCTATACAGACAGTTCTCCAAAGAAGACATACAGATGGCTGAGAAACACATGAAAAGATGTTCAACATCACTCATTATTAGAGAGATGCAAATCAAAACCTCTCTGAGGTATCACCTTACACCAGCCAGAATGGCCATCATCAAAAAGTCTACAAACAATAAGTGCTGGAGAGGTGTGGAGAGAAAGGAACCCTAGTACACTGTTGGTGGGATTGTAAATTGGTGCAACCACTGTGGAAAACAGTATGGAGATTCCTCAGAAAACTAAACATAGAACTACCATTTGATCCAGCAATCCCACTCCTGGGCATCTACCCACAGAAAACCACGACTCGCAAAGACACATGTACTCCGATGTTCATTGCAACACTCTTTTCAATAGCTAAGACATGGAAACAACCTAAATGTCCATCAACAGAGGAGTGGATCCAGAAGATGCGGTGTACATATACACAATGGAATATTATTCAGCCATTAAAAAGAATGAAATATCAGCATTTTTTTGCAACATGGATGGACCTAGAAATTATCATGCTAAGTGAAGTCAGCCATACAATGAGACACCAACATCAAATGCTTTCACTGACGTGTGGAATCTGAAAAAAGGACAGATTGAACTTCTTTGCACAAGAGATACTGACTCACAGATTTTAAGGAGACAGTTTGGGGGGTGGAGGGAGGTGCTGGGGTTGTGGGATGGAAATCCTATAAAATTGGATTGTGATGATCATTGTACAACTGCAAATGTAATAAATTCATTGAGTAATAAAAAAAGTAATTAAGAAAAAAATAAAATGCTGTGCCAACTCAGTAATGGAGTTCCTAGCTACTTGTTCATTAAGAATGTGATGAAACATGGCTTTGGAAATTTAAGTCAATGCTCAAAAAATGATTTTACCTAAAGTAGATAATATTTAACTTTATTCTAATCACATGACTTCTCTAATTCTGAATTTTCTCATCAGTAAAATGAAATACCTAACACCTACCCTCTCTGGTAAGAATAAGTATCATTTTTGAACCTCTACCTTGTGCTGGAAGCAGTGAAAAAGTCCACAGTCCTCATCCACTAATCTATTGTTTTCTGTAAACTAATGTTATGTCCATTTTACAAATGAGAAAACTCAGGTATGAATTAAGTAACTTTTTCCAAATTACAGAACTAGACAGTGGAAGGACTGGGATTTGACCCAATATCTATCTGATACCAAACCATCATGCTATTTTATGAGATTATTAAAATTTGAGGGCATATCAAAAGAAAATTAACATGCCATAAATAGTGTCAGATAAGGCAGTGTTTCTGAGATTTCTGTCATTTGCCCTCCATCTTCATGGATTTGCTCTATCTGCTTATAACATATATGTTATATATTTAATATTTTCATTAGCTTGACTCATTTGTTGTTTTAAAAGGAAACATTATGACCTGGAAATTCTGTAAAACTGAAAGATCAACACTCAGAAGATTGGAATCCACAACATGCTTCTTCTCGCCTAAAACGGCCCCCAACAAGTCAATAGCCTGTCACCTGGGTATAATGAACTGTTACTCTAATGCTCTATCTGCTACAAATGGATTCAGAGATTCCTTGTTCCATTAAGCCTTTCTTACTAGGACACTGTTATTTCTCTGTTAGTAAGTATCGTGAGTTATAGCACACTTTCTACTTTTTAAATTATTTTCTCTTCTTTAGCTCATTTGACCCTCACACTCATGGTGGGAGGCCCAATAAGTATCTTGCTTCCCGTTTATATAGATGAGCAACTTGCAATGGCTAGTCCAGTTGCACACAGCAAACTGGGGATTAAACCAAGTCTAAATTCATTTCTAGCTCTAGGTCCATTCTTTTTCTACCACACCACATTGAGAAGCCTAGAAATAACAATATTTTTTTCTTTCCATTACTTATGCTGCTTTTTTTTCCCCCTCAAGCCTTTTTATAAGACTGTTTTTCTGTCCCAAGACTAAAGATATAGCAATCATAGTACTGAGGCCAGCATAAACACTATATATGTCTTCCTGATAGCTCTAGTCTTTGAGGCAGAAAAAAAAAACATATCACTCTAGTGCTTTGACCAGTGAGGTATCTTTAATTTCTGTGAATTTAAATAGTTTAGGATTCTTAGCATGCTGAAGGAGCCAACTTCATATTTCAATTAACTAGTTATTCCTCTCTAGAACCCAACAGACTGGAGTACTGAAAGAGTTAATATTACTTCCAAAGGTGAATTTATAACCTAGAAATAATTTAGGAAGCAAGAGAAAATGTCTCACTTCAAAGAGGGGAATGCTGAACCATGCATACAAATGCGACTGCTAACTCGTGTGTGACTCAAAGTCAGCAACCATGGATTCCAGGGACTAAAAAGCTCCTCAAGAAGCCATCTGGTCCACCCCCACGTTTGCATACTTAGTGTTCTCTTCAGTTTAAATGTGTGACACTTGAAGCCCAAAGAAGTAAGTTACCTGGTAGCAGAAAGGCTGGTGTGAGAGAAAAGATGCCCAGAATTCAAGTCTCTAGTTGAGCACTGGTAATGCATTTCTCTCTGCTATGCACTCCATCTCTTGGCCAGACTGATTTGTTTCAAGAATATGGCAATGGACAACTTATCAAATGAGTTAAATGGTCAAGTAAGAAAAATCCTCAAGGATCCATTGGATTTAGCCATGGAGAGTTCCTTAGTGACCTTCATAAACACAGTGTTAGTGATATGGTGGGGAAACAAAGCCTGATTAGACAATTAAAATGACACTTTAAAGACTTTACCTCTGGAGTTCCCATCATGGCTCAGTGGTTAATGAATCCGACTGGGAACCATAAGGTTGCGGGTTCAATTCCTGGCCTTGCTCAGTGGGTTAAGGATCTGGCATTGCCATGAGCTGTGGTGTAGGTTGCAGATCCGCCTTGGATCCCACGTTGCTGTGGCTCTGATGTAGGCCGGCAGCTACAGTTCCAATTAGACCCCTAGCCTAGGAAACCTCCATATGCTGCGTGAGTGGCCCAAGAAATGGCAAAAAAGGCAAAAAAAATAATAAAAAAAATAAAGACATTACCTCTGAAGATAAATGGAGAGGGGGCAGCAGGTGGGGGAGAATGTGGTGTCCATGGAGGAGTCTATGAGATTTCATTGTTTTGTTTTCAAGAAGACAAAAGAGAGATTTCCTTGAAGATTGAAGAGTCTGGAGTTCCCATTGTGGCTCAGTAGTAACAAACCTGACTATTATCCATGAGGACTCAGGTTCGATCCCTAGCCTTCCTCAGTGGGTTAAGGATCTCACGCTTCTGTGGTTATGGTGTAGGATGGCAGCTACAACTCTGATTCAACCCCTAGACTGGGAAAGTCCATATGCCATGGTTCTGCCCTAAAAAGACAAAAAAAGAAGAAGATTGAAGAGTCTACAGTATTTTGAAATGATACTGGGAAGAATCCAGTAAAGAGAAAAAGTTAAAAATCAAAGATATGTGAGAAACAGGATAAATGAAATGTTCCTGAGGAAGTGGCCATGTGTAAGGTCCAGAGAATACAAAGAAGTAGAGAGGGGAGGATGCTTAATACACTGTAATAGAAGGGAACAAAGAGATGAAAAACCTCACAGGTGGAGCTGTAGGTGTGGTGGATAGTAAATTCAGCAACTATTATCTAAAATAAAAAAATGTATATATGTATGTGTAACTGGGTCACCATGCTGAAAAAAAAATTGTATTGGGGAAATAACAATTAAAATAAATAAATAAAATAAAATAATAAAATGAAATAAAATCTTTTAATTTCTGCATGATATAGGAAGCAAAATCATAGGCTAAAAGTAGGGAGACACATGTTGGGGAATTGTCAATATTTTGAGGAGAGCAGGAAAACTTTGGGGTGGTTTTTGAAGAAGGTGGTAAAGAAGTGTAGCCAGGCAGTGTTGGAACCCAGTTTAAGTTGGAGTCATGAATATGTAGTGATACTTACACTCTAAATTGCTTGAGTATCCACACAAAAAGAAGGTATGTTGGTTTTCCTCAAATTGATTTTTTAAGGTGAATATGATAGAAAGAAAAGGTATGGGAAATTATAACACATAAAAAAAAGAGTGTTTTAAATAGAACATGGATCTGAGCTGTAGAAAGAGGGAAGTGAAGACAAGAGAAGTTTGATAGATTAAGAGAGAGTATAGTTAGTGATGTTTGGGAAATCCTGATGAAGTGAAAGAACATGGGCAGAGGGTGTACTTTACCAAACAAGCTGGAAGTTTAGGAAGTTGTCACAATGGGGAATGTTCAAGTCAGTAATTTCAGAGGTGGAGCAGTAGTGATGACAAGTTTCAAAATATGACTTAGGAAGAAGTGGCCAGAATGGAATTGTTGAGATAGCCCTTGGAAATGAGGAGTTCAAGGGCTTAAGAAACAAGGAAGTTGAGCATCTTTGAGGAAAAGAAGACTAAACTGTGGGTTTTCAATGAATAAAGATATAGAGGGGGAAGTTTGCTGGTGGCCTAGGGGTTAAGGATCCAGCATTGGCACTGCTCTGGTACAGGTTTGATCCATGGCCGAGGAACTTCCACATGCCATGGGAACAGCCAAAAAAATAAATAAATAAAAGATATAAAGGATGACAGAAATGAAGAATGTGGTAAAGAGTGCTATGATTAAGTGATCTGAGTCTCATGGGAGTAGATGTTAGCAAAGAAGTGAAGATATAGTCTAGGGCAGAAAGGCATCGGTGGAGTAAAGGCAATGAGGGAGAGAAGGGAGCACTGACTTTGCTTTGTATCAGTGATGGGTGTGTTTGTGAGAAGACAAGAAAACTCAATCTGAGAGGAATATCATTGAGACAGTCAGATTTTAAAGACAGAAATATGTCAAGGAGATTGAAATAGGGAAGATATAGGAAGTCATCCTGAGGTCACCCCTTGACTTGAGAGGCCACAGTGGAAGAGTTTCAGATGGAGGAGAGACCCATCAAGATCCAGAGCAGACCAGCCTGTCTCATTATGCCCTACTTGGAGCAGTTTACCAAGTCCCACTCCAGTGCTCAGCAGCACTGGACTCAGACCCTCTCTGTCTCTGCTTCCATCTCCATGTATTTGTATCAGTTACTTCATTCTTTCTTCATGTCAGATTTTCCCCAAGAGAGGATCCCTAAATTGGTTTCCGTCAGTCCTCATGGGCAGCGTTTCATGTCAGAGCACCCATTGGCCAGGGGCCCCTCCCTGGTTCGACCCTGCAAAACAGATGGTCACAGGTACCAGCATGGGGATTTATTTGACTTGAATTCCCGAAGAAAGACACTGGAACTCTCTTATTTTGTTGATGGGAATGTAAGATGGAAGCTCCACTTTGAAAAATTTGGATAGTTTCTTAAAAAGTTAATTATATACTTATCATGCAACCCAACAATTCTATTTCTATATACCTACCTAACAGAAATGAAAATATATGTTTACACAAAGACTTGTACATGAATGTTCACAGTAGCATTTTTTTTAGTAGTCAAAAATTAAAACAATCTTTATGCCCATTGTTTGATGAACAGAGAAACAAAATGTTATATCCATGTAAGGGAATATGACTCCGCAATGAAAGGAACAAACCAGTGGTACATGCAACTGCATGGGTGAACCTCAAAAACATTATAAGTGAAAGAAGCCAGATACAAAAGACTATTTTATTACTCCATTCACATGAAATTTCTATAAAAGGCAAATCTATAAAGACAAAAAGCAGATATATGTTTGCCTGGGAGTGAGAGTGGGGATTAACTGCAAACATGCAAGAGGGAGCTTGCCGATGTGATGGAAATGTTCTAAAAATGGTTTATGATGATAGTTGCACAACCGTATGAAGTTATTAGAGATTGTTTATTTATATTTACAATGGGTGGGTTAATTTTATAGTACATAAATTATACCTTAGGTAAAGCTGTTTTTTGAAATTTTTAGAATTTGTTTAAAGTGTGAAAGATCTAATCAGACAATTCATCAAAAAAGACATGTAGCTGACTTTTAAGTATACAAAAATGCCAAACATCATTAGTCATTAAGGAAATGCAAATTAAATCACACATGCTCATTAGAATGGCTTTTTGAAAGACAAACAAACATAGGTGAGAATGAACAGCAACTAGAACTTTTACACACTGCTAATGGGAATTAATGGTGCAATAGTTTTGGAAAACAGCAATTTCTTTAAAAGTTACATATAACATGTATCATACAACTTAGCTTTCCCATTCCTTTGTATATACCTAAGAGAAAGGAAAACATACACACACAAAAAAAATGTCCACAAATGTTCATAGCAGCTTTAGTTTTTAATAGCCACAAGAGGAAACAATCCAAATATCCTTCAATAGGAAAAAGGATAAACAAATTATAGTATATCCAGATGATGGAATGCTCTTAGCAATGAAAAAAAAAAAAAAGCCTCATGGATTCCAACAACAATGTGGAAAAATCACAAAATAATTATAGCGTCCCATGATAAATAGATAATAAATGAGTAAACACAGTATGATGCCATTTATATGAAAGCAGATCAGTGTTTGCCTGGGATAGGGATGGGAGATTAGGATGTGAATTCAGAGATTACGAAGGACCACAAGAAAGCTTCTGAGAGTGATGGATGCATTCATTATTTTGATTTTGGTGATAGTTTCATGAGTGTATTAATATATTGAAACTCATCAAATTGTGTGTTTCAATGCATGAGGTTTGTTTTACAACAGCTGTACCTCAAAATTACTCTAAAAGTGCCAGCCACTGCCGCCCTTCCCTTCCTCAGCACCATCAGTCTGTCACCGGGGAAAGCTGAAGGGTCTCTCATCAAAGTGACCTCTGCCCAAGTGTTACTACAATATTTAAAAATCTACCCTTGACTTTTTCATGCCCTTTGAGATCTTTGCTGTCTCTCAAGGCAGGACTCTTGGCTGTGTCTTTCCACCCCAATTTGAAACCTAACTTGAAATATCTTAAATTAAAAGAGGAATTTTATTGATCATGCCAAAGACTGCACTCCACCACAGTCACTCGCTCTCGCTCTCTCCTCTCAACTCTCCTGATCACTCAGTCTCACTGTTGCTCTCTCTCATCTTTCTCTCTAAATTTTTGAAATGTTCTTCTTTGGCTTCATTCTCTCAAACTAGCTGTCCCCAAGAAGCCAAAACAGCTCTAGATTGCCTTCTTAAAAATTCATGGGCAAAGAAGAAAGAGGGCTCTCACCACAACCCCTAGCTCTAAAAAACCCAGCGCTGGGAGTCCCTATTGTGGCTTAGTGGGTTAAGAACCCAACAAATTGTCCTTGAGTATGAGAGTTCGATCCTTGTTCTTGCGCAGTGGGTTAAGTATCCTGTATTGCTGTAGCTGTAGTGTAGGCTGGGGACTGCAATTCTGGTTCAACCGCTAGTCTAGGAATTTCTATATGCCTCAAGTGTGACCCTAAAAAGAAAAAAACAAAACAAAACAAAACAAACTCAGCCTGGCTTCCAGCCTTCCAGGCAGGCTCACTGTGATTGGAAGAGTAGTACTAAAATTTCTTTACTGGATATCCAAGGGGGTTGGGAGTGAGGGGAGACGGAGTTAAAGTGAAGAGCCATATGCAACTGATTTTCTGTTTCATGATCTTATGCAGCACCAGCCTGTATCCCAAGCTCTGGCAAAATCAAAAACTTGTTTCTTTCATTTTTGTATTGTTTTTTCTGGCCATGGCACCAGGCCTGGCTTCCCTTCCCAGAACTGCCTTCACAAGCAGGTAACACTGCCAGCAGAGGCCTTGAGATCAGCTCCCTGCCTATCTAGAACTGTCTTATGGCATTCTGACTTTCTCACTCCCAAAACAGAAAACTACCATAATGCTCATCCTTCTCAGCTTCCCACAAAATAGTCATTGTAGGAGTTTCAATGTGGCTCAACATGTTACAACCCAGCTAGTATCCAAGAGGATGCCAGTTGGATCCTTGGCCTCACTCAGTTGGTTAAGGATCCAATGTTCCCTCAAGTTGCATCATAGGTCACAGGTGCTGCTTCAATCCTGGGTTGCTGCAGCTGTGGTGTAGGCTGGCAGCTGCAGCTCCAATACGACCCCTAGCGTGGGAAACTCCATATGCCACAAGTGTGGCCCTTATAAAATAAGTAAAAAAAAAATAGTCAGTGTGATTTTTCCTCTTCCAAATAGATATTTCATATTCGCTCTATTAAGTGAAGAAGCCAAGAATGTTTGCATGCAAAATGACTCAGGAAAGAAGGAAGTGTTGGCAGAGGCTGCTGGCTTTTTTGTCCTAGGAAAAAGCTCCTCCTCCCAGAGAAGGAGGTCTGTTCAATCTACGCATGTGGGTGAAGAACTAGTTAACAAATAGTTGAATATACCCAGGTGGCATTGCCCAATAACAGTGAGAAAATGATGCAACCTAGTATTGTGTTACTAACAACTATTGAGTTAGCAATGGGAAACTATTTAGGAAATACAGAAGAAACAAAGATTTTTTTCATTTTATAAGTGTCGAAACTTTTACATTTCAAGTTCTATTTGGTTTGGACAAAAGTCAAGTTGCTGCTTTTTAAAATTTTTTAATTTTGTTCCCCATTACCCTTAGAAGCACAAAAACTCCAATCCTAATCTTTTCATATTTTATTTAAAAAATAGGCTAATTTACCTCATTTTTAAAAGTCATGAAAATGAGAGACATTCCTGCCCTTGTCTAACCCCCACTTCCAAAAGGACATTCTTTATAAATAATTTTTCAGTATTTTGAATTCACTTCAAAGAGTCTGGCTAATATTTAAAAGGTTTTTTCCAAAGTCTTAGACATTACCACATGCATAATTTTGATCTTCTCAAAAGCATTACCACTGCAGGCCAACTGGGAATTCTATTGGAAGAATTCAAGTTTCACTTGTTCTGGGCCATATCTACTAGCATTTTGTTAAAACATCACACACACACACACACACACCCCGGCAAAGCTATATAATTTCTAAACTGTGCAGCATTGATAAGTACCTTGCAAAATTTGGTTTTTAAATCTGTATCCCCAAAGGAGTAAAGGGATATAATTTATAAATGTGCTAGAAAGATCTCCAGAAGAGTCACACATCTTTTTCCCAATTTATAAACCATGGAACCAGGATAAGCCTGAATTGTTTTTGCTGTCACATCACTGTTATAAGAAAAACCTACAGTTTCAAAATTTTTAAATAGTTTTATTTTCACCAAAGTCATATATCAGATAGTACAAAGAGATTAACAAGGAAAACAACAATCCCTTCCTTCAATCCCCAAACTTCCTAACCTCCCAGCTCAATTTATCACAGGCAACCACTTTTTATTTTCTGAGCTATTCCATCAGAAAGCTACTTTTTAATTTTCAAATAAGTACATGACACTACCCCTCAGTTTGTTGGTTTTAGACATTAACTTCCTCCTATTATAAACAGCATTGAGCTCTCTTCACTGAATATGCAAATATTTCTTAATTTTTTCCCCAAAAGCATCATAATAATGTTTAACAATTTATCTCATTTTTGTTTTGTTTTCCTTTATTTTTCCAAGTGACCCCTCTTATCAGATGGCCGTTTTCCTGGTGGCCTCTTCCTGGTACTTTCCATCCTCCGGCTGCATTCTGGATCAGTTGCTCCCTCAGCCTGCCGGTCAGCTGTCATCCTGAAACATCTCTTTCCTATTGGCTACACTGCTTTCTGGATCCCACGTCTCCCTCTTGCTTAGTTTAGTACTTCCTTTTAACTAGAACCTACCCAGCTTCTCAAGAAAGAGATATGGGGAGTACATTTTCTTAGTCCCAGCGTGTCAGGAAATGTCCTTTTCTGCCCTCATACTCTATTAATAATTTGGCATTCCAAGTTGAAGATCATGTTCTCTCAGATTTTTGAAGTCATTGCTCCATTATTTGGCTAATATCCAATCATGTTGTTATGGCATCTCATCTGAATTTATTCTGCAAAGTTGTATTGATTACTTGCAGTGTCACAGGGACTGTTGGGAATATGGCAATATAATAAGAAACAAATCTCCTTCCTTCATGGAGCTTACATTGGAGAGTTGAAAACAGACCCCTCTGCCCCCCAAAATACTCATATGCAATAAATAAATGAGATGATTACAAATTATGAAAATTCTGTGAAGAAAACAAGATGGTGGAAAGGGGTGGAAGTGGAAGTGCTGCTTTATGACTGGTTTTGAGATGCTGTAGTGGGGAGGCACCATTTATGCTGAAACCTGGACAGTGGCTGTGGGTCTAGAGGTATAACTCGGATGGGTAGTTTGAAGTGGCAGCAGCAACAGGAGCCTGTGAAGTGGTGGGAGGTGAGTACATCTGGTCTCTCTTCATGAAGACTCAGAGAACAGTGTTTTCTTTCATGACAATAGAGAGCCACTGGAAGGTTTTTAAGGTAATGAAGCAGTCTGATTTCTGTGGGGTTTTTTTTTTTTTTAGGTCCTCAACTGTGACATATGGAAGTTCCCAGGCTAGAGGCTGAATGGAAACTGTAGCTGCCAGCCTACACCACAGCCACACACAGCAACACTGGATTCCAGCCATAGCTTACAGCAACACCTGATCCTTAATCCACTGAGCAAGGCCAGGGATCAAACCCGCATCCTCATGGATACTAGTGAGGTTCACTATTGCTGAGCCACAACGGGCACTCCTGATTTCAGTTTTTAAAACATTATTGTGCTATGTGAAAACTGTAAGAGTGGAAGCAGAGAGACCAGTTATGAGGCTGTTTTTTGGCTCTACTCTCCATGAGAGGTGACAGTGGCCTGGGATGTAGCAATAGCAGTAGAGATATGAGCAGCGATCAGATTGGAGACACAGTTGAGAAGCAAATCCAACAAGAGGTCCTAAAATTAGCAGGTGGGATGTGAAGGAAAAAGGATTTCAAAGAGGCCTTCAACTGTCAGTGTGACATTTTACTTCTTTAAAAAATATATGCAAAGGGAATAGGGGAAAATATCAATATATGTGATAAGTCTGGGTTGCATGTGTTCATTATATTCTCTGCAATTCTTTATTACATATTTGACTCTTTTTTCCCTTCCTAATCACGGTATTAAAGAGCTACCTAAGGGGCCACATTTGTGGATTAGACTTGCAGCTTACCTGCTGGGTGACCAGGCAGAGCTCAGCACAGGCAGATCTGCAGACTTGCTGCCGATCCTCTATTCAGCCCTGCATCTCCTCAGGAGCCCCAAGCTTGTCCCCTTCAGGATGTCTTGAGTAGGGACAGATATAGTTTTATGGAGTCTGTAGCTTTTATAATATGAGACTGTCTTGAATGAAAAGAATACCAAATCAGGAATCCAAATTTAGAATGAAATGACTATTTATGATGAGAAAAATTACGACAAATAGTACATTGGAAAAAAAGCTGACAAATTCCGCAAATGTCACAAAATTCAGAGGAAAATGACAGTTTTTATTAATTCACTATATGATACTTTTTCTCCCACATTTTTTTTGCTCTGGATTCTTTGCCTCATATAATAATCATATAATACCACATCAGTACAGAGACCAGGAAGCCAATTCCTGTAGCTTGATTGAATTTTTTTTTTAAATCGATAGTCTAGAGATGTTTCTTTCAGCTTTACGAGTCATTGGTGATGTCATGTAAATTAAGATTGCTGGCAAATTGGGGGAGGTTTCTGTTATATTTCTTTCATCATAAGCTGAGAAATTTCAGGGCATTTCAAGGTGTCTTGTGTAATGACTAGTCTTTAAAAATCCTTAAATTGATGACATCAATTAACCAGCTTGCCATCAGTGTTGGCATCATGGTGGCACATTATGAATTTCATGTTATCTTTACAATGTCAATATTTCATGTAAAATGGCCAGAAATTAAAATTTTTTCCAATTCAATCTCATGATTCTTATCCCAAAGACATTATTTCTAGTTAAGTTTTTTCCTCTCTCAATGAATTATTGCCTTAGTATAAACCAAAAATTGCCTATTTCAAGTTGCTTCTTTATCTCAGAATAATTTCTACCATCAGTTGTCGTTGTTATCACTTTTGTTTCCTATTCCTGTAAATGTCTAAATTTTCTTTCATTTCTAAATAAATACCTACATTACATATTTTGTCTTATTCTCCAGTATATATGAGTTTTGACACTGGTGTCACTTGTTGGTTTAGATCATTTTGCCTTGGACACCATATGATCCATTAGGATACCCAAATCACATGACTTCACACAAACATACCTGCTGTGTGTATGTGTTTGTGTTCACCCGCACAAGAATTCTGACTTATTCTATTTTGTGCAATCCATATAAAAATGTGTATGTGAATTTATAATTTCATACACAGAAGCATCAAACATGTTTCTGACAATGCAGAATTTCCATTTTGACCAGATATCAATGGAATCTAAATCTTTTGCTTACCTTTATAAATCAGATGATGGGAAAAATTTTCCGTAGACTATCTTGTTTATCTTCCATTATTTGTTGAATAATATGAAGAAGAAAAAGAAGAAGGAATCTTCTGCTGGGAACCAGAGGACACAATCATAACATTGTGTGCTTTGTGTTCCTGCACCTTTGGGCCACAATGCAGATTTTGTTGGTACACTGGGTAGTAGTTAGTATGATGCATAGCCCCTTCTGCATTGGGATAGCTAGCACACTTTAGCTATGCACAGAAATGACTGCAAGCCACATAATTTCACTAAATCGGTGAATAATAATTCACTAAATCCAAGTTCAATGCATATCCAATTCAACCTCCCATAGACATAGCCCCAAAATGCCCATAGTGACTCTAAAGATGTCTGAAATGAGAGTATGATGGAGAGAAACTTAAAGTGGAAAGAGAGAGCAGTCTTCAATTACCATAGCTAAAATATTTTAATTTTACAAAGTTTAAAAAATACTCATGACCATGTGAACACACTGTAGGGCCCCTTCCAGGCTTTCTCTCTTATGAAGGGGTCCACTCTGATGAAGACTCTGAAGTTAAAGCTTTCTTACCTTCTCAGTAAACCTACCTCTGCTCTAGAGAATAAAGCTCTGGTGCAGAGATGGCTGGAGTGTGTAGAAGAGCATCAGTCTGGTGTTCAGCGTGGAGAGGCTGGTGTTGAGGGTGACAGTCTTCTTATATGGTCTTTAACTCAGCTCCCATTTGCTCCATCTGGAGCCTCACCTCCCTGGTGCCTCCGAATGCTGAGCTTCCCACAGATTCTTCGGTGCCAATCCATTCTCTTCATCCAGCCTTCCTCTGTGTAAGCACCATCAATTATGGCTCCATCTCCACTCTGAGAGCCTCCATCTGCTTTAAATCTCACATACACCCTAGATGCCTCAGTAGGGGATACACTGTTCTAATAGAACTTATGATCCAAGGTTGACCAAGCAAAATGGTGTATAGTCTAGTCCTAGGAGTCAGCAATTTTGTTCTACTGTGAATAGATAAAATTATGTTGGCGTAGATGAACTAGGGTACAAAAAGGATTAGGCTAGTTGATGTGAACTAAAGGGGAAAGAGAGTAATTTTCATTCCCATTGCAAAGAAAATAAAAACAAAAAACTCATGTTCATTAATGTTGTCTTCCTTTCTCTTATTCTTATGGATTCATGCTTTTCTTATTCCTTTTCTTTTCAGTTTTATTGAGATATAATGGACATACAGCACTGTAAAAGTTAAAGTAGTACAGCATAATAATTTAACTTATATACATCATGAAACAAGTTTAGTAAACATCCGTCTTCTCATACAGATATAAAATTAAAGGAATATAAATTTTTTTCTTGTGATGAGAACTCTTAGGACTTACTGTCAATAGCTTTTATACATAATTCTATTTATCATGTTATATATTATATCTCTAGTTCTTATTTATCTTATAACTTGGAGTTTTTACCATTTTTTGTTTTTTATTTTTATTTTTTCTATTTATTTTTTATTGTTATTTCCCCCAACACACTTTTATTTTTTTCCCCACTGTACAGCATGGGGAGCCAGTTACACATACATGTATACATAATTTTTTCTCTCATTGTCGTGCTGCATTGTAGGTATCTAGACATAGTTCTCAGTGCTCCACAGCAGTATCTCACTGTAAATCCATTCCGAGAGCAATAGTTAAGCCCAAGCTCCCAATCCCTTCCCCCCGCCCCAGGAAGTTTTTACCTTTTTACCACCTTTACCCAATTACCCTTCTCCTGATCACCCCCACTTCTGGTAACCACAACTCTGATCTTTTTCTATGAGTTTGTCATTCTTTTTTGAAGTATAATAGTTACTTTAATAAACTGATACAATTAATATCCATAATTATAAAACTGCCTTGATTGATTTATTCCACAAATATTTTTTAAAAACCAATTACGTCCTAGAAATTGGGTTGTAATTTTCATGAGATCAGAGATTTCTCCACCACTGTATTTTCAGCACTGTGATAAATACCAAGCCCAGAGAAGGGCCACAACATCTCGTTCTTGCTGTGGAATAAGTAATAGAATAGCTAATTGAGTGATGTAAATAAATACAGCAACCTGTGAGAGAAAACAAGTAGGGGCATATCTAGGTTATTTATTTATTATTGCAACATAGCAAATTATACAAATTTAAGTGACTTAACACAAATGCATTATCTTACAGTTTAGGAGTTGAAATGTCCAAAAATCATTGTGTTGGCAGGAATTCCTTCTGGAGACAGTAGGGAAAAATCTGTTTCCTTGAATTTTTCTGCTTCTAGAGGCCTCTTGCATTCCTTCCTTCATCTTCAAAGTCAGCAGCACAGCATCTTCATTGCTACCAAGGGGGTCATTGCTTCTAGGCCCTCTCAGCTGACAGAGCAAGGAAACATGTTTGCGTACTAACCCATATGTGTGTTTGTGTGTGTATATATACACATTTCCATAAATATTTCCCTATGTGACTGTTTGTATATACATATGGAGCCAAACATGAGTTATACTCATGTCACTAACTCTAATCCATTACCACAGAACAATTCTAGACTCCTGCCCTTGCCTGTAACTTCACACTGTGAGAAACCTGCCCTACCACGTGCCATTCCTTTACTGAGTTGTTCAGTTCCATTATACATGGATAGTGGTTTCAGAATTGTCAACCCATATACTCATGGGAAATAACTTCATTAACTAGATTATAATGCTTATGTACAGTTTATTTCACCTTTAATCTTACAGATTTCAATCATTTCTGAAATTACTAAAGTCAGCACCTTTTACCTTCATCTGGTTGTTTCATATATTTGTAATACAGTTAGATTATTTTACCACAGTCTGAATCCCATTCTGGGGTCTCTCTGACTGCCTAAATGATTTTTAAATTTGTGTAGATTAATATTCATTTACGATGAAGTACTATGGCTTTTGGCAAATATATAGTGTCCACCATCACACTGTTATACACAGCAATTTTGCCATCCTAAAATATCTCTCTCTCTCTTTTTTTTTTTTTTTTTTTTTGTCTTTCTGGTTTTTCTAGGGCCGCTCCCGTAGCATATGGAGTTTCCCAAGCTAGGGATCTAATCAGAGCTGTAGCTGCTGGCCTACGCCAGAGCCACAGCAATGTGGGATCTGAGTCACATCTGCAACCTACACCACAGCTCAGGGCAACACCGGGTCCTTAACCCATTGAGCAAGGCCAGGGATCAAACCCCCAACCTCGTGGTTCCTAGTCGGATACGTTAACCACTGCGCTACGACAGGAACTCCATCCTAAAATATCTCTTATGCTTCATATGCTCAAGTTTTTCTTCTTCCCAGCTCCCGAACCCTTGACAAACACTATTTGATGACCATCTTTACAGTTTTGCCTTTTCCAGAATGTCATATAAATGAAAGCATACAATATATAGTCTTTTCAGAGTGACTTTTTTTTTTTTTTTTGCTTAGCAAAACACATTTAAGATTATCCATGTCTTTGTTAGGTGTAAAATCTCATTCCTTTTTATCTCTGAATATTTCACCATATGGATGTACCACAGTATATGTATCCAATCCCCTGTCGAGGGACATCTTGATTGCTTGCTTGGTTTTTGGTAATTATGAATAAAGCTGCCATAAATATTCTTGTACAGGCTTTTGTGTTGATGTATATTTTCAAATCAGATGGGTAAATACATAAGGCCATAATTGCTAGATTATATGTAAGACTGTATTTAGCTTTATAAGAAACCGCTAACCTGTATTCCAAAGTGTTCGTACTTCTGTGCATTTTTAAATAAATTATGAAGAGGTGATTCTGGAGGCAGTGTGCAGATGTCAACAGAACTAAAATCTGGAGGTTAAATTTAGTTAAGAGACTGCTGCAATAGTTCTGGCCAGAGAGAATGAATGTCTGGGGGGAAAAAAAAGCATCTAAGAGGATAGAGGGTAATTTCATGTCCATGAAGAGATAAGGATATAGAGTCCTGGCCACTAACTAGATATGGGATTATGATGATGGATGGTGGCTCCCAGGTGTCTAGTTCAGGTAACCTAGTAAATGAGAATAGAGAAGAGGGGCAGTTAGGGAGGACCAGGAATTTGGGGAACATTTTGATCACATGAATCCAAAGTGCCTATGGGACTTGCCAGGGGAAATGTCTAGAAGGCAGTTGCACCCATGAGCCTGAGCTCAGAAATAAAACCTGTTTACCAGGATAGAAAAGAATAAAATTACTCACAGTTGTAAAGAGAGGACTGTAGTAAATTCTAACTTAGTAAACTGTCAATTGCAGTTTAAGAATCACCATTTCCATTCAATTTAAATCTTTGCCATGCAATGTATTTGTCTGTTAAGTGACAGGAGTTTTAAAATGAAGATAGATATCTCCATTTTTGTGTGCCTGGGTGCTAAATTATTCTACCTGCCAGCCTGGATAATTCAACTTCCATTCAGCAACTGTACTCTGAATATTTCCTTAGATTACCAATATTTTGTATTTTAGAACCAAGGAAGAACTTGGAGACCATCTAGTTCAACCACATATATTCTTGAAAAAGAACTTAATTGTGTATGTGGGTGACCTAATCAATTTAAATACAGTCATCTTACTATGCTTCCTCACTTCTTTTTAAAAATTTATTTATTATTATTATTTTTTATGGCCTCACCTGCAGAATATGGAAGTTCCTGGGCCAGGTGTTTAATCAGAGCTGTGGCTGCAACCTGTTCCACAGCCATGGCAACACCAGATCTGAGCCACAACCTATGCTATAGCTTATGGCAACATCAGATCCTAAACCCACTGAGAAAGGCCATCCTCAAAAGACAAGTCAGGTCCTTAACCTGCTGAGCCACAAAGGGAACTTCAGCTTCCTCTTTTTTTTTTTTTTTTTTTTTTTTTTTTTTTTTTTTTGTCTTTTAGGGCTGCACCTACTGTATATGGAAGTTCCCAGGATAGGGGTTGAATTGGAGCTGCAACCATCAGCCTATACCACAGCAACAAGGGATTCAATCCATGTCTGCCACCTACACCACAGCTCATGGCAACACCGGATCCTTAACCCACTGAGCGAGGCCAGGGATAGAACCCACATCCTCAGTGATACTAATTGGGCTTGTTACTGCTAAGCCATGATAGGAACTCCCCTTACTTCTTATTAAGTATCTAGAATAAAGATTAAGAGGGAAAGCAACATTTCCATTACAATTCACAGGAAGAAGTTGTTCCTTTATTTTTCTAATCTAATAGACCTAATTCTCTGCCCACCAAAATTGGCAGGAAGTCCAATTCCAGTGTCAGTGGATTTGGGGGACTCTCTTGCTTTTTTTTTTTTTTTTTCAATTTTTTTTTATTACTCAAATGAATTCATCACATCTGTAGTTGTATAATGATCATAACAATCTGATTTCACAGGATTTTCATCCCACAGCCCAAGTACATCCCCCCACGCCCCAAACTGTCACCTCTGGAGACCATAAGTTTTTCAATGTCTGTGAGTCAGTATCTGTTGTGCAAAGAAGTTCAATCTGTCCTTTTTTCAGATTCCACACGTCAGTGAAAGCATTTGATGTTGGTGTCTCATTGTATGGCTGACTTCACTTAGCATGATAATTTCTAGGTCCATCCATGTTGCAAAAAAATGCTGATATTTCATTCTTTTTAATGGCTGAATAATATTCCATTGTGTATATGTACACCGCATCTTCTGGATCCACTCCTCTGTTGATGGACATTTAGGTTGTTTCCATGTCTTAGCTATTGAAAAGAGTGTTGCAATGAACATCGGAGTACATGTGTCTTTGCGAGTCGTGGTTTTCTGTGGGTAGATGCCCAGGAGTGGGATTGCTGGATCAAATGGTAGTTCTATGTTTAGTTTTCTGAGGAATCTCCATACTGTTTTCCACAGTGGTTGCACCAATTTACAATCCCACCAACAGTGTACTAGGGTTCCTTTCTCTCCACACCTCTCCAGCACTTATTGTTTGTAGACTTTTTGATGATGGCCATTCTGGCTGGTGTAAGGTGATACCTCAGAGAGGTTTTGATTTGCATCTCTCTAATAATGAGTGATGTTGAACATCTTTTCATGTGTTTCTCAGCCATCTGTATGTCTTCTTTGGAGAACTGTCTGTATAGATCTTCTGCCCATTTTTTGATGGGATTGTTTGTTTTTTGGGTATGGAGCTGCAGAAGTTGTTTATAAATTTGGGAGATGAATCCCTTGCCAGTCAATTCACTTGCAAAGATTTTCTCCAATTCTGTGGGTTGTCTTTTTGTGTTGTTTAGGGTTTCCTTTGCTGTGCAGAAACTTTGAAGTTTGATTAGGGGGACTCTCTTTCTTGAGCAGATGAGGTCCTAGAAAATTGGAGCAGGACTTGTTCTCAGGTTTTGGAGGTTGCTGCTACCTTTATACTTTGCAGAGGCCCCTGAGGGCTGGAAAAAGATGGCAGCTCTAAAGTGGCTCTAGTCTTCTATGGCAAGCCAGTTACTGGAGACTTACCAAGGCAGAGCAGTTAGTTCAAGAGGATCACAGGCTCGTTCCTGTCCTGCATCTTGTCGTCTCAGACAAGTGCCTTCCTGAAGGATTTTTACCATTCTCCCCTATTCCTGTTCAATTCCTAGGGGATATAACTCCACTGGGGTTAAATCACACCTTTCTTTACCTTCAAAGCATAGACCTCCATTCCCTTGGCTCTTCCACCTTAATTATCTGGAGAGGTGTAGACCAGGAATTGTAATTTCTTTTGACCAGACCTTTGTTGACTAAAGCAAATAAAGTGTAACTTGGCCAGGTCTAAGACTGACAAGTTAGAGATTATACACCCATCATATATGATGCTAGCACCACCCAACAAGAATCTTCAGGTTCAACAAGAGAAGCTAATAGAATTCTCTTTTAGTAAAATTCTCCAAACTTTCAATAGTTAATGGTTACTTCAAAATATTTTAAAATTCCCTTCAGACCAAACAAAAAAAAAAAAATGCCTGGAATCAATGGGCCACCATTTTTACATCCTTTACTTAGATCTTTTAAATAAATGCACATGCATGTTAAAGAAAGACACATTCTATTTAGAAAATTCTACTTCCCAATCCTAGAATAAAAGATAATTACTCCTAATTGGAGTAAGGGGAATTCACCATACCTCAGGAACAAAGACTGAGCAGTGGGTAAGAGGATTCAGAAAACAATTTTTTTCTGAGTGTTCAGTAGGAAAATTTGTTTGAAAGTTAAAATTTAAACCTTGGAGTTCCCGTCTTGGCTCAGTGGTTAACGAATCCGAGTAGGAACCATGAGGTCGCGGGTTTGATCCCTGGCCTTGCTCAGTGGGCCGACGATCTGGCGTTGCTGTGAGCTGTGGTGTAGGTCACAGATGCATCTCAGATCCCACGTTGCTATGGCTGTGGTGTAGGCCAGGGGCTACAGCTCTGATTAGACCCCTAGCCTGGGAACTTCCATATGCCGCGTGAGTGGCCCTAGAAAGGGCAAAAAAATAAATAAAATAAAATAAAATAAAATAAAATAAAATAAAATAAAATAAATAAAATTTAAACCTTGTTACATATACTTTGCAGTGCTTCACAAACACAACCTAATTTGGACCTGTGAACAATAAATAATTGTGTTAGAATAGAAGGTATTTAGATTAGGGTTGAATCCTTAGTTTCTTTTCTATTGACTTTGCCCAGTGCTTTGCTCAGTGAGTTCAATAACTATACCAATAGTTGATAAATCAATAGAGAAGAGGAAGTAAATAATCTAGTTATTATTTCCTGGTAATATAATAAGATGACTTAATGCATTTCCATTTGAATTCTCTTGATAATGGCATGTTCATGTGTGTGTATGTGTGTCTGTGTATGAAAAAAATTGGTCATAACAATTTGTCTTAGTTCATTCTGACAGCTATAGCAGATCACTATAGACTGGGTAGCTTACAAACAACAGATATTTATTTCCACAGTTCTGGAGACTGGGAACTCCAAGATCGAGTTGTTGACAGCTTCAGGGTCTGGTGAGAATCTGCTTCCTCTTTCATAGAGAGCTGTCTTCCATCCTCACGGGGTGGAAGGGAGTGAGGAAGCCCTCTGGGGTCACTTTATAAGGGCACTAATCTCATTCGTTACAGCTCCACCCTTATCTCCTCCCAAAGTCCCCCACCTTCTAATACTCTTACACTGGGTGTTAAAATTAGGCGGGGATGAGGATCACAAACAGTCTAGAGCAGTACTGAAGTATTTTATGAAAACCATTTGGAGGCACATACATAACCCAGTCGTAGGGTTTATCATATAGAAGAGAGGCTCCTGCAAAATGAAGGAGACTTTCTCATAGAACTAAGATCAAGTAAGTTTAGATTTGGGAAGCCCTGGCTTTTCACTTACTGAAATGACTTAGTAACTCTGTGTCTTGAATTTTCAGAAAGTAAAAACTTATTCAAATTTTCCATGATTATAAAAAGAGTCATAGAAAATCACTTGCACCTTTGTCTCCTTGAAATACAAAGAGCTCCATGTTTAGTATTCAAAGCAACATGATTCTGAATGACAGCCAACCATAGGAGGACCACCATATCACACACTCAGAGGCCTCCTTAACTCAGTGGTATGCACTGTGCACTCATTTTCTCATCATCTAATCAACTCTTTAGCATTTTACCCTAGTTTACCTCCATAGTATTCTTCCCCCAAACTCATCATGTCATTCTAATCATGAGAAAAATATCAGACAAATTCAAATTGAAAGACGTTTTACAAGATACAAACCAGTGCTCTTCAAACTGTCAAGGTCATGAAAAACAAGGGAAAATGGAGAAACTGCCACAGACCAAAGGAGATTAGGAAGATATGACAACTAAATGCAATGTGGTATCCTAGATGGAATTCTGGAACAGAGAAAGGACATTAGCGGGAAATGTGACCTCCAAATAAAATCTGTAATTTAGGTATAGCAATGCACCACTGTTTTGACAAAAGTGCCATGGTTATGTGTGATGTTAACAGTAAAGGAAACTAGGCAAATAGTTTATGGGAACTTTCTGTGATGTCTTTGCAATTTTTTGTAAATACATAATTACTCCAACATAAACTGTTTATTTAAAGAAAAAAAATTTAATTGCTCTAAAGTTAGCTTCCTGAATAGATTTTTTAACTTTGATCAAGCAACTTCATAATAGACCTTAGACATCAACACAAAGCTCCAGGTGAAGTTCTGCTTTTCACTGTCTTATGCTCTCTACGTGGTCTGCCTTGAGTGAATATACTAGTCAGGAAGGAATCTTTTGGTTTCAAGTGACAGAAATTTCAACTCAAAACAACAAACAAAAAAGGGAATTTCTTGGTTCATGTAACTGAAAGTCCAGGGTTGTACTGGCTCCAGAATAAAGGGAATGATGTCACCAGTTCTTTCTCATCCTTTGGTCATGCCTTCTGCTTTATGGCTTCATCCTTAAGTACTTTATCATGACATTCTACAAATCCAGGCTCACATCCTCTGGGTTCAAGTTCACCAGAAAAGAGAGTATGCCCCACTTCCCCATAGTCACAAGAAAATTGAATTCTTCCTCATCGATTCTGATTGGATCTTGCACCTAACCAGAACAAATTACTGTGATAGAGAATGCAATGCTTTAATTGTTAGGCTTGAGACACGTATCCTCCCCTGAGTTGAGGGTGGATTCAACTCCACTGGAAGTAAGCTAATAGCTGTTTCTCAAAGGGAAAGGAAAGCAAGGAACTGAGTAAATGGATGTAGGACAGCAAAAAGAACAGATATCTATTCTCCCCACAGTCGACTCCCCATAAACAAGGCCACTTCTCCAGCCTTCCATCCTTGGCTCATAACTAGTGCTTTTCTACAGAAAGGGAGGTGGCCCTGCTTCTTTTATGAGCTTCTCATGCCCAGTTGTAACTCACTCACCATCAGGATATACCATGAGTTTACCTGTCCTAGAAGGGTCAGTACCTGTGTAGTATAATTAAACCTTCCTTGACTCCAGCCACATCTTTTCCCTTCCCTTGTCTGCTCTTTAATTCATTTGTACACTGTAAGCCAGCTATAATGGAAAAAAATAAAAATCATTAAATAGTAAAAAAATTCATTTGTAATATGTGAAGTTGGGGGCATAAGCAATAACAGGCAATCCAATGTAGATGTGGTTTCATAACCCCATTACAAACCAGAAACAAGTTCCCTATTATGGGCATGGAAACTGCTACTTTTCCATTAATAGTCCAAACCTTTCTCTAGGAAATCTTGAACTATTTCTCAATCTCATTGTCTGTCTGAGATGTGACTAAAGGAAAAAAAAAAGTCATGGTTTCCCATCATTATGTAAAGGAAGGTTTTAGTATTAAAAGGTTTTTCAGCATAAAGTGTTTCTTCTGTCCAGAATTTTTTACTTTGGCTTACTTTTCAGCTCACTTGAGCCATTTGAGCAAAACATGATCATATATGATTCCCAAATTCTTAGACCAACCAAGAGTTGGGGTTTAGGAGAGGCAAGCAGAATGGTCATTTATGTCACCTGGTAGACCATGTGTAGCAGTCAATGTTTGTGCTTTACTCTCTTCCTTATACTCTGGTAACTCCTATTGAAAGCACCTGAAACTGTCTTCCAGAAAGTTCTCTTCAACCTCAGGAAGATGCTTCACTCACATCTGGGGGAGGCCAAAAATACCAGGGAGTTAATACTCTATAGGATAGAGTTCAACAAATCACATGAGTTGGTGGGTAAATACCCTTATTCTTTGTTCCTCAGGACCCTTCTCTCCTATGAAGAAAATGCCTTAAGACTCTGGAGAGGACAGAAAATCATCTCATGACCAGAGCCCAAGTAAAACACCATGAACATTTAGTAGTACTATGAATTCTGGATAAATGACTCTTTATCATAATGTAATGTCCCTCTTTATCCCTGATAGTTAACTTGTTCAAAAACTGACTTTGTCTGATATTAATAGGGATACTTTAGCCTTTTACAATTTATATTTGTATAGCATATCTTTTTTCATCATTATACTTTCAATCTACCTGTACCTTTATATTTAAAGTGGATTTTGCATGCATATAGCATATATTTAAATATTGCTTCTTAACTCAATCTAACAATCTCTGCCTTCTCATAGGGGCATTTAGATTATTTATATTTAATGTGATTACTGATGTGGTAGGATTTAAATATATCATCTTTTCATATCTTGGTCTAATATGTTCTTTGTTCCTTTTTTCCTCTTTTCCTGTATTTTTCATTATTGCTATATTTTTTATAATTCCATTTTATTTTCATTTTTTTAAGTTTTAAACAATTGCTTTAGGATTTATAATACACATCTTTAACTTATCACAGTCTACCTTCAAACATTATACAACTTCTCCTGTAATGTAAGAACTTTGAAGAGATTTGAAACATTGTATATTCTTATCTCATACTCCAAAGGTGTTAGCATCCCTGGTGTGAAAAGGCAAGTGGAGGAAGTACTCATCAGTCTGAAGAGGGTGTACAGAAAGGGCACCCTATCAAGAGATATGGCCTTCAATGGATGAATGTAGCCAAGCTGTGACAGCCTAGCAGGGCATAGACATTCCAGACTAGCTTTCCTTCTACCCTCCTATCTCATCCCAGTGCTTCCCATGGGCCAAACCCAAGTGAAAATTAGAGGTCAAGGTAGCATGATGCTGTGCTTCCAGGAGAGTAGGATGGAAAAGTGGGGAGAGCGAATCTAGAAAAACTAACAGAAGAGATGGAGCATAAACATTATTTAAACCTATGAGTCTCGATGAGATGAGCAGAGAAGTAAGTGTGAACAAAGAGCCAGGAGGACTAAGTCTGAGACCTGGACATTGCAGCATGAAGAGAAGCTGAGGGATAGTGGTGAGCAGGGAAGTGGGAGGAAACCAAGTGCTATGTCTGGGAAATCAGTGATTCAGGGAAGAGAAAAATCACTTTGTTGAGAGCTGCTGGTAGTATTAGGTAAGATGAGGACTGAAAATCAGCCTTGGATTCAGAAGCATGGAGGTTACAGTTCATGTGCACAGGAGCAGTTTGTGCAAAGTGCAGGAGCATGCATCTGGCTGAGCCAAGTGAAGGAATAACGGGATGAGGGGAATCGGCTGAGGTAAGTGCACTTTAAGGTGAATTGGCTGAGCTAAGTGCCCTTTTCCCCAAAACGGCATAAGAAAGAGGATGATAGCCAGTAAGGGAAGCAGAGTCAGGAAAAGACTTTGCTGTTGTCTTGTTTTGTTGTTTCGTTTTTAAAGGGAAAAGAACTAACACCATGTTTGCCTTCTAATGGACATGGTCTAGTAGATAGCTAATAATTGGTGATGTAGAGGCAAGAGGAAAGAAATGTTGGACCAATGTCCTCCCACTAGAAAAAGGGGAAGAGATGTGGTACAAAAGCAAATATTAAGGAGAATATTAGTACAGAACTCACAAGGCTGCAGTGAGGAGTGAAATAAATAATAAAATGAAGGACAGTTTTTTCCAGCATAGTAATAATAATAAATATTATTAATTATAAAAATATAATTATATTTTATAATTATTATTTATATTACATTAGAAATATAATTATATTTTTATAATTAATAATATAATTATATTTTATAGGTAATAACATTATTATTAACTTTTCTAGGCCTC
Source organism: Sus scrofa (assembly GCF_054392235.1). Lineage (NCBI taxonomy): Eukaryota > Metazoa > Chordata > Mammalia > Artiodactyla > Suidae > Sus > Sus scrofa. The sequence goes on from NC_139397.1 coordinate 81,954,704, forward strand.
ATTGTTCTCATCTATAAAAAGAAGCTGGAATTCATTTCTAAAGTGCTGTCTAGCTCTAATAAGCTGTGAGATGAGATTACTCAAGAAGCTGCACATGATGTCTAAAGAGGACCTAATCTTCAGGCGGAGATCATGAGGTCACCTTGTAATACCTAAAATGAAACTTACACACAACTTAAATGTATACACTTTAACTGCATGCACCAGGAAGAATTTAATAGCTAGCACTGGGCCTATTGCTACAGCAGGAAAACAGTTATGAAAAAATTCTCGGGACACCTGAGTCTGAGAATTGCTCTCTAAAAGCAATTGAGTCATGCAACTCCAGTCCTAGACCGGTTGCTATGTAAACTGTGCTCCAAAAGGCATTTAAAGACTTAGCACAAGTGGCTTGAGGTTTAATCTTTTAATTCCATTGCTCCATAAGTTCCTTGTAGGTTCAGTGAACAAGGAATTTAGACATAATATTAGAAACTTATTTTCAGGAAAGGGCTTAGGCATGGGAAAAATGTGCTGCTTTTTGCTGCACAAAGGAGACTCCAGACTAATCTCTAGATTTACTCAGTCTAAGGGTAATTCTCGTGCAGGGATCCTGCTGAAAAGACTCGTGCTTACCCAGTAAATTGTACGAGAGGTGTGTTCCTCCATCATCAGCCCTCCTCCCTCAGCATTTCCAAAGGCCTCCCTCATTAAAAGGCTTGTGTAGATGGAAAGCTCACAAACGTGTTGATTTGGGTCATTTGTTCTCTGACAAGAGCCCCAATTCACTGTGAAACATTTTGGACCACTTATGGACTTAGGAACATGGCCACTTACAGACTTGGGAACGTTGCCACTTCAGAATGGGAGAAATAGTCCCATGACTACGTTTTCAAACACACTGTGGATATTCAAACCACTTGCCACCTCTCCAGGCAGAAGGAAAACCACCACCTCTCCCGAGGCACCATGCACCCCCCAAACACATAGGCAGTGCTGCTCCATGCTTGGCAAAAGCCACACACATCGAGTTTAAGCAATTCTTTGAAGATCTCGGAGACGGATGGGATGAAGACTGATTAAAGTCCTATAACCCGCGGAGGCAAACAGACATGCTTGGAGGATGTTGGGGAACCACCTCACAAACCGAATATGTGTACATGAGCAGCCCTGTAGTAGACGGGGAAATGGAGTGTCGAGAAAAACAAGTCACAGTTTCTTCAGCCTGAATAACCAGCACAAGTTTACAGATATCAGATTTAATTTTATTTTTCACGAGTCACTTGAGAGCAAGGCCCATTTTATATTTGAGCTTTGAGGAAAGTGCTGAATTTGCTCTCCTCTCTCCTTCCCTCCACCCCTTGGGAACTTGATGAGTTACTTGACACTTTTCTAAATAACTTACCAGAATTTTCTTCACTTTTTAATTTTCGGCTCCTTTAACATTTTATGAACTGTGGGCACTTGGACCCGGATGTATGATGCTGGAGAACCGTGAGTGAAGTCACCAGGTCAGGGGAGGTCGTGGTGAGTTTTTGGCCCACATGTGGTGTCCCACATTTCTTGTTTGGACAAAGAAGGAAATTATCTGCACTTACATTTTTCTATCTGGAAAATCCAGACAATGATAATCCCTTCAAAGGAATGTTGGATGATTTAGTAAAGTGTTCTGAAATGTCTTGGCATTTCTGAACAATACATTCCACTACTACTATGTTACATTATTATAAATATTATGTTTTATTTTTTTAATGACACTGTCAAGGACTTTTCTTCTCTACCCTCTAGTTCTATAATTCACAGGATATTTTATAAAGAAAAGAAAAGAAAGCCTCATCTGAGTTTGCAGTCAGAGAGAAAAACACAAGGAAATTATCTTTGATATAGTAAAGCAGTTTTACTGTGAATGTCATCAAGGCATAAAGGAGAGCGACAAACTGTGGCATGTTTTATCATTTCAAGATAATTAAGCCCAATTTCACTGATGCTTATAAAAGTTTAACACTGAAAAAAGAAAATTCTTTTAAAGTGAAGTTTTCTATTAGAACTGTTTATGGTATGTATTCTGCTATGACAAGAGTTTGGAATTTTCAGCTCCTTTTTCCCATACTGATGCTCAGACCTACCTAATCTTCATAACATGAGAGAATTGTCAGATTCAGCAAATAGAAATCTAATTTAACATCCAATTAAATTAGAATACCAGATAAATAACAAATAATATTTAGTGTAAGTAGATCCCGTGCATACCTACACTAAAAAATCACTTGTTTGTGTGAAACTTACATTTAACTGGGCATCTTATGTGTAATCTGCCAACCCTAAGCATGCTGGGATTTTCTAATAGACCTGCGGAAGAGAGGTTTGTCAGAATTAAGGGGATCTAGAGCTGGATGCCCCACTAAGATGTATGAGTCACAGTACTTGGGGGCTATTGTTACCTTTGGGGAGACTTACTTGATATGAATACACTAGACACTAGAGCTGGTGGGGGTGGGTGGTAGAGGCAAGAGGAAGAACAGAAAAGATGGAACTTCTGCCCACTGAGTGCTCATTCTCAGGTAGGTGACCTTGCACGGCATTCCGGGTACCTTTGTCAGGTTAATGACAGGGTCTAGGTAGCAGCAGCCCAGGGACTCCCCTGGGAATTCTGGCCTCAAGCAGCAGAGTAATTCTAGACCTTACCTTCCCAATGAAAACTTAGCTCTTGCAGCTAGATGGAGACGAGTTGTGTGACATAAAAATATACTCATATTTTAAACTTCAGCAAGGAATTATTTCGATTCTCACATCATGCTTGATATTTAAGCATCATAAAATCAGAAACACTGGCTTTCAAGTCAAATTGACCTGAGTGTGAATCCTGGCTCCCCCTTGTAGCTGTGGAACTGAACTCTGAACTCTGTAGCTGTGAGACTGAAATCCCTGAACTCTGTCAATAAAGGTCTTAATACTACTTTGCAGGGATGCTGGGAGGATTAAACAAGCAATTGCTAAAATTCCTAATATAGTGTCTGCCATAGAGTAAGGTTTCAGTAAGTAGTACCTACTCGTTATTATTATAAACTTTCCTAAAAGTCAAATTCTTAATCTGAACTGAATACACAGAAGAAGCCCTGTCCTAGTTGTGGACTTAATGGTATTCATTGACAATACCTGATGAAAAAATCCATAGCAAGTGTTAGATTGGCCCTTAATCATTATCATCCTATTAGGGAAAAGAAGCCATTAGAGTCCAGTGATTAAACTTTCTGTTACTTAAGCTATAAACCCATAATTACTGACAAGAAAAAGCTTCTCCGATTAACTAAACACATGCACTCCAAATGAAGAAAATCCTTCAACTCAATATAGGTATTTGTATTGATCAAAATGAGCTATTTCATTGATTCTTCAATAGCATGTGTCCAAAGGTGAACACTGCCCACCTGAGATATTGTCGCTCTCCTGACACTTCTTGGGTTCTGAGAGTCAGCACACATAGAGCTGTGGTTCTCAACCGGCAGTACTGATGCATCATCTGGAGGGCTTTAAAAAAAAACAAAAACAAAAATAAAACAAGAAAGGCTTCCCTCCCCAGACCAATTTAATCAGAATCTCAAGGTAAGGCATGAATACCACTTTGTTTTAATAGCTTTCTAAGTGGTTGTAATAAGAAGCCAGTTTGAAAATACTGAATAGAGGAAAGAACACGAGTTTTTGAGTCACACCAAGTTATGTTCAAACCCAGGTCCCTGGGTTTATTAGCTGTGCTGCCTGTACAATTTACCACTTTCTCACAGCATTAGTCCCCTTTATGAGAAAAAATCGGAATACTCAATCTCCTAAGGACCCATGAAGTTACTAAAAAAATGGAAGTTATTATTCTAGGGATTGTAAAGAAAATGATCTTGTTTAGAGATCTCCAGCCAACCAGAGCTTTTCTTTCTTTCCATTCACAAAGACTGACAAGTTCCATGAATTCACCTGGGAATTCTGGCTTTGGACCGCAGAGCAATTACCTTTCAGATCCTTACCTTTCTGATGAAAATTTTAGCTCCTGCTGCTAAGTTGGAGCTAGGGCAGACTGAGTGGCATGACATACAAATGTTCTCACATTTTAAACTTCAGCAAGAGATGATTATTATTCTCATATCGTGTTTGACATTTCCCTGGCATAAAATCAGGATCAAAACCAAAATATCAAAATAGTTATACATATAACTAGTATAATTATTTTCAGTATTTGTCTTTCTTGACTTTTGTTTTTGCCTGGAATCTGGTTCTTGCTGTAAGAAAAACATTTCTTAATTGTCTTATACATGTATTTAATTTTATTTAAATATTTATATTATATATAATATATATAACTTTTTTTCTTTGTTATCTAGGTGCTTCCCAGAGCCATTTTTGAAACCTGGACCTAAAGAGCTAATGATTTTGGTAACAAAATTTTATTAAAGGATATTTAAGTTGGTTTCATCATGCTATCATTATTACATCCTTATGCTTCCTGTCTTTGGTTTTACAGCAGAATTTCTCCTGAGTGCCAGACTTAAGAAAGCGCTTTTACTTTCTTTTCTTAATCCCAAATTTCCATATTTGGAGGTCGATTCTTATATTTAATATTTTATTTCATGGTAATCTCCCTTGATAAAATTACTGTCAAATAGAGGTTTATTTTTAAATTTTTAATTGATTTTGTTGTCAGAATATGTTTGCAGTTCTCATTGCAGCCCTTGACGTTCAGGTGACAAAAGTGTTACATAATTAGGATTAGAAATCCTATTTCCAACGCTCTTAGAGGTAAATGGATGTAATTTTTGTAAACGGAGTTGACACTCAAAAACTTAGAAACTACTACTATCATATAAATTATAAATAATACAATTATAATTCCTCTTTTTATTGAATTAACTATATTTATGGTAAAACTATTATTAATCAAGTAACAAGAGATTGTAGCACAAATTACACCAAGTCACTTTGATAATTTCCAGATCATTTACTGGTTTTCAAAATTCAGTGTTGTTTTCTTTTTTTTCATTTGGTTTTTGTGGTTTTACTTGTTTGTTTGACGTGACTATTCACTAGCTAAATAACAACCTCATTTGAGCCATAATTTGACATTAAAAACTTCATCGAAGTCCTCCAATGGCTTCTCTAATTAAGCAGACTGCCATTACACCTCAGAAAAAAGAGAATGTTTCTTAATATTAAGGATATTGCCCATGGGACTGAGACTTACAACCTTAAAGTCTTTCACATTTTGAGTATGTTTTTATAATATTTTATGATAAACACTTAATGTTTTGTTGATTATTATTATTATTTTAATGTACTGATTAATAAGCTTTCCAAAAAGTTCTTTTCTTATTTAGACAGATAAATATTTTGCCAATTCCAGATTGTAAAGATCCTCTCACATCAAACTCACTTTTTAAAAAATCCATTAAATATCTTGTGACTGTATTGCTCAGTTGTTTTTTTTTAATAAAATTTTTAGTTGGGGATAATTTTTGATTTGCCAGATAGTTGTAAAGATAGTACAAAAATTTCTTGTGTACCCTTCACCCAGTTCACCTTAATGTTAACTTCCTCCATAACCATTGTCCATTTGTCAAAAATAAGAAGTTAACATTAGCGAAACATTACTTACTAAACTATAGACTTCATTTACAAGTTCCTTTCACTGTAAAATTCAAGTCCCTTTCACCGCCAACTCTGCACCTCTCCATAAATGTAACTTCTATTCCTGGTTCAGCTTGTGTGCATATTATACCTGTATAGATAGATCTATCGAAATATGGAGTTTTGTTCATCATTGCATTGCTGGATTTTTTTTTTCCTGCAAAACATTATCATATTGTTCAAGTCTTCTTCACTCAAAGCCATATTACTGTGAGTTTCCCTGGTAATAGTTCTTGCTTTGATGTCTAACTATTTGATATTAATATAGGGCAGTGTAACTTCCTTTTGATCAGAGTTAGAATATAACTTGCTTCAGCATTTTACTTTAACTTATCTATGTTTTTATATTTAAAGCGTTTTTCTTGCAGACAGTATTTAGCTGCACCTTGCTTTAATGTGCAATCTGAAAATGTCTGTCTCTAACTGGGGTGTTCAGACCATTTATATTTAGTGCAATTATTTTTTTTTTTTTTTTGGTCCTTTTAGGGCTGCACCTGAGGCATATGAAGGTTCCCAGGCTAGGGGTCTAATTGGTGTTGTAGCTGCTGGTCTACGCCAGAGTCACAGCAACACCTGATCTGAGCTATGTCCGCGACCTACACCACAGCTCATGGCAATGCTGGATCCTTAACCCACTGAGCGAGGCCAGGGATCGAACCCGCAACCTCATGGTTCCTAGCCAGATTCCTTTCCTCTGCGCCACGATGGGAACTCCTAGTGCAATTATTGATTATTGAGTTGGATTTAAATCTGTAAGTTTGCCAGTTACTTGTCTCATCTGCTGTTTGTTCCTTTTTCCTTCTTTTTCTATTTTCTGATGAATTATTTTTTATGATTCAATTTGAATTAAATCATTTCTTATAAACTATATTTCTTTTTAAACTTTTCTGGTCATTGCAGTAGGGTTTACAATATGCAATTTTACCTTGTAACAGTTTATCTTTAAATGATATTATACCACTTCCAAAATAGTATAAGAGCCTTAAAGCAGCATTTTTTTCTCCTTTACATTTTTCATGTTATTTTTGTCATATATTCTACTTCTACATAGGTTATAATTCCATAATACATTATTACTGGTTTTTCTTTAGACTAGGTGTCAGAAAACTATGGCCTGTAAACCAGTCACATATTTTTGTAAACAATTTTTTATCGGATTACTGCCCACTGAATCATTTAATCTGTATCTGCTTTTATACTAGAGCTGCAGAGTTGAATAATTACAGCAGAGACCTTTATGGTCTTCAAATGTGAAATATTTATTATTTGGTCCTTTAAGAAAATGTTTGCTAACTCCCATCTTAGACAATTATTTTTTAAGTTGATTAAAATGAAGAAGAAATGTTTTTTATATTTGCTCTTTTTACCTTTTTTTAATCTTATTTTTTTTCCCTTTACTTCTTTATGTAGATCTTTATTTAAGTCCATCTTGCTTTCCATCTGGTACAGTTTTTATTCTACCTAGGAACTTCCTGCAATATTTCTTGTACTGCAAAACTATTGACAATGAATTGTCTTACCAGAAAAAAATCTTTATTTCATTTTAACTTTTGAAAGATACTTTTGCTGGCTATAGAATTATGGATAGCATTTTTTTTTCTTCAGCACTTGGAAGATGTTCCTCCACTGTCTTCCAGCTTGCAAAATCTTTGACAAAGAAATTGCTGTAATTCTTTGTGTGTTAGACTATTTGGTATTCTACTTGAGTTCCTGGAGAATCTCATCTCTTTTTTTCACAAGTTTATCTCTTTGTGTTTCATTTTGGATAATTTCTCTTGTCTTCAAATTCAGTGATATTCTCCACAGAGATGTCCAATCTGATTTTAAGCTAAAAAATGGAATTTTTCACCTCTAATTTCATATTTTTCTATTTCTAACATTCATGGTTAACTTTTTTGAGCTTCATCTCTCTACTGAAATTCCCCATCTATGTATGATATTATTCACTTTTTCCACCAGATCCTTTAATAACAATTATTATTTGTTTTTTCAATTCCAATCTAATAAATAATTCCAGCATTTGTATTATGTCTGAGTATGATTGTGCTGACTTCTTTATCTTTTGACAATGGGTTTTTGTTGCTTCTTTATGAGCCTTGTAATTGTTGATCGAATGTTGGATATTGTATGTAAAAGGACAGTAGAGACTAGGTAAATAGCATTTATATCTGAAAATGTCCATGTCTCGTTCTCTGCCAGATTTTAATGTGAGGGTTGAGAAGTCACTCAAGACAAACAATTGAGCTCATTTGGGTTTTATCGTGGTCACTGCTACTCTTAGTTTACCACAGGCTTCAAATTCCCCCCATGATGAGCTACTGTTTATCTCAGGCTTAGTATGATGTCTTGAGTGCTGGAGGGCTTTTCTCCATATTCCTACTACCCTTAGCTTTTAGCAGTCTTTGTGTGCCTGCAACCACAGAAGGGGGCTTGCCGTACATTTTTAAGGCTCATAGAAGTGTCAGTGGGGAAATTTTAGGTGCTGCTATTCCAGCCTCTATATTACAGCCAGTCATCCTAGGCTTTGGGGAGGAATTGGACTTTCTTGGTGTTCCTGCTACTTTCCCACCCCACCATACGGCAACCAAACTTCATCTTGTGCATAATGATTTGTCCGGAGAAACAACGTTGCCTGCCCTTCCCCAGGAGTAGAAGAACTCTGCTTTGTATTGGTTCAGAATCCTAGTTCCAAGAGGTTGGGTTTTCTTTTTCTTATCTTTTTTTTTTCCCTTCATTATGTCGGAAGTAAGAGGCTTTTTCTTATACATTTTACGCAGAAGCAATGGCTCTTTACCTGGTTATTCGGGTTGGGAAAAAGAGTATCCTACCCTACCCCTAGACACAAATGTATTTTTTTTCTACTTGTCCTCCAGAGGATTTGGAGTTGAGAGTTTTTGCTGCTTAAACTCCATGTCTTAAGGCTTTTGCTTCCTTCATGAAAAAAGGGTACAGGAAAATAGGCAGCTCTTCATGGCCTTTTTTCCCAGTGGCAGCCAATCACATCCTACAAATGTATGCCACTGAGGGGGCCTTTCTCTAGCTCCCTTCCTTAACCCCAGTCTTCTCTCATGAGCTCACAGAGGAGGCCTATGGACAGAGCTTGAAACTGAATGTGAACTCCCTTGCGTCTAGGGCTTCCAGGTATTTTAATTTAATTCGATATTGGCCCACACTTGCCTTTAGGGATTCATAGAACTTGTTGCTGATTTTTTATAATTCACTTCTACAGTGGCTACCTTTTCTTCCCATGTGCTGACAAAGGTGAAATGATTTATGTGTATTCATGTGTGCTGCCTCTCAGACATCAGACCTCAGAAAGTTTTAAGTTATTATGTAGGTTATTTGACATTTTTAACCTTTTATTTATTATTAGGATGGAAGTGAAATTTTCCTGTTGACTTTTGCATTCTAAATGGAAACAGCACTCTTGTCTATGTGAATTTGGTAGAACATTCATATATATATTGTTATATATACAAGGATAATATATGTTACTATATATAAAAGAATAATATATATACATTATTCTTTTTAAAGATAGCATTGAATTCTACAGTGAAATGTAGCATGGCCCCAAAGAATTTATCCCAAGTGGTTCAAATAAAGAGACTTTAATGAAGGACTATTCGCAGAGGTGCAGACAGGTTAGGGGAATAAGCAAGTTCCTTGAGGATTCTAGTATTTGTTATGTGTTCCTTAATTCCTAGATGTATGTGGAATGTATGGATCATAAGCATAAATCAAGTGAACGTGCTGTTGATTGGATTTTAAGGCAGTTGTATTAGGGTTCTCTAAAAAAAAACAGAACCAATAGGGTATATACACTAAAAAGAGATCTTTATAAGGAAATGGCTCGCACGAGTATGAAAGCTGGAAAATCCCAAGATCTGCAGGGTGACTCAGCAAGCTGGAGGCCCAGGAGAACCTAAGGTTTTGTTCCAGTCTGAGTCCAAACTCCTGAGAACCAAGGGAACCAATAATATTGTTCTAGTCCAAAGGCTGGACGACTCAAGACCCAGGAAGAGCAAATGTTTCAGTTTGAATCCAAGAAACAAAAAAGCCAGTGTCCCAGTTTGAAGGCAGTCAGGCAGGAAGAATTCTCTCTTGCTGGGGATCAGCCTTTTTATTCTATTTAGCCTACCAATGATTGGATGGAGCCCACCATATCAGAGAAGGCAATCTGCTTTACTCAGTCTACTGATTTAAATGTCAGTCTCATCCAAAAATATCCTCATAGAAACACCCACAATAAAGTTGCATCAAATATCTGAGCACCTTATGGACCAGTCAAGTTGACACATAAAATTAACCATCACAGCCAAGAAGAAGTCACCCATTCATGAATAAGAAATTCATGAGGAGCTTTGTGAGGACTGTTACTCTTTCCAATTAAGAGTTTATTTTGAGAGTTCCCATCATGGCTCAGGGGAAATGAATCTGACTAGTATCCATGAGGAAGCTGGTTCAATCGCTGGCCTCGCTCATGGGTTAAGGATCCAGCATTGCCATGAGCTGTGGTGTAGGTCGCAGACGTGGCTTGGATCTGGCATTGCTGTGGCATAAGCCAGCAGCTACAGCTCTGATTCGACCCCTAGCCTGGGAACCTCCATATGCCACCGGTGTGGCTCTAAAAAGATAAAAAATATTAAAAAATATAAAGAGTTGATGGTGATGTCCTATTTGAGTAATATGGGTGTGTGTGCAAACAGGTGTGTATGTATATGTGTGACAGATGACACACATGCACGCATACCTAGCTACATATATCTTTCACAGGAAACACAAGATCTTTTGACTGGAGAACAAACATTTATAATTCACAAAGCATATTAGCCATGAGTTTCAGTCCCCATGGAGTAATTAGATGAAAGCTTGATGTCACTCTGCACATACAGTGGAATTGCACCTTAGGAAAGGAACCCTCAAGTTATGGAATCCAGAGTTTCTATAGGTTGCTGACACATCTATTCATCCAACTCTCCAGAGAGGGAGGAAGACCTTTACTCTGGAATGGAAACAATATCTTCTCTGAAGGGGAGTGGGAAAGGTGTGTACGTTTTCTTTACTCTCCTGGAATGCAAACAGAATGTGCCAGTGAGAATAAGTCTATACTTTATCCAGAGCAATACACTGTGTTTAAATTCCAAGGCATATTTTCCTTCCAATCTTTATATGCAATGATTTTTTTCTGATTTCCTCAGAGTGATTATTAATTACTAAGATTTCAGTTTAGTTGGCAAAATAATCAACTGTAAGCTGCCAGAGATCTTTATAAATCACAAATAAAGATAAATTTTTCTTTCATTGGTTTCCTCAATCCTTTTCCACACTGATGAACAACAAACATAGATGGCCTTAGAAGTTTATCTCCTTCTTTCTTTCAGTAGCTTAGTTGACAGCTGGCTTAGCTGGAGTAAGCCAGTCAGCAGAGGAAGAGCAAAGACTTTGGTAGATGTCGACACTCCTGGTAGGAAAAGCTGTTCCCAGGGTCTGATGTGCATTCCCCAGGGGCTTTTCTTGTGCCTAAAGATCCCTCTATTTTTGTGTGTATGTATGTATTTGCTTTTTAGGACCGCACCTGGGGCATATGAAAGTTTGAAGGCTAGGGGTCAATTTGGAGCTGCCACTGCCAGCCTACACAACAGCCACAGCCATTCCAGATCCGAGCCACATCTGCAACCTATACCCTAGCTCACGGCAATGCCAGATCCTTAATCTACTGAGCAGGGCCAGGGATCAAACCCATGTCCTCATGGAGCCTAGTATGGGTTCATTACTGCTGAGCTACAACTGTAACTTCCCTTGATATATGTATTGCAACCTAGAAAAATTAGATGTCTCCAACTCCCCGTAGGCTAACTTACAGATAGGTACTATGGTGTCGGGGTGGACCCCATTCTTGGAGTGCTCTCTGACTGTTGGTCCAGGAAAGCCCTCTCTGCTGGGAACTTGTCCATGGTGGAGACAGAATATTTATGCCCAGAATGAGCTGTGGAATATCTGAGGGGAGGGGATTGCATGCACTTTGCTACTTCTCTGTCTTTAAGTTTTTTCTCCCCATCAAATATAATTTTATATATGTGCTGTGTGTTGCTAGTGTAACCATTACCACTCTGCACGATGATAAACAGTGCATATCTTATATTTTGAAACCCAAAGACAGGATTTTTTTTTTTAATCTTTTCTTCACAGGGACAGTTTCTTTTCTTTTCTTTTCTTTTCTTTTCTTTTCTTTTCTTTTCTTTTCTTTTCTTTTCTTTTCTTTCTCTCTCTTGTTTTATTTTGCTTTTTAGGCTGCACCTGCGGCATATGGAAATTCCCAGGCTTGGGGTGGAATCGGAGCTATAGCTGCCAGCCTACACCACAGCCATAGCAACGCAGGATCCAAGCCATGTCTGCGACCTACACCACAGCTCATGGCAACGCCAGATCCTTAATCCATTAAGCGAGGCCAGGGATCAAACTTGCATCCTCATGGATCCTAGTCAGGTTCGTTAACCACTGAAGAGAACTCCCCAGGAGGCAGTTTTCTTGTGATCAAACACCCCATATTCATTCTCTTCAGGCTGAAACTGCCTCACTCCATTTATCCTAATTGGAAGTAATGGAAGTAATGAAGTTACTGTTCTCTGATATTTTCATTGAAATACTTTGTCATTTAGTCTTCATCAGTTTGTAGATGGTCATGTGAGTGAGATTTCATCCTTCTGATTGTCTAGTTTTATGGGATATGATTTTAAATATAAAGTTTTTCTTCCTCATGATTATAATTTTTGGCTATTCAAAGGGACTGAAGATAACAAACACAAATCCTTATATCGTTCATATCTCAGATTTAATATCCTTCTACACAGAAAATACACTTAGAACACTGAGCACGTGCTGTTTGATAACACTAAGAAATATCACGATCATCATGTCTGCCTGGTGGAAAAGAGGAAGGTCTGTTTTGCATCTTATATCCCAAACTGGAAGCTACTTTTCTATGAAAAAGAGAGGGCTTCAATGATTTTTCCACAGTGGCAGCCAGAGAAAAGGGACTAACTGAGGTGCAGAGCACCAAGACAACCTTCCCAGGACACAGAAAGCTCAGAGATGCAGAATAGAGATCTTGCAAACAGAAAGAGAGGTTAGAACTGGAGCTCAAGAGCAGATGAGCAGATACGTTTGCAGTATAGGTAGGGAAAGCATAGCCCTTTTAGCAAGAAGTTTCAGCCTGGAGACGTGGATGGAATAACATTCCTCTCAGGTCCCTAGCACTTACAGTGGCTGGGTCATGGTAAGTTCTTAGTAAAGCCCAGTTAGATAAATAATGAATGAATGACTAAACCTGAACACATGGCCCAAGGATGCCAGTCTCACTGTATGGACTGCTCAAGATAGATTACTACAGATTCCGTATCTCTCTTAGGCTATGTTCTTCAAAGCCTCATTCCCAGTGATGTGGTAAATTTCATCATTCACCAACTCTTCCAGGAGGAACATACCCATCATTCATTTCTTACTGTGAGCCCAGGACCAAGGATAGAAAGATCCTGGATTTGACAGCATTGTTCTAGGAAGGCGGCAGAGAGTGCTGGAGGACCAATTGGTTGGGGTGAGTAAGCTAAGCTATTTATTAGTAAGACTGGAGGAACAGTCTAGACCCTAGCTAAAGCTCTGAGTGATGAGCACCTAGTTCAAGTGACTACATAACTGCCCCAGGGAGCCAGTTCTGCCCACTCCCACCAATACTAGTACTATGTGTATATATACGTAGTCGAGGCCTGATTGTTGTCATCACTAGCATTCCTAATGAGTTGCAAACCATACCACTCCAAGTTCCTAATACTCATCTTCACCTTCTTAAAGGCATTGGTACCTTCTAGTTTAATCTTTTTATTGTCAACTGTGTGCCAGTCATGGTCCTCAGATGTTTCCAAGAAGTTTACAATCTAGTGTTGTGGGATAAAGATATAAGATAATATGAACTCATGGTAAATTCCATGAAGAAAATGGAAAAGCAATAGAGAATCACAAGGTAGGTATGAGAGATAGCATTAAATAAGGGTGCCAGGGAAACGTTCTTAACCTGGTGACTTTAGGATTAAGACCTGAATGATGAGAAGGGCAGCCATGGGAGAGCACTTCAGAGGGAACAGCCAGTGCAAAGGCCCTGAGGTAGGAATAGCCTTCTAAAGAACCTCTGACCCTACTACCCTTCCCCTCTACATACATTCGGTACTGTCTCCAACCAAAACTCATTAATGTTCCACCTGTTTCTGCACATGGTATTCATCCTCCTCATCCCAGAATCCCAGCCAAGAATTCCACCCACACAATAAGTTTTCCATCCAGGAAGTAGAAGAATTGTTGAGCACTGAGAGCACAAAATTGTACCTATCAGACAATTGGGTTTTCTCAGAACCCGACCCCTCTGTAAGCATATGGTGAGAGGCTGGCACTTTCTAGGGGGTACCTGGGCACCATGCACTAAGTTAAATGCTTTACATTCTGTAACTTATTGGAGTCTCATAGCTCCAAGGACAATTATTTCTGTTGTGGATTCCCTTTACAGAAGGGTCAACAAGGTTAAGTAACACCAAGATCTCAGAAGAGTAAGGGGATGGGACTGACATTCAGAGCCACATAACTGATTCTAGTGTGTTATCTTCACTGATACACGATTCTTTCACCCATGAAGCCTGGGGCAAAGTTCCCTCAGATGCTCCATTTCTCTTGCAAGAACCCAGGTTCTCTCCTTCAGTGTGACTTCTCCTCTTGATTCCAGATTGTCTGAGTCATGTCTTGGAGGGCTTTTCACTCAAATAGAAACTTACTTGTATCCAGAAGGATGTCGTGCCATTTTATTTAACTACGATTTTTCAGATTCAAATCCATCCTTCTGTATTTTTTTCTGTGATGCTGGCACTAGGATTCTGAAAAACACTTTCTCCAGATACATCTGCCACCTAATTCTACCAACAGGAGACACTAGGTGTTGGACTTTATCCGTCACTCTGCATCAGAATACCCTGAGAGCCTTTTGCAAATTACAGGTGACTAGGTCCCTGCTAGAGATCTATTTTCAAGCTGTCTAGGGTAGCCTAGATATCAGCCTTTAACATCCCCCTAAGTCAACATAACATGCAAGCAGGCATCATAACCACTGCACCAGAGACTAGAAAGCAGAAGGAGGGGAGAAGGAACTTCCTTCTTTATTTTTGATTGTTCCTGACAATATGGCCCCAGCAGCATTAGTGATTTCAGTCTCCAGCCAGGGCATCCACATGCTATGGGAGAGGAAACCCCTCTCAGGAGGGGCAGCCCCCAGCTCCTGGACATCCCCCAGTTATTCCTGAGCTCTAATGGTTCCTACTGGAGTTTTATGTCCCAAGTTTTCACCTTGAACACCCTCTTAACAGATCATCTTCTCAAACAAGGGACACTGATCATAGGCCCTGTATCCCTTTGGGGATGCAAAGACCTTATATGTCTTTGTCCTCACTTGGCCTATCTCTACCCACAACAGTCTTACAGGATTTAAGCCAATTGTTTATCCAGCAGTCATAGAACTCACCTACAACAGTCAGTCCAGGTTGCCTCCACATGGACGTTTTTGGAGAAACTGGTCCCTGCCCCATCCCCTTAAGCAATTTTTAGAAATTGCTAAAAACCAATAAGATACATGGCAAATGAGAGTAGTGATCCAGAGGAGGGAAAATCACTGAGAGTTTGGGTGGTCGGGGAAGTCTTCACGGGAGTGATGGCCTCTGCAGGGTCTTTCAGGGGAGGGGTATTGATAAGAAGAATGAAGACATTCCCAGCCATGGGGATGGTGGGGACAAAGACAGGATGAGTAATGCTGTCTTTTGACGACAGTGAGCTGATCATTGGACAAAGATGTACATGTGGGGCCAGGATAGTGGGTGATCATGTGGTGGATGATGATAGTATAGGAAAGGTTAAAAGGGTTCAGCTCATAAAGGGCTTGAGATTTCAGGCTGAAAGGTAAGGCTTTATTCTGTGAACTTTATTCTGTTTTGTTTTTTTTTTTTTAACTTGGAAAGATTAGAAGGTGACCTGAAGCAAAGATGAAAATGCCAACATCCTTTATATTTACTGATTTATTGATGTCCATTATATTATTTTTTCTGCTTTCCAATATGCTTATATACCTGGGATATTTTATAATTATAAATTTTTTATAAGTATAAATATTTTTATAATTTTTATAATTACAAATATTTTATAAGTATAAATATTTTTATAATTTTTATAATTACAAATATTTTATAAGTATAAATATTTTTATAATTTTTATAATTATAAATAGTGACCCAAATACATTTTGATCACATTTCTAAGTAGAAACTATTAGTGAGTAAGCAAAATGATTCACTCTTAGAATTAATATCTCAGCTATTTTTAAGGAATACATATTCTTCCCAATTTTAAAGGATGCACCAGAAAATCAGAACAGTGGTTTCTGACCCTGTGTTCCATATGACTGGCATCTTTCCCCACGCATGTTCCATGGTTCCCTGGGTGGAGCTGTATATCTAGGATGAGAAAAAGCTGTCACAGTTTGAGTGTTTTGGTCCCCCCACCCCTGCCAACCCAGATTCACATGTTGAAGTCCAAATGCCCAATGTGATGGTATTTGGAGGCAGGACTTTGAGAGGTAAGTAGCTTTAGATGATATCATAATAGTGGGGCCACTTTGATGAAGTTGGTGCCCCATAGGAAGAGAAGACTGAGAGAGTGCTCTCTTTCCAAATGAGGACAAGGAGAAGATTCTGTGCACACAAGAAGAAAGCAGCCATCTTCAACCCAGGAAGCAGGTCTGTACCAGGAACAAAATCTGCCAGCACTTACATCATAAACTTCCCTGTCTCCAAAACTGTAAGAAATAAAAGTCTGGGGGTTTTGGGGGGTGGGAGGAGGGGTTGCTTGTCTGTTTCTTTGTTTTGTCTTTTTCTGGCCACACTCATGGCATATGGAAGTTCCCAGACTAGGGTTGAGTAGGAGCTGCAGCTGCCGGCCTACACCACAGCCGCAGCAACACCAGATCCCAGCCTTGTCTGCAACCTACACCACAGCTCATGGCAATGCTGGATCCTTAACCCACTGAGCCAGGTCAGGGATCAAACCCGAATCCTCATGGATAATAGTCCGGTTTGTTACTGTTGAGCCACTGTGGGAATTCCCAAATAAATATCTGTTGTTTAAGCAGCCCAGCCTATGGCATTTTCTTTTTTTTCTTTTTTCATTTTTAGGGTTGCCCCTCTGGCATATGGAATTTCCCAGGCTAGGGGTCAAATTGGAGCTGCAGCTGCTGGCCTACACTGGATCCTTAACCCACTGAGCGAGGCCAGGGATTGAACCCCCATCCTTGCGGACACTGCATCCTGTTCTTAAACCACTGAGCCACAGTGGGAACTCCAGTCTATGGTATTTTGTTATAGCAACCAAAGCAGACTAAGATGAGGATATTGGGGTAGAGTGGGAGAGAGAAAACCCTGTTCCCTTTCTCTCTCTTTTAGACACACACTATATCTTCTGATCTTTAAGTTTAAAAACCTCTTCCCTCCTCTCGCCATCAGCCTCCTGCTTTCTTGTTTTCTTTTTTCTTCTTGCCCAATACCTCTTTCTCTTGCCCTGAACCAAATGATGGTGGTAAGTAGGGATATTTAAGATGGGGAGATGGGAAACATTTTAGTATTTATTTCCCCCCAACCTCCGGTACTGCCAGAAACACTAACTTTTATTTTTTTCAGCTTGTTCTCTTATCTTAGTGCCCAGATTTTTTGCTTGTCATCTTTTTTTGCCAGTTCATAAGTTACACAGTAGGTATGTTGAATCCCGTTATTACATGCTTATTTGTGGGCTCTTTGGTAACCACATAATGACCTTGGAGAATAATCTGTAAGTCTTAAAATGGACCATAAAAACCTGGCATAGCAGGTTGTCCTTAAACTTGAGTTAAAGGTCCAGCATAAGGAAAGAGTAGTGCCACCAATAATTTCATGTACTCATTATCATTCATCATGGTCAGCTATTTATTGACACCCAGAGTTCATAATATTGTACAATAGACCCTAACACAGGGTCTTAAACAGAAGACACTAAATCCTGATGCTTTTAAAGAGTGACTTACAAGCTACAATCACTTAGAAGGCAGAATTCTAAAGTACTTTTCTTTCCCAATAAGTCCATTGCAATTATCCCAAGTAACATAATTGTATCATTAATTTATGATGATACCACTTTTAAGCCAGGAAGATTCTCATGAAGTTCACCTTAATTTGTAGGTGTAGTGTGCATGTTGGGGAGGGTGTGGATGAGGAAAAATGAAAAAATCTGATGAAAAAGAAGCAGTCAGCACAGGTGAGAATAGAATTAAATCCCATGTTTACTTTTAAAAAGGTCATTAAATCCTCATTTGAGACTAGTTGGAAATTAGTTAATTCTGCTGGCAGTTAAAGGTTTAAAACCTAAAGCCATTTTATTTAACACTTCTGTGTAGGGTGGGGGATGAGAATAAGCAGCAGGTTTTAAATACCTCCCAGGTAGCTTGTGCTGCCCTCTCTCTCTCCCTCTCTGTGTATTGTGTGTGTGTGTGTGTGTGTGTGTGTGTGTGTGTGTGTGTGTGTGTGTGTGTGTGCCTCTGAGTGTTGGAGGGGGGATGGGGTGACAATCAAGATGTTTATTTTATAACTCACAAGGCCATGGGAAGTCTTCTGAATCACTAACTAGGGATCCAGACATTAAATGTGGGTCTCAGCATGGTAGGGCTTTGCAGGAGAGAAGATTCCATCCACTGACGGGCTGTGAGTGTTGGATGTCTTCAAGCAGGATCAGAGGGTCACATAGCCTGAGGGGCTCTGAGCCCTGGATGATTTGAAATCCTAAATTCTCTATTCTTTGCATTATTTGGAACATTGCCGAATCCTAAAATAAAATATCAGAGTTGGAAGAAATTTGGGGACTTGAGGGTCCAGCCTTTTGTTTTTGAATATAAAGAGACCAGAGCCAAGACTGGAAACAAATTAACCCAGAAAGTTCTGGTAATTACTGCAAAGTCCAGCCTAGAAACCAAAGTTAGTGATTCCCAGGGCAGTATTCTTTCTAGCGATCCAAGATGGGTTTGGAAGAGTGACCTATAATCCCAAATCCATGTTCATTGCTTTCCCTCAGTGTCCAGGTTTCACTTCACCCCCCGCCCACACACACACAAACACCTGCTCTCTCTCCTAACTTTAAAATGTATGTGCACACAAGAAGTACCTAGAATAGAAAAAAAATTTTCAGAATTTCTTCTAAAAATCTAGCTTGAAGCATCTACCTCAGTAGACTTTTAATCTCATTATGAAGCTGTAACTTGCTGTTGATGGAAGTGTATCTTAATGTGGTGATAACAGGCATATTCTGGTGTGATGAGATAATCTTAATTCTCTATAAAACATCTGTGTGTGGTGCATTGTCTGATGCTCTTGAGTATGAATATTGCTTCTCTAGGTTGAATTCTCAGCATCTCAATTTTCTGTCTGGCTTTTAAATTGTGTCTAATTAAAGGATTTCACATTCCTTCATAATATCGCCTCCTCAAGCAGAAATAAAGTGACGGAACTATGTTTTGTGTTTTTTTTTTTTTCCTGATGAAAGACATTCTGTTAATATTTGGGTGGGTTCCTTTGCCTGAAATGTGTTAATTACATTAATTAGCCTTACTTCAAGAACAGTAGCTGGAGTTGCTGCAATGAATCTGAGCTAGATGACTGTCCCTGGGAAATGTCCCTTCCCTTCCTCCCATCCCCTTCCTCCCATCCCCTTCCTGCCCAGCTATCCCACCACAAAGAAACTGGGGTATTGGAAAACCCCACTCACTTGGAAATGCCATCACACACATTATTTTTGAGATGAAAGCACAGACACTAGAAAACTAATATTCAATAATTTTATTAATCTCATAAAGAAATGATGAGGCTCACAGAAAAAAAAGCTCCTCAGGAATCATGGGCACATAATACTGGATTCTAATTTTGATGAGGTAGGGCCATCTTATTTTTTCCCCCATATGTGTTCTTTGAGTTGCCCATCTGGAAAAGAGAAGAAAAAAATAAGGGTCTGTGTGGTGACAGCCCTGAGCAGGCAGAGAACAATGAGCTTCCAACCACATCTATTGAAGTATCAAATACTGTGGGCTAAACTCCCTCCCCAGACATCACTATTTTGTGGAAACTAAAAGCAACCCCACATTTTGTGTGTGTGTGTGTGTGTGTGTGTGTGTGTGTGGTGTGTACTCTGGGTGCTGATGGAAAACATTGCAAAATCCTGAAAGAATAAAGAACTTGGATGATATAAACTCTGACATAGAGGCAGCCATGCCCTATGGACTCTGACAGGGGTCACCTCTTATTAAATCAAGCAAAGAAAAAACAACCTTGATGTCAGGTCTCTATCCAAACTTGGCAAAGGTCATTGCCCTCACTCCAGTTCTCAATGAAATGCAGAGATTGTGTTTTGGCAGACTCAGTGAAGCTACCTGCCAGGATGGTACATCTCAGACTTCGATGTACAATCAATGTACATGAAAAACATTTGGGGATCCTACTTTAAAATTAAGATTCTGGCTCAGTAGGTTGGGGGGGGAATCTCTAACAAGCTCCCAGAAAGCCAATGCTAATGCTAATGGTCTATGGTCATAGACCATACTTTGAAGAGCTAGGGTCTAGGACAGCCTCTTCTCAAACATGTTAATCATGACCCACAGTAAGAAATACATTTTGTATTAGATGTTATATTTACATATTTTATGCCATAATTTTGAGCACATGCATGTAATATATGTGTGAATATGGCTACGAAAGAACTTAAAACTGAAACAGCAGTTTCAAGGAACAACTCATCTTTTCTAGCTGTGATGTTTTCTAGACAAATTTTATTACTGGAGTTATCTTGCTTTGGTGGTTATGTGAATCTACACGATGTGAAAACATTATATAGATCTGTATGTATGCACATCCAAATAAGTACATGTATTGCCAAATCTGTAACATAATTACAACTAATGTAATATAATCTGGGTAACCCAGGACTGCACCAATGTCATGTTCCTGGTTAAGATATGGTACTGCAGTTATCCAAGACATCAACAGTGGGTGTGGCAGTCAAAGGAGTGTGGGCCTTTTCCCGTACTTTTCTTTGCAACATCCTGTGAATCTGTAATAATTTCAAAATTAAAAAAAATAATAAATGGGTTGGGGCCTGCCAAATTGGTTTCAAGGCCACTCGTGCATTGAAAATCAGAGTTTGGAGAACTCCAAGATAATGTGTTTGCTAGGTTGTTTCCCTAGCACAGCTGCTGTGAGTGGATGGGGCTGGCTGAGTCTTGGACTGGGAGGCAAAGGTGGGGGTGGAATGAAAGGAATGTGAGGAGGAAGGAGGGGCTTGTGAAGAGGCTCTCTGAGGGCCTGTGGGCAGGAGGTGACACAGATAATGTATCATGGAGAGTTAGAGGGTAGCCCACAAGGGAGGGGAAATAAGAAACACTCACCAGCATGGCCTGGCTGCCAAAAATGTATCTCCTGATACTTCCAACCTTTGAGAGTAGAGCCCAGCCAGAGTTTTGTTTTTGTTTGCATGTGTTTTTAAAGTCTGTGGTGCAGGTAATGCAGTGTAAACGCAGGGTCCAAGAGGACTTCAAGGAGAAGCCTGAGGAGGAGGGAATCTGGAGCAGCTTTGGCATGGAAAAAGGGGGAAATACTTGGATAAGTGCGAGCCTAGAAAAAGGGTCAGGACTTGAGGAATGGCCCTGATTTCCAGTCCCAAATTCAGACGGAGGAATCCAGGAGGCAATTTTATGTATTTAACTTGTTAGGTATTATAATAGAGCAACAGTACCATACAAACCACAGAATTGTACAGCCTCGTTTTTCTCAGAGTAACACAAATCACAAGAAAAACATAGAGGGAGGAAAAGCACATTCCTTGGCCAGAGGCTCATGAATGTAGAATGGGTGAGGGATGTGTCTTAACCAACCACTACTTTACTCTCACAAAGTGCTGAAAATATGAGTCAAACAATTGCTTCCAATTAATACCTAATTGATTTGTTTCAATGTAAGAACGAACTTAGGTCATTTTCGCCAGGCTTCTTTTCTGTCATTCACGTCACTTTTGCTAAGATGAATATTCCTTTTCTAACTAAATAATTCTGAAGCATTATTTTGCTCTTGTAATTCAATTGCAGGTAAATCAGAGATATCTGCAAAGTCTAATTTAGAAGAGAAGAAGGCTTTTTCTGGCTGGTATAATAATTCATTTCAATTAGCATGATGAAACCAACTGCAGAGCCATTTTTCACTGAAAATGTTGTGGTGGAGTTCAGGGAAATATTAAAGACATTTCTAGAAGCACAAACAAGCTTACACATGCACTTAGTTGCCCTAAGGAAAAAGAGAAGATTGCAAATTATCTCATCGCCCAGATAAGAATTTTCTGTCCTCTTCAACACTTTAGGTGAAATGGGATCCTATGTGCTGATTTATAGTTACTCGTTGTAAAATCCCAGGACATGCCCCATCAAAATTTTCCTTTTATTTGCATCCTTCTTTTTTTTTTTTTTAATTAAAGTATAGCTGCTTTACAATGTTACATCAATTTCTGCTGTACAGGAAAGTGACTCAGTAATACATACATTCTTTTTCTCATATTATCTTCATATTACTTTCTCATATTATATTGGCATTATTCTTCTTTAATGCACTTATCTAAGGAAAAGATAGAATAGAGTCTATTGTGAGTTTTAATGAAAACATGATAAATAGAAAAATATCTATAAGAACAGATTCTGCTTCTAGGAACTAAATGATATTGAATAAAACTGGTATAAATAAGGGCTGCCAAGATATTTCTGATAAAAGCCTAAAGAGATTTCAAATTTTGTAAATAAGAAATGTAAAAAAAAAAAAACTCTCTAAGATTGAGTTTGTTTTTAATGTGAATCTATGTGTTTGTGGAGATGGAATGAGCAGGGCCAGTTGACTTGTAACAAACTGCAGAATGAAATAGTAGGAAGGTAAGACGAGCTGTAAAACTAATTGGGGTCCAATATGTTTGGGGCTGTGTTTAATTTTCTTGAGGGGAAAAGAGGTCAGGAATGGAATGAAGTCAATGAGAAGTGGAATAAGACTCACCGGAAAAAGTAAAAAGCAAAATGACCAACAATGAAAGGTCAGTGAATATCCTAGAGACAGGAAATGAACTTTAAACAAAATAGAAGGTGATATTTCTATCTGTGTTTGAGAGCTGTTAAAACTGCTATTGAAAAAGGCAACATAAATTGCCAGGTGTTTCTTGCATAGAAGTTTGAGTATGTATTTAACTTGTTAGAAACATCAGGAACATTGGTGTTTTGCAATGGGCAAGAAAATCAATATTTAAACTCACAGCAAAATTGTTGCTGTTTACCCAGACTTACCTCTTGTTTTGCTGTTAATATTTTTTCTTGAAAGGAGAAAAAAACAACTCCTAAATCACCTCTCCTAAGAAGTCTTCATTATGCTAATGACTATTAGTATAAAACTTTACCCCTAAGTGTGAAATCAAATAAGTTAATTTCCTTCTTTTGTTAAAAAGCTGCTGCCAGTCAAAACTGTTTACGGTTGATATCTGACACGCAGCATTTTCTATCAGAAAATGTGATTGAAAATGTGATTGCAAGGTTGGTTAATTGAACTCATAGGCACCAACTGTCCTAAGCAGTGGCCACGACTGCATAACTCAAACGATGAATTAGCCTCCGAAAGCTTTCCGAAGTCAAAATGAGGCAAACGATCGCTACTTTGAATTGCCACATCTAAGGGCATCTTTTGATTCTACAGATACTGGTGTTTAGAAATAAAGATTCATGTGTATTTTGAAGGTTAACCTTCATTAAAATGAACAACCATTGTTATGAGGGCTTCTCTCCTCAAGGAGGCTTTCCTAGTTGTGATGTATTGGCACCCTTGTCTCTTTCCTTCCTGTCTGATGCTGAGAGATTCTGGGAAAGAGCATATGATGTAGCAGGATGATGCTGGGGTAACTGACAGTATAAACAGGCTCATAAGACTCAAACAGGTCGCCAACAAACCGGTTGTTGTGCCTAGAGCTTCCAGTAATGCTCGCCTTCTCTCCCCCACCACCCCCCAAGCATTCTGTTAAGCTTTTTCTCATACATCACTATTGCATGTAAATATTTGGACGGGCCCTTTCTGGCACCACACACCTATGTTATGCTTTTAAAAGTGTGACTTGTCCTCTTCCACCCACTTGTGGCAAAAACTGTTTTGCCTGAGTTTTTTCCCCAGTCACACGTATTCTGAATTTTTTTGGCATTGCTGCATGACAGTTCGCTGTAACTTGGCTCTGCAATGTAGTATTCCCAAGAATTTCCTTCCCCCTCTCTTAAAGTGAAGGAACAAGTTGAAATACGTGGCTGTCTTGGCAAGAGAGGAGGAGCATCAGAAAGGAACCAGGAATGTTCTTTGCCCCATGCATGTGGCGCTCCTATAGAAAGTGAGCATTCAATGGAAGAGTGGCCTAGTGGCATTCATTATAAAGACATACACCCACAACTCTTCAAAGTTGCTTAAGGGCAGCACTCCAATTGTTGAGGGGACAAAGGGACTTGCTTTGAAGCTGTATTTGTTCCACAAACGTGCTTTTGTACTTTGATTGTATGTTTATTTGAGGAGAATGATGGTGTTTGTGAATTAGGATTAAAGACCTAGAGATCCCCCTTCCCCACCACTACCCCTGCAAAATAGACTTCTTTCTGCCCCAAATCTGGACATCACAAAAATCTACTGACATGTATTTATACAGTATTTGAACTATGAAAGTAAAATATATGTTTACACATGAGATATATCTATATCTATATAGATATAGACATATATAGATATCCCCCCCCTTGGTCCTTTGTTAAGTACATGAATGGCAAACAAGAAGTTATCTTAAAATCAGCAGGGTAGCGCTAGCTGGAATGTAATTTTACAAAACCTGGCCATCTTTCAACAAGAGTGGGTGGATTTTTAGCGCTACAAATGTTTGTGTATTATAAAGTATTTGCCATGGTGACAAAGCTGGGAGAAACATCCCATTAGCCACAGACGGGCCACAGATTGTTCTGATTATCCATGTCCAAAACTCAGTCTGGCTACGGCTTTGTGTTATTTTCAGTGTTTGTAAGTGCTTCTTCTTCTTCTCCTTGTTTTTTCCTACATCCTAACCTACAACTTAGCAAATATGGATGTATGCAGGCATGTAATTGAAAGTTATCTTTAAGCATGGTCTTAAGGCTGGTTCATATAACCCAGGTGCAGATTACTTGTGTGTCATCATTACATTTGGAGTGGATATGTTTATAGTGGTAAAAAATAATAAGCTTTGAAAGAATGAGAGACTTGTGAAAAGCATCCTGGAGCACTTTTTAAAAATAAAAAGGGTCATGGTGAGAGCATGTGAACAAGAAGCAATGAAGTGTCTGCCCTAATTTATTTGCAGGGATTTCTGACTATTGATTTCAGTTTGAAAAGTTATAGCCTCTATTTTTAAAAGTGACTTTTATCTCAAGTACATGGGGAGAAATGTGAATTATAAATAGCCAACAGAAAATACGCCCCAGCATGTAAAGAATCCACATTTCTCCTCTTCCAAACATTTCCCTGCTAAGAAAAACATGGGAAAAATTTTAAAGACTCCTTTTGCCCCTATTTTTGGGGAGAATGTTTATAAACAAATGGTGTTTTATGTAGTGGAATGAATTGCCATGCACTAAAACATAGTATCAGACAGAGAATTGCTTTGAAGTTACTCATGGCTGCGCAAGGCAGACAGAATAAGAGGAAAAGGTAGACCTAAAAAAAAAAAAGATTTAAGGTCATATAAAAGTTAAAGAAAGTAGATAACAGAAAATTAACCCTTATCATCTGCGTAGCATTTCTGCTAAATTAAACCACAGTGGAAGCTGGAACAGTTTGAAAATGTAATGAAAAGACATTCCACAATTAATTCTGCAACTGCAACATCTCAAACTTTCTCTTCATTTTTTTGATGACTTTTAGTGGAGGTGACACTGATGTTTCTTTCTCACATAAACAAGGAAGAAATTCTAATTCGCTTATTTACTGTTCAGTCTTTCAGGGCAGGCAATGTAGCAGATCATTTCACTAAACAGGACTGAGGAGAGACATTTTAATGAGGAAATAAAATACCTGTTACAGGTATTTTGAGTAAATAAAGTTTTACTGACTCCAAAAATTGTGCTTTCTCAGGTCATTTTGAAAAGTACTAATTCAAGCACACATCTGCAAACTGAACCCGTCATTCAATAAAATATCATAAGGGTTGAAAGTCCCTAGATATGTTTATGTTCAAAAGGGCACCTACCAATACATTATACAATTTTGGAAGAGGAAAATGAAAGAAACTTAGCTTCATAAGGACAAAGGGTTCTGAAGTCCTATTTCCAGGGCATTGAATCTGTCTTAAACATTTCTAATAATCCTGTTTTTAAGGTTAGTCTGCTCCATGGTCTGATTCTAAGACTAGTTATGTGTGTTTGCCATTAAACAAGTTGGTTAAAGTTGGGAATACACGTTGAAGACTTCAGCACACCTGTGGCCCAAGTTCCTAACAGAGCCAAGCAGTTTCAATGGCCAAAGAGCAGGAAGTCAGAATGCGGCCTGGGCACCTAGGGCAGTTCTCTACCTAATATTTGCCCATTATCATTTCTTTCTAGCACCTTTTGCTTCAGAGTTCACATTTGGCATTTTCCAAGACAGTCTGGACCACTGCCTTCCAAATTGGAGCTGAGATGTTCATTGGGGATTTCTCTATCATATCTTGCTTGTGACTAAATAGAACTAGGCAGACATAAAAGGCTAAATTTCTGAGACAACGCTTATAATGGCAATTTTTCATATTTAAAGAATGCCCAGCACATATTTGTGTTTCAATGGAGCCCTCCACATCTGTTACTTATTTTGGAACAGTCTCTATCACATATGCAAAAGTCTTTTGCAGATAAATTACTGCATTTCAATCTAAAATTACATATGAAGGATTTCATTCTTTAGAAGAAAATTCTTTACACAGTTATCACAAAAGAATCATGTGGGTTCCCCCACAAAGGAGTTAGGCATCACCCTGTGTGTGCATAAATGTATGATGGGTTACTGGAGTCATTGCTATAACAAGAGTATGCATGCTTTCTTTATTTGAAGGCACAGATGCACAGCAACATCCACTGAGCCTATAGACAAACAAAGGCCTCCTATTTGCCTTATAACTGGGGGCCTAGGATTTATATAGGCTCGTAGTTGGAGGATGCATTGTGTACCCACATCACTCTACAACTTCTTTCCCAAAGCCCAGAGAGTCAACAGGAAGATGCTTGCAAGAATGCTTCCTCTGCATTTGCATTTTCATTGCACCAGATTCTTTGCCCCTCTTTCCCACTTGATAAGTAGAGCACTATATGCACACTGCCCGAAAGATGGGCTTTTCAAATCTGGAAGGTTTTAAAACCCTGATACAACACTAGAGGACCCTATCATCCCTTTTCTCTGCTCCTATGAGAAAAGGAACACCTTCTCTGACTGGTGAGACTGGATACAGACCATACTCCTCATTAGAGACCCAGCCTTTTGGAAGCTTCCTGCACCTGACTCCTCATAAGCAACCACATTCTCCTTTTTACTTCCTGCTGCCTTGTCTGCACTAGCCAGGGCAGCTGGTCTGCTCACCACTGGACAAGGCCAGTTCAGGGGTAAGTAAAGTCTACGGGCTTCAGCTTCGAGCCACATTCTCCAATCCATTACTAGCAAGGCAGTCTGTTTTTTATTCTGATCTGACCCCTTTTATTTACTTAACCTACTTCAAATTCAGAAAAAAGAAGAGGTAAGTTATCTGCAATCTTGCAAACAACAACTGTCCCTTATAGCAACTATCTACTGTGTTTTTAATACTTGCTTGGCCATAAACCTTCTTGCTGGACGATAAGCAACTTGACAGCAAGACCTATTTCTTTCCATCTTTGTAAACCCTGGCTTAACATAGAGCACAATATGCAATTAGTGTTGTTTGTATCCATCAACCAATGGCACCTAGTACCTAATAAAATAGTAATGAAATGATAACCTAGTTTAAAAAGACTTCACTCAAGCAATTACATCAGCTATATTAATAGGTATAAAATCACCATCTGGGGGAAAATGCCATAGTGTTTGACTGATTTAATCTAATGAATGTTCGAAGTGTGGGGTTTAACCTCCCTTCCTGCCATTTCCTTCTTACCTAATTCCATTTTACTACATACATTTTATTCTAATTTATAAAATGCTTCACTTTTCAAATAGCCATGGTAGAGTTTGAGTAAATAAGGTATTGTGTATGTAAATACCTCACATATCAGGAATCTCCAGTCCTTCTTGAAGAATGATACTTTGTTCTTTCCCTAAAGTGTTATTCTGGAAGCAAGGCCTGACCTGGGAGCTGCTTCCCTACTTTTGCCCTCACAAAAGGTAGGGAGGTCCCAGGGGCAGGATGACATAAACCTCTCAAACTTTCACAGAACTCATGGAATCTCCCAAAGTCATACATGCAAGTTTGGAGATATTCTTGACACCAAATCGGAGTCCCACTGAACACTTTTCCCATAAGTATAGGTGACTGTATATATGGGCCAATTCACGCAAGTTTTTATTCTTAGTAACAAACAATAAGTGGTCATAACCGAACTAGCAAACTTAAATTTAGAGTCACTCTAAGACGAACAGGCTCACATGAAGTGAACCAAACCAACACAGATTATAATATCCAGAGAGAAGGCAGAGTAGCTGTGAATGAACAATTCCTCTTTTTTTGTTTCAGCTACACATGGATGAACCTCCATCTTCCATTTTGTTGTTGTTACTGTTGTGATTGTTGTTTTAAGGGTTTACATAGTTTCTTATAACAGGTGGTTATGGTCAGGTCCCTTTATCATTATGCATAGTTGTGACTCATATTCTCTCTCAGATCATCGGAGTAATGAGCAATTAATATTTTTTCTTGCCAAAAGAGATTACTAAATAAACCTGAAAACCTTAATAGCACCAATACTTTTTGTGAGTCCTGATCCATTAACTTGACTATACTATTTCAACTAATTTAACTAAATCAAATCTCTTCAAATATTTTTCTCATCTTCTCCTTTATTAGAAGAAGAATGGATTTAGTTCGACATCTTCTGGGCAGAGGAAAGCATTGAGGAAGTAGAAGTGTTTACCTAATGTCTGGTTTAGTAGATGGTGGGGGAAAGGATGGTTCGTGGAGGAGGTAGAAATAGAACACAGACAGTCCCTGATTCAATGATGATTCAACTTAGAATTTTTTTACTCTAAGATGGAACAAAAGTGATGAGCGTTCAGTAGAATCCATACTTTGAATTGTGAATTTTAATCTCTTCCTAGGCTAGGAATACATGGTACCATATGCTCTTGTTTTCTTTCTTAAATTTTTTTTATTAAATTATAGTTGATTTACAATTTGTGCCAAATTCTGCTATACAGCAAAGTGACCTAGTCATATATACACATTCATCTTCTTATGTTATCTTCCATCATGGTCTATTCCAAGAGATTGGATATAGTTCCCTGTGCTATACAGAGGGACCTCATTGCTTATACATTCTAAATGTAATAGTTTACTTCTACTAACCCCAAACTTCCTGCCCATCCAATTCCATCCCCCTCCCCCTTGGCAACCACAGGTCTATTTTCTATGTCTGTGAGTTTGTTTCTCTTATGTAGATGGGTTCATTTGGGTCATATTTAAGGTTCCATATATAAATGATATCATATGGTATTTTTCCTTCTCTTTCTGACTTCACTTAGTATTATGATTTCTAGTTGCATCCATGTTGCTGCAAATGGCATTAGTTGATCTTTTTTATGGATTAGTAGTATTCCATTGTGTGTGTGTGTGTGTGTGTGTGTGTGTGTCTATCACATCTTCTTAATCCATTCATCTGTCATTGGACATTTATGTTGTCTCCAGGTACCATACTCTCTTGTGATGTGGGGCAGTAGCAGCTCCCATAAAAATAAAGCATGTGATCAAGAGAGTAAATAGATACAAGCATTTGGTTTTACACTTTCAGTATGGTATTCAATAAAGTACAGGAGCTATCAACACTTTGTTATAAAATAAGCTTTGTTTTGGGTGATTTTGCTGGATAATGTAAGTGTTCTGAGCATATTAAAGGTAGGCCAGGCAAAGTTATGATGTTAGGTGTAGTAAATGCACTTTTGACTTCTATTTTCAACTTATGACAGGTTTATTGGGATGTAACCCTCTCGTCAGTTGAGGAAGGCCCATAGGAGATTTTGGAGAAGACGAAGAATGAAAAGAATGGGTGAGAGAGGCAAAGGTTTGAGAAGAAGGTAGGAGGCACCCATCAGTGACAGGAACAGAGAATTCTGGGAATGTGACCTACTGTTATTGGAGAGGGTGCTGAGGGCGGCTGACGCTGCCATTCCCAATAGAATGATCTATAGATTGTTTTGTAACTGCTCTAGCAAACTTCCCTCCTAGACCACCTCCATATTGATGCAAGACAGAACTCCAACTGAGAGAGAATAAATAAGCCAACTTCTTTTGTTTTCAAAACAAGATGTCCCTTCTGCTGCCTGTTATTAAAAGTATATGCATCTGGCTTTAATATAAACTGTATCTAAACTCTAGACACTTGTCAGAGAGCTTAACCTGGCCCATTGTGTGCAATTTTATTGTATTTTACCTTGAATTCTTTTCAGGAGTAAGTAGGATATAAATTATAAATAACACAAACTTAAAAAACAAACCCTCCTGCTCCAGGCTTGACAGCACTATGAAATAACCCTGGATCAAAAATAAAATGTGCCTTGTACTATATTTGCTCTGTTTAACAAGGCAAGAACCTGTTGTCTTTTTTTAGAAAAATTTTTATCCACCACCTACCTTAAAATGTAAAAGCGTTGGCATGAAAAAGGGTTGGCTTCAGTTATCTGGAAAATGCATTTATATGGAACACTTCATTCCAGCAATGCCAACCAAACAATGTGAAGTTACAAGAAGCATGGATTCATGACATCAAAATCAGTTGGACTGGACCCACCGCATTTCATCACACTTCTGCTAGCATTCCAGAAGACCTCCTGGTTCTGCCTTCTTTACCACTGCTGCAAGGGCTAAATGAAATATCCAGAGCTACCCCTGGCAATTAAATCAGTAATATTTTGACAATTTTTTCTTTTTATGGCTGAGGTATATGGAAGTTCTGGGCTAGGGGTCAAACTGGATCTGCAGCTACTGGCCTTCGTCTTTGCCATAGCAACTCTGAATCTAAGCCATATCTGCAAACTAGACACAGTTTAGGGCAAAACCAGATCCTTAACCCACTGAGCAAGACCTTAGGGATTGAACCTACATCCTCATGGACACTATGTCAGGTTCTTAACCCACTGAGCCACAACAGGAACTCCAATAGTTTGATTTTTGAATGTCCATTAGAGATTAATATATGGCTGCATGGCAAGGGAAGCAATAATGTGAAAAGCTTAAGCACATCATGGATGATCATTTTCTACAAAGGTACTTACATTTTAAAATAGATAGCCATGAGTCATTAGAGGAAAGCTGCTGCGTCTTTGTATTACAGTGTTACTGAACTTAATGCAATGTCTTTTCATCAGCCACCGAAAGGGAGGGAGAGGGTAGTGTTGCTCTTCACTGACCTCTCAGGCATTATTCAAGACCATGGCCACATCATGCAAATATTTAATCAGTCCCTGAAAATTGTCAGCAAGAGGCAGTTAGAGGCAGCATTCCTCATTTATTACTGGCATTTCTGTAATAGTGCTTAAGAAATATAGACGGGCCACACTAATCCCCTGTCCTTCTGCTAGACTACTGGGAATTCTCACCCCATCAGCAAAGTGTGTCTGCCCAAATCAAGATATAAAGTCCTCAAGACTGTTTCATTTGAGAAAACGTGAAAAAAAGGCTAAAGGGTGGGCAAAAAAACTGGACATTTTTGATAGGGGTTGACTTACAAAGGGCTTTGGCTGCCCCTCCAGTTGTAAACATCCCCTTTTCTGGTGATTATACAACAAAGTTCCCTAAAATCATCCTCTCAATATTTTTTTTCCCAGACTGTCCTGGATACCTAGTCCAGACCACCAGAAACCATGAGGATATTCCTAATAAACATAGGGACTTGGGTTTGAAATCACAGGACCTCTCCTTACTGTGTCCTTTTTGTGGGTCTGGGGAAAGATTCTGGGCAGCAATGTCAGACAAGGTCACAGGGGAAGGCAAGATTGTGTAAAAAATAGAGTTTTGCAACCCAGAGAGTCCTGTTGACCACAGGTCCATAAATTTAGACAAGTCACTTAAGAACAAGGAGAACATACAAACTGATCTGTCTATGACAGTGTCAGTTTATGGCTACTGTCCCAGAAGAATTGTAAATAGTGCCTCGCTACTCTTAAATATCCCAATTTGGGTCTTGTATTATCTGGGCATACTATTAGAGACACAATTTTCAAAATGACCTTCTGAATGAAAAATGTACACAAAAAATTGTTTGTATGTAGAAACACACCGTAGATGGCTAAAATAGGCTATGTTCGCTAAAGAACCAGCTAATAAGCCAACTGGAAATAAAAGGTAGACTATTAGAGAAGTGTTAATCCTTTTAAAATCACTATCTTAATTTCCACATCTTTAAGTCAGCAGTAGTAGTGGTCGTTTGTGTGCGTGTGTGTGGGAGGTGTTTTGTGTGTGTGGTCGTTTGTGTGCGTGTGTGGGGGGGTGTTTTGTGTGTGTGTGTGTGAAATTATTGATACCTCTCACAAGGCTTTAGGAACCCAACATACAAAGTAGTATTATAATGTGTTGTAATTGATTAAAAAGGTTTAAAAGCATTTGAAAAGGCTCAGAGCAAGTGCATGGTCAGGGAAATGAGGGCAGAGGATTAATTTCTGAATGATTATCAGACCTGCATTCTGTCTCAAGAAGAACATGTGGGACAGAACACACACACACACACACACACACACACACACACACACACACACACTGAAACTAAAACCCAACAGGTATATCAGGACATAATGGAAAGCTCAAAATTGTGTGTGTTTTTGTCCTCGCCTTGAGAGAGTGGCAGCAGGTTTGGTGGAGCATTTTTGTGCTAGGAAAATTATGGCAAGGGAGCAACACCTTGATAGGTTTGACTCTTTGCAGAGAACTCCTAGCTTTACCCCTTGAGAGTGGGTAAAGCTAGCTATCCTCCCAGATTGGTGGGGACTGACGGGTACAAGGTGGGCACCTGGAGGACCTGAAAACACAGCATAGATACTGAACCAGGTCCCATGATGGTGAAGCTTTGGGTGCTTCAGAGCCTTGCTAGATGTCTTTAACATCCCTGGTCCTTCTGTCCAAGACACGTAGGATGGAGACCACTTCACAACAGTTTTATTTCTCCCCTTTCTGTTCTATTGCTGAAAAACACAGGACACCCTTGTGAAGGATAATGTAAGAGGGCCTCAAATGATGGTGATTTGGTTCCTCTCCATTCAAGAGGTAGGAGGGAGACCAGCAAAGGGGAACAGGAGACCAGGAGGTGGGGGCCCCATTTATTTCCTCATAATGGCTCTAGCCTACCTTGCCTCGGATCCACTTGGGCCCACAGGACAAGTTCACTCTGGAAATCTCTTCAGCTTGGCCGCCTGCAGATGTAATCGGACCTGCTCTGGGCAGCCCTAATTGCAAACACATTTCTCTCCCTCTGCGGCCATTCCTAGGCAGGCAGCGGTCAGAGCCTTGCCAGGGTTTTCTGGCATCTTTTTCCTGCTTTGTTTCCAAATCTGCATTTTTCTATGAGAAAAGATGTACGAGGGATTGTAAACAGGATAATTATATGGCAATATGATTTCCAATGCAGGCTTTCCTTGTGGATTATTTCAAATGTGTAGGGGTTTGTTTTGGTGTGTTTTTTTTTCCACTCCGCCTGTGAGTCAGGGAGATGAAATGTTGTTTTGAAAGCACAAGTATATGGATCCACTAGAAACCTCCTACGATGTTAAGACATTTTATGAAAGATGATTGGGAGGAACCGCAAACAAAAGAGAAGAGAAGGGAGGAGAGAGTAGGTGCACAGCATCGGGGGTCTGGCTCACATCGCCAAGGACGCGGGGGCTGGACAGCGCGTCCCCTCCTTTCCCAGAGAGCAAAAGAAGGAAGAAAACACGCAAGAGCTGCAAGTTCAGAATGTTACAAAGCTATCCTGCCTGAGATGACAATACTTAGGTTGCGGGGCTGGGGATGCGGAGAGTGCTGAAAACGATTCTTTAAAAGGGCACATGCTCCTGTCCTTCCCCTGTGACCTCACTAACTTCCCGCTGCAATTGGTTCTGAATCTACCAGTGGGAGGGGGTAATGTCAAACACGTGCCAAGCCTTCAGGGGGCCTGTGCAGACCTAACATGTTCGTTTATTTGGGTACATGAAATCATATGATTTATGGCAGTTTGAGGAAGGGACGCATCTGGGGCCCCCAGTGAGGGCCACGTGGGCCTTGGGGCACAACCCCAGGCTGCACTGGGCACATGGTGTGATCGGTGCCCCTGGAGCTGTACAGCAAAGATTCCCTGGGATGGACTGTTTTTGCACTGATGATTTGTCTTCTGAGCCTAACACACTGCCTGGTGTATATTAGGTGCTCAATAAATTTTGATTAAACAGTTCCTAATCTGCAAAAAAAAAAAAAAAAAAAAAAAAATTTGCTAATCTAAAGGGAACTATATCTAGTCACTTGTGATGGAACATGTTGGAGGATAAAGTGAGAAAAAGAATATGTATGACTGAGTCACTTTGCTGTATAGCAGAAATTGATAGAACATTGTAAATCAACTATAATAAAAAATTTTAATAAAAAATTACTAATCTCCCACCAGAAGATTGAGCTTGTTTGTCATTGAAGTACCTCTGACAGACAAACTGTTGGTTCATTTCCCCAACAGTCAGGGACGTAGGGATAAAGAAACTACCATCCTACTCTCAGGAAGCTACAGTTTAATGAGAAAGACACAGGTATAGGAATTGTGTAAACCGAGCATATAGGGAGCACAGAGGCAAGTCAGGAAAGATTTAGCCTTGTGGATGATGTGGGCAAAGCATCAACCTTTGCAGTGTACAGCTCCACATCGTACACCAAACACCAACATCTGAGCTCTATGATTGCCTGCATTTTCAGGAAGAGAGGAAGACAGCAACTTCAAATCTTTTAGAAACTTTTAACTAGTTTTGAATAATAGAAACTAACATAATCATCCTATGTATCTGGTTCCAATGTAACAAGTTCTCTTTCTGAAGAATTCTTCCCTCCAGTATTGTGAAACAGCCTCCTGCTAGAGTCAGGCTGGACACTTAATAGCTGAGTGGCCTTGAGAACATTATTTACTATGTTTGGTGATCCTTTAACTCTAAAATGAGGCAGTATATGTCAAGTGCCCATAAATGCCATCCCCTCCCTCACTGTCTGTCCCCCCAGAAGGTTACACTGCATTGTTGACATTTTAGTAAGTAACCTACTCAGAGAATGGCTGGTAACCATCACCAAAGCTGCAAAGATTCTTTGGTGGCTGATAGTTTGACTCTTAATTTTCTCAAACCAAAACAATAGAAACGGTATTTCTTTTTCAAGAGCTTACAGAGGGAGGGAGGTAGTGAGACTAAAACATCAACCTGGAATATCAGTGATTTACCACCATCTACCATCAAAGACCACATCAGCAATTACCAACTGATATGTAAATTTTTGTTAACCAGCAGCACTAAGTGCTCCATTTTTAACCTAAATAAGGCAAATGAAATCTTTCACAGATTATTTAAAAAATTAAAAATATTCCGTGTCTATTTTTTCATGACTCCTAATTATATCTTCATTTTATTTTTTTTTTATTTTTTTTTATTTATTTATTTATTTATTTATTTTTTATTTTCCCACTGTACAGCAAGGGGGTCAGGTCATCCTTAGATATATACATTGCAGTTACAGTTTTTTCCCCCACCCTTTCTTCTGTTGCGACATGAGTATCTAGACATAGTTCTCAATGCTATTCAGCAGGATCTCCTTATAAATCTATTCTAGGTTGTGTCTGATAAGCCCAAGCTCCCAATCCCTCCCACTCCCTCTCCCTTTGTTGTGCAAAAGCTTGTAGTTTGATTAGGTCTCGTTAGTTTATTTTTGCTTTGATTTCTGTTGCTTTGGGAGACTGACCTGAGAAAACATTTGTAAGTTTGATGTCGAGAATATTTTGCCTATGTTCTCTTCCAGGAGTTTGATGGTGTCTTGTCTTATATTTAAGTCTTTCAGCCATTTTGAGTTTATTTTTGTGCATGGTGTGAGGGTGTGTTCTACCTTCATTGATTTGCATATAGCTGCCCAGGTTTCCCAGCAATTCTTGCTAAAAAGACTGTCCTTTTCCCATTTTATGCTCTTGCATCCTTTGTCAAAGATTAATTGACCGTAGGTGTCTGGGTTTACTTCTGCGTTTTCTATTCTGTTCCATTGGTCTGTATGGAGAACAGTACGGAGGTACCTTAGAAAACTATACATAGAACTGCCATATGACCCAGCAGTCCCACTCTTGGGCATATATCTAGACAAAACTTTCCTTAAAAAAGACACATGCACCCACGTGTTCTTTGCAGCACTATTCACAATAGCCAAGACATGGAAACAACCCAAATGTCCATCGACAGATGATTGCATTAGCAAGATGTGGTGTATGTATACACAATGGAATACTACTCAGCCATAAAAAGAACAAAATAATGCCATTCGCAGTAACATGGATGGACTTAGAGACTCTCATACTGAGTGAAGTAAGTCAGAAAGATAAAGACAAATACCATATGATATCATTGATATCTGGAATCTAATATACAGCACAAATGACCCTTTCTACAGAAAAGAAAATCATGGACTTGGACAATAGACTTGTGGTTGCCTGGGGGGAGGGGGATGGAGTGGGATGGATTGGGAGCTTGGGGTTAATGGATGCAAACTATTGCTTTTGGAGTGGATTAGCAATGAGATCCTGCTGTTAAGCATTGAGAACTATGTCTAGTCACCTATGACGGAGCATGATAATGTGAGCAAAAAGAATGTATACATGTATGTGTGACTGGGTCACTATGCTGTTCAGTAGGAAAAAAATTGTATGGGGGAAATAACAATAAAAAAAAGAAAAGAAAAGAAAACTAAATAAATAGAAGTTATTGACCACTATGTCTAATTTCCCTCTAGGGATAATTTTAAAAATTGCTGGAAAGATTTTCAGGAACGTATGTCTGAAGGAAACATTTGAAAGATGTTCAGCAATCTCCATTATTCACCTAAGTAGATGCAAGAAGAAAAACTCAGATCAATGACGTTTTAGTTGATTCCAAATCTCATTAATAGCAATTCATTTAAATTTATTTCAACTTTCTTTCTACAAGACTTTTCTCATGGCTGCTAAGTAACATATTCCCTTTTTTAGTCTGCTGGTTGTGTTATTAATGATCATCAATATCCTCCACCCCTAATAAAACAGAGTAGGAAAAGAAATTAGAACCTTTTATAATTAGATCCTAGCTAATACATTGACTCAATAGTTGAGTAATGACTAATTCTACACTTAATTCTAGATTATCCATCCATAGATAATGTGTAAGGTAATAATTACAGAGCATTTATTGTCTGACATCTGAATTTAGTAGGCACTGAGAAACAAAGACAAGTAAGTCTATAACCTCCCTGAAGACATTTTTCTTCACCTCAACTCCTAGGATAGCATCCAGTACATTGTTGGGTCTCAATAAATGTTTTTTGACTGAATAAAAGGATAAACAAAGGATCTTTCCATGTGGTCACAGTCTAGTTGGGAAATTGACATGAACACCATTAATTAAATACCTCACCGCCCATCTGCCCATTGTGGTCTCTTCCTACCTCCTTTTCATGAACTCCAGACCTCCTTTCAGCCACCTTATAAAGCTCTTTTAAGTTCCAAAATAAAATGGAAAAAGATTTAATGTAAAAGAGGTTTGGCTATAATTTTCTCTTTCACTACTAGCTATGTGACTTCAAATTATTTACCAGCTTTAATCTTTAGTCTTTGATTTATCAAAGGGAGGGTAATTGTACTTGCTATGTAGGGCAGTCTGGAGAATTAAATGACATTGTATAAAACCCTAGCCAGGGTTTGTCACACAGTAATTACTGAAGTAACTGAATTCCCCATATTGATCTCTTTCTTTCTTCCTCTCTAGCTTCCTCTCCCAGGCTGTGTTCACCTTTCCTAGGGACCATTATCTTGCTAATCACAGCAGTTTTCCACCACTGGCTGATTTCAGAAGCATTCATTCAGTCCAGACCTACAGACTTAGATTCCCTTGAGCAGGCCTCAAACCCCCCTGAAGTCTCACTCTTACCCCAGCTGATTGATCAGCTATGCTTGAGAACCACTGCTCTCCATCAATGGAATGTTCCTTGGAGCAGTAGTTCTCAAACTTGAGTGTGCTTCAGAATTACTTGGAGGGCTTGTTCAATGAGAAATTTCTGGATCTCACCCCCAGAGTTTCTGATGCAGTAGGTCTGGACTGTGGCCTAAGAATCTGCATTTCTAACAAGTTCCCAGGGAGTGCAGATGTTTCTGATGCAGGGACCACACTTTGAGGTCTGCAGGCCAGCAGCATCAGCACCTCCAGGGAGTGTCTTAAAAATGCAGATCCTCTCTCCCCATCCCAAGTTGACATTAAGGTTTGAGAGTCACAGGTTTAGGGAAGAGCTTTATAAAGTGAGCTCTTAAAATGCAGGTTCCTGGGCTCCATAGATTAATGATTCTGATAAAGCCCAGGAATTTGCATTTTAATAAGCTCCCCTGTCTTCGGAATGCATGCAATTCCTGAACCACACCCAGAAAAGTGCTGCTCAAAAGGTTTGCTGCAAGTGTTTGTTAGCTGCAGAATCAGTTAACAGTGCTACAGAGTATGCAGCATTGAGCTTGGCCGTCTTGCTAGCTAGTTGTCTTGCTGTAGCAAGGATCCTACCAACCAGGCAATAATATTGCACTTTTTTTTCCTACGTATCAGTCAAAGAGATTATCTGTGCTTCCCAGCAATCTAATCATGACCTGTTAGACTAAGATAAGGATTGAAATGGATTCATTTTGAAGACTGATGTGTCTGGAGAAAAATGTTTGAAAGCATTACTTATATCCATGAGTGAGGCTATTTTAAGTCTACATAGCAAAAACCCACTCTCTCTGGCATGCACACACACAAAATGAAAAGGTGAGTCCTCTGGAAAGATATAAGGTATCTAACAAAAGTAAGGGATGACAATACAATTGGACATCATCTCTTGATGGTCTAGAATTGAGATTATTTTCTGTGGCAGATTGTATTTTCCAAAATGACCACAACAATATTTTAGGCTCCACTTGCTCCTCCTGAACCCTACCACTCCTACACCAAGAGTTGGAGTCTATGACCCCTTCTTTTGAACCTTTCTGGGCCTTGCTGACTGCCCAGCTAGTAGAGGACCATGGTGGAAGAGGACCATGACTTGGAAAGCAAAACCATGTCACAGGAGATCATGTAGCTGCCACCTGACTCACTCTCATAGAATCTGCCCCTATAACCCTGAGCATCACCATAAGAATTCCAGGTTGCCTGTAGCTACAAATGTGAGAGAGACCACTTAGAGAGGCCATCCGGAGATAGAGATGCCCAGGGGATTCCATCTCTGCCAGGCCATAGCTGTTTGAGTCTTCCCAACCCAGGAACCAGGCATGTAAGCTAGAAGTCATCAAGATGAGTCCACAGACACTATCTTGACTGCTACTGCATGAGAGACTCCAAGGAGAACCATCAGCTAAACCCAAGCTACAGGAGATGGTGTTCGCATTATGGCTCAGCAGTAATGAACCTGACTAGTATCCATGAGGATGCAGGTTTGAGCCCTGGCCTCACTCAGTGGGTTAAAGATCCAGCATTGCCATGTGCTGGGGTATAGATCTCAGATGAGGCTCAGATCTAGCATTGCTGTGGCTGTGGTGTAGGCCCACAGATGCAGCTCTGATTGTACCCCGGACCTGGGAACTGCCATGTGCCATGGGTGTGCCCCCCACCACCATAAAAAAAGAGGTAATAACTGACTGGTTGCTTTAGACTACATTGCACCAAGAGTAGTAGGAGTGCTCTCACTGTTTGTCTAAGAGCGCTCTGTGATTTTGCCCATCTATTTCTCTCTGCACATCTGCTTTATTCTCCTCTTTCTGTCTACAGATCAGGCTCACACACGTACTCATGTACACAGAACAATATGGCTGTTCATTCAGACTACATGCCCTATAAGTGCTTCTTTTTTTTGGCTGCACCTGTGGCATATGGAAGTTCCTGGGCCAGGGATCAAACTCAGCTGCCACCCAAGCCCCTGCAGAGACAGAAGACAACACCAGATCCTCAATCCACTGCACCACAGCAGGAAATCCTCGAAGGGCTTCTTAAGATTTAATGAGTATAGGAATCACGTAGAAATTTTGTTAAAATTCAGAT
Organism: Sus scrofa; assembly: GCF_054392235.1. Classification (NCBI taxonomy): domain Eukaryota; kingdom Metazoa; phylum Chordata; class Mammalia; order Artiodactyla; family Suidae; genus Sus; species Sus scrofa. Next base: position 81,995,014 of record NC_139397.1, read on the forward strand.
TTTGATTCGATAATTCTAGGCTGGACCTAGAACCATCTGCATTTCTAACATGTTCCCAGGTGATGTTGCCACTGGTCTGTGGACCACCTAACTTACCTTTGCCATTTGCACCCTCTCTCTCTCTTTCTCTCAGTCTCTGTCTCTCTCTCATTCTTTCTCACTCTCTCTCCCTCCTTATCATTATTCTGAATAACTTGAAAACAAGCTGCAGACCTCATGATAGATCACCACTAGATCCTTCAGCATAACTCTTCTAAGAAAAAGAACTTTCTTCTATATCAGGACACTATTATGCATGCCAGAAAATTAATTTATTTTGTAAAAGCCTTATCTAAAATATATTCCATATTAAAAATTCCTCAATTGTCTCAAAAATATATTTCATAGCAGGTTTTTTCACCTTTGATCCAGGATTCGATCATGGACCATGTACCTTTGATATCTTATATTCTAATATAATCACTCTATCTTTTCTTATTTTTTTTTCTCTCTCCCTTTAATTTAATTTAATTTTTATTTTTTATAATGATTTTTATTTTTTCCATTATAGCTGGTTTACAGTGTTTGGTCAATTTTGTACAGCAATGTGACCCAGTTACACATACCTGTATACATTCTTTTTTCTCACATTATCATGCTCTATCATAAGTGACTAGATATAGTTCCCAGACTCTATCTTTTCTTGAAATGCCTTTGATATTCTTGAAGAGTCCAAACTAGTGGTCTAGTAAAATGTCCTATAATCCAGATTTGATTGCTTCCTGAGGCATAGACTCAAGCTATTCATTTTTAATTAAGAATACTTCATAGCCACCAAAGATGTGCCTCACATTGCAACACATTGGAAGACTTAAGATATCACTTTGCCCCCTTTTTTTGATGTCCATGTTGCATCCCTTTTAGTTTCGGTGGTGTCTCTTGTGTTCTTTTTAATTTTTAATTTTTATTTTTGGTCTTTTTAGGGCCACACCCATGGCATATGGAAGTTCCCAAGCTAGGGGTCGAGTCAGAGCTACAGCTGCCACTTATACCACAGCCACAGCAACAGCAACACCTAGATCGGAACATCCAGATCACCACAGCTCACAGCACTGAATGCTTAACCCACTGAGCAAGGGCAGGTATCAAACCTGCATCCTCATGGATACTGGTTGGGTTCATTATTGCTGAGCCACAACAGGAACTCCCATGGGTTCTTTTTTGAAGTGAAAGAAATTTTTTCAACAAAGCTAACTCTAAAACAGACCACATAGTCACCACTAACCCACTCATTGATAAGAATTGACCAATCATGATGCCATCCATGAGGATGAGGAGCAACCCAGCCTCCCTGAAGGTGGAGGTTTGTCAACTTGTGGGTGAGGTGACAAATGAGGGGAGTTGTTAGCCTGGAAGAATGGTATCTGGGTAGACATCCAAGAATGCCTGCCATACTTATCTAATATTACAGAGCTAGTTAGAGGAAGAACTGCTCTCTGATTCCACTCCAACAGAGCATGATGCCTCCTCAGGAGATTAAGGATTTATTGCTTATAAAATACTTTATAGGTCTCTTGTGAGGAATCCAATATTTATTTGCCCTGTAAGATAAAAACAGAAATTTATTTTTTCTTATTTTCTTTTCAGCTTTTCTCAATCCATGATTCTTTACAGTGTGATAATGTTATAGACATATATATTCTCTGCAAAAGCCCACATTTTTTTCCTTACAAAATGAGCCAATAAGTTACACACAGAATAAGTCCATGGAATGTAAATAGTATAATTTAAAATTGTTTTGCCTGCTATTATTCTTTTAAAAAGTTCTAGAGATGGAAAAACCAAAAGGGGTTGTAATTCTATCAGGATAAGAAGCCAAAATTGTGGGTGCTTTTACGACATTTATCAGGACCATTCATAACAGTCGTCCAAATTTCTGGCAACTGCAGAATTGGATTGGATATTTGCAAAATGTAGATTTCTTATGAGAATTCTGGCACTTTGAAATCCTGCTCCAGCTGGAAACTAGATCTGAAACACATTAAGCTGATTCTGAATCTCACAAAAGATTGGGTTTAATTCTGAAAATCAAATATAGTGTCTTGGACTGGGTACAAGCACCATTAGTTGTGCCAACCAAGTGATATTTTTCTCCCAGCTGTAGTAATCTATTGTTCTTTGCCTTTAGAATAAGTAGGATAGGCAACTCTCCACATCCTATGATTTAAAGAGTTCAAATCTGGCTCTTTTACTATCTTGTACTGAAGCCTAAAAGTTTTACCATTTGAGTCTTAAAGTCACTCTTGGTTCCACTTCAAGCCAAGATTTCTTCCCCTACCTAAACCCATCCTCATGGGACCAAGGTTATTTCCTCTCTTTTTATCTGTATAATGGGCCCAAAGTTGACTCTGCAGAGACCTAAACTGGGGTTACCTCCCCACAGCCCTCTCAAGCATCTGTCAATACTTTAGCAATAGAACTCTAGGTCCCATTGAAAGCTAAGTGCACAGAGACCCAGATAGCCATGAGCAGAGTGGGTTTTAGGTAGAGGAGAGGAGTAGAAGTGTGTGGGGAGAGGAAAAAGGAGAGGATATTGAATATTTACCTGCTTCACCATTTTGCCAAAATCAAACTTCTATTTTTAGAGCTCACAACACTTTGTTTTCACAAACCCTGAGCTTGATGATCTTCATGAACTTTTTCTTCCTTTGTTGTAATTTTGACTCCAGTAGAATGATGCTTGTGATTTATCTAACCTTGTTTCACCCTGAAACAGAAAAACAGGAGATGGCCAAATACCACTGAGAACCATGGGGTTATTTTTATATGGGCACCAAACAAGATTTCTGTATAAATTTGTCATCTGTCCCATACAATGAATGGGTTTTTAAAACGTGGAGAGATTTCTCAAAACTATCATTCCTGCTGTTTTATTCTTTGGCATTTACCCACACACCCCAAGAGAGGTAGATATGAAAAAACAATATTTGACCATGTAGCTATAGTTACAGGCCACAGACAGCCAAGGGAACAGAAATTTAAAGATGAATGTAATATGCAACTTTGCCCTGAATCTGTCTCCCTGGATAAATTCTGTTCACCACTTAAATCTAAGTGTTCCCTAGCCCTGGATAATTGACAGGCAGTGGGAGAAGGTAAAAATCAAGTAGAAATTGAACACTGAATAGAAAAGCAACTCCTTTCCAAGAAAAATTCCATTTGATTTTGGAATGATGAAAATGCCCCGTTCTTTTGTTTAGATAAATTCCAGTGGTGTTTATGCTGATTTACCCACAGGGAGACTCTTGCTCTGAAAAGCCATTGACACAAAAAGATTCAAGTTCAATTTGATTTCATCCTCAAGGTTTGAAGTAAAACAATTCTTTGTAAGGATATATAAATAAGATATTCATTAATTAAGCTTTACAATATCACTTTGAAGTGAACACTACTGAATTCATTTAACCAGTGATGAGATTCCAACAGAGAAATTGAGCAATTAGATTTGTTCAGTAAAGCATTTAAAGGCCTAGAAAAAGAATCCAGGAGTTTTCAGTGCTTCATTCTCCATGTTGAATTCCTCTCAGTTTTGGAATCAGATACTCGGCATGTAATTGCAGCAAGGGAATTCTGCTGTGACCTAGATAGAACTGTCAGTATAACCTAGACAAACTGCTTAGAGTATCAGTATTTCCCATTTGGAAAATGTGTCCTATACATATCACATCTGGAAGAAGAGGATTCTGGGAAGTCTGTGAGTGCTGCTACTAGACGGTTCTGATATTAATGGCCCTAAATCACCTTGGGTATCAAAGGCTTTTCTAAAAGTTCAGTCTAGTGATCTTACTCTGATATAACTCTGCCTGCCTTGGATTCCTCTCTTTCCGTACTCACCAACATCCACCTGTGTCAACTCACTCTCAGTGCTCAGGTCCAGCCATTTTTTGGTTGCCGCATCCTTTTTCAATCTTATTCAGGACCTCATTATAGTCCTTCCTAATCTCTTCCTTTGGCACTCTGTTCCTCTGCCTAATGTAAAGATTTCTCTCATTTTGTCATGAAGGACCCCTTCACTACCAACCCATCACCCTCTGGTCCAAGTCACTTTTCCCCTTGAGTGTCAAGATCTTCTCCCCTGATGTCCAATACCCCTTATTCTCATCTCTTACTCAGGCACGCAAGCCCTCTTCAGTGTCCAATGATACAGCCATCTTTCTTTGGTTTCTATGTCATTGCTGTAGTGAAACATTCCTCAGATTTCTTTTCCTGTATTCAGGATCACCTCATCTACTACACTTTAATTGATCTTGATGACCTGTTTCTTATCCATGCTTTCCTTTTGCAATTTTATACAATGACTCAAAAACTATGTATAGCTTTGTCTTACATAAAGCATAGTATGTATCAAGGAAGATCCAAGGATAATTTAGGTACACATCCTAAACTGGAGGACTCTACTGTCCTGTAGAGAGGTAAAGAGGTATAGGGATAACCTAAATAATTCTGGGAGTTCCCACTGTGGCTCAGTGGAAACAGACCTTACCAGTACCCGTGAGGATATGGGTTCGATCCTGGCCCTTTTTAGTGGGTTAAGGATCTGGCATTACCATGAGTTGTGGTATAGATCAAATATGTGGCTCACATCTGGCATGGTTGTGGCTATGGCTGTGGCGTAGGCAGCCACAGGTCTGATTCAACGCCTAGCCAGGGAACTTCCATATGCTGCAGGTGCAGCCCTAAAAAAGCAAAATAAGTAAATAAATAAATAAATAAACCTAATACACAGAAAATATAAAATACCCCAAAAAGGATACAGCTAAGGTGTATCTTATCTATATGAGAGTCAAAAATCAAGAAAAATTTATTTCCAAAAAAAGAAAAACAAGAGAACAGTACCAACAAAACATAAAGCGATGAGGAGCCAAGAGGACCAGAAACGGGACAAATTTATGGCTGGCTAGAACATAGAGTTCATTGGAAGGACACACTAAAGTGTCCACACTACTATTCTGAAGCCATCAAAGCCTGTGATGAGGAGTGAGTTGAGCAGAGCTGGATGCTAGAAGATGAAGCGAGTATCAGTACAGGCAAAAACAAGAAGCAAGGAGTTTGGGAAAACGATTACAACCAACCCCAAGGGAAAAAGCATTGAGCACCTGAACTAGGATAGTGACATTGGGAACAGGAAGGAAGATACATATCTAAAAATGATTCTAAAAGTAGAATCGACAGAAATTGGCAACTGACCGGAGTTAGAGGATAAGAAAGACTGGGGGAGAACATGACTCCAAGATTTTATAATAATGCCAGTATATAGGTGTGTTGAATGGATAGCTGACATTTTATTCAGTTAACAAGTACTTATTGAGCATTTTCTATGTTCCCAGAACTAGACAAGAAGTTAGAAATACAGTAGCAAATGAAATAAAGAAAATCTTGCCAGGAGGGAGCTGCCAATTTAAGGAGGAGCTACATACAGAGAAAAAGTGTTGGAGATGCCGTGAGAGGTCTGGCTCCAAATACAGAGGTGCCCCAGGAAGGAGTGGTTAAGTCACTGTTTGGTGGAAAGGTCTCAAGAGGCCGGGTTGTCTCAAAGCAGGCTGCATGCGACCATATGTGCAACTATGGAGAAGCCCACCTCCTCTGGGAAAACTCCTTTCCCACTCTTTGGGAGCCTGCATCTCAGTGTCAATTAACATGAATACGTGGGTTACACTAAATCCCTTCTCTCATTGTTTACTCCTACCCAGAATATGTCATTTTAGTTGCACTGTATCAGGGTAACGGCATCAGGTTATATGACCTGTGGTGGAGAGGGGAGGGGACTGGCAGCTTGATGCTGTGCAGAAAGCTCTAAATTCACAAAGTAGACTTGCTTTCTGGTTTTCCCACTGGCCAGGGGGTGAACTTTTCACAAATTTTTTTCTTTTTTATATTTCCTGGGCCATATGGAGGTTCCCAGGCTAGGGGTCTAATCAGAGCTGTAGCCGCCAGCCTACAACAGAGCCACAGCAATGTGGGATCCGAGCCGTGTCTGCAACCAATACCACAGCTCAAGGCAACGCTGGATCCTTAACCCACTGAGCAACGCCAGGGATCGAACGCTCAACCTCACGGTTCCTAGTCAGATTCGTTAACCACTGAGCTATGACGGGAACTCCTCACAAATATTTAACCTCTCTTAGACTTAGTTTTCTTATTCATAAAATGGTGACTTTTTTTTTTATTTTTTTGTCTTTTTAGCTATTTCTTGGGCCGCTCCCGTGGCATATGGAGGCTCCCAGGCTAGGGGTCAAATCGGAGCTGCAGCCACCGGCCTACACCAGAGCCACAGCAACGCGGGATCTGAGCCACGTCTGCAACCTACACCACAGCTCAAGGCAACGCCAGATCATCAACCCACTGAGCAAGGGCAGGGACCGAACCCACAACCTCATGGTTCCTAGTCGGATTCGTCAACCACTGCGCCACGACGGGAACTCCCGACTTTTTAAAAAATCTGCTTTAATTATGTAACTAAGCAAGACCCTATGGGGCTTTTCTGGGACAGGCCTCTCCCTCATATCTTCTGCTTTAGTTCCTCTCTGAAGTACCTAGATAATAGTATCTGATGCACATTTCCCAAGTTGTGTTTCGGATGCTGAAGCCACCACCAAATGGAGGAATTAACTACTTAATGGCCTTTGGCATGTGTAGCCCCTAGACCTCCTGGGTCTGAGGGATTGATAATGTGAATCAATCACATCACCCCATTACCTAACCATTAACCAATCAGAGAATCTTGCATGAGCTGATCACACACCCTGGGATGCCCCCTCCTTCACCTTACCTTTAACAATGCTTTCCTAAAACCCATCAGGGAGTTGGGGGGGTCTTGAACTCTAGCTGCCCTAGACTCCTTGCTTGGTGTCCTGAAATAAGCGCTACACATTCCTTCACCACAACCAAGTGTCAGTAGATTGGCTTTTTGCATGCAGGGGAGCAGACACAGGTTGGTTCAGTAACACTTAGATCATATTGTGTTGTAAAAATCAAACAATAAATATAAAAGCAATCTGCAAAACAAAATGTTTCTAGTTATAAAATACTGGTAAGTATATCTGTTTCAGTCAAGACTCCTACAGAAAGCCAATGGCACACACACAGAAGATTGAAGAGGAATTTATTTATAGAGGAACAGTTTTGAAAGTGCAGACATGGTTAGGGGAGTAGAGCAGTAATCCAAGGCAAGAGGAGCTGTTACCACATCTGGGCCCAACAGGATAAGGAGTGTGAGTCATTGTAGGATAGGAACTGGGAAGAAGAAATTTCTATGGGTTTCAGAATACTATCTGCTGGCAACAGAGGAGAGGAAGCCCAGGAAATAAATACCTCTGTCATGCTTCTTCTTTCCTCTAGTCAGTATCCAAGGTCCTTTGGCCAGAGCCAACCAGAATGCAGAGAGGGAGAAGTCCTGGTTGATGTGGTCCATCTAGATCAGCCTCTGGAGTCAGCGAATTAGGTGGAGAAGCTTTTTGTCTCAACAGCTGTGGTTATCTATTAATCAACCTCAGTGAAGGTAAGAGTCATCCATGGAACTTGTTAGATGTGAAAAGTCCTACAGGCTCAGCAATGAGGCATTTTACTGAGCATCCCACAGATTCTAATGCACCTGGTCAATGGACCACATCTTGAGAACACTGAAGTAGATGTGTTCGTTTCTAGATTGGTTAATAAATTATTTCAAAGAACTGAAGTTTTTTTCCTTAAGATGGCGGGAGTTTAGGAGTATGATCAGGAAAGTACTCAGTACTAATCTCAGGAAAGAAAGCTTTGATTCTCTTCCAAAGTGACCTGTATATCTTGAAGACTGATGGGTGACCCTTGGGAGTTGCGTTTTTTTCCTAGGACTCATGCCCTGGCACAGTTCAAAGGGACTGCTAGACTCTCCTTTGCTTCTGGTAGGACCCAAATCAGCTAAGAAAGGAGACTTTGGCCACAATGTTATGTTTCCTTGCGCATTTGTTTAAGGACGTAATGCAGCATGTTATTAATCCATAGGGAAGCATGTTTAAATTTTTTACTGTATCCAACTGCACTGGGAGTCATTGCATTTTTTCCTGTACCAGCACACTGAGTGAGTACATGATGAGTGCTCAGTAAATGCCAATGGGCACCATTTTATTACTGGACAGAAAGGGAAAATGAATGCAGCTTAAATGTATGTTATAAAGTCTAGTGTGTACTACTAAAAAAAAAAAAAAAGCAAAAATCTTTCTTTTGAAAAACTCTTTTAAACTTCTATTTAAAACCAAACCCAACAATAGTTCAAACAAGTTTTGAAGATTGTATGCAGTGGTAATGCTCTTCCAACAGCCTGAGCAAGTCCCTGGGAAAGAGAACCCTCCAAATCTCAGTCTGTCTCTCCTCTCTGGCTCCCACCTACTGTTTTGCACATCTATGTAGCTGTTATTCAAAGTAACTGAATTTTTTTTTTTTAGAAATGATTAGCTTGTGAAGATGATGCCACCATGGAAATGTTGGCTTCTCTTTTTAAGAATCTGTCAGCATTTCAGTCATATACTTGTTTTCCTACGTGTGTGACTCAAAAACCAAATCTTAGCAACTGGATTACATAGCCTCAGCCTGAGAGTGAATTTATTTCACTCCAGTGTACACTGTCCGTGCCACACCTGTTCCCTGCAGAAGGCATTAAGCATTTCATGCACACCTACACATATTCTAGGGGCAGGAATCACAGCTGTTTGTAATTTAACTGTAACCGCAATCCCGAGTGTGAAATAGAGCTGCATTAGTCAGTTATGAGACCTTAAAATAAGGACTCATGCAGATGAACCTTTCATGGTAAGGTCTCAGAAGTGTAACATAAAGAACAAGGTAGTTATTCAATAATTTCCAAAAATAGTGAGCACAGTTTCATTATTTTCTGAATATGAATAATGCTTTCAAGAGTTCTTCCATAGGATGAAAGAGCCTGTTATAACAGAAGAACTCTTTACTGCACCTTTGTTCCTACTTTTATATTAGTCCTATGGAGAGATACCTCTTAGTTTCTGGAATTTTAAATGCACTCATTTAGTTTGACCTTCTAGCCACCGTAAGTAAGTTCTTTGTTATCTGAAGGAAAATGACCCAAATACCAATATGTCATTATCTTAAACCCTCTGGGATTGACTAATTATAATTATATATATGGTACTAGTTGTTTTCAGATGGATTATGGTTGCTGGCAACTTCAAGTAGCAGAAGACACAACTCAAAATTGCTTAAAGAACAAAAGGATTTATTTTCTATTATCCTAAGGCATCCCAAAGAAGGGAGCCTCCAGGACTGATTAACTCAGAAGGTAAATCACATTGTCAAAGACCCAGGTTCTTTCCATGTTTTCACTCTTTAATCTGAATTTCCAGATTGAAAAAAAGGACAGTGTATTAGTCAGGATACTCCAAGAAACAGAACCAGAAGGCTAGCTAACTCTCTGGCTAGCTGGAAAGATTTCAAATAATCGTATGTGATTGTGGTAGCTGCCAAGTCTAGAATCTGTAGGATGTCTGGAAATCCTTGGGCAGGAGCTGATGCTGCATACTGGAGGCAGAATTTCTTCTTCCTCAGGGAAAAAGTTTTGCTCATAAGAACTTTCAACTGATTGGAAGCCCACCCAGATTATCATACATAACCTTCTTTACCTAAAATCAGTTGGTTGTAGATAGTAACCACATGTACAAAATGCTTTCATAGCAACACCTTAGCTGAGTGAATAATTGGATACTATAGCCTAGCCAAGTTTACACATAAAACTATCACACACAGTTTCTTCTTCATGCAACTCTGAAGAGCAAAGAAATCTTTCCCAGAAGCCCCTCCAAAAGACTTCCTCTCAATTTCTGTTGGCAGTGCTGAGATTTGTACCCTTTACAAAAACAAGCCTTTGCAAGGTCAGTGAAATCAAGCTTGCTTTAAAGTGAAATCAAGCTTAGCTGAAACTGGGTTTTGGCTAAGCCATGTGGGGCATGGGTAGATATTAGGACTAAATTTGAGTTGTGCCACATGGAGGAAGAGGAAGGTGGTTGGGTAGGAAAAAGAGTGTATGAACATAGCAGGAGCTCCATAAATATTGGAGTGAATAAAACAATAAATGAAGGGGAATGCATGCTGAGGATAAGGAATTCTAGCGATTTTTCTCCAAATACGTATCCTATTCAGGAAACAACTTTACTAGGTAAATGATGTATATGCTATATGCGTAATATATGACTTGTTTGTAAGAAATCACATTCAAATCTTTGTCACAGACAGCTATGGATTATCACTCATAAATACTAAGCGAATACCAACTATGCTCACAGGGATAAACAGAAAAAGAAAGGCAGGGAAATACTGTTCTAAGTTTGTAATCTACTTAATTTAGTACATTAAGTGCTAACACTTTCATATTGATGTACTTAAACTCCTAATTCTAGAAACATGCCAAGATACCACATTTTGAGAAATAAGATTACAATTTAGAGAAATTTCCTGGGAAAGCAGAGAGTCTCATGCAGGGACTAAGCATTTCTCCAAGGAGTATCAAGATATACTCAGGGGGAAAAATGATACTTTTATGTTTTACTTGTTGCAGAGTTTTTCATATTTATCTAGTAAGGGCTTCTTTTGACCAAGAGTCTGTATTCATATAACATGTATATAGGAACAAAATGGGGATATGTTCGGAATAAATGAGATACTGATTTATCACACACACACACACACACACACACACACACACAGTACCACCACTATACATAGCTTGCTACTTTCTCACCACTTGAGGGACAAAGTTATGCTCCTTTCATACTAATTTTTTTTTCAGGGAAAATACTCAGCTGGTCAATAAGAAATTATTTTCCAGTTGTCTGGCTAAAATGCAACTTTATGTATTAAAAGTATTATCAGAAACATGTGAGGAATTCCTGTGGATGGGAGGAAGTCTGTGGCTAATTTCTCCTTAAGCACTTTGAAAACCACTTCCCCTTCATCTTCCTCCTTGCTGTGTGGATCCCGGCCAGTTTGCTCCTATGTATCCGTGTTGTAAACCTGGCATAGTTCTTTACTCTCGCTAAGATTATTTGGTTTCTTTCCATGCAAAATAAGAAGAAAAATAATTTTCCAAAATGCCTTTGAAAGTTCTAGATTTCTGTTTCCAATGTCATTTTTTCCCACTAAAATGTGATATCCTTGGAGGTAGAAATTAAGGTTTTTTCACCTTTATTCCTAAATACTCAATAATGTTGGCTGGTTGAAGTAATAAAATATCTATGCCATATCAGTTCAGGTTCTGCCTCAATAAAAAAAATTATTTTTATTTTTTAGTCTATAAATATGTATTTTTAATTAGATCTTTATTTTTTATAGTTTATTTACATTGTTCTGTCAACTTCTGCAGTACAGCAAAGTGACCTGGTTATACATATATACACATTCTTTTTTTTCACATTATCCTCCATCATGTTCCATCACATGTGATCAGATAAAGTTCCTTGGGCTATACAGCAGAATCTCATTGCTTATCCATTCCAAATTCAGTAGTTTTCATCTACTAGCCCCAAACTCCCCATCCTTCCCATTCCTTCCCCCTCCCTCTTGGCAACCACAAGTCTGTTCTCCATGTCCATGATTTTGTTTCCTTTTCTATAGATAGGTTCATTTGTGCTGTGTATTAGATTACAGATATATATCTGTAATATGATATCATATGACATCTGTCTTTCTTTTTCTGACTAACTTCACTTAGTATCAGCAACTCTAATTCCGTCCATGTTGCTGCAAATGGCATTATTTTGTTCTTTTTTATGGCTGAGTAATATTCCGTTGTGTATATGTACAACATCTTCTTAATCCACTCATCTGTCAGTGGATATTCAGGTTGTTTCCCTGTCTTGGCTATTGTGAATAGTGCTGCAATGAACATGCAGGTGCATGTATCTTTTTCAAGGAAAGTTTTGTCCAGATGTATGCCCAGGAATGGGATTGCTGGATCATATGATAGTTCTATATTTAGTTTTCTGAGGTACCTCCATACTGTTTTCCATAGTGGTTGTACCAGTTTACATTCCTACTAACAGTGTAGGAGGGTTCCCTTTCCTCTATACCCTCTCCACCATTTATTATTTGTTGACTTGTTAATCATGGCCACTCTGACCAGTGTGAGGTGGCAGCTCATAGTAGTTTTGACTTGCATTTCTCTAATAATTAGTGGTGTTGAACCTAATCAAGTGCCTGCCTCAAGTATTTTTAAAGTATTTCCTTCTACCAAGCTATTTTCTGATGGTCCACTTGAGCTCTTGCTCTAGAACAACTTTATATTGTCCTTCATGTTTCTTCTTCCCAGTAGAGTTGCAGTGTGCAGAAAACTCTTGAGACGACTGTTTTGGACCTTGCTTTCAGTTACTTTGTCTTACTTTTAGTTAAGATTGGTTTAGGTATGGACAAGATGAAGCTTATGCAAGATAGGAGGTTGCTAACAAGTATATATTGATAATTATACATGATAAATATTGATAATAAATCACCACATATTGCTTCTCATGATATGATTGTTTGAAAAAGAAGTTGGATATTTAATCAAGAAGACTAAGATTCCCTTGAGAAAACAACAAAAAGGCATTTACTTCAGGTAGACTAGCTAAATATGGGAAAAGCAATGGCAGTAGAATCAGATTTCTTAATGAAAAAGATAAAAATTAGGCACATGCAAACTATTTCCATTACACCAAAACAGAGTAGACTGGAACAGCGGCAGGTGTGTGTTTTAAAATCATGTAGTTTGAGCAAAATAATCCTGTCCCTTTTGATTATCTGAAAAGCTTTCTGGAGGTAAAGTATGAAATAGCATTTTAGTAAGATTTGAGAGAGAACCTGATGACCTGGAAGTAAAACTAGGGCTGAGAAAGGCCATCCAGGACTAGAATGGATATGTGAGAAGGGTGAGACATGGCACTGAGATCACAGATTTAAAAAGGAGTGATAAAAACTCAAGGAGCAGATGTTTAAAGTAGGGCTGTGAGCTGCCCAGGATCAATGTTCGGACACCTAAGGGAGGAGAACAAGCTCCTCAATGCTGCAGTCTTGAATTTACTTCTCAAAAATTTGAACACATAGAGGGAATTTCATTTTTTTTTAATTGAAGTAGAATTGACTTACAATATTATATTACCTTCAGATGTAAAGCATGGTCATGTGGTAATTCTATAGATTACATATCAAAGTTATTATAATATTATTGATTATATCACCTGTGCTACATATTACATTCTCATGATTTATTTATTTTATAACTGGTAATTTTTTTTTTTTTGTCTTTTTGCCATTTCTTGGGCCGCTCCCACGGCATATGGAGGTTCCCAGGCTAGGGGTCAAATCAGAGCTGTAGCCGCCAGCCTACACCAGAGCCACAGCAACGGGGGATCTGAGCCGCGTCTGCGACCTACACCACAGCTCATGGCAATGCCAGATCCTTAACCCACTGAGCAAGGGCAGGGATTGAACGCGCAACCTCATGGTTCCTAGTCAGATTCGTTAACCACTGCACCACGACAGGAACTCCTAAAACTGGTCATTTTTACCTCTTAATCCCTTTTACCTACTTTGTCCATTCCCAACTCCCCTTCTGTAAGGTACCACTAATTTATTTTCCGTGTCAGTGAGCCTGTTTCTATTTTAGTATATTCATTTGTTTTACTTTTTAGATTCCACATATAAGTGATGACATACAGTATTTGTCTTTCTCTGCCTGACTTATTTCTAAGCATAGTACCTTCTATGTCTTTCATGTTGTTGCCAATGGCAAAATTTCATTCTTTTTTTTGGCTGAGTAGTATTCCATTATACACACATGCGCGCGCACACACGCACAAACATATATATATGTATGTTATGTGTATATACATATGTGTGTATATATGTAAAACATCTTCATTATTCATTATTCATTCATCATGAAAGTTCCTCAGAAAACTAAAAATAGAACTACTATGTGATCCAGCAATTCCACTCCTGGTTATATATCTGAAGAAAATGAAAACACTGATCCAAAAAGATACATGCACCCCAATGTTCACAGCAGCATGATTGACAAGAGCCAAGTTATGGTAGCAACCCAAGTGCCCATCAACAGCTGAATGGATAAAGAAAGTGTGGTATATACGTGATGTTGGGAAAACAGGATGAAACTAGGCCATTTTATCATACCATATACAAAAATGGATTAAAGACTTAAATATAACACCCGAAACTATAAAATTCCTGAAGAAAAAAATAGGAATTAAATATTTTTTATTTTTTTTCTGACTACACCTATGGCAAGGGGTCAAATGGGAGCTGTAGCTGCAGGCCTACACCACAGCCACAGCAATGCCAGATCCAAGCTGCATCTGTGGTCTTAACCCAGGATGGAACCTGCATCCTCAGGGAGGCAGTGTCGGCTCCTGAACCCAGTGAGCCACAATGGTAACTCCAAGAATTAAATATTCTTAAATTAATTTCCTGTTAGGGGCTAAAAGGAATAGTGTTAAGACACATTCATTATGTCCTTTTTGTGAGTGTGCCTCTACAAGAGCAGAAGACAAGACAGAGATTCTTAAGAAGTATTGACACTACAAAAACTTATTTCTGAGACTTTTGAAAACCATTAAGATCTCCTTGTCACTTTCCACATCTGAAATGATAAATTTTCCAATAATGCAATGCTAAAGGGATAGGATGTATCTTTCAATTTGCTAGACACTAAGAAAAACATAGACATTTTTCTAGTAGTGTATTGCCTATGCGGAGAAGCTTAAACTCTTTGGTTTCCCTAAAAATTGAGCATAGGGATTTGCAATTGTGTGGTGGACAGTGGGCCCTTACGGGGTGGATGGTGGGAGGAGGGCGCGGGGAGCGGGGGAGGAGGAGAGGACCTCTAGCCTGGCCTATCATTTGCTCTGTCTACCCAGGAGATGAACTGGGAGAGTGAACACACCTGCCTTTCTGGCTTTGAGTTTGACTTGGAGATTACAATCATAGGATACAGGCAGCCCTTGGCAAACTGTCACTTGAACTTGCTGGGATTAGATATGTACATGCAGCCCTAGGACCAGAGTACACCTTGACATCTGTAAAATCAGTCTGTTTTTTTCTAGATTCCATAGGATTTGGAGTTCTTTTCTCTATCTTCAGATTTCCATCTCTAGTGTGAAATTATCCATCCCCAAAGATACAGCTAAGATCATTTTGTCCCTTACAACAAAGCCCAAATGTGTCCCTTGAGGAATTCTATAATATTCTTCTATTAGGGGTATGTGAGATAATATATGTGAGCATGCTTTATAAACTATAAAGTGCTATCTAAATATAAAATTTGTGGCTATTGCATGGTTAAACTAAGCTTTGCAACGAAAGGGGAATTGTGTTTGAATTGCAATTCTCAGTCTGGAGCCAACTTTCAATTAGGTTTACAGTTTCATCAATTTGCTATTTGTTTTAAGTCATCCAAGTGCCAGGTAATGTTCTTGTATTCCTTCTTCCATACAGCATTAGAGCAAACACTTAATAAGTTTAACATAAAGGTTGACATAGAGTCAATGTTTTTGTTTCTAGGACATAAAAAGACAGATATTTGGAGGAGCTCCCTGGTGGCACAGTGGGTTAAGGATCCAGTGTAGTCACTGCTGTGGCTTGGGTTCAATCCCAAGGAACTTCTGCATGCTGTGGGTGTGCCCATTTTTTTAAAAAAAGACATATATTTGGAGAAATGCTTTTAAAAGATTTTGGAATCCAGCTAAGTTCATGGCTTTCACCAGCAGCCCCCTAATTTGTCTCAGCTTCCTCACATCTTCAAGAGCCTGTATCAAAGCTCACCTTACAGATGTCAGTTCTTCCAGAGGCTCTATGTGCAGTCAGGGCTGTTAGAAGTTTAGAGAGGTCAGCATCTCTTTATTTTTAGACTCTCAGTGACTTAAGAAATTAAGAAATACCATAATAGGGTAAAAAAATGATGGCGTATTTAAAATGTTTTCTTGTGTATTAAGGAAAAATGCATGTCCTTAATACACAAGAAAGATACATTAAAAACTTAAGCTAATGCACTTAAGTTTGATGTGCTGGGCATAAAGAAGAATAAAACCTAATATTCTCTCTCAAGGAATTCTCAGTCCAGCAAACTGTGAAATAGTGTATAATAAATAATTGTATATAAGTGTTGATAAGGTCAAATAACCAGAAAGTTCTTAATGAATGGGTTATTTTTTTCTCTTAATAGAGAACATCAAGATTTCAAACTGAAGTTCTTTCCTATGTGGAAGCCTAGACCAAGGGACTCTCTCAACCCTTTCCTAGGCCCTGAGTGCACTGCGCTGGTGTTTTCCTCTCCAGGGACCCACTTATCTGGGCCTTGAATGTTGCTGGGTGTATCTGCAGCCACACCCTTGTTCATTGTGGGTTTTCAAGGTGACAGTGTGAGTTGCCATTTCACAACTGGGAAAACCCCAGTGTCTCCTGGCCATCCATGGTGCTGAAGCTCTTTGCAAATTGGTTCTCTCACTTTGAAAGCTCTTTTCATGTTTCAAAACACCAGAGAGAACAAACTGATGCTAAATTACGTAATCTGTAGAGCAATGGGTCAGACAAGGGAAAAAAAAAGTTGGCACAGCTATTTTGTTCCAGTCTGCACAGATAACACTCAATATCCTAATGGAACTAAAACACATTACTGTCTAGGATAGGGAGAGAGGGGAAGAGAGAGGGAGGGAGGGAGGGAGGGAGAAGGAGGGCCTACAGTAACAAGCAGTTGATTTTTCCCTCCTAAAAAACTTCATTTTGAGAAGACACATATTCTATACAAATTCTGCCTGCTCATTGTTCCTGTCTGCGTATTGCAATGCTTCAATATACCTGAGGATTCCTTGACCTCATGAAACACTCCCCAAGCCATGCCTTATATATCTATCTCCTGTCTCACCATCAACTCAGAGCAATCGGAAGAGACCAAGAGATTAAATTCTGAAAAACAAGACTCATCATAATGGAAAATCCAATTAACTTTAGATATAGTAGCCGCATAACCAGCAGCAGCACTATAATTTTGCCCTCT